>NW_016107333.1:12878513-12944277 GCF_001604975.1 Cebus imitator | reverse complement strand
AAAAAAAAAAAAAAAAAAAAATCTTAACTTCTTTATCAAGGAAATACAAATTAAAACCTCAAGGAGATACCAGGACAGAACCACTAAAATGATAAAAAGAAAAAAGACTCAAATTAGCAAGTGTTGGTGAGGATGTGGGGCAATGGGATCTCTCATACATCCCTGGCTGGAGTATAAATTGGTATAACCACTTTGGAATAAAGTTTGGCAATATCTACGGAAATATCTACGTATTTCCTATGACCCAGCAATTCCATTCCTACATATATATACACCAGAAATATGTTTAACCAAACACATACAAAAAGGTTCACAATAGTACTACTTTAAAACTGGGAACTACTCAATAACCATCAACAGAAGAATGAATTTTAAAATGATCATATATTCACATAGAATACTATACAGAAATAAAAATTGTCATGTAACAATATGGATGGATCTCATAAATAAAGCCAGAGAGAAAAAAAAATCAGAAATAAGAGAGCATGTAAATGGAAATTCAGTGTCTAAACAATAAAAATAGACAAAATTAATCTAGGTTATTATGTCTAAATAGTGGTCATTTTGTGGTAAAGAGTAGTAGTGACGAAAAAGGTCCAGGAGGGAGCATCTGGTATGCTAGTGATGTTGTTTCTTTCTTCATTTTTTAAGGGCAGGGTCTGGCTCTGTCATTCAGGCTGGAGTGCAGCGGTGAGATCATGTCTTACTGCAGCCTTTACCTCCCCAGGCTCAAGCAATTCTCCCACCTAAGCCTCCTGAGTAGCTGGGACTATAGGCACGTGCTTGCTACCATGCCCAGCTAATTTTTGTATTTTTTGTAGAGGTAGAATATCACCATATCGTCCAGGCTGGTCTCAAACTCCTGGGTTCATGGGATCCATATGCCTCAGCCTCCCTAAGTACTAAGATTACTGGTGTGAGCCATCATGCCCTGCCTGTCCTGTTTTCTTGAACTGGGTGCTGGTTACATGGGTGTGCTCAACATGTGAAAATATAAACATATGCACACTTGTGATTTGTGCCCTGTCCTTATGCAAATTATTCTGCAATAAAAATTGTGTATAACAAAAAGCAAATAAACAACAAACGAAATTTTTCTGCAAGCATGACAAAGGCTTTAAAATATATGAAAAACTCATGCAAGTCAATTTTTCAAAAGCTAACATCTAATAAGAAAATGGGCAACACATATGAAGAGAAATGTTCAAGCAAAGAAATAAAAATGGCTAATGTATAAATGCACAAAATGTAAATTAAAGCAACGGAATGTTATTTTCGCCTATCAAATTAGCAAAGATTAAAGAAAGCTGTTAAGGCTGTTGCTGAGGAATTGATGAAACCAATACTCTTATTCTTAATGGAAACCTGAATTGGTATAACCTTTCTGCGTAAGTCTTAAATGTTCATATTCTTTGACCCACTAGTTCTACTTCTAAAAATTATTCTGAGGAAAATCGGAGTTAAAGTTAAAGATAGGCCTGTATCAGTGTTGATTACAATGGTATTTTGAAAAAGGTAAAGGTTATAATATGACATACATGAGGGGATAACATAATATTACTGTTTTCAAAGAATGATGAATGGGAAAACATTCTTGATAAAGTCAAGTGAAAAACATACACAAAATTCTATGTGGCATACCTTTTGTGTTAAAAAAATCACACAAACATTGTGTCTTAATATAGAGGATAAAAAAATTACACACACATAAACACACATTTGCATAGAAATAAAGTCTGTAAGAACACAAATCATACTGTTAATAGTGGCCATCTTTGGGTGGTGGGATAATGGGTGATTTTAATTTGGGGGGCTTATTTTCTACAATAAAATGTTCCTTAGGCATATATTACTATTATATCGAGAAATTAAAAATAATGGGTAAAAAAAATACATCCATCAGTTACCCTTACTCTAGAAATCTATTTCTCTCTCCTTCAACGACCACAATCTATAAACATTGCCTCGATTTTAACTTAGAAATGTCCGTCCAAGCCATTATTCCATTACTTATTCTCTCATTTCCAAAATTCAGGCCCTTGTCTTCCCTAATGAACGCCACATATCTAGAATCTTCGTTTAAGTAAAATGGCCACATTTTCCACTGCTTCTACATTTTCGCCACATCAAGCCACTTTACATAGCCACCCTCCTCCACACCCCGCCCCCTAAAAATGCACACCAGGTACTTTCACACTTCCTAAGCTTAGCATACTCAGTTCTATTTCCCCGTAATATATTTTCTCCTGTCAGTTTTTCTAATCCAATGCATACATTCACCTCGGACATTGCGTACTGGGTGTAGCCTCTGGGCGGCCGCAAGAACAGAAATTAATCCTTTAATGACAGTTTGTACATTATTTCAACATTTAACATTGTGTCCTGTCTGTGCCCCGCTTTCTCACTGTATGGCACGAGCCACCTCATTTTTAAATTTTATTAAAGTCTAGTTGGATGGATAAAAGTAAAGCGCACATATGCAATACATGTATGTACAGGGCTGCGAGTTTTGACCTGTGTCTGATAGAAAAATGGCATCAGAAACACTCGCCCGATTTTTTTCATTCAAGATGGCAGAGAACGTCTTAAAATAGTCCCACACAAAAGCACTCACATCTAGAGTCTCGAGTCAGAAGAACCGGCTACATCTAGCGCAGCAGCAAAGGACAAAAGAATCGAATCTAGATACTGAGTTGCCCCAGCCCTAACCACCCACAGTAGGTCCCCCATATAGACTTTAAACCATGTTAGAAAACGGGCACCTGCTGCCTTAATTCCGAGGGCCACACCTTGACGGTGAACAGTGACCTGAAGCACTTCTAGATACTGACCCAAAAAAAATCGTGGATGGAAAAGGAGGAGGCTAAGTTGTATCTAAAAAGCACGATTCGGCCCCGCCCCAGCCGGGCGCAGTCCCACCGCTGCGCATCCATTCCAGGGAAGGAAGAGACGCGGCTTCAGCCCAGGGCCTGGCAACCCGGCACCGTCTGGGAATTCTGGGCGGGCCCGAGATGGAGGCCGGCCACGGCCAGAGAGCCTAAGGCTACACCTGTCAGGCGACGGTGGGCACTAGGCCCCGAAATCGCTGGGGTTCGGTGGTTGGGGCCAGCGGGAGCGCGTCATCCAATCGTTCGCTTCGGGACCGCCTTGCCTCCTCGCTCTCCGTCTCATCCTTCTCAAACAAAGGCAATCCACAGCCACCGCCATTTTCCCCTTACCTCAAAAACCACCTCTTCGTCAAACTCCGGTGTCATCCTTCTCCGCCATGCCACCCGCCTCAGCACGATGGGAAATGAAGGCGGGAGAACAGGCGGCACGGATGCTCCAGCTTCTGCCCGTTCCGTGGGTCTAGAAAACTACAATTCCCAACATGCCTCGCCGTTCACGCCCCCTTTTTGAGTCCGCTTATTGGAACAGACAGTGAGTGTGTGCGTGAGAGAGGCGGGAGCGAGCTGAAGCGCGAGCCCTCCGATTGGAGGAGGCTAGGGCTTTTGTCTGCCTTTTACGGCCGCGACTAGCAGGGGGCGCCCGGAGCAAGGCTGATTTTTGGAGCTCGAGCAGGACACGCGCCAGCGGTGCCGCGGAGAGCACTGCTCGTGCCCGCGCCTGGCCGTCCGCCTGGAGCTCAGCGGGGCGGCGCTCGTGCTCGCCAGCCCGCCCGCCCCCGGCGGCTCGCGCTCGGGAGCGCCTCAGGGTCGCTGAAGCCGGCCGCATCCTTTGTGCGGCGCGCCGGCTGCGCCACTGGGCGACGGGACGGAATGTGGGCGCTGCGGGGGCTTTTCTCTTCTGCTCGAACTGTGGGAACAATGGACTGAAAAGGGAACATGGATTGAGGGGCGCGAGCTGGGAAGCGAGTCGCACCGGGGAATCATGACTTCTGCCGCCGGTAAGTGACGGCGCTCGCGCTGCCGCTGGAAAGTTTGGCGAGCGCTGCTAGGCTTGGGCTCGCGAGCAACTTTCTCCGCCGGGAAGACGAGTTGTGTGCCCCGTACCTCTGCGAGCACCTCGGCAAGTGCGGAGCTAATGGGGTTCGCTGCGGGATTTCTCGTCTCTTCCTGCCCAAAGGGGCTGTTGGAAACCGGGGATCTCTCGGGACCTCCCTTCCATGAGAGACTCTTGGGGGCTCTGCACCAGGTGCAACGCGACGTGTAAAAGGCGTTCTCTCATCTCTGCAGCAATGCGAGGACTTCGCCTTTGCGTGTGAAAATAGAGTCGAGTCGAGTCCCATGTTAAGAAATCAGTTATTCTAGGCAAAGGCAGTGTTCAGAGTGTTCATCTTGGCCCCTAAGTGAGCCGCTTTCAACCTTGTATCTGCTGGTAAACCTTTACCCTTATTAAAGGGGTATAGACGTTGTCTGTCCTGTCCTGGTGGTTTTACCTCTATTACCTGAGAAGCAGAGGAGTTGAGATTGTTGATAGTATATATTTTTTTTTTTTGCTCGTCTGCATCTAATTAAGGATTTTTTGTTTGTTTCTACCTGATTAGGGTGAACAAAGCCTTATTTGCCTCCCATAGTTCTTTCTCCATCATTCAAATGACAAAACCTCTATCTTTGTGTGGATTTTCATCAATTCTAGACGTTGTGTTTGAACATTTTTAAGGAACAATTTATATTTTACAAAATAATTACCAAAGTGGTGTTAAATTCACTTTATAAGTACATAGGTTAATTTTTAAACGAGAACTTATGTATTAAGTAGAGTGTTATGGATTCTTTTACGTTTTTGTCCACGTTGAAACAAACTTTCATTAGAAATTTTACAATGAAATAGTTTAAAGCTTCCTCTCAGAGTTGCTTCTAGAATCAGCACTTAAGTATCAGATTAAATTTTCATTGCTTTTCTTGGCATTTGTTTAAAATTCCTGCAACTTGAAACTGTCAAACAGCACTCAAATGTTCTGATTTGTATTATTTCTAAAGCCTAGAGATATTGTAGTGTTGCATTGCTCCGTGTGATCAGATTACAACTAATGAAACAAGAAGTTAGCCAACAGGAAGAGAAAGCAAGAAGTAGGTGTTGTGTGGGTCTTTCCTTTTTGATGTTATATGCACTTATATGAGATATCTTTATAATCTCTTTTTTTTTTTTTACCAAAGGGAGGCTTTATACTTACATAAGGTAAATTATTTCCATCCTAAATTTCTATGCTTTACCTTCGTTCAAGAAAATGATTTAAATTAAAAGCGGATGGAAATTTTAAAATCCTTCGAGCTGGTTTTAATTCTTTCCTTTCTGGAGGTGTCAAATGTATTTAAAGTAGCCACATTTTATATGTACTGGTTTTCAATTCCAGTCCTAACAGTTTATAAGGAACAGGCACAGAAGCATGTAATTTGACATTTATGTAAACCCAGTTTCTAGGGCCCAGATGGAAGTTCATGATTCTTTCATTTGAATTATCCTGACATAATGCAAGCTATTTTTGTATTTTATCAACTTTGCAATTAAATAAATCCACAGAGATTTTTGTGGTGTTTAAAAGTGGGACACTTCCTGTGCCTAACTGAGTTGATTGGTTTTTAGCATGGTTGGCTGAGAAGCATTAACTACTTTTTTGCTCATCCATCTGTTGGATTTATTATAATTCTTTCTGGTGTCTAGATGGGGAATATAGAAGAGAACTGGGGTTTTGTTTCCACTCACTCTTATAAAATTATGTATACATAGTTCTTACAAGCTGATTATGGTGTTTTTATGGTAACAGTAGTCAAATTCATTAAAACTTTTTAGGAAGGTTATTTGAAGTTAGGGAAGGGAATTTTTGTTTTTGAATCTAATCTGTGGTGTTTGGAAGGGTTGATTTAATTTAAGAAAATAAGAGGAATGATATAGAACATCTAGGTTATATGTATCCTGCAGAAAAGCTTGCTTTGTTCTTCTGCATCTGTAAAAGAATCTGCCCTTAGTGGAGATTTTAGATTTATTTTAAGCTGTATATCAAAAAGGAGAGGCTGGGCACTGTGGCTCATGCCTGTAATCCCAGCACTTTGGGAGGCTGAGACGGGCAGATCACTTGAAGTCAGGGGTTCGAGACCAGCCTGGCCAACATGGCAAAACCGTGTCTCTACTAAAAATACAAAAATTAGCTGGGTGTGGTGGCATGTGCCTATAGTCCCAGCTACTCGGGAAACTGAGAGGAAAATCGCTTGAGCCCGTGAGGCGGAGGTTGTGGTGAGTGGAGATCGCACCACTGCACTCCAGTCTGGGTGACAGAGCAGGACTCTGTTTCAAAAAAAAAAAAAGAAAGAAAAGAAAAGGCCTGGGTGCGGTGACTCACGCTTGTGTTCCTAGCACTTTGGGAGGCCGAGGCGGGTGGATCATGAGGTCAAGAGATTGAGGCCATCCTGGCCAACATGGTGAAACCCCATCTCTATTAAAAATACAAAAATTAACTAGACTTGGTGGCACGTGCCTGTAGTCCCAGCTACTCAGAAGGCTGAGGCAGGAGAATCACTTGAACCCGGGAGGCGGAGGTTACAGTGAGCTGATATCTCACTGCACTCCAGCCTGGTGACAGAGTGAGACTCCCTTTCAGGAAAAAAAAAAAAGGAAAAGAAAAAAGGACAGAGAATTATAGATGTATCTATTTGAACATGTGTTTTGTGTCTTTTTGAACATGTGCAGGTCACTGTCTCATTATCTGTTTTTTGCATTTTGGCTGGTCCAGTAGCCAGAGAGTATACACATGAACCACAGCCATCTGTGTGTAACAGATGATGAGTATGTTTGTAATAGTTAGTAAAATGGTACTAGTGCTTTACTTTCTTACCTTATATTTCCCTGGAGCCAAACAGCTGTGTAAATAAAAGATTTGCTGCTTTGCTCTAAGAAGCCTTGGGTCTGACTGTTGATACATTATTAAGATCCAAAGGTGCTAGATTTGTTGCCAAACATCATGCACTTATTTCAAGTTTGACATTGGAGCAGACCATAATATAATTGCTTATTATTTTTTGAGTTGTGTTTCTTCCAAAATAGAGCCATGAAAAAAAAAATAATGAAGGATTTCAAATATTGCTATACCAGTGACTCAGTTGAACACTTGTTCTTAATAATTAAGGAATTATTCAATAATCCTATTGAAATTGATTCTTGCTAACTTTCCAAAATATTATTCTACGTTAAAATAGATGTAAATTTTTTTGTATGTGATTATTTTTAAAGAAGGAATTTTTCTGCTTTGGAGACATATTTAAAAGTATGTTTGCCAGCGTCGTGGCTCACACCTGTAATCGCAGCACTTTGGGAGGCCGAGGCAGGTGGATCACAAGATCAAGAGTTTGAGACCAGCCTGGCCAAGATGGTGAAACCCCATCTCTACTAAAAATACAAAAATTAGCAGGGCATGGTGGAAGGCGTCTGTAGTCCCAGCTACTTGGGAGGCTGAGGCAGGAGAACTGCTTGAACCCGGGAAGCTGAGGTTGTGGTGAGCTGGGCTCATGCCTTTGCACTCCAGCCAGGGCGATAAAGTGAGACAGACTTCATCTCAAAAAAAAAAAAAAAAGAACAAAGACAAACAAAAAAACGAGTATGTGTATGTGGCAGCTCTGATTATTCCCAGGCCCTGTTTTTAGCACTGGAATACATCAGTGAATGAGACAAAGTGCTTGTCCTTCTGGGGCTTGCATCTTGTGCTAAAGAGAGACAAACGTGCACTGAAAAAACATCAATGCAGGATAAAGAGGCCACAGCACATCAAGGTTCTCCTGAAATGAATATCTCAGAAGTTATCAGCTCAGATTCCTATTGGCTTTAAAAGCCTGTTCAACTCCCCCATTTATAAGGAAGGAAAGTGAGGCAGCCAGGTCTGCACAAGGCCCACAATTAGGTTAGCCAGCTCTCTGCATTATGTATTTGACTTCCTCCAATACACAGTTAACTAACAGTGGTAAGCCCAAGTTTGTGGTTATTAATTGAATTCAGTGAGTATGCATTGAGGGCTTTATATACATAGTAGTGCTTTGCTATATTTATTGGGAATCAACTCCACCTCATATGTAGTTTTGAATTTCTGTGACACTAGAACAGGAATTTATATCTCTTGGGAGCNACAATTTTATGACCTTAACCCCAATAAACATCACTGTGCAAAGGATACCAAATTCCCTCTATCAA
Source organism: Cebus imitator (assembly GCF_001604975.1). Classification (NCBI taxonomy): domain Eukaryota; kingdom Metazoa; phylum Chordata; class Mammalia; order Primates; family Cebidae; genus Cebus; species Cebus imitator. The sequence goes on along the minus strand of NW_016107333.1, from coordinate 12,936,156 downwards.
ATGCACTGAAAGGAGAAAGCAAGAACTTTATAAGCCTCTTATAGTGGACATACTGACCTCATCTGCATTCATTTTTACAATCAACTCATCTCTCTGAATGTCCAACAGAAATCTGTGCCCTTGGCTTCCATTTCCTTATTATCCAGTTTCTTTCTGTCTACTTCAATCCATGTTTTCTCCTTTATACTGAAGCTGTTCATGCTGAGGTCATACATCACACTGAGTTCTATTTTATCACATGTAATATCACCTCCTTCCTAGTCTTCAGTCATAAAGCACTCTTCTTCTTTAACTTTGCATATGTTGTAACAGGTGAATGTTGTGAAAATTAAATGGGCCGATCTGTGTAAGCACCTAAAAAAGTACATAACATTTAAGTGTTTAATAAATATTATCTTTATCAATGTGCAATCAGTTTTTTTCATTATATTAATATTACATGCTCCTACGTATGAGGGATGATGTTATATTCATCTCTGTATTCCTCCTAATAGAGTAAATATTTATTGGATTAATTAGACAGTTCAGTCAAAACTGCAAATTTTTGTATGCAAAGGCTTATCTTCAGGATTTTTCATTTGTGGAACTAATTTAATATATGACTGTGTCTAAATGTGTCTGTATAATAGAGAACATTATAAATCTTTTCATGTCAGGAGTCTTACCATAAAAATATACTGAGACATAGAAAAATTGAAAAAAAAACCCACCAAAGTCAAATGTAAATAAATTCTTCCAGATTAATTATTTTATGTTTTTTCCTCTGTTCTACTGGGATGCTTGTAAAGATCTTTATCCAGATGAGCTGTCATCTCTCATTTAGCTCTGCTTTGTTTTCTGAGTAGAAACATTACTTTTCATTCAAATTCCTCCACCTAGAATACCACTGGTTTACAATGATCCATTTTATCACACCATTGCAATTACAGAGCATATGGACATCTAACTAATTTTGGGAATGTGTTCCAAAATACTGTCTCTTGGAGTAGTTGGCATAGGTAAGTCACTAAGAGCTTTTATGAATGAATGAACAGTTGTAAGTTTCCATGCCAGCTTGTCCTGTGTCCAAAAGCAGAAGACCCAATTTCATAGGCAACATAAGTATAAGAATGTACTTACTGTTTTTATCACTGTTATCATTAATATTTGTTGAATACTCACTAGGGCAAGGCCCTGATCTAAGTAGTTTGCCTTTACCTTTCATCCTCACAATGCTATAATTTTTTCCTTACTTTACAAATGACAAAAGTAAGTCAGAAACAGAACACAAAAGGTGGTAAGCAGTGGAGCCAGGCCACATAAGCTAGTAAATTCAGAGCCAGGATTCAGTGTGGAAACATGTATTTCTTTTATTCTGTGATAAATGACCTTTAAAGAAAAATGTTTATAATGAAATATGAATTACTGCTGGGCAGAGTGGCTCACGCCTATAATTCCAGCACTTTGGGAAGCCAAGGCAAGCAGATCACTTGAGGCCAGAAGTTTTAGAGTAGCCTGGTCAACGTAGTGAAATCCTGTTTCCAGTAAAAAAAAAAAAAACAACAAAAAAAAAAAAAAAAAAAAAAAAAATATCCCAGAGGTAGGATGTTTTGAGATTGGTTACAGAAATGAAATCAACTTGGCAGTCTGTCAGTTTTTATTGAGTAAGATGTGCAGTTGGGAAGAGGCCTAAGGCGTTCATCCTTTCTCTTAAGGCTTGACTTAATAAATGGAGGGTTAATTTGATTGACATTTACAGCAAGCTTTATCACCTCTAGGCTTTGAAGGGTTTTATAGTTATTTTCTGCCTAAAAAACTCATACAAAACTAACTATGCTTATTTAACAGCTGAAATTATGTAGTACAAGAATTTGTATTATTTTGAAAATATTTTTTTTTAATTCATGATGACATTACACCTAGAAAATGAGTAAGAAAACATGTATCATCATATAATCTTTATCGCACACATAGAAGGAGAGATTTAGGGCATTCTTCTTGGTGGGTAAAAGGAAGTAGAACACCCTACTCTTCCTTTTTTAAAAAAACTCAGTTCCATGTAATAGCTTCCCAAGTGTCATGACTGATTGCCTTTATTCAAAAGGAAGTCATCACCAAATGAAATATCAGAGCCCCTGTATTTTCAAGTAATTAAACAATGTCCAGCAGTCCTTTGCAGCAGATACTTTGAAAAGTTTTTTTCAGCGAATGAAGTTTTTATTAAGTGTTAGATCCTGTCAAAGGAACAAATATAAACATAAAAGATAAAATATTTTTTAGCTCACGTCTCCTTGGGTAAATATGGTCTATCACATGACAGTGGAGATGGAAGAACGTGAAGGAACTTACAGATATACAGGCTTTATTTATCTTTTCGTTTTATAGGTCTTTTGTATGAAGCTTTTACTAGGTTTCTATAGTATAGAAGCAGATCTATACTGATACAACATGTATAATAGGTGTTAAATGTCTAGGAAGAATTACTACACTAGAAATTGTGGTTATTTTTTAAATGTATTAGAACAGTGGTTATTAATGAAGAATAAACAACATAATCACCTGTGGAACTTAAAAGATATACAGATGTCTAGGATCTGTCCCCTGATTAATTCACTTTTGGGTAGGGCCTAGACATGTGACTTTTAAAAAAATACAGCTCCATGAAGGAATATAATGAAAATTCCAATCAATAACTCTTGCAGAAAAAAACTGGCTTTATTGTGAGCCTTAAATAATACCAAATAATTAATTTTCAGTTTTTAAGTTAGAAACTTTCTGATCTCTGTCTTCCTTTTTTAAGATTGTTTTGGGGTTCTACTGAGGTAGACAGATCATTGATAAAAGGCATTTATACAACTCTATTATATTATCCTTGAGGTAGAAGACTACTACTGCTTATTCATATGAGAAGTTTAAAGAGTTGTATCCTACATCTAACTTAGGCAAATTCAACTCTCAGCACTTGGCAAACGAATTGAAGAACTGCTATATGGGTCCCAAACTGAAGTCAGTTATTTCATTTAGTGTCAATGAAAGGTATGGTAGTTAGTTCCAAAGTTAGAGAAAAAAACTGTATTGGATTTATTTAAAACTGTACAGTAGACCCGAAGCTGTGTATGGAATTGAAGGATAATTTAAGGAATTTTCAGGAGTAATGTTGATACTATGTAATGTAACATACTCTACTTAGTAAAATGCAAGTTCATATTGTTAAAAGTAAAAAAATGCTATCAAATATAATCATGTATTATCTTGTCCTTTGGTTATTTTGACATCAAATTACTATTTTTTCCTTTCTAGAGATTAAGAAGCCACCAGTGGCCCCCAAGCCCAGGTTTGTTGTGGCAAATAATAAGCCAGCTCCACCTCCTATTGCACCTAAACCTGACATTGTGATTTCTAGTATTCCACAGTCAACAAAGAAAATGAAACCAGCAATAGCCCCGAAACCAAAAGTCCTGAAGAGCTCCCCTGTTCGAGACGTTGGACAGTCGCCATCAAGGAAAATCATGGTGAACCTGGAAGGGCATAAACAGGAATTAGCTGAAAGCACTTTTAATTGTAAATATGAAAGCGATCAGAGCAGCGATTATATTTCACCAATGTGTTCCTGCAGTTCCGAATGTATCCATAAGCTTTGCCATAGAGAGAATTTGTGTGTAAAGAAGCTTGTTTTAGAGCCCCTGGAAATGAATGAAAATTTAGAAAACAGTAAAAGTAATGAGTCTTTGACTATAAAAACTAGGAGTAAATGTGATTCCTGTGGTGAAAAGGCCAAGAACCATGATGGGGTCATTTTAAAGGCAAGCATCCTAGAAGAGAAGCTCAAAGATGCCTTAATACACCGAATACCACCTTTTATTTCCTCACAGAAGCACAGGCCCACAGACAACCCAGAAATGAATGGTGACTGTAATTCAAATGAACAATTCAGACTTGAATTTGCAGATCTGTCACCTTCCCCATCCAGCTTTGAAAAAGTTCCTGATCATCACAGTTGCCACTTACAGCTTCCTAGTGATGAATGTGAAAATTTTGAAACTTCCCAGGATGATAGTGAAAAAAGCAATAATTGCTTTCAATCATCTGAACTAGAGGCTCTGCAAAATGGGAAAACGAGGACTTTTATATCTTCAGATGGAGTTAGTAAGACATCAGAAGTCAAAGAACTTGGTCCCTTAGAAATTCATTTAGTACCATATGTCCCCAAATTTCCAACTCCCAAGCCCAGAAAGACACGAACTGCTCGTCTATTACGCCAAAAGTACGTAGATACTCCTAGTGAAAGCACTGAAGAAGCAGGGAATTCAGACAGTAGCTCTTCCCGTCTTACTGAAAATAGTTTGAAAATCAGTAAAATCAGTGTTCTTCATCAGAATGTTTTGTGTAAGCAGGAACAGGTGAATAAAGTGAAGCTAGGAAATATAAGTGAATTGAATGTGGAATCTAACAGTGACACACAGGACTTAGTGAATTCACAAAAAGCCACGTGTCATGAAACATCTTCCTTCGAAAAAATAGCACATTCTTTTGATACAGACTCTAATTTGAGTTCTGATAGCACAACTGTAGATGGTTCTAGTACATCACTTGCTGTGGACGAAGGGACCAGTTTTATAAGATGTAGTACTCTATCTATGAGCCTGCCTAAGCAGCTCAAATTAACTTGCAATGAACAGTTCCAATCTGGGAGAAACCTGGGAGTTTCTGCCCCTCAAATGCAAAAGGAATCTGTTATAAAAGAAGAAAATTCCCTACGAATTGTCCCCAAAAAACCTCAGAGACACAGCTTGCCTGCTACAGGAGTGCTTAAAAAGGCTGCCTCTGAGGAGCTTGTGGAAAAAAGTTCTTACTCCATTGAAGAAAAAAATTCAGAGAAGGGTCTAGAAAGAAATCACCTTCAGCATTTGTGTGCTCAAAACCGTGGTGTGTCACCCTCCTTTGATAAGCCTAAGCGGGCTTCAGAAAAACCAGTGTGGAAATTGCCTCGTCCTATTTTACCCTTTTCAGGGAACCCAGAATCCTTAAAGTCTGTCACCATATCCTCAAACAGTGAGCCTTCAACAGCCCTAACCAAGCCCAGGGCAAAATCATTATCTGCTGTGGATATGGAAAAGTGCGCTAAGCCTTGCAAAGACTCTACAAAGAAAAGCTCTTTTAAAAAGTTGCTCAACATGAAACTGTCCATCTGCTTCATGAAGAGTGATTTTCAGAAATTTTGGTCCAAAAGTAGCCATTTTGCAGACACCACCACAGGCCACCTCTCCGGTGGGGAGCAGAAGGGGATTGAAAGTGATTGGCACGGCTTGTTGGTAGGCGAGGAGAAGAGAAGTAAACCCATGAAGGCATATTCTACAGATAACTATATCCTGGAATCTCAAAAGAAGAGGAAGAAGTCTCGGGGCCAGACCAGTGCGGCTAATGGCCTGAGAGCTGAGTCTTTGGATGACCAAATGCTCTCCCGGGAGTCATCATCTCAGGCACCTTGCAAATCTGTTACAAGCCTCTGTGCACCCGAGTATGAAAATATACGCCATTATGAGGAAATACCAGAGTATGAGAACTTGCCGTTTATTATGGCTATAGGGAAAACTCCAGAGTTGAAATGGCAGAATGCCAGCAGCATGGAGGACACTGATGCAAATGTGTATGAGGTAGAAGAGCCGTATGAAGCACCAGATGGCCAGCTGCAACTTGGACTCAGACATCAGCATTCCAGGTAACAGGTGCCAGACAGACACTTTTGCATGCATCATTGCAATTAACCTTCAACAGCCTGGTGAGTTAGGAATGCAGGGGTGAAAAACACATGGTAAAGGAATCGTTTAGAAAATGTGTATTAAGTTATTCTCAAGTGCAGCCTTCTTTTAGCATACAGCTGGAATGGGTATTTGCAATACAAGTTTGAAGTAGTTAATTTATTTTAGTAGCCAATTCAAAGAATTTGAACCAGTGGCAATGTAGGTGCTACAAGGAAGGCATGGAACAGAGAGGTCCTGGGCCTCCAGGCATAAGCTCAAAAGTCACAGCAGGAAACATGGGGCAGGAAATTAGCCAATTCAGTGACATTTATTTGCGAGGTGTAAGAAATCTGAAGTTACTGAAATGCAGGCATTTATGTATGGTGCCTTTGTCGGTGAAACCTCCAAAGTTTTAGAAGTTGCTACTCTTTGAAGATTGGTCATTTTACCTGTTGATGGCTAATTGCCGACCTCAAGTGGATATAGGAAAAATGTAGGAAACACATAACTATTCTTTCTTTCTTTTTTAAAAATTTAATTTTTAAAATCTACTTTTATTTTTTGATGGGGCCTTGCTCTGTCACCCAGGCTGGAGTGTGGTGATGTGATCATAGCTCACTGCAGTCTCAACCTCCCAGGCGTAAGCAGTCCTCCTATCTCAGCCTCCTTGAGTAGCTGGAACTACAGATGCATGCCACCACACCTGGCCAATTTTTGTGTGTTTTATAGAGACGGGGTTTTGCCGTCATGCCCAGGCTGGTCTTGAACTCCTGGGCATGATGCTCCTGCCTTTGCCTCCCAAAGTGTTGGGATTACAGGCGTGAGTCACTGCGCTTGACCTATTTCTCACTTTTGTATGTGCACTCCCTACCTGTGGAATACCTACTCCATCCCTCTTATTAAAATCTTGTCCATCCTTGATGATCCAGCTCCTCAGGAGTCTTTGGTTTCACGAAGCTGCTACAATTACCTAGTCAGAAGTGTTTACTTCCTATTCTGACCATCCGGTTATGCTGTGATATGCTTTAATTATTGGCATGTCTGATGCTCTCTATTTTGTTTTAAGCTCCATGAAGAATTCTAGTCATCTTTTTGTCCTGAATAAAGCCAAGCAAGAGACCTAGAAGACAATTTGTAGATGTTGATTGGGTCTAAGAGAGAATAAATGAAAATAGGCAAAGGAAGCAACCACTGCAGCTGCTTCCGTCTCTCTCCATAGTCACATAGGTAGCTTGTCCGTTGTATTTCCAATGTCTGTGTTTAACAAAAAAGCACACAGACCTTTTTGGAAATCTTTAGATTATTCTTAGGCCACTGACTTCAGGTCTTTGAAATTCAAGTCTTAAAATGTGACTTTTGTAGAAAATAGCTGGCATATAGTGGGGTGTATTCGTCTGTTCTCATGCTGCTAATAAAAACATACGCGAGACTGGGTAATTTATAAAGGAAAGAAGTTTAATTGACTCACAGTTCGCTCAGGAAACTTACAATCATGGCAGAGGGGGAAGCAAACACGTCCTTCTTCACATGGGGGCAGCAAGGAGAAGTGCAGAGCTACAGGGCGAAAAGCCCCTTATAGAACCATTAGATCTTGTGAGAACTCACTCACTATCACGAGAACAGCAGCTTGGGGGAAATTGCTCCCATGATCCAATTACCTCCCACTGGGTCCCTCCCATGACACGTGGAGATTGTAGGGACTACAATTCAAGATGAGATTTGGGTGAGGACACAGCCAAACTATATCACAGGGGCTCCAGAGAAAAGCATTGTTGAGTGAATTGAATAAGTAAAATTGTCCAGCAAGCCAGTGTGCTAAGTAAAGTAAATTATTTAAAGTTCCTGGCTGGGTGCAGTGAGTAAAGCCTGTAATCCCAGCACTTTGGGAGGCCAAGGCTGGTGGATCACAAGGTCAAGAGATGGAGACCATCCTGGCCAACATGGTGAAACCCTGTCTCTACTAAAAATACAAAAATTAGCTGGGCCTGGTGGCGCATTCCTGTAGTCCCAGCTGCTTGAGAGGCTGAGTCAGGAGAATCACTTGACTCCAGGAGGCGGAGGTTGCAGTGAGTGGAGATCTTGCCACTGTACTTCAGCCTGGCGACAGAGCAAGACTCCATCTCAAAAAAAAAAAAAAAAAAAAGAGGTTCTTTAACTGTCAGATGTTCTCATAGTATTTTTCTTTACTCATAGTCAGTCTTCTCTGCCCTTCCTCCTTTTTCCTAAAAAAGGCTATTTTCCTCCTTTGCCTAATTTTTCTCACAGCTGACTACATTCTGTTTTCATATTTCTGCTTCCTGAACATTAGTAGCTAGGCAAAAGCCCGTTCCTTGGCATAAATATTTCTTTTTCTTTTTCTTTTTTTTTTCATTGGAGACAGGGTCCCACTCTGTCTCCCAGGCTGGAGTACAGAGGTACAGTCAAGGCTTACTGCAGCCTGGAACTCCTGGGCTCAAGTGATATCCCACGCCTCAGCCTCCCAAGTAGCTGGGACCATGGGTGCATACCACCACACCCAGCCAATTTTTATTTTTTATTTTTTGTAGAGTTGGGATCTCCCTGTGTTTCCCAGGCTAGTCTTGAACTCCTGGGCTCAAGTGATCCTCCCAACTAAGCCTCCCAAAGTGCTGGGATTACAGGCGTGAGCCACCACTCCTGGTTCTTGACATAAATATTTCAAATTATCTACTTTAAGGATTGCACTTCTCTGTGGAACTATTTTATTGGTACTATCTTTTTTTTTTTTAACATGCTTTTGCATATTATTTGTGTGTATAATAAGTTTGGTTGGCTTCTTCACAGTATACTACTGTCCTTGCCTAAGATAAATTTTCTTCTTTTTTTAATCACTTTCTTTGTGAATGAGTACAATTTTATCTTGAAATTGGAGGTTTGGCTATTGGGGTGTGTTTTCTGTTGGCCATCAGGTTTAAATCCTGAGGATTTACCATTATCTCTGCCAATTCTGGAACTTGCTTTTTATCTGGTATGCTTCTTAGGTCATTAAGGCCCTGCTGCTCGATGTGGGGAAGCTGGTGAGAAGGGGTTAATGTACACAGCCAGCCAGTGTTGCTGGACAGCATTCATAAGGAGATTTCTTTCTGGAGGCCACAGGAAACCAAGGGCGGCTTTGGACAGGTTACAGGCTGTCAAGTAGGGCAGCCTGGTGAAGGCTGGGTGAGCTCTGCTTTTGAATTTCGCTTTCCAAGGAGACTTTTGTTTAGGCCTGGAGTAGGGAGCCTGCAACAGGCTTGAGACTACTAAAATGTGCCAGCAGAATCAAAAGCCCTGAGTCATAGGGTCAGAATCACAGCACTGCCTGGGAGGTTGTTCCTCTTGTAAACAACATTGAATAGAGGAGAAAGGAAATTCAAGCCTTCCTGAGGAGGACACCTTGACACTCTGAAATAAAATAAATGAACAGCAAGACATACATTTCAGGTGAGCTGAGAGGATCCTGTTTGGTAGTCTGTTGCAAATACAGACCTGTGCCTTAGAATAATTAAATCAAAATCCAGTACACTGACTGGGGTTCTAAAATGGTAAGAAAAAATGCAAATGAACTCTGCTTAAGATTTTTCTGCTGCGATCATCAGAAGGGTATCTTACTTTCTCAACCTTCAGGGAAGAAAGTCTGGATCAGGGCTCTAATTCACTGAATCATGAATTTTACAGAGTCTACACATGTGACCAACCAAATTCTGGTTAGTAAACAGACTTTTGACAAGCTTGGGTATAGTCCACATGGTTGCTTTCTTTAGAATATAGGTGTTTCATAAATCCTGTGCTTACCATTTACATTTTTTTTTTTTTTTTGAGATAGAGTCTTACTCAGTTGCCCAGGCTGGAGTGTAGTGGCACCATCACTGCTCACTGCGCCTTGACCTCCTGGGGTTAAGTAATCCTCCCATGGAACCACAGGCATGTGCCACCACACCCATCTAATTTTTGTATTTTGTAGAGATGGGGTTTCACCTTGGCACACAGGCTGGTCTCAAACTCCTGAGCTCAAGAGATCCTCCTGTTTCAGCCTCCCAAAGTGCTGGAATTATAGGCATTAGCCACCATGCCTGGCCAACATTTACAAATTTATAACAACATGTTTACAATTTATCAGGAAGTAATTGTAGGCACCTAGTCCCCAATTCCTAATAGGATTGTATTGCAAAAGTTCATGATAATTTGGAGCTCAGAATGTATTTCCTAAAGAAACAGTTTTGAAATGGTGGCAAAGTCCCCAGTTTGCCCCCCAGGTTATATTAACCATTACTGTCCTGGCTTCCTCTCCACTCTTCTCCCTACCCCAGCCCAAGGGAGGTGAATTTTCTCTCTGACTGTGTTTGTGTGTGTGCGTGCACGTGCCTTTGTGATGCAAGCTGGGGCTGAGGTGGTAGCCAGGGTGAGGCTAAGCACCTGGGATCTCAGAGGAGGAAATCTATAAGGTCTGAGGCCTCAGGGTTTGTGGAAGGGATGAGATGACTAAGGAAGAATGAGGAAACTGGAGGCTGGGTGAGCTGTGAGGAAGACTGAAAGTCATCAGGAGTGATAAGAGGAAGGGTGGGGTAGAGGCTAGGAATTAGTAGGCAGTGAGTTTCTTTACCTCCTTTTCTCTCTCTCTCTCTCTTTTTTGAGACAGAGTCTCGCTCTGTCACCTAGGCTGGAGTGCAGTGGCTCAATCTTGGCTCACTGCAACCTCCGCTTCCTGGGTTCAAGCTATTCTCCTGCCTCAGCCTCCCCCATAGTTCAGACTACAGGCATGTGCCACCACACCCGGCTAAAATTTTTTTTATTGTATTTTTTGGGAGAGACCGGGTTTCACCATCTTAGCCTAGGACAGTCTCAATCTCCTGACCTCATAATCTGCCCGCCTTGGCCTCCCCAAGTGCTGGGATTACAGGTGTGGGCCACCATGCCCGGCCCCCCTCCTTTTCTCCTTATTCCAATCCCTTCTCTTTTTCCCTCCCCATTTTCCTTTGTAACTGCATCGTTCAGCTAATTGAGTTTCTGATGCTTGGCAGAGTGAGTAGAAGAAACTGGAAGAGGAGACTGGTTGGGGGTGTAAGGAGTGGCCCTGGGAAACCCCGGAGGAGAAAGGACGAACAGCCAAACCTGAAGATGAAGGAGCCTGGAAGGGAAGTTCCCAGGGCTGGAGAAACCGTAGCTTTAGGTGTTCCAGTTAGGTCATCGTTTAGTCTGTTGGTAGTGCAATTATGAGCCACTCTGGATTCTGACATTTTAGGGGTACAGTTACAAGACCTCTTCCTTGAAATGTTTCAGATATAATAAACATAAAACAGCCAGCAAGCAAAGGATCTTCATTTCTTATTAATATTCAGGTGATGTGTACCCATTTACTATTATTTTTAGCTAAAAAGTTTGATGTTCAGAGAGAAATTCCTAAAATTTGAGCCTTTGAGCCTTTAATAAGGGTAATAGACAAATCAGTGAAATTACAGTGTCCAAATGTTGGAATTTTCCTTTGAAATTGAGGCAGATTTCTTGAATCTATAAAGAAAACTTTCCCTGGAAACATTCCAAGTTTTTCCTGTGTTGTTTCAGTTTGTTCTTATTATAAACACTTTAAAGAAAAAGTATGATAATTGGGTTTTCTTAGATAACTTAGCCAACCCTTGATTTATTTATTCCACAGATATTGACCATATGTCAAGCATTGTACTTTCAAAGGTGAAAAGGGATGCCTACTCCCAAGGAACTTCTGCCCAGTGAGGTGACAGATATTTATAGTGCATGGTTTTACTAATTAGTTGTCTTTGTCTGAGTTGTGCCCTTAATGGGGTATTGAAGAAAACATCCCCCACATGGCAACACTTGAACCAAGGCTTTTTAAAATGGGCATACAGTAATTAGATGTGGTGTTTAGGAGGTTGTTTTTTAATGTTGGTGAGAGCAGTTTCAGTGGTGGTGTTGGAGAAGGAGTCAGATTGCAAACTGAGGACGGAGAAGAGAGGAAGTGGAATCAGGAATGTGGATTGTTGTCCCTTGAAACTTTGCCCAGAAGTCCCTATCATTTGACAGGTTTGGATTTATCTTTTGGTCTTCCTCAAGCACCAGAATTCAAAATAAATTGAACTTCAAAAGTATTCCTTTTAAATGAATCAAAGTGTTCCCTCATCTCTGGTGAAGGGAAGTACTAAGTTTTTGTTAGTTTCTCCTCATTTTAAATTTGAGACTAGTCTTGAAGAGCTGCTAAATGACATTAGAAGTCCTGTTATGGGATTTTCATTGAAAATCATGAGACCTCGTCTAGAAAACCTCTCTCTTTGCTTTCATTTACTACCTCATGGTATTGTTGGATTTCAGTGTAAGGGTTAGGGTATACATTAACAACCCAGGAACATTTCCATGTTGTCATAGCACAGATAAGATTATGCACAGTTAGAGGGTGGGGGTTGGGACTGATAGTCAACAGCAGCCCTTTCCTGTAAGTTATTTTCAGAGGCAGCTCAGGAAATATAAAAAATCTGTATGCCTCCTTAACTTTGTGTTTCTCGTGTTAGAATTGAAGCCACACAGTTCTGGCAAATCTGTTTGTTTGCATACTTACCCTGCATTTGAAATTGCAGCAGAAGCATTGGGTTTTCTTTCTTGGAAATCAAGCTCTTCTTCTTTCTTTTTAATAAGGAATTAGGGGGTCAGGCGTGGTGGCTCATGCCTGTAATCTCAGCACTTTCGGAGGCTGAGCCAAGAGGATTGCTTGAGGCCAGGAGTTCGAGAACAGCTTGGGGAACGTGGTGAGATCCTGTCTCTATGACCAAAAAAAAAAAAGAAAACTAAATTTTTTTTTTTAAAAAAAGGAATTATTTGGAATAAGCATTATGAAGAGTATCAATTAAGTATTAGTAATTAAATTGCAGTATTTTGTCCAGCTGTGTTACTTTGGTGTCATTTCCTGCCAAAGCAGATAAATGATATCATGTTATTGCTTTTTTTTTTTTTTTTAAGATGGAGTCTCACTCTGTCACTCAGGCTGGTATGCAGTGGTGCAGTCTTGGCTCATTGTAACCTCCGCCTCCTAGGCTCAAGAGATTCTCCTGCCTCAGCCCCCCGAGTAGCTGGGATTACAGGCACCGCCATTACGCCCAGCTAATTTTTTGTGCTTTTAGTAGAGATGGGGTTTCACCATGTTGGTCAGGTCGGTCTTGAACTCCTGACCTCAAGTGATCAGCCCGCTTCGGCCTCCCAAAGTGTTGGGATTACAGGTGTGAGCCACCGACGCCGGCCCATATACAGTATATGCTTTTGTGTGGTAGAATGTCACTATACATTTTTAGAGGCATATTTTTGTCAGAGATGGAAGAAAAAAATATGGGCTACAAAAATGTATGGAAGAAGGGGTGTGTGTGTGTGTGTGTGTGTGTGTGTGTTTGTATATTCTGTCCAGCTTAGTACAACATTGTTTTGAGATAGCTGAAATTTGTACACTTTGGGAGAATAAAAGGTTGCATTATTATTTTTAGAGCTAACTAGTTTTCCATTGCCATGTTTTCATCAAGTTCTTGAATAATAAAGACCTAAAAATCTTAAATTTAGCCAAGGATACGATTATTTTGTTATTATAAAATTTGAATTAGTTATGTCAGTGAGACAGACATTGCTTTGTAAAGTGAATTTCTGACCTAGGTTCTAGTGAAATGTCCCCAGTGTAAATCTTTTGGGAAGGGCAGAAGTGGGGAGGGTGACAAGGAGGGCCCACTACATTCTCCTAAGCATTTGTACTTGTGGCAACCTGATCTTTAAAGGTAATCAGGCAATCAGACAGTCATCCTTCAGTCTGTGAATGGCGAAAACCTAGTAGTAGGGTATTTGGAAATCAGAATGCATTTTTGCAGTCGTCTTAACTGAGTGGGAGTCGCTTTCCCAACCCATCCACAAGAACATATTTAGCTTCTAATGAAAATTGTGATAGAAAGTAGTAGGAAATGAGACTGACAGTAATAAAACAGTAGTGAAGTTAAATAAGTGGCTTTTGTGACTCTTGAATCATGTAGCCTTTAAGAAGGGAAAGGTTAGTGTGTTGAGGAGAGAAGTAGCAAGGGGGAAGGAACAGGATGAAGAGGTGGAGATGAACTTTATCTCTCCGATCTTCCAGGTGGTTCAGGGGAATTCCGGATCTGGGCTTGTGTCTTTATGGAAGGGAATGAGTATGTTCATGTTTCACATATTCATAAGTAATGCCTATGCTTGCATATTACTTTTGATAGCTTTTTGTGTTCTTCTAGACATTTTTTAAAAATTAATCATCTATTCCTGGAATTGCATAGATAAATTTGGTCTTTAGGGAAAGCCCTTTTGGATTTTTTTTTTTTTTAAAGCAGACTAGACATGTTTATATCAGCCTATTTATTTTAATACTTTCTTAAAACTATGTTAAGTACAAAGAACAGTTCGTGTTACAGCATATTTGGGTGTAGGTAGTACAAAGAAGTACTGGCCTTTTTTTTTAAGGCTGAGTGTCTTAAGTTCAGGAATGGAACTGCCTAGTTTCTTCTGGGTGGTATGGAAAAACTACTTTGGTGGTTTAATCTGCTTCTGGTAGTTGTGTTTGTGAATCTCTGAAGGAAAAAACTATATTTGTAAGTAGTTCTGACAGCAGGCAGAGATAATCTATCATTGGAGCAATAAAAATAGGAGGGCCAAATAGACTATAAGTGGAATAAATATGATGATTATATTTCTGGGAAGAACAGCTATCTTCTTTCAGTTTTCTTCCCCTGGTTTCTCAGCCCTTCTTGTTTGCCTTTATTATACCTTTTGGTTCCATATAAGCATGAATTGGAGTAAGGTTGCTATGTTACCCTTTTATATGCCGAGAAATTGAGTTATGGTGGTTAAGTGATTGCATGAAAAATGAATAGTGATGGAAATGCGATGGATTAGTGGTTCTGAGCCCTCATCTTCAAGGGTCTGTTTATAAGACTCTCCCATTTGTCAAAGTATTTTGGTTTCTGATGCAGGAAAGGTGAAATAATAAACACTGAACAAAGAAAACCAGTTTCCCCCTAATGTTTCCATGAAAATAAAAAGAAAAACAAACACATTTAGGCTTTTTATGTTTGAAATGGCGTAACTGCTTGTTCTTTTAGCTCCTTTGGATTCAGTCGAAAACTTCATGTTTTACTTAGATCATTTATTTTTTTGAAGTCAGTTTTTCTTGATAACATTTATAACAGTTGACATACTTTGGCATATGTTAGTATCATGTGAAACATTACAAATTAAAGAGTAGATCTGATTTTTAATAAACTTAGAATAGCCTGTTTGGTTTTGTTTTATATCTGAAAAGCAGTTCTGATTTTCAATTGTTTGGCAACTATAATTTTAAGTCAATAAGAAAGTTGACAAAATGTATAAAGAAGGAATAATTTGTAGCTTATCCCCGCCTCTTCTAACTTTCTTTTGGTTCTTAGCTGTATCCCACAGTCCCAAGTAGAGAGAGATTTCAGTGTAAAAGTATACCTTTTTGTAATTGCAGCATTTTGAGAAGCCAAGGCAGTTAGATCACTTGAGATCAGGAGTTTGACACTAGCCTGGCCGACATGGTGAAACTCCATCTCTACTAAAAATACAAAAATTAGCTGGGCATTGTGGCACATGCTTGTAGTCCCAGCTACTTGGGAGGCTGAGGCAGGAGAATTGCTTGAACACAGGAAGCAGAGACTGTAGTGAGCTGAGATTGAGCCACTGCACTCCAGCCTGGGCAACAGAGCAAAACTGTCTCAAAAAAAAAAAGGTAGCTTTTTTCACTACTTAATTTTTCTTTCCATAGCTCCACTAAAAACATGCAGATAAAGTACAGCCCATCTCTACTGCCCTTCTTACTGGGAAGGAAGGCAGGGGTGGATAATGAAATTATCTAGAAGTCCAGATATGATTTGCTTGATAGCAAAAGTTTCTGAAATCTTAGTCTTTTAGAAGTTTGGGGGTAAGAAAAATTAAATAAGGATTTTTTTTTTTTTTTTTGATAATCAAGTGGTTTGAAAAAATTTAGAAATTAAATGTCTGTTAATGATTTTAGGTTAAATACAGTCATAGAATGATTAAAGTTCAGAACTAAAGGAATCATTACAAATCATGCAGTCCAGTCTCTTCATGCAGTAATGCAACCAAAGCCCAGCAAGACTTGTTGACTTTCCCCCACACCACAGAAATGGGAAACTCCAAAACCGGCGCTCCAGCCTAGGGCTTCTAATGCTGGGGTGGAAGCATTATAGAGAAAGTGAGCAAAATTTAGAAGACGAAAGTGACTGTAGTTGTTCAGGACAAAGGTTCAGGTTTACTTGCATCATCACCCTGTTTTTCTCCTCTTGTAACAGTATTATTGCCGCTATCAGGAAGGAGGCCATGCACACAGCTGCATATGAATACAGAATTATGTGGCTATTTTTAAAATTGTGATTTCAGCAAGGTGAGTATTCAAACTAGGCAGAAATGTTCAGCAAACAAATAATCTGATGCTACTAATACATGTTAACAAAACTTTCTTCCCCCAAACTGACTCCCCATCAATCCAGCTTTTTTTCCACCCCACCAAGTCTGTAAACTAGGCAATAGGAAGGATTACAAGTGCTGTTCACATAAATAGTATGAATTTTAGGCTTAATAGTAATTGCTTGGATTTACTCAGTATTTCCGATATGCCAGCGTAATGCTAGGAGCTCTTGCATGTAACATTTAGTCCCTTTTATCCTTTAAGATAGATATTATTATTATTATTTTTTTACAGTTGAGGAGACTAAGAATAAGGTTAAATAACTTGCCCAAGAGCACAGAGCTACTGTGTAGGTAAACTGAAGTATGGAAGCAAGTTTTCTGATCCTGCGCCAATACTGATTTTTTTTTTTCGGTGTGGGGCCGGGGCGGGGGTGGTGGGGTGAGTTTCACCAATTTTGCCCAGATGGAAGTACAGTGACACGCTCTAAGCTCACTGCAACCTCTGCCTCCCAGGTTCAAGCGATTCTCCTGCCTCAGCCTCCCAAGTGGCTGGGATTACAGGGGCCTGCCATCACACCCAGCTAATTTTTTGTATTTTCAGTAGAGATGTGCTTTCACTATGTTGGCCAGGCTGGTCTCAAACTCCAGACCTCAGGTAATCCACCCACCTCAGCCTCCCAAAGTGCTCAGATTACAGGGTTGAGCCACTGTGCCCAGCCAGACATACTGATTTTTAGTCAGAACATGTTTATGTTGTTCTTTGCTGTGAGCCATGGTTTCACTATTATTAATATTTGTAGGGGTCTGTGAATCTTCTACCCAGAGGACCACAATGGACAAAATATTTCTGTCCCTAATTTGTTCACCATCTAGAGGGAAAACACAGAGACACCTGCAGTGATATGAATAGAAATTAATGAGCATTTTCAGAGACCCCAGATTTTTCATGCAAGAAGAGCTTATTGAATAGAAAGCTTTTATGGTTAGGTAATAGGTGTTTCAAAGGTTGGAAACTGAATTACGTCATATTTGCATTTAGTCCAGTAGCTGGTGGCTGATATTCAAAGCAAGTTAAATATAGTTCCTGTCATTTACTAGTTGCATGTGAACATTCATAGCATGGAAAGGATTATGCATGTCTCATATTTCCCCACTGATTTACATGAGAGCCCCATTTTTTAATCTGTTGTCCCTGTTCCTCATTTTGTTCCCTCTGTCAAGTACATTTTGACCTCTAAAGCACTTTTATTTAATAATCATTATGGATCCCCAAAGTAAATATTTTGTAAGGCTAAAATACTTTTTATAATATGATAATCCCTTATTAACTTAAGAAAAAAATTGATTTAAATGAATGGTAGGGATGTATTTCCCCCAAAAGAGCCAGGTGATGTGTTCCCTCTAATTAGTTAAAGATTTCTTAGAGGAGGAAGACTTTCTGGAGCCTTTTGGGGGGGGAGTTTGTTTTCATTTTTTAGAGACAGAGTCTTACTCTGTTGCCCAGGCTGTAGTGCAGTGGCATGATCTCAGCTCATTGCAACCTCCACCTCCCAGGTTGAAGCGATTCTTCTGACTCAGCCTCCTGAGTAGCTAGTATTACAGTCACACAACACTATACCCTGCTGATTTTTATATTTTTATTAGAGATGGAGTTTTACCATGTAGGCCAGGCTAGTCTCGAACTCTTGACGTCAAGTCATCCTCCCGCCTCAGCCTCCCAAAGTGCTGGGATTACAGGCATGAGCCACCACACTCGGCCTGAACGTTTCGAATTGTGAGAGAGTGAGACTTGGACACTGGATGAGGGAGCATGTTTAGTCTGGCCATAGGTTGAGAGAAAAGGCAAAGCACTGCTAGCATTTTACTGGAGCTGCTAACACAGGTTATAGTCACTGACTGTCTACCAAAAGACTTGTTGAATTTGCTTCCAATTCCAAGGTAAAAGGGATTGAGATGTCTCTTTGTGACTTTTTAATTTGTCATCTGGCTGGGTATGGTGGCTTATGCCTATAATCCCAGCACTTTGGGAGGCCAAGGCAGGAGGATCACTTGGATTGAAGCAGGAGTTTGAGACCAGCCTGGGCAATATAGTGAGACCTTGTCTCTATAAAAATTTAAAAAATTAGCCAGGCATGGCAGCGTGTACCTATAGTCCCAGCTACTTGGGAGGCTGAGCTGGGAAGATCACCTGAGTCTGGGAGACAGAGGTTGCAGTGAGTTGAGATGGAACCACTGCACCTCAGCCTGGGTGACACAGTGAGACCCTGGAAAGAAAGAAAGAGATAGAGATACAGAGAGAGAGAGAGAGAATTGGCATGTTTATTAATGCTGTCTATGCTGGACTAAACTTGGTTTGTCTTAAGTGAATAAATGCCATAGTCATAGTATAGAAAGCATGTTTAAATTCCTTCTAGGCCAGATGTGGTCACTCTTGCCTTAATCCCAACACTTTGGGAGGCGATGGTGGGAGAATCACTTGAGTCCAGGAGTTCAAGACCAGCCCGGGCAACATAGCGAGGCCCTGTTGATAAATAATAACTTCCTTCTATGCACAACCTACTGTTACTGTGCTAATTATGTAACAGGCTTCTGTAAAGCCAAACTGATTTTAAAAACTCTACTTGGCTGTTAAAGGTAGATTTTAAAAAAATGAATAGATTTTAAAAAAAGATTTTAAAGATTTTAAAAAATGAATAGATTTTTTTAAAAGGTAGATTTAAATTTTCTTTCTTCTTTTTTTTTTTTTTTGAGATAGTCTTGCTGTGTCATCCACTGCTGCTAGAAGGCGGCAGGCAGCATGATCTCGGCACACTGCAACCTCTGCCTCGCGTGTTCAAGTAATTATCCTGCTTCAGCCTCCCAAGTAGCTGATTACAGATGTGCCACCACCATGCCTGTCTAATTTTTGTATTTTTAGTAGAAACGGGGTTTTGCCATGTTGGCCAGGCTGGTCTCGAACTCCTGACCTCAGGTGGTCCATCTGCCTCAGCCTTCCAGAGTGCTGGGATTACAGGTGTGAGCCACCGTCCTTGCCCCCTTGAAACTGTATTCTACTTTTTTTCTCTCAAATTAATTTAAATTAAAATCTACCCACAAATAGTTACACAGTTGGCCTGGTTGTCAGGATGTTTCATTATCAAAGGGCATGTAAGTATAGGCTTTCAGTTTTTAGTCTACAGATGTAGATGCGGGTCCATTTCACTGCCTTAACGTCACTCGTTTCCTGCCTTTCCCTGTGCTTTATGCTAAAACAAAACAGAGGATGGACAAGGGACAGTGGTGTGATGCTGCCCTGAAGCTTTTGTTATAGAGCCTGGCGAAGTCCTGTGGGTTCAATCTGCCAGTATTCTTTGGCTCTGGTGCGCTAAGATTCCTACCTAATGACAGTTGATTTCGGAGGTCTCTGATTCTCATGTAAACATAGTGACATTTTACCTGCTAGGGGGGATGTTTTCAGGTGCTTCCGAGAGAGTTGGATTTTTAGATTTTTTTTTCCATAGAATTTATATGACATTTAAAATATAGAATTTATAACAAAATATAGATTTTACTTTTATAGAAGTCAGTAAACTTCATGTCCCCTCAGGTAAATCAGCAAACAAGTAAATTACCTCCAATTATGTCCTTATCTGAGGCTGCTCTCAGCATTTGGAAGTGGAAGTGAAAAAACAGCACAGAAATTAAGGACAGTTCCTACCCACAAGGAATTTGCAATCTGGTTTATTACTGTTTTTAATTGAAAAAAAATTTTTTTGAGGCTGCCAAACTGTTTTCCAGAGTGGCTGTACCATTTTGCTTTTCTACCAGTGATGTATAAGTGATCTAGTGTCTGCACACCTTGCCAGCACTTGGTGGTTGTCACCGTTTTTTTTTTTTTTTTTTTAGTTTGAGTCTTGCTCTGTCGCCATGCCGGAGTGCAGTGGCGCAATCTCAGCTCACTGCAACCTCTGCCTCCCAGGTTCAAGCGATTCTCCTGCCTTAGCCTCCTGAGTAGCTGGGACTATAGGTGTACGCCACCACACCCAGCTAAACTTTTTGTATTTTTAGTAGTGACAGGGTTTCATTCACCATGTTGGCCAGGATGGTCTTGATCTCTTGACCTCGTGATCCACCCACCTTAGCTTCCCAAAGTGCTGGGATTACAGGTCTAAGCCACTGCGCCCAGCCAGTTGTCACTGTTTTTTATTTTAGCAATGCTGACAGGTGTGTAGTAATATCACATTATGGCAGTCTGCCTTCCCAGTTCAATCATCTTATTGCCCATCTACACAAAATTGACCACATTCTACATACCAAAATACGCTCTTGTCTCATAGCTTTTTTCCCACTACATAAAAAACCCATTTCATAGACAGAATTTTTCATCTTTCTAGACCTAATTCAGATGCTACCGTTTTGGAAATCCTCCCCTTCTAGTGTTGGAAAGGTAACGAAATACACTCCCCTCCCAGTCTACCCCATTGCTCTCCATCCACTGATCTCGTTCTTCCTTTTAACACTTCGTATTCTTGTCAGTATATTATCTAATTGTTTGCTTATGTGTGTCTCCAACTAGAATATAGCCCGCATGGATGGGGGAAGTAAATTTTGTTACATTGCCTTGTCCTCAGTGCCCAGAAGTGCCTGACACATAATAGGTGCTTAGTAAATATTTATTGAAAGAATGAACGAGGAAGTGAATTTTTGTACATTGTGCCTCCACTCTCTTCTCTAGCATATACCTGGCATATCCTGTTTATGGTATAATAAAAATAGCTAACATTTACTATATTGATTTTAACTACATATCAAACATTACAGTGGACCCCTTTCCTTGTTCTTCTACTGTTCAGCACCAACTCCTCATCTATCATAACATTTTGTTAACATCCCTCTGCTTCCCTTGAAAAAAATACATGCACAGTCTGCCCTTTGTATTCATCAGTTGCACACTCATGGATTCACCCAACTACATATTGAAAAATATTAGGGATAAAATGGATGGTTGCATCTGTATGGAACATGTACAGACTTTTTGTTGTCATCATTAATCCCTAAATAATATAACAACTGTTTGCATAGCATTTATATTGGGTGGTTTTAAGTAGTCTAACAATGATTGAAAGTAGACAGGAGAAGCTGGGCGCAGTGGCTCATGCCTGTAATCCCAACACTTTGGGAGGCTGAGGCGGGTGGATCACCTGAGGTCAGAAGTTTGAGACCAGCCTGGCCAAAACGGTGAAACCCCATTTCTACTAAAAATACAAAAAAAAAATTAGCTGGGTGTGGTGGCAGGCGCATGTAATTCCAGCTACTCGGGAGGCTGAGGCAAGAGAATTGGTTAAACCCGGGACGTGGAGGTTGTAGTTAGCCATGACCATGCCAGCCTGGGCAACAAGAATAAAACTCTGTCTCAAAATAATAATAAAGTATACAGGAGGATAGATGTGGTTTATATGGACGTACCATACCATTTTATATAAGGGACTTAAGCATCCATGGAGTTTGGTCTCTGTGGGGGGGGGTCCTGAAACCAATCCCCCCAGATACCAAGGGACAACTATGTAAGAATAAATATTGTGAGAGATTACACCACCTTTGTGTCCTTGGCCCCAGCAGATACCTGGCACAAAGTAAGTAGTCACATCTGAGCAAACAGTGGTCGGGTTAAACATTGCTTTTGCTTGTGTGAAGTCAGAATCCAGCTGCCTTTTGAGTAAACCAGTGTCCCACTGACCAGGCTTCCAGAATGTACAGGAAACATCTGTTAATTTTGGAAAGCAGTTACACTGGTGTGGAGAATTACTGCTATTTGCTAAAACAAAGCTCCCTTGGAGAAGAGAAATTGAATTAAAAGACCTCACATGCATCTGTTTTTATTAGATTGTGAGCATCCTTTCGTATTGTGGGATGGTTATGCAAGAAGCATTCCATCTCTCTAACTCCACCAGTCCTCTCACCAAATCTGCAGAAAGAAGGCATGGAGTCTAAATTTAGCCATGCCAATCAAAAGCAGTTTTTGACAGTTTCTTGGTTAGTACAGGTCTTAACATATGTAAATGTACTATTCAGAAAATACAAAGAAGATGTATCACTTTTTAAAAATCTGGTTTGATGTAACTGTAAATGAAAGAACTATCCCTGTAGTCTTACGTGTAATAAGACCGAAAGTGAAAAAACCTAGGCAGTCTATGGGTAGCTTTGGAGTTAGCAGACATTTCCTAAAATGTTCTGGTGAAGGGTCTAGTGACATTTTTGTGTACTTTTCAATTTTTAACTTTTTTTTTTTTTTTTTTTTAATATAGAGACAGAATTTCCCTAGGTTGCCCAGGCTGGTCTCAAATTCCTGGCCTCAAGCAATCCTCCTGCCTTGGCCCCCCAAAGTGCAGGGATTACCGGTGTAAGCCACCATTCCTTCCCTAAAATTTTTACATATATGGGGAAATATGAGAATGATTTGGCTGTAGAAAAACGTGTTTTCTCTTATAGGATGAATAATCCATGTAATTACTTCAGGATTTCCACATATATTTCTTGACCAAAATGTAGTATTTTAGACTCTGCTCTCTTGTCTCCATGCCACATACGAGTATGGCCTAAATAAAATGAAGTGTTTTCTGAGCCCTGGTATGGACTGGGTATCTACATGGAAAAGATTTAAGAGTATTACCTAAGAGCTATAAAACCTTTTAGAAAAATAATAATTTAAGAAAACATCTTGGCCGGGCGTGGTGGCTCATGTCTGCAATCTCAGCACTTTGGGAGGCTAAAGCAGGCAGATCACCTGAGGTCAGGAGTTCAAAACCAGCCTGGCCAACATGATGAAACCCCATCTCTACTAAAAATATAAAAATTAGCCAGGCGTAGTGGTGGGCATCTGTAATCCCAGCTACTCAGGAGGCCGAGGCAGGAGAATTGCTTGAAACCAGGAGGCGGAGGTTGCAGTGAGCCAGATCACGCCACTGTACTCCAGCCTGGGTGACAGAGCAAGACTCTGTCTCAAGAAAAAAAAAGAAAACATCTTATCTTTTTATCCTTACTGTACAACAGATAAAATCCCATGTCGTAGCTTTTAAGAAGGCAGGTGAAATGCTTAAAGAATTTGTAAAGACAAACTGAAAATTATTTAATCTATTACATCTTTTCTCTTAATGTATTAAATACTATTTCTAGTTAACAGGTACTTACTGCACATTCACTGTGTGTGGAGCACCATATTTGAATATAAAAGGACTTTTACAATGAAAATTAGTACTATCAAGTGAAGAATATTAAAGATCTGCAAGGCGAAAGTTTTCTATGACTGTTAAGGAAATCCATTTGGCATTTAAAAAATACTCTGTGAAATCTCTCTAGGGCAAAACTTAAATACTGTGAAAATAAGCAAATATATTAGCTAGGTTAGGAGTTTTTTCAATGGTAAAGTTAGTTTAGGTATGCTTTTATACCCAGTGGTTACTTGATTAACTATTGATGCTTCCCCTTTTCTTGAATGTAACCTTACTAGACTTTTTTTTTGCTTTGAGACAGGGCCTCACTCTGTGAACCCAAGTTAGAGTGCAGTGACAAGCTCACAGCTCACTGGAGCCTCAACCTCCCAGGCTCAGGCGATCCTCCCACCTCATCTTACCAAGTAGCTAGGACTACAGGCCCATGCCTCAGCTAATTTTTGTATGTTTTTGTAGAGATGGCGTTTCACCATGTTGCCCAGGCTAGTCTCAAACTTTGGGCTCAAGTAGTCCCCCCTCATTGGCCTCCCAAAGTGCTGGGATTACAGGCTTGGGCCACTGCACCCGCCTGGATTGACTCTTGATAGCATTGATTCTAAGCATTTTTAATTCTTATTGAGCCCTCACAGTGTTAAGGATCAAAAGTATTTTGTTGTATGCTCTTTTGTACTCTACAAGTTAATGTCCTCTCTGTCTGGTCTTTGAAATCTTGGCCTCACTAAGTATCTGTACTGGCTATGCAGCGAATACCCTGTGGATGGGTTCTGTTAAAGTAAAATCTGTTACTGTGAACACAGGTGTTGGAGTGCATAGAAGCGTCCACTTCGCTATACATACTTTCCTGATGCCCAGGGTGAAAATATTCTTTGTTCACTGGTTTACCTTACAAAGTACAGGGAATTTATTACTTTCAGAGCAGGGAGTAGTCTAGGGAATTAGAGAATTCATTTAGAGACTGTCTACAGGAAGTAGACCAAAAACTATTGCTATAATCCACATGTCAACATGGTCAGATTTTTTTTCTTTCTTTGCATTTTGTGGGAAGACCAGATGAGGATAGCTTTCTCTAATTCATCCTCTCTGCCTGCTTTGCCTTTGACCTTTCCTTACCAAGTATTTAAAAAAGAAGTTATTTTTAAGGAATACTTAAAGTAATTGAGATTATTAAACTTGGAGAAGAGAGAAGGGGATTTTCTTTATATACATATATATTTGTTTAATTATAAAAGTTATATAAAATTGTTATTCAAAAAAACGTTAAGGCCAGGCGCCAGTGCCAGCACATAGGGAGGCTGAGGTGGGTGCATCACCTGAGGTCAGGAGTTTGAGACCAGCCTGGCCAATATGGTGAAACCCGGTCTCTACTAAAAATAAAAAAAATTACCTGGGCGTTGTGGCAGACGCCTGTAATTCCCGCTACTTGGGAGAATCGCTTGAACCTGAGAGGCGAAGGTTACAGTGAGCCAAGATCGTGCCATTGCACTCACAGCAGCCTGGGCAACAAAAGTGAAACTCTGTCTCAAAAAGAAAAAAAAAAGTTAAATGTGCATAAAGTGAAAAGTAAAATGTTCCCTCTTTTTCTTTTCTTTATCCACCTCCTTTCCACTGGAGAGGTAAGGTTTTGGGGGTTTTGATTTTTCATATGGAAAGTTTTAGAAGAAATGGAAAGTTTAAGAGTAGTTAAACTCTATCCCTATGAGGTTATTGTTATCTTTGAGGTACATGAGAAAGACAAAGGCTGACAGCTCTGTTTTCCCCAGGGCAGGAACCTTGTCTTCCTTCTTCTGTGTCTGTGGTAACACGACACACACACACACACACACACACACACACACACACACACACGGATGGTGCTTTGTCCATCTGCCTCTCATTTGTCTCCTTTACCTTGGTTTACTGACTGTTTTCTGGTTTCTTAATTTCATCTTCCCTCTTCTCCCCATTTTTTTGTGCCTTCAGCTAGTAGCTCAGAGCAAGTGATGACCGTTTTGAAATTGTATTCTACTAGGCTCTTTCTAGTTCAGCACAGTATGAAAATCTGCTTTTAGAGCCAGGCGCAGTGGCTCACGCCTGTAATCCCAGCACTTTGGGAGGCTGAGGCGGGCAGATCACCTGAGGTCAGGAGTTCGAGATCAGCCTGACCAATATGGTGAAACCCTGTCTTGAAAAAAAAAAAAAAGAAAATCCATGTTTAGAAAAGATATAGGATTCTTTGCTTAATATTACAAAATGAAGTTTACATTACGAGAGAAATCAACAACTTTATTGCATACCTGAGGCATGCTTATCAGTGTCATTCATAGGCCTTCTTGGCCTTTGTTGCATTAATGTGATTATTAGTAAAGCAAAGAGGGACAAAGCCAGCTTTTCAAAACATGCTTGAAAAAGTATGTTG
This sequence comes from Cebus imitator, assembly GCF_001604975.1. Classification (NCBI taxonomy): domain Eukaryota; kingdom Metazoa; phylum Chordata; class Mammalia; order Primates; family Cebidae; genus Cebus; species Cebus imitator. The sequence continues at coordinate 12,910,381 of NW_016107333.1, read as the reverse complement.
AAATCTAGTGGAATACCTGTGAATTCGTCATTATATACTTCTACATTGTTTTAGAAATAAGAGAGAATATTGAGGTATGCGTGAAACTATAATTATAGTGAGCTTCAGGATATTACTGTACAAGTAGTAAGCTACTGAAAATAAGCAGTGAAATTAAACATGGAAAACAAGCTGTAGGAGTAACCTGCTGCAAAACCATGGCTCACATGACCTCAGTGTAGGAGTTCTTGACTCAGACCTTAAGCTGGTGATGAGCTGTTTCACATGATTTATAATGCAGAAGCTTCTCTCTGAAGTTTTTTTTTTGGGGGGGGGGATGGAGTCTCACTGTTGCCAGGCTGAAGTGCAGTGGTACGACTTTGGCTCACTGCAGCCTCCGCCTCCCAGGTTCAAATGATTCTCCTGCCTCAACCTCCCGAGCAGTTGGGATTACAGGTACACGCCACCACACTCAGATAATTTTTGTATTTTTAGTAGAGGCAGGGTTTCACCATATTGGCCAGGCTAGTCTCAAACTCCTGATCTCGGGATTCGCCCACCTCGGCTTCCCAAAGTGCTGGGATTACAGACGTGAGCCACCCCTCCCAGCCGAAGTCACTTTTTATACAGTTCTAGGCTTTTAAGTATATGCAGCAATGATTTGTTTTTCTTAATATTATATATATAAAACACTCTAAATATGTATATGTGGAGAGAGAGTGAGCGAGCAAACAAGCTTTCTGTGTACCAGGCATTATTGTTAGTTCATTGCTTGTATTAATTTGTTGAATCCTCACAAAATTCTGTCAGGTAGGCACTATCATGACTCTCATTTTATGGAGGAAAAAGTAAGGCACAGAGAAGTTAAACACTGAGTCGATTTCACCTAGTTAGTATATGGCAGAGCTCAGTTGCGAACATAGGCAGTTTTGCTCCAGAGGAAATATACTGCTTCTTTTGGGTACTCTACTGTACCAAGGATCAGCAAACTTTTTCCATAAAGGGTCAGATGATAAATTGACTTTGCAGGCCATAGGTCTCTGTTGCAACTCTTCAGATTTGCCAATGTCATGCAAAAGCAGTGACAAATAGTACAAAACAAATGAGCGTGGCTGTGTTCCAAGAAAAATTCATTGTGGACACTAAAATCGGTTTCATGTGTCACAAAATATTGTTCTTTATTTTTATTTTCATTATTTAAGACTATAAGAACTAGGCTGGGTGCAGTGGTTCACGCCTGTAATCCTAGCACTTTGGGAGGCTAAGGCAGCAGGATCACTTAAAATCAAGAGTTCAAGACCAGACTGGCCAACATAGCGAAACCTTGTCTCTACTACTTGGAAGGCTGAGGCATGAGAATCACTTGAACCCAGGAGGCAGAGGTTGCAGTGCTGAGATCGTGCCACTGCGCTCTAGCCTGAGTCTAGCAAGACTCCATCTCAAAAAAAAAAAAAAGAATATAAGAACCATTCTTAGCTCATGGACCTTAGAAAAACAGGCAGCAGGTTAGATTTGCCTAATCATACTACTGTATACCATGTATGTATGAGATATTAGGATGGAATCCATTCACTTGTTAATGCATTCATGCAAGAAAAGTGTACTAAATTCTGGGATTTCTAAGGGCAACAAGAACAACTTTCAGTTCTTCTTGCCATTTTGCTTACTAGATGAATTATGATGTTCTCCCTTTCTCATGCCTGCTTTTTAAAGCTGTCTTTATTTCCTGTCCATTGTATATGAGAGATATGTTCACATTATCTCACTTAATCTTCATTGCTGGTGGTATATTATCTCAATTTTTCTTTTCTTGAGAAGGAGTCTTCCTCTGTCACCCAGGCTGGAGTGCAATGGCATGATCTCAGCTCACTGCAACCTCTGCCTCCTGGGTTCAAGCAGTTCTCCTGCCTCAGCCTTCTGAGTAGCTGAGATCACAGGCACACGCCACCATACCGAGCTAATTTTTGTATTTTTAGTAGTAATTTTGTATTTTGTATTTTATTTTGTATTTTTGTATTTTAGTATTTTTTGTATATTTAGTTTGTAATCCACCTGCCTTGGCCTCCCAAAGTGCTGAGATGATGGGCATCAGCCACTGTGCCTGGCCTATTATCTCAATTTTATAGTATAGGAAAATGTAAGCTTAACCCAATTAGCTAGCCAGTTACACACTCACTCCGTGAGTGGTGGAGTCTACCATCAAATGCAGGTCTCTTAGGCTGAAAGAGCATTTTTTTTTTCTTCTCGCTGCCCTTTCTTCCCTCCTAGAAATGTATGAAACTGTGATAACTGTTTGTCATCCTGTCAGAAGTGAATCTGTTTATTTCCCTTGAATGCATGTTTATTTTCGCTTCCCTTCAATTTTCCCTGACTCTAGTTTTTGAAGATGTAATCTAAGTTTGATAGAAAAGTGGTGATTTTTTTTGTTTGTTTCCCTATCAAAGAAGCTGAAAATAAACATACAACTAGTTAGCAATGCCAGTGCTATAAGAACTCACTGATCTGTGGGATTAAGCATGGAGGAAGGGGCCAGGTGCAGTGGCTCACACTTATTATTCCAGCACTTTGGGAGGCCAAGGTGGGCAGATCACTTGAGATCAGGAGTTCGAGACCAGCTGGCCAACATGGTGAAACCCCATCTCCACTAAAAACATAAAAAATTAGTTGGGTATAGTGGTGGACACCTGTAATCCTAGCTACTTGGGAGGCTGAGGCACGAGAATTGCTTGAACCTGGGAGGCAGAGGTTGCAGTGATCCGAGATCATGCCACTGCACTCCAACCTGGGGGACAGAGTGAGACTCCATTCCACCCCCCCCTCCCCGCAAAAAAAAAGAGTGCAGGAAGAAATCCATGTCCTTTCCTGACACCCTCTACAGCTTCCCCAGGGTGCTCTCCCAGAAAGAAGTGAGTTCCTTATGGTTTTGGGGGTTATTGATGGTTTATAACTGGTCTAAGAGTAGACTTTGAAGACAGATCATTTGTGCGGATAAAACCTGAAGAAGAAAAATGGCAAATAGACTTACTCATGTATAGTTTTAAATAAGGAATTGGACAGATTTATTCATGAGCAGTGACTAACCTCCCCACTCTGGCTCCTCATGGGCTCCCAAGAAGCCTACGATCCTTTTTTCCCATGTCAGTGGGAAATCCCAGTTATGGTTGTGGTTCCCATTAGAAACTGATACACGTAAATAGGTTTAGATAAAGTAACATCTGGGAATGAAAGCAGATGTCCTTTGGTTTTAACTATTGGTTTCCTTGTAATTCCCCTACTCTTTTATTATGGTGGGATCTGTATATAATGTAACATTTAACATTCTGTAACATGGAATATGCCACATTTCTGGAACATGTAAGGTAATGCCTTTAACTTGAAAATTGCTTGAGTGTGTCATGGCAGAGTCTGGATGTATATGCAAAATATACTTAGGTAAACAGAAAGCTGACTTTATATACTCCTCAATGTAATTTCTCAGGATAATCTTATTAAAATCTGTGAATACACCTGCTTTGTACCTCAGGATCCTAGAAAATGGCACCTTTTCTGGAGGTCAGTTTGGTTTTGTTTCGTTGTTGTTGTTGTTGTCGTCGTTTGAGACAGGTTCTTGCTATTACCCAGCCTGAGTTTAGTGGCACAATCACTGCCTGCTTTCTGCAGCTTCAACCACGTGGGTTCAAGCCATCTTCCCACCTCAGCCTCCCAGGTAGCTGGGACCACAGGTGTACACCCCCATACTTGGCTGATTTTTTATGTTTGGTAGAGACAGGATCTCCCTCTGTTTCCTGGGCTGATCTCAGACTCCTGGGGATCTCAAACGATCCTCCTGCCTTGGCCTCCCAAAGTGCTGGGAGCCACCTCACCGGGCTGTGGAGGTTGTTTTAATTACCTCCTCTTCACCCCGTTAATGAGGGAGGGATTTCTGCTTACAGTTACAGGAATGGCTGAATACCTGATGCTCTTGACACTGAAAACTTGTTGATCTCGAGACTGGACAGGTAAGATCAACAGCAGAGTTTCAGTCACATGTAGTCCCAGCCTAGAGGAGGAGGACACAGCATGCCACACCTGACCACCCAGGCCTGTTATCAGGAACAACTAGGGGCTGCAGGAAGCAGGCTTTTTAGTATCAGGAGGGTGGGGTCATTCTTGGTTCCCATGAGAGGATGTGATTGGCTTGTTTGAATAACTGCAGGCTGGCAGGGAACTAAAACCCACTTCTCAGGGCTAAGCAGACACTGTGCCTGGTCCTTGTGATAAAGAGGGTGGCCAGGGGACTTTATCAGCAGAAGCAGAGTGAGAAGGGCAGTGTGTACTGAGATCATTTGGAGCCCTCTGATTTTCCTCAGGTGTCAAGGCAGAACCTAATATTGGGCCTTAATTTTCAGCCTTGTACCACAATGGTTTTGTGCTGACTCACAATCAAGAGCATAGCGTGGGCAGGCGGAGTGGTCATATTTTCCAAAAGCTCACCACCTTTTCAGTGTCTGTTAGGATTATGATGTTAAGACCTTAGAGGAAACAAAGGGGCGTGTACAGCTGACACCAAGACAAAGATGTCACCCTGTTAGAGAAGGTAGTCAAAGGGTGAACTTTTTTCTATCCTAACTCACTAGTCTTACCCCCCACCCCCGCATGCCTGGCCCCTCTGCTAGGTCGTTTATTTAACCCCGTGTTAGAACATGGCAAAACCAAAAGGAGAGCACTCATTTCTCTGGCTCTGTAGTCCTTGGTGTCTGTGTACTGCCTAGGGCTTTTAGCATGCACTAACTTTTATTTATTTATTTTTATTTTATTTATTTATTTTTTTGAGACAGTCTCGTTCTTGTCTCCCAGGCTGGAGTGCAGTGGCATGATCTCAGCTCACTGCAACCTCCGCCTCCTGGGTTCAACGATTCTCCTGCCTCAGCCTCCCAACTAGCTGGAACTACAGGTACCCCACAATATACCTGGCTAGGTTTTGTGTTTTTAGTAGAGGCAGGGTTTCACCATGTTGGCCAGGCTGGTGTCGAACTCCTGACCTCAGGTGATATGCCTACCCCGGCCTCCCAGTGTTGGGATTACAGGCATGAGCCATCATGCCCAGCCAAGTTGTCTGTTTTTAGAAAGTGGTTCTTTCCTTTATCTTAAATAACTGTGATTATCTCAATCCCTGCCTTTATCTGTTTAAGAAAGTCTCAGTGGGAAAATAAAGAGAAGCAGTCAACAGAATTTGTAGTTTGACTATTATAACTAATTCATTATTATCTTCATCTGCATCCTAAAATAATAAATAACATAGTAGCCCCCTGATAAGTGTTTACTGAAATAAATGGCATCCCTATTTGTATATATTCTAAGTATTACAAAAGTATTTGTAAAAATATATGTGTAGGCTGGGCAAGGTGGCTCATGCCTGTAATCCCAGCATTTTGGGAGGCCAACGTCGGCATACACTCCTGAGGTCAGGAGTGTAATATGTGTAAATATGTGTATGTAAATATGAAGTATTCTGTTATAGCCATCCCAACTTCATTATTTATTTCTAATGGCCTTTATTTTTTCCGGCATCAAGTAGGTACAGACAGTATATTGCATAATGAGGAAATGAGGGAAAGAAATGATACTAAGTCAACTCTAACTTTGTCTTAAAATTTTTCAGTTTTCAGTAAGAGAAACATCATCTTTGGTGCAGTGACGGAAGTGGATTGGGGACTTGCCATATATATATGTATATATATGTGTATATATGTGTGTGTGTGTGTGTGTGTGTGTATATATATATATGTGTGTGTGTATATATATATATATATATATATATATATATATATATGACGGAATCTCACTCTCCTTCAAGCTGGAGTGCAGTGGTGCAGTCTCGGCTCATTGGCTCATTGCATCTTCCGCCTCTTGGATTCAAACGATTGTCCTGCCTCAGCCTCCTGAGCAGCTGGGACTACAGGCTTGCACCACCAGACCCAGCTAATTTTTTGTGTATTTAGTAGAGATGGGGGTTTCACCATGTTGGCCAGGATGGTCTCCATCTCTTGACCTTATGATCCGCCCACCTCGGCCTCCCAAACTGCTGGGATTACAGGTGTGTGCCACGGTGCCCAGCCACGGAACTTGCTGTATTTTATTGGAGGCAACCCCAAGCTTAGTAGAATACTTTTCTATTTGTATTAAAAAGAAAGTTGTCCACATGTCATGAAGTGTATCCCAATTCTAAGAAAGCAAAATTGAGGGTAATTAAATGTTGCAGATTTATTTTATGTAGTGCTTGTTTCAGGAGACATTTTTGCAACAATTTATTCCTTTGTAGCTAGATCGGGATTCCTTCTAGCTAGGCTTGACCGGGATGCCTCCCAGCTAAGCTAGATGACCAAGAGTGTCTGTTGAACTGTTTTCAGCCTGGGGCTCCTCCTGTGTCATTAAGATAGAACCAGGAACCCTGAAGCACATGATCATCTTTACTTGTAGGTCAGGAAGCTCTCCCACAACCAGATGGAGAACTATGGGGGATGGCTTCTACTATTATGTTGCTGTTCACTGTGGCGTAGTCAACAAGTTGTGTGGTTCCTCTGTTGTCCCTGCAGGCTGTTGAACAATCCCTCTACTGACCTATTTTTTTTTTTTTTTTTGAGACGGAGTTTCACTCTTGTTACCCAGGCTGGAGTGCAGTGGCGCGATCTCGGCTCACCGCAACCTCCGCCTCCTGGGTTCAGGCAATTCTCCTGCCTCAGCCTCCTGAGTAGATGAGATTACAGGCAAGCACCACCATGCCCGGCTGATTTTTTGTATTTTTTAGTAGAGACGGGGTTTCACCATGTTGACCAGGATGGTCTCGATATCTTGACCTCGTGATCCACCCGCCTCGGCCTCCCAAAGTGCTGGGATTACAGGCGTGAGCCACCGCGCCTGGCCTGACCCTATTTTTTTTTTTAAGCCATCAACTGGCTAGCCTGTTCCTACTTATTATTTAGAGATTTAGGGTTAAGATTGTCCCATATAAACCTCTGTTGGCAGTAGGAGAAAGCCATAATTTATGTATCTTAGCAACCTAAGAAATGTTAAAAGAGGTTTTTTGTTTGTTTGTTTGTTTGTTTGTTTGTTTGTTTTTGGAAATGGTAGTCCTGAAAATGCTTAGATAGACCTCCAAGTCTAGAGGTTGGGGGAGAAAGAAAAGAACAGAAGAAAATATCTTTAATCTCATCATCCTGGGAAGAAAATTAACTTTCCCTAAAGAGTTTATACACATATAAAAATATGTGTGTGGCTGGGCACAGTAGCTCATGCCTGTAACCCCAGCACTTTGGGAGACTGAAGTGGGTGGATCACGAGGTCAGGAGTTCAAGACCAGCCTGACCAACATGGTGAAACCCTGTCTCTACTAAAAATACAAAAAAATTAGCTGGGTGTGGAGGTGTGCGCCTGTAATTCCAGCTACTCAGGAGGCTGAGGCAGGATAATTGCTTGATCCTGGGAGGTGGAGGTTGCAGTGAGCCGAGATTGCACCACTGTCCTCCAGCCTGGGCAACAGAGCGAGTCTGTGTGTATATATGTAAATACATATATGCTTTGAACCACCTTTTATAAAGCTTTTCAGACTCTGTGTCGGAGGGGTGGTCAAATTTAACAATTTTTTAAAATGTGCTGAAGGGCAAATAATAAAATCTCTCATCCAGGAATGGTGGCTCATACCTAGCACTTTGGGAAGATGAGGCAGGCAGATCACTTGAGCCCAGGAGTTTGAGACCAGCCTGGGCAACATGGCAAAACCCCATCTCTACAAAAGAAGAAAAACAAAAATTAGCCAGGTGTGGTGGCATGCACTTGTAGTCCCAAGTCCCTTAGGCTTGGGAGCCTAAGGTGGGAGGATCATTGAGTCTGGGAGATGGAAGTTACAGTGAGCTGTGATTACACCACTGCACTCCAACCTGGGTGTGCACTGCAGCCTGGGTGACAGAGCAAGACCCTGTCTCAAAAAAAAAAGAAAGAAAAAAATAAAAAGTCTTACTTTCAGGACTTTAGTCCTGAGATAACTTAATTTAACCCTGACATAATTTAGCCCCAGAGATAACTGTATTTCAACTGTATTTATTGGTTTCTTCTGAATGTTTTCTGGGACAGCCTGGTGTGTGCCAGCATGTTTGTGTGTGTATATCACATACTTTTTATATGTGTTTGTATATATGTATTCTTATTTTTGCTTCTGTATACAAATAGGAGCACACTGTGTTTCTTGATTTCTTTTTAACCTAACAATATTTCCTGGAGAGTGATCTATGCCATTGTACATACATCTACCTCTTTTTTTTTGAGATGGGGTCTCACTCTGTCGCCCAGACTGGAGTGCAAGTGGCACAATCCCAGTTCACAGCAGCCTCAACCTCCTGGGTTCAAGTGATCCTCTTACCTCAGCCTCCCAAGTAGCTGGGAGCACGGATGGTGTGTGTGCCACCATGCTTGCCTAATTTTTTAATTTTTAGTAGAGACAGAGTTTTACCATGTTGTCCAGGCTGGTTTTGAACTCCTGCATGCAAGCCTACCTGCCTTGGCCTCCCAAAGTGCTGGGATTTACAGGCATGAGCCACTTTGCCCGGCCTACCTCATTTTTTAAATAGCTGTTTAGTTTTAAATCCAGGGATTAAGAACAAATAAATTAAATAACTGTTTAGTAATTCATTGTATGAATGTAACCCCAATTTATTTAACCCGTCTTTTATTAGTGGCTATTGAAGGAAGGTCCCTTTAAAACTGCTTCTTTATGTTAAATCTTAATGACTTTAAAACCAATTACATATAAAAGTTACAAGTGTATAGGTAGGTACTCTTCTGTTTTAAGGAATTTTGCATTCTTTTTTTTGAGACAGAGTCTCACTCTGTTGCCCAGGCTGGATTGCAGTGGTGCAATCTTGGCTCATTGCATCCTTCATCTCCCAGGTTCTCTCAATTCTCCTGCCTCAGCTTCCCCAGTAGCTGGAACTACAGGTGCACGCTGCCATGCCCAGCTAATTTTTTTGTATTTTAGTAGAGATAGGGTTTCACCATGTTGCCCAGGCTGGTCTCGAACTGCTGAGCTCAGGCAGTCCCCCTGCCCCAGCCTCCCAAAGTGCTGGGATTAAAGGCGTGAACCACCGTGCTGGGCCTGTTTGTTTTTTAAACCATTTTCAGAGTTGTCTTGTGAGGACTGTATTTTAAATAGCAGCCTCAAGGTACTGCTGATTCTGATTTTGGTCTTATTTATTTATTTATTTATTTATTTTTGAGACAGGCAGCAATCCTCCTGCCTCAGCCTCCCAAAGTGCTGAGATTACAGATGTGAGTCACCACCCCTGGCCCTGATTATGTCTTTAGTCAGTAGCGTAAAATTCTAAGAATCCTAGTAATTCCTGGGGGAAGGTGATAGTAATGGTATTTGCAAAGATGGAGGTTGCTTCTGGAAAATGAAGCAGGCCTGTTTTTAAAAAATATCCATCATTTGAAGGCTCTTATTTTACCCTAACAGAGTCACCCAGAACCAATTTTAAACAGTTTCTGGTTTATATTTCAGGGAAGCTGGATATTTTTGTGTGATTTCTTTGAAACCATAGAACCTCCGTAGCTTGCAGTTTGAAAGGCTCAGTTGTTAAAACCTCTAAAACTTAAGAATGAAAAAAATAAAACACTGATCATGTACATTTTATAAGTTTCTTTATTTATTCATTTTTTTCTCTTTCTTCCTTTAAGTATCAAACTCCTGTTGTACTATTCCTTTAAGTATTTTAGCTATTTTATTTATGTTAATTTTGTGAATATCAAAAGAGTTTAACTCAAAAAGTTTATATCCTACATATATACAATATAGGACTTTTAAAACTGAAATCGAGATAATAAAATCATGAGTTTTTAAATTAAAATTTGTCCTAACCTTTAATCAAGCAACCTCTCGAAAGAAGATTAAAAATTAATATATTTGAGCTGGGCACAGTGACTCATATCTGTAATTCCAGCATTTTGGGAGGCCGAGGTGGGCAGTTCACTTGAGGTCAGGAGTTTGAGACCAGCCTGACTATAGAGAAACCCTGTCTCTACTAAAAATACAAAATTAGCTGGGCATGGTGGTACATGCCTGTAATCCCAGCTACTCGGGAAGCTGAGGCAGGCGAATCGCTTGAACTCAGGAGGTGGAGGTTGTGATGAGTCAAGATTGTATCATTGCACTCCAAACTGGGCAACAAAAGCGAAACTCCGTTTCAAAAAAAAAAAAAAAATTAATATATTTGATATCTTTATGATGCAAGGACATAAAAAACTTGGTACATGTCCTTTTTCAGGGGGAAAGATTTCTGCCATTATACTTCAATAAGAATCAGCATCCATAGCCTTACATATTACTGAAGCATTGATGTTTCTTTTTTGTGAAAGCAGTTAATAATGGAGAAAGACCTACCAGATAATCCGGTTTACCTGCTTTACCTTCCAGCACTTAGGAGTCACACTGGTTGAACTTGATATTTGTTCAGTCCTGTTACCTGGCTCTGTACATACTTAAAATAATTGTGCACAAACTTGTGTTTGGAAAACCTAAAACATGACGTGAATACATGACGCTTGCTTTAATGGAGGATGCAGATGGCTAAGTGTGCCTATTTCACAAGTTGTGGCAGGTTTCTAAACTTTCAGGGGTAGATCTCAAGAACGTCACCTGAGTGGCCGGGTGCGGTGGCTTACGCCTGTAATCCCAGCACTTTGAGAGGCTGAGGCGGGTAGATCACCCGAAGTCAGGAGTTTAAGACCAGTCTGGTCAACATGGTGAAACCCCGTCTCTACAGAAAAAAAAAAAAAAAAAAAAAAAAAAAAAAAAATCACCAGAGTAAGGGATGGAGAAAATTCTAGAAGTACTGTGTGATTGAAAAGACTTGAAGAGTAAGAAAGATTTTTAAAAATAGTTCTTTTGGACACAATGGCTCATGCTGTCATTCTAGCACTTGGCGTGGCCAAGGTAGGAGGTTCACTTGAGGCTAAGAGTTCAAAAACAGCCCGGGCAACATAGGGAGACCTTGTCTCAGTAAATAAATAAATAAATAGGGGTTTTTTTCCATTGATTTGATTAATGGTTTTACTGTGACACTGGAATCTGCAGTGTTATAAGGGGACTGATGACAAGGGGGAAACGTTTCCTGGTAAAACAAAACAAAAATAATTTTCTGGTGAAAATTGTGAACCAATTTTATAGTTAGTGTGTTATAATAACTATTAAATAACTTACTTAAAATTTATGTTGCTGGCCAGGCATGGTGGCTCACGCCTGTAATTCCAGCACTTTGGGAAGCTGAGGCAGGTGGATCATCTGAGGTCAGGAGTTCGAGACCAGCCTGGCCAACATGGTGAAACCATCTCTACTAAAAATACAAAAATCAGCCAGGCATGGTGGTACATGCCTGTAATTCCAGCTGCTTGGGAGGCTGAGGCCGGAGAATCACTTGAACCCAGGAGGCGGAGGTTGCAGTGAGCAGAAATTGCACCACTACATTCCAGCCTGAGCGACGAGTGAAACTCCATCTCAAAAAAACCAAAATTTATGTTGCTAATTTTTCCATGTAATGTTCATTCTTCAAGCCCACAATGGTAGTTTTTTCCCTCTCATTCCGGGGTAAATGTGAAATGCGCCAGAGGAAACACATAATCACCAAATTACAATGAGACAGCATTTGAAAAAAAATTATCACAACATCCTGAGGACAAGCAGGTTCTGTTCAGTTTGGGCCAGGAGTAGAAAGAAGAGGAAGAGAAATATCACAGACGTTGAGATTTGCATGTGGTGACTTGGAAATGAGAAAGAAACTTCTGAAGGTGAGGGAATTGGAAAGAACTTCTTTCTTCAACCTTGGGAAGAATTACATGAAACGTTCCTTGGTTAAGGAGCTCAGAATAAAATCACAGGCAAGAGAAGAAAAAAATAACTGGAATTTGTCAACAACAGAGAAGACTCAGTGTTTTGAAGCCATTCTTCAGTTAACGGGGCTTCTCCTTTCCTTCTGTCGGCCATCCTATCCCTTATTCCTTCTCCTTGCTAGAAATTTTAGTTTAGTGGGGGCTTACAAGGATGCTTTTGTGGCAAACTTTGGCAATTGCTATGCTGGCTCAACATTGTATAGGTTTTCTGTTCCTAAAAACTCTTAGAGGAGATAGATTTAGTATTTTTATTTTTATTTATTTATTTATTTATTAACTTTTTGAGACAGAGTTTCACTCTTGTTGCCCAGGCTGGAGTGCAATGGCACAATCTTGGCTCACCGCAATCTCCGTCTCCTGGGTTCAAACGACTCTCCTGCCTCAGCCTCCCAAGTAGCTGGGATTACAGGCATGTGCCACCATGCCGGCTAATTTTTTATTTTTAGTAGAGATGGGGTTTCTCCATGTTGGTCAGGCTGGTCTCAAACTCCCGACCTCAGGTGATCCGCTCGCCTCGGCCTCCCAAAGTGCTGGGATTACAGGTGTGAGCCACCGGGCCTGGCCAGATTTAGTATTTAAAAAAAGATAATTCCACTGAGTGTGGTGGCTCACACCTGTAATCCCAGCACTTTGGGAGGCTGAAACAGGCAGATCACCTGAGGCCGGGAGTTCGAGACCAGCCCGGCCAACATGGGGAAACCCCATCTCTACTAAAAATACAAAAATTAGCCGGGCATGGTGGTGCGTGCCTGTAGTCCCAGCTATGTGGGAGGCTGAGATGGGAGAATCACTTGAACTAGGGAAGTGGAAGTTGCAGTGAGCTGAGATGACGCCATTGCACTCCAGCCTGGTGACAGAGCAAGACTCCATCTCAAAAAACAATAATAAAAAAGATAATTCCTTCTAAAAGAGAAGGACTTCTCTTTAGATGTGACTTCTTACCTGAAAGAAAAATTTGATATACTTCCAGTGGAGGATGTGCTGTAAATATAGAGAAACTAGCATATAGAAGAAAGTAACTTTTAAAAAGTGATGGCATGCTGTAGTCTTCACTTCAAATGTATAGATGTCAGAATGTGGAATTGAAGGAACAGTTACCCACCAGTAGGAATTTATGTCTGGCCTTACTTGTTTGTCTTAATTCCAGTGCACTGGAAACAAACTGATTTTCTAGAAACTGTGGCTCCTTTTAGAAGGAAATCTGGGGAAGTAGAGCCCACTCTTTGCTCTGGTTGCTGTTGCAGCCTGATTTTCTTTTCCTTCAGATATCAAATTATGAACTAACTAGGCAGGAAGATGTGGAGGAAGCCCTATGTCCTGTTCCTTTACCCCGCAAAGCAGACAGTGTTAGGATGTTATCATTCGGACAGTGGGAAGGAAATAAATAGAAGAACTCCAAACTATACAATTGGCATCACTAAGGAATTCTTGTTTCATTATCAGAAATCTAAAATTGGCTGCACATGATGGCTCACGCCTATAATCCCAGCACTTTGGGGAGTCTGAGGTGGGAGGATCTCTTGAGCCCAGGAGTTTGAGATCAGCCTGGGCAACATAGCAAGACCCTTCTCTATTTTTTCAAAAAAATAAAAATAGAAATCTAAAATTATCTAGGTAGATTCAAAGGCTGCCTACAATTGTGTGGGAAAATAGTGTAATCATTTTAGAAATGAACATGTAAAATGTGGATCCTAGGTTTTGCTGCTAAACCCATTTTCTTTCCTTTAAAATCTGCTCTCATAATAATACTTTTTTCAGTTCATGTCACCCTCGTTCTGCTGGTGACTGGGATTTGACACCTTGACACCTTCCATAAGTTTTTCTTCCTCACCCCTTTACCCTAAGTCCTGATGATTTTTCCTTTTTTCTTTCTTTTCTTTTCTTTTCTTTCTTTTTTTTTTTTTTTTTTTAAGACAGTCTCACTCTGTTACCCAGGCTTGAGTGCAATGACATGGTCTTGGCTCACTGCGACTTCCACCTCCCTGGTTCAAGTAATTCTCCTGACTCAGCCTCCTGAGTACTGCAACCTCTGCCTACCAGGTTCAAGTGATTCTCCTGCCTTAGTAGTTGGGATTACAGGCTCACACCACCACACCCAGCTGAATTTTATATTTTTAGTACAGACAGGGTTTTGCTCTGTTAGCCAGGCTTGTCTTGAACTCCTGAGTTCAAGTCATCTACATACCTTGGCCTTCCAAAGTGCTGGGATTTACAGGCGTTGAGACACCCCACCAGCCCTGAGTTTTCTTCCTCTTACATCCATCCCTTTTTCTCAATTCAATGTAGCTAATTTAATGTAGCCACCCTGGTTCAGGCCACCTGTACCATTGAAATTCAACACCTGTTGCTTTCTGCTATCATTTTCATTTATTCGGTGAAAAATTCTTGAGGGCCCATTGTGTCTCTGGCTCTATGCTGGGGATTCAGCTAGAAAACACAATTTCAATTTCCTCGTCTTTGGAAATTTAGATTTTAATGAGGGAAACAAGACTACCACCAAGTACAGTGTAGTGAGCTGGATTCATAAGAGACACCAGAATCTCTCCTTGTTTCATGGCAATGTGTTTGATCGATGTAGCTTTAATATTTAAAGCTTCTTTTTCTTGTTTTGAAATATTCACTTTTGTGCTTTAATCCCTCTTCTATCCTGAATGGATGTGGCAATAAATAGTTCCTATGTTCTTTTATTTTACTAAAACATAAGATTTACAGACGTTTCCAGACAAGCCATACAAAATGGTCACACACTTTTTTTGAAGTGGGTAATCTACACTTGACAGCAAAGTCACAGTATTATTAGTGAGAGCTGTGATGTTTGTTTAATGTTCCCATTTTGGTTCAAACAATCAAGCTTGTCCATCTACAGCATCTAAATAAGGTTAGACTTGGCTAGAGAGCATATTCTAAATAACTGGTTAGCTGCTTTTAACCAATGCAATTAGATCTCCATAAAAGGGGGAAAAGGAGCCCATAAAATTAAAACTAACTCTCCCCTCAAAAAAATAAAAACACCCACACCCCTGCAGCTAACCTGACAACTACCTTCATTCACAGTGCTTTATACCTAAACAAGGATGGGGGAAATGAGTAAAAGCAGGGAGGGGCCGCTGCTTTTAAACCTTTCACAACAATCCAGATGATACTTCTAGCCTCTGCTCATGCTTTACAACAGTGAATCTGGACAAGACATAGATTTGCCAATGTGCATTTAATCACCAAAGGACTGAGGATATCTGTACTTTTTTGTTCGATAATGTTTCTAAGACTGTGTCTATTAAATACAAACAAAAAGGAAGAAGTCTTGGCAGAACAGGAGAAGTGATGCACACTTGATGATCGGATCAGTTTAAATATTATTCATGGCATATAGCCTAGTCCATGCTGTAGCTGTTTCTGTGGCTTGGGCTTCGTTGGTCTTCCACTGCTCCACTACATCATTTGCTAATGGATCATCTGGATTAGGAGCACTTAACAAGGCCTGGATCGATAACAGAACTATGCGGATCTGCAGTGCTGGGGACCCCTTATCTTTCAGAATATCCAAACATATTCTTCTCAACTTATCTACATTAGGATGATAAATTTTGGTCATGAAACGTACTTTAGGGGCTGCCATTGGGTATTCTTCTGGAAGAAATAGTTCAAGTTTAAAAGTCCCTCAGAGGGGGAATCCTGAGGGCCAGCAATGACCACATGAAAATAAGGAGTGTTGCTCTCATCTGGTTCTGCTTTGATGCCAGGAACTAGTTCTGCCAGCAAACACTGGGTTTCCTTGATGATCCTTTGGGGCAGCCCAGCC
Organism: Cebus imitator; assembly: GCF_001604975.1. Lineage (NCBI taxonomy): Eukaryota > Metazoa > Chordata > Mammalia > Primates > Cebidae > Cebus > Cebus imitator. Next base: position 12,894,687 of record NW_016107333.1, on the reverse strand, counting down.
ATTTTGTCAGAACCCAAGTTCAGCCCCTGGTCTCGTTTCACTACTATGTTCTTAATAATAGCCTTCCAGATGATGTTGACCAAGAAACACTTTTCAGCTCTCTCTCCTGATAAAAAAAAAAATCTAATTTCTTCACAGGTGCACAGCCCTATTACTAGCTATCTGAATCTATTTAGGATCTAAAATAGTACCCAGATGGGCTGGTTCAAAATGCCTTTTAGAGCAGAGTTTTTCACACATAAACTGGGATTTTTGTTGCACCACGGATCCTGATCCAGTGGGTTGGTTGGGGCCTGAGTGTGTTTATTTCTGAGGAGCTTCCAGGTGATGTTGCTACCACTTGGAAATTGAACATGTGTTGTGTTAACAGAGTTTTAGAAGATGTAAAGAGATAAGGAATTAAGATAAAAAGAAGTGGGGTACATTTTCTTCTAGCTGTATGGGTATAGATCCTGTAGTCTGTCTATCCTGTTAACTCTCATTTGCTCTTGTTAATCTCAGTCAACAATGAACTACCCAGCGGAGTTGGCTCTTATCCCTGCACCCAGAGACAGTGAATCCTGCCAGTGATCTAACCAGAAAGTGTCTACCCTCTATCCACCCCTTAGCCCCGGGGAGTGAGTCTCCTGCATGTCTTGGGGAGCTATGATAAGGTGTGCACTCACCTAACGAGGCTGTGATATGACTCCCAGAGGCCCCTGGCCACTGAGTAATGGGAAACCCTGTCTTGGCAATGAGAGGTGTTCCTTTTGGCACTCTGCCTCCAGCCAACTGGTTTGTGTAACAGTTGGGCTCCAGGAATGGCTTCTGAGGCAAGTCTGTATCCTACTGTGTGTATTCAGGAACTGGCAGAAAATTTATCTTTAGCTTTTAAGATTCCCGTTAGAGATTCTCGTAACTTGGTTGAGCGAACTGCCTGTGACCTGCTGAAAGAGCCTGCCAGAGTGGAATGCAACTGTCTCCTTATTCTGCTTGAGTGTTTTTCCTGGTGATTGTCTGTGGATCTTTTACTGGCTCCACCCATGCACTTCTATTCTGCAGATATTATTGTAGACTGAAGACAGAAAAGCAGTTGCCACAGGCAATTGGCTCTTGAGTCTTTACAGCCAATACTAGAAGGAATTCTTTTCATCTCTTCCTAGGGAACTTTCCTATGGAATTCCCCCTACAGATTGGATTGCAACAATGTCTTTTAGATTCATGAGATCTATGTTAAAACAAACAGAGGAACCTTGATGATACCAGGCTGGTGAGGAGGAGTTGGTAAATGGCCTGGTTCTGTGGTTTTCCAAGTTCAGCCTGTATCAGAATCACCTGGAAAGCTTTAAACCTGCTTGCTTGTTACTTGCTAGGCCTTGTGCCCCAGGTAGTTGTAATTGTTGAGCAAATTGCTGGGTCCTGTGTTCCTTGTAGTTCTTATTAAGCGGATCTTGAGCCTAGTCTAAGAATTTGTAACATTTCCTCTTCCTCCCCATCTCCTGTGAACAGAACAGTGATAACCAGAGAGCAGTCTACGTGTTCACAGTTGTACCTGCACTATTGATTGTAGTCACCATCATTATCCCCTAGTCCTTATAGATTTGTTACTTGTTTTTTTATTATTGTTTTAAACACCAAGGTCCAAGGAAACAGCAACTCTTCTGGTATACCTATGCGGCCCTTTATCCAGCCCACTTTCTGTAAGGCTTCTTAGTTTATTCTAGGAGTAGAGACCTGATCTTCTATGGGAGGGATATATAAAGGCATAGGATGGGAGCAACTGGGAAACTAACTTCTCACCCACGTTCTTATTAAAAATTCAAAAAACCAATTTGAGTTTATGGCAACTGAGACAGGGTAAAGGAAGGAAAAGTTGGCTGATCTGGGTCTTTTCGTTCCTCTAAATCCCTTAGCTATACCTTGTTTGCATTATGAAGATAAGATGTTGATTTGTTTTGCTAGCACTCCTTTTTATTGAAGGTGACTAATACCTGCTTTCTATTGAATGCAGTTCAGGAGCATCACAGGAGGAACAAAATGATCTTGGTCTTGGTGACCTTCCCTCTGATGAGGAGGAAGTCATCAACAGTTCTGATGAAGATGACGTCAGCTCTGAGTCAAGTAAAGGAGAGCCTGACCCACTGGAAGATAAACAGGTATATTTTGGTATTTGATTGCTTCCGTTTTGTATGTGTTGACTGCTCCCTATGCTTGGGAATGATATTTGTCCTCATGATAGGCACATAAACCCTTGTGAGTTTTCCTGAAATGTATTAAACACTTTCCAAATTTAAATTTAATTCCTGCTGTAATGTGGCACCTAAAATATTCTTAGGTTTCCAAGTGTATATCACCTAGAGATTACTTAGTGCTTTTTGAGAAATTATTATTATTATTTTGAGACAGAGTCTTGCTTTGTTGCCCAGGCTGGAGTACAATGGCGTGATCTCAACTCACTGCAGTCTTCGCCTCCTGGGTTCAAGCCATCCTCCTGCCTCAGTATCCTAAGTAGCTTGCATTACAGACACCTGCCACCATACCTGGCTAATTTTTGTGTTTTTAGTAGAGACAGGGTTTCACTATGTTGGCCAGGCTGGTCTCAAACTCCTTTCCTCAAGTGATCCACCTGCGTCAGCCTCCCAAAATGCTGGGATTACAGGTATGAGCCATGGGGCCCAGCAAAGAAATTATTTTTCCTAATGTCTACTGATTTTCTTTTTGATAACAAAACCCCTCTTGGGATTGTTCCCTGTACTGCTGAAATAAAGGAATTGTGTGTATTTTACACTCAAATCTTTTTGAAAAAGAGTAAAGATGGCTGATCATAGTACATCGTCATTTGCTTTGAAATAATCCAGTGTGTGTATGTGTTTGTGGGGAGCACAGCATACATAAAGATTGGCCATGTGTTCATAGTTGTTTAAGATGTGTGATGAGGGGGTTCATTATAATGTCACTTTAGTTTGCATGAATATATTTATTTCATTTGAAACCACGTTTTTTATTTTTATTATTTTATTTTATTTTTTATTTTTTTGAGACGGAGTCCTGCTCTTGTTACCCAGGCTGGAGTGCAATGGCGCGATCTCGGCTCACCGCAACCTCCGTCTCCCGGGTTCAGGCAATTCTCCTGCCTCAGCCTCCTCAGTAGCTGAGATTACAGGCACGCACCACCATGCCCAGCTAATTTTTTGTATTTTTAGTAGAGACGGGGTTTCACCATGTTGACCAGGATGGTCTCGATCTCTTGACCTCGTGATCCACCCGCCTCGGCCTCCCAAAGTGCTGGGATTACAGGCGTGAGCCACCGCCCAGCAGAAACCACGTTTTAAAAGACGTTGTTAAAGGGAAAAAGTTAGCCAGGTGCAGTGGCTCACACCTGTAATCCCAGCACTTTGGGAGTCTGAGGTGGGCAGATCATGAGGTCAGGAGTTCGAGACCAGTCTGCCCAACGTAGTGAAACCCCATCCCTGCTAAAAATACAAAAAATTAGCCGAGTGTGGTGGTACATACCTGTAATCCCAGCCACTTGGGAGGCCAAGGCAGGAGAATCACATGAACCTGGGAGGTGGAGGTTGCAGTGAGCCGAGATCACTATTGCACTCCAGCTGGGGTGACAGTGCAAGACTCTGTCTCAAAAAAATAAAAAATAAAATTAAAATAAAGGGAAAAAGTTAGTACATCAACAGTATCCCCAGGAATGTTAAAGCAAGATGGAATTTGAAAAGATCCACACAGCATAGCAAGCTATGGAGAAACTTTATGTCACCTAATTCCTGTGCCATAATTTTATCAATCCGTTATCCTTCCTGTTTAATATTTTTGCTCTGTTTAGATTTATTTTCAGCCTTAAATGAATGGCACAAGTCCAGCAGTCTGAATTTAAGTCCCAGATCCACCAGCTATGATCTGGGCAACTTTGGGCCAAGTATTTATCCTTTTGAGGCTAAAGGGTACCGTATTCTAGATTTTAAAAAAGAATAGCACTCATAGAATTATGAGGATTAAATAATTTGATACATGGAAAGCCTTAGAATACTTATCAGTGCATAATAGCTCAGTGATCATTTATTTATAACTAGCAAGACTTCATTTCTGTGCTGTACAGTATTAAATCATTGTGTTGGGAGTAACCACTAGAAATTACTTAAGCTAGTGAATTTGTAAAACTACTAAGACAGATGAGTGTCTCTGTTCTTAAAGACCCACAACACTCAGCCAGTTTTGGGTTTTACTTTGACTATCAAGTAATTCCTTTTGTGCCTTACTGGTGTCTGTCTTGCTTTAATTTGAAAGCTCATTTTCCATGTTGCAGCTTCATGGACATAGATTCTGCAAATATTTATAGAATTCCGAGTATGTGCCAGGTACCGCTGGTATTTACTAGAAATAAGCAGTACTCAGATTCCAAGCTTCTATGTAGCCCATGTTCTAACAGGATAAGAGGGACCTACATGCATAATCATAATCAGGAAGAACTTCAGAGTGTTACAAGCTATGAAGAGAACAAATCAGAGTGATGTGCTACAAAGCCAGGAGGCTACCTTGGGAAAAAGCCTCTTAGGAAGTGATATTTGACTGGGATTTAAATGACTGGAAAGAACCAATGCCTGTGAAAAATTTGAGGAAAAGTATTGAAATTGTCTTGTTAAGGGTCATAATTAAATCAGTCTTGACTGTCTTTGGAAAGCTGCTCCAAGTGTTTTCTTTTCCTGGCAGATACTCTTTTCTATTGTTTTGGCCTAGTTGTTTCTTTTGCGTGAACCTTTTCCAGTTTTCTTTCCATACTACTTGGAGCACTGACCAAAATTGGTTTACAAATTCTATCAGGATCTCACTGATACATCATATAAAGGAAGGATTAATCTTTAGCCTGGCAATGTTACATCTCTTTCCAACACATCCTGTGATAACACTGCCTGGTTGACTCATTCATTTTGTGGTCAGTGGAGACTCCCAGGGTTCCTTCCTCTGCGTTTGTGCCTGCCTTTCCATTCCTTTCCTGTATTTATATTATTGTTTTATGTTATTAGTTGTGCTACATTGCAGTAGCCCTGTTAAATATTTATCTTTTTAAAAAAATATAGGACTGTTTCTTTAATCATGGACATTGTTTTTAGTGAAACAGAGTACATTTATTTTTTTTCATCATCTCAAGCATTTACGGAGCCTATATGTAACTGTGTTACAGACATTCCCATTATACTCTTAGTTATTTTTAAATGTACAATAAATTATTGACTGTAACAATAACTCTGTTGTGCTATCAAATACTAGATCTCATTCTATCTAACTGTGTTTTTGTACCCATTAAATATCCCCAGTACCCTCCACCCCCAATCATGGACATTTAACGTTTTTTATCTGATGCCACTAGTACTAATAATTTCCCTCCTTTAGAATTCTCCGCCACTCTAATGAACTTTCTCTGTCTCTTCATCTGAGACAGCAATAACATTAATAGAATAGACTAACTTTCTCTTAAGTAATTTGTTTTCATAGTGGTAAGAACACAGTCTTTGGAGTCAGATTGCCTGGGTTCTCACCACTTACTAGCTCTGTGATCTTGAACAACATACTTAATTTTACTTGGTCTTAGTTTACCCATCTGTAAAAAGAGGAGAAAAAAAGTAGACACTTGACCTTGTTTTCTAAGATTGTTATGATGATTAAATGATTATACACTGTTTAGAACAGGGCTTGGCACATAGTGAATGCTTAATAGGTTTTTAGCTATTATTGACTTTTTAAAATTTTTATTTTATTTATTTATTTATTTTTGAGACTGAGTTTCTGTCTTGTCTCCCAGGCTGGAGGGCAGTGGCACGATCTCGACTCACCACAACCTCTGCTTCCCAGGTTCAAGTGATTTTCCTGCCTCAGCCTCCCTAGTAGCTGGGATTACAGGCATGTGCCACCAGGCCCAGCTAATTTTGTATTTTTAGTAGATACAAGGTTTATCCCTGTTGGTCAGGGCTGGTCTCGAACTCCTGACCTCAGGTGATCTGCCTACCTCAGCCCTGCAAAGTGCTGGAATTATGGGCATGAGCCACTGCGCCCTGCTGCCATTATTGATTTTTATGAAAATAAGCAAACAAAATCTTAAACATCTCAAATTAAGCTTTCTGTATTTCTACCAAGAAATATATTGTTTCTGGCTTGCCTTTTCTTATCTTTGATGAGTAAATATGAAACTTGTTTACATGTAAGATAGTATTTTGTTTTAATGGGGAAATTTGAAATTTGGCATCCTGAGACCTGTGTTTTAGTCTTAGCTTTGTCACTTGCTAGCTGTATGACCTTGGTTGAGTAGCTTTTTAATGTCAGTTTGTTTACACCAGTATCACTTCACAATTGATTTCAGGTGACTTTTAAAAACGTGTAATACAAAAAATCAAAATGTTTATTTAAAGAAATCAGGGTGTCAACAAATAAATAGCACTGGAGCCACTGGATATCCACCTGCAAGAGGATGACATTGGACCCCTTCCTTTCAACATACACAAAAACTAACTCAAAATAGATTATAGACCTAAATGTAAGAACTCAGGCCAGGTGTGGTGGTTGGGCTGAACATGATCACTTGAGGTCAGTAGTTCAAGTCTGGGCAACATGGTGAAACCCTGTCTCTACTAAAAATACAAAAATTAGCCAGGTGTGGTGCATGCCTGTAATCTCAGCTACTCAGGAGGCTTAGGCGCAGGAGAATCACTTGAACCTGGGATGCGGAGGTTTCAGTGGGCCAAGGTTGCACCACTGTACTCCAGCCTGGGCGACAGAGCGAGACTCCGTCTCAAAAAAAAAAAAAACCTCAAACAGTAAAAAAATAAATAACCCAGGCGTAAGGATCTGAATAGACTGAAGAAGATATATAGTGGCCAATAAGCATGTAAAAAGGTGTTCAACATAAGCCATTAGGGAAATGCAAAGCAAAACTTCAGTGAGGCACCACTGCACAGCCACTAGGATGGCCATAATCAAGAAGATGTATAGTAACGAGTGCTGGTCAGGATGTGGAGAAATGGGAGTCCTTATAGGATGTAAAATGGTGCAGCCACTTCGGAAAACAGTCTGGCAACCCTCAAAAGATTAAATATAGTGTTACCATGTGACCTAGCAATGCTGCTCTTAAGTATCTACCCAAGAGATATGAAAGCATACGTCCACACAAAAACTTGTAGAGAAATGTTCAAAGCAGCATGGTTCATAATAGTCAAAAAAGTAGAAAGGGCCAGGTGTGGTGGCTCATGCCTGTAATCCCAGAACCTCGGGAGGCCAAGGTGGGTGGATCATTTGAGGTCAGGAATTTGAGACCAACCTGGCCAACATTGTGAAACCCTGTCTATACTAAAAGTAAAAAAAATTAGCCAGGTGTGGTGATGTACATCTGTAGTAATTCCAGCTGCTTGGGAGGCTGAAGCAGGAGAATTGCTTGAACTCAGGAGGCAGAGGTTGCAGCAAGCCAAGATCATGCCACTGTACTCCAGCCTGGCCGACAGAGTGAGACTCTGACTCAAAAAAAAAAATAGAAAGAACCCAAATACGAATCAGATGATGAGTGGTTAAATTAAAAGTGATATATTCCTATAGTGGAATACTATTCAGCCATAAAACAGGAACGAGGAGTGATGAGGAGTGACTAATAATGGGCATGGAGGTTTTGTTTTTGTTTTTATTTTTTAAAATTGTTTGTTTGTTTGTTTGTTTATTGATTGATTGATTGAGATGGAGTCTCACTCTCTCACCCAGGCTGGAGTGCAGTGGTACAATCATGGCTCACTGTAGCCTCAATCTCGTTGGCTCAAGTGATCTCCCACTTCTGCTTCCTTAGTAGTTGGGATTACAGGTATACACAACCATGCCTGGCTAATTTTTTTTTTTTTTTAAGACATGGTCTTGCCATGTTTCCAAGGCTGACATTCAGCTCCTGGCTTCAAGCAATCCCCCTGCCTTGGCCTCCCAAAGTTTTGGGATTATAGACATGGGTCACTGCTCCTGGCCTGAATTGTATACTTTAAAAGGGTAAAAACATATTTTGTGGTATATGAATTACAGCTCAACAAAGCTGTTATAAATCTTGCTGAAGGAAAAATAATAGTGCTAATGGAAGATTTGTACAGAGTAATGTATATCATATAGTCCTATTCATTACCTGAGGATGGGTCACAAGTTTGGCTTTCTAGCAACTCAGGAAAAGTCAGTGATATCAGGCTGGGTGTGGTGGCTCACGCCTTTAATCCCAGCACTTTGGGAGGCCAAGGTGGGAGGATAGCTTGAGACCAGCCTGGCTAACATAGTGAGACCTTATCTCTACAAAAAATAAACAATTTTAGCTGGGCGCAGTGGCTCATGCCTGTAATCCCAGCACTTTGGGAGGCTGAGGCGGGTGGATCACCTAAGGTCAAGAGTTTGACACCAGCCTGGCCAACATAGTGAAACCCTGTCTCTACTGAAAATACAAAAAATTAGCAGGAGAATCAAGTGATTCCCCTGCCTCAGCCTCCCAAGTAGCAGAGAATACAGGAGGCGCCTGTATTGTCAGCTACTTGGGAGGCTGAGGCAGGAGAATCGCTTGAACCCAGGAGGCAGAGGTTGCAGTGAGCTGAGATCACGCCACCGCACTCCAGCCTGGGCAACAAGAGCGAAATTCTGTCTCAAAAATAAAATTAAAATAAAATAACAAGATTAGCCAGGCGTGTTGGAGCAAGCCTTTAGTCCCAGCTACTTGGAAGGCTGAGGTGGGAGGATCGTTTGGGCCCAGGTAGTTGAGCTTACAGTGAGCCATGTTCATGCCACTGCACTCCAGCCTCAGCAACAGAGCAAGACCCTATCTTTAAAAAAAAAAAAAAGAAAGAAAAAGGCTGGGTGCGGTAGCTCATGCCTATAATCAATCCCAGCACTTTGGGAGGCTGAGGCAAGTGGATCACCTGAGGTCAGGAGTTTGAGACCAGCCTGACCAACATGGAGAAACGCCATCTCTACTAAAAATTTGAAATTAGCCGGACATGCCTGTAATCCCAGCTACTTTGAAGGCTGAGGCAGGAGAATCATTTGAACCCAGGAGGCGGAGGTTGTGGCGAGCCAAGAGCCACGCCAGCCTGGATGACAATAGCAAAACTCCATCTCAAAAAAAAAAAAAAAAAAAAAAAGAAAGAAAAAGAAAAAACAAGCCAGGTACATTGGCTCATACCTGTAATCTCAGGACTTTGGGAGGCAGAGGCAGACAGATCTCTTGAGCCCAGGAGTTGAAGACCAACCTGGGCAACATGGCGAAACCCCATGTCTACAAAAAAACACACATATAAAATTAGCCAGGTGTGGTGGTTCTTGCCTGTACTCCCAGCTACTCAGGAGGCTAAGGTGGAAGAGTTGCCTGAACCTAGGAGGTGGAGGTTGTAGTGAGTGGAGATCACACCGCTGCACTCCAGCCTGGGCAACAGTGAGACCTCATCTCAGAAAAAAAAAATTGGTATAGATCTGACATGGGTACTGTTTTTCTTCATTTTCCATGAGGAAAAGGAGTTTTATACAAGTTAAGTAACTTTCCTTGGAAGCCCCCAAATTGGGGTTTTTAATCCAACCTGTCTCTACTAACAACTTGGTACAAGCACGGAAGCTGAATGATGTCAGTGGAACATGTTGGGGTGAAGTAACTAGCCATGCTAATCTCTCCTGTCCCCTTTTCTAAATTTTTACTTTTATATTTTTGGTCTTTCCTTTCAGGGCTTAAATGTTTGTTAAAAATGTAAGATGTATTTATTCTGCTTCTTTATGGTTAGAATTTTCACCCTCTTCACCTTTCTTATATGTTGACTTCCTTGGTTTTTAAAAAAATCTTCTTTGTAAAGTAGCTCATATGATATATACTCTCATAAAGAATGGGTGAAAACCTAAGAGAGCATTGTTAAGATATTAATCAGGCTGGGCGTAGTGGCTCATGCCTGTAATCCCAGCACTTTGGGAGGCCAAGGCAGGCAGATCACCTGAGTTGGGAGTTCGAGACCAGCCTGACCAACATGGAGAAACACCATCTCTACTAAAAAAATACAAATTTAGCCGAGCATAGTGGTGCTTGCCTGTAATCCCAGCTACTTGGGAGTCTGAGGCAGGAGAATCGCTTGAACCTGGGAGGTGGAGGTTGCGGTGGGCCGAGATCATGACACTGCACTCCAGCCTGGGCAGCAAGAGGGAAACTCCATCTTGGAAAACAAACAAAAAAACCCAAAAAACTTTAGATATTAATCGTGGTGTCACCTCATTTTTGAAATAACTTAATGATAGATGTTTCTCAGGCAAGTCTGGATGTTAACATTTTTTGTTTTTTTTTAGAACTCTAGAGTAGGATGGAAGAGGCCTTTTAATAATTCTATTAAAAAGCAATGGATAGGCCAGGCACAGTGGCTCCTACCTGTAATCCCAGCACTTTGGGAGGCTGAGATGAGTGGATCATTTGAGGTCAGGAGTTTGAGACCAGCCTGGCCAACATGGTGAAACCTCATCTCTATTAAAAATACAAAAATTAGCCAGGTGCAGTGACATGTGCCTGTAGTCCCAGCTACTCAGGAGGCTGAGGCAGGAGAATTGCTTGAACCCGGAGGTGGAGGTTGCAGTGAGCCAAATCCCCGCCACTGCACTCCAGCGTGGGCGGTTGATCAAGACTCTGTCTCAAAAAAAAAAAAAAAAGTAATGGATAAATTTCACTGAATGTCACTTGCATCGAACAAATATGAAATAATGAGAGCACAATTAAGAATTTAAAAAGCTGGGCTGGTATCAAGAGATAGAAACATAAAACTAGATTTCAGATCAAAGGTTCTGTTTTAGAATTTGTTTGACTTGTTTTATGACCTTGACAAAGTAATTTCATTTGTTTATGGCTCATGTTTCAACTTCCACAGCAGTGTACTTTTGGGAGATGCTGTTATTTAACAGGGAACTGCTTTGAAATGCAATATAATTTAAGTGAGGATTTTCATTAGCTGAAAATTTGAGATGCCATGGGGTGTGTGTTTTTCTATCGTTGTTTGACTTGGGTCAGAATCAGTCATTGTTCTTACAAGTTGGAGATAATATAGAGCTTTATATATATATTTTTAATTTATATTTGACTTTCTGTCTACTTTGAAAATGATTGTAATTCATTGACTTATTTTTAATAATTTTTATACCTCTTTATTTAGTTCTGTAGCTATCCTGGTTTAGAAGGTAATGTGGACAATGGAATATATAGACTCCTAGAACCTTAGAATTGGAAAAGACCTTAATCATCTAGTCCAACCTTCTACTCTTATGTGATGAAAGCTTTTAGTTCACTTTAGTTTGCATTTTCATGTTATGCAGCACATCTTCAAAAGCAATGTGCTCTGTCATAGATTCTGAGAAGGTGGCAGCCACCCTTGTACACATTTGCTTATTCATGAATATTAATTGCACAGTGGACCAAGCAGCGTGCTATGTGCAGAAAGGTACAGGGTGAATTAGATCAGAGACTAGAGGGAATTCAGACATTTCAGCAAATAAACACAGTCTCCTGGGTTAAGTCCTATAAACATTACATGAACAAGAAAGTTATCCTGTCCTTTGATAGTGGGAGGGAAAGAATATCAAGGCAGCCTTCATTTAAAAAAGTTGGAGTATTGTCTTAAAGGATGATTGGAATATGAGAGGCAGAACTCTTCAGGGAGGAGAAGTGATGGCGAAAGAAGTCAAGGCAGAAGGAAAGGTATATGCGCAGAGGGACACACAGAAGGGCAGAGCACGACTGGAGTTGCAGCGTGGTGGGGTAGAGAGTACACAGAGTGGAGGAGTTGAGAGGAGGCTGATGAAGGTGAGTGGACACATTGTGAAAGGCCTGATACCTTTGGCAAAGGAAACTTGGATCTTCTTTACCCATCTGTGATAGGGAGCTGCTAACATTTAGCCTGAGAACTAACCTGATTGTATTTGCATTTTAGAAATATTCTAGTGGCAGTGTCCAAAAGGGTTTGCAGTGGGGTAAACACAGAGCCAAGCAGACCTCTTAGTTGCTCTAATAGTGAAGGCAAGATGTGAGGAGGCAACATCAAAGGAGAGGAGAGCATCATTTAAGCTTTTAAGAAATCTTCAGGACACGTTGACAGGACTTGACTCAGTGGTAATAATGAAAGGTGACTGTAGAGACGAAAAGGAAGAGTCCAGGTTTCTGGTATTGATGGGTTGATATCTGCAGTAGCTAGTATGGGAGTAGTGGATGGACTGATGGACTGTATTTAAACAGTGATTTGGAGTCATCAAATGCTTTATTCTTTATGAAGCCTTTCCTGATTGACATACCTCTGCCTGATTATGGTCTTTCTCTCCTTCAAGGTGGCACCACTTTTCATAGTTGTGCTTATATATAGTTATTTGTATGTTTGGTTTGTTTCCCTTGTTCACTTCTTGAAGGCTGGGCTCGCTCTTCCCTCCCTTCCTCCCTGCCTCCCTCCCCTTCCTCCCTTCCTTCCTCCCCTCCCTCCCTCCCTTCCTCCCTTCCTTCCTTCCTTTTCTTTCCTTCCTTCTTTCCTTCCCTCCCTCCCTCCCTTCCTTCGTTCCTTTTCTTTATTTACTTTCCTTCTTTCTTTCCCTCCCTCCCTCCCTCCCTCCGTCCCTCCGTTCCTTCCTTCTTTTTAGATAAGAGTTTCACTCTGTTACCCAGGCTGGAAAGTACAGTGGCATGATCTTCACTGCAACTTCTGCCTCTCGGATTAAATGATTCTCATGACTTAGCCTCCCAAGTACCTGGGATTACATGTGTGTGCCACCATGCCAGGCTAATTTTTATATTTTCAGGAGAGATAGGGTTTCACCATGTTGGCCAGGCTGGTCTTTAATTCCTGGTCTCAAGTGATCCGCCTGTCTCAGCCTCCCAAAGTGCTGGGATTACAGGTGTGAGCCACCACACTGGGCCAAGGGGGGCTGCTATTATTTATCATAGTTCCCTGCAGTCTTGAACTGCTGGGCTCATGTGATCCTCCCACCTCAGCCTCTCAAGTGATTAAGGAACTACAGGCACGTGCCACCATGCCTGGCTATTTTTGGTTGTTGTTGTTGTATTTTTGAGGTCTTGCTATGTTGCCCATGCTGGCCTTGAATTCCTGGCATCAAGTGATCCTCCTGCCTCCCAAAATGCTAGGTGGGATTACAGGTGTGAGCCGTGGTGCCCTGTGTAATTCCCTCTTCTAATACCTACTTTTAGTGCTCCATTTGAGACCTACACAATCAGAATTTCTAAGACAGTACCTGGGAATCTGAAATTTAAGACCTGCCTGGTGATTCTAATGATCACTAATGTTTTCAAATTTATATGTAGAGCAATGAATGGGCTGACAGTAGAACTGTTTTACTAATTTGCTATCAAATTATGAAAAGGCAGTTATTGACTTCAGATTTTAAAATGAAGGAGTACTGACTTCTTCCTCTTGAAAATGATCTCAGAATAACAAGCAGAATATAAATTCTGTGCTCAGTGACATTAGCACACAGCAGAAAACCCTGTCAACTTAATGGTAAAAAAATGAGGCGAACTTAACGTAAGTAGAGTTTATTTGGTCCAAATTTGAGGACTACAATCCTGGAGCATAGATTCAAGATTCTTGTTAGCAGTAGTTACAGGTGGGGGTTTTGTCTTGTCTTGTCTTGTTTTGTTTTGTTTTGTTTTGTTTTGTTTTGTTTTGTTTTGTTTTGTTTTTGAGACAAGAGTCTTGCTCTGTTGCCCAGGCTGGAGTGCAATGATGCAATCTCGGCTCACTGCAACCTCTGCCTCCCGGATTCTAGTGAGTTCTCCTGCCTGAGCCTCCCCAGTAACTGGTATTACAGGCACTTGCTACCACGCCCAGCTAATTTTTGTATTTTTGGTGGAGACCGGGTTTTATCATGTTGACCAGGCTGGTCTCAAAATTCCTGAACTTAAGTGATCAATCCGCCTTGTCCTTCCAAAGTACTGGGATTACAGCTGTAAGCCACCTGGCCCAGCCACAAGTGGGTTTTTTGGTTTTTGTTTTTGAGGTGGAGTTTCACTCTGTCACCCAGGCTGGAGTGCAGTGGTACAATCTTGGCGCACTGCAACCTCCGTCTCCTGGGTTCAGGCAATTCTCCTGTGTCAGCCTCCTGAGTAGCTAGGATTACAGGTGTGGGCCACCATGCCCAGCTAATTTTTGTATTTTGGGTAGAGACGAGTTTTGGGTAGAGACCATGTTGATCAGGCTGGTCTTGAACGCCTGACCTCAAGTTATCCGCCGATCTTGGCCAAAAGTGCTGAGATTACAGGTGTGAGCCACCATGCCTGGCCACAAGTGGGTTTTTTTGTGTTTTTGCTTTTGTTTTTGTTTTTTTTTGAGACAGAGTTTCATTCTTGTCGCCCAGGCCAGAGTGCAATGGTGCAGTCTTGCCTTACTGCAGCCTCCGCCTCCTGGGTTCAGGCAATTCTCCTGTGTCAGCCTCCTGAGTAGCTAGGATTACAGGTGTGGGCCACCATGCCCAGCTAATTTTTGTATTTTGGGTAGAGACGGGTTTTCACCATGTTGATCAGGCTGCTCTTGAACCCCTGACCTCAAGTTATCTGCCGGTCTTGGCCAAAAGTGCTGAGATTACAGGCGTGAGCCACCATGCCTGGCCACAAGTGGGTTTTTTTGTGTTTTTGCTTTTGTTTTTGTTTTTGTTTTTGTTTGAGACAGAGTTTCATTCTTGTCGCCCAGGCCAGAATGCAGTGGTGCAGTCTCAGCTTACTGCAGCCTCCGCCTCCTGGGTTCAAGCAATTCTTCTGCCTCAGCCTCCTGAAGTAGCTAGGATTACAGTAACTCGCCACCATGCTCAGCTAATTTTATATTTTTAGTAGAGATGGGATTTCACCACGTTGGCCAGGCTGGTCTTGAACTCCTGACCTCAGGTGATCCACCTGCTTCAGCCTCGCAAAGTGCTGGGATTACAGGCGTGAGCCACTGCGTCTGGTCCACAAGTGGGGTTTTGTGTTTGCTTTTGAGAGGAGTCTCGCTCTTGTTGCCCAGGCTGGAGTGCACTGGTGGGATCTCGGCTCACTGCAACCTCTGCCTCCTGGGTTCAAGTGATTCTCCTGCCTCAGCCTCCCTAGTAGCTGGGATTACAGGCATGCATCACCATGCCCAGGTAATTTTGTATTTTTAGTAGAGACAGGGTTTATCCATGTTGGTCAGGCTTGTCTCAAACTTCCTACCTCAGGTGATCTGCCTGCCTCGGCTTCCCAAAGTGCTAGGATTACAGGCGTGAGCCACAGCACCTGCCCTCAAGTGGGTTTTTTTTTTTTTTTTTTAAGACAGGGTTTCACCATGTTGGTCAGGCTGGTCTTGAACTCCCGACTTCAAGTGATACGCCTGCCTTGGCCTCCAAAGTGCTTGGATTACAGGCATGAGCCACCATGCCTGGCCTCAAGTAGGTTTTTTAAAGGAAAAGAAGAGACAATTCCGAAGCCATTTATTAATAATTTATATTAAAATAGCATAAGCTATTTGATTGGCTTTACATTGTTCTTTGTATCACAAATTCTAGGAACGTGGAGACTATTCATGGAGGCAGCCGGTCAAGAATAAAAATGCCTCTAAACAGTTGCATCTGGGCATAGAGGTTAGGACACTGCTGAAATCTCACTCATGTTTCTCTGGCCCTGATACATTTTGCCTACGTCACATAGCTGAGATTGCTCTAAGTTATTTTTCATTTCTCACATTGATCACAGTAGATGAGTAAGGGCTACCATGCCCACCAACAATATATAAAGGTTCCAGTTGCTCCACATCCTCACCAACACTTGGTATTTTCTAATTTTTTTTTCTATGTGACATTTGGATAGCACTGATTTTTTTTTATTACAGCCATTGTGTGGATGTGAAGTATATCATTGTGGTTTTAATTTTCATTTCCCTAATAACTAATTAGGTTGAACAACTTTTTATGTACTTATTGGCCATTATATCTTCTTTGGCGAAATGTTTATGCACATATTCACATCTTTTTTCTCTTTAAAAAATTTTTTTTATTAATAGAAATGAGATCTTGCTTCGTTGCGCAGGCTTGTCTCGAACTCCTGTGCTGAAGTGATCCTCCCACCTCGGCCTCCCAAAGTGCTAGGGTTACAGGTGTAAGCCACTGCACTATGCCCTTTTGTTTGAGTTGTATTGAGTTATCAGAGTTTCGTGGGTTTTTTTAA
>NW_016107333.1:12875234-12876622 GCF_001604975.1 Cebus imitator | reverse complement strand
AAGAGCAAGACTTTGTCTCAGAAAAAAAAAAAAAAGAGAAAAAAGGTGATTGAATGTAGTTGAGCAAAACCTATTCTCCATCATTCAAGAACCCATCTTAAGGCTGAACACAGTGGCTCACGCCTGTAATCCCAGCAATTTGGGAGACCGAGACGGGTGGATCACAAGGTCAGGAGATTGAGACCATCCTGGCCAACATGATGAAACCTCATCTCTACTAAAAATACAAAAATTAGCTGGGTGTGATGGTGTGTGTCTGTAATCCCATCTGCTCAGGAGGCTGAGGCAGGAGAATAAATCACTTGAAACTGGGAGGCGGAGGTTGCAGTGAGCCAACATTGTGCCACTGCACTCCAGCCTGGCAACAAAGCGAGACTCTGTCTCAAAAAAAAAGAGAAGAAAGATTTAAAGCAAATATTCCA
The DNA here is from genome assembly GCF_001604975.1 of Cebus imitator. Taxonomy (NCBI): domain Eukaryota; kingdom Metazoa; phylum Chordata; class Mammalia; order Primates; family Cebidae; genus Cebus; species Cebus imitator. The sequence goes on along the minus strand of NW_016107333.1, from coordinate 12,876,200 downwards.
GAATGTTTAGATTAGTTCAGTCTTGGTGGGAGAGTGGATGTGTGGATATTGTTTAGCAGTGATTGTTTGTAAGGATATGCTGAGATTACTGGCAGATGTTGAAGAGAGATTCAAAGTGTAATACAATTATTTGTAGGTTAGATATTGGGAAATCTGGGGTCTTTTCCCAACTGTGCCAGTAGTCGACTTTGAGCCTTGACAAATGTCTATTTTAAGTGGATGTTCTTTGGGACTGTGCTCTTGGTCCAGCTCTCACTTTATATAGTCCCTGTGTTTGACTTCATTGACTCTAATGACCGAGTATTATTTATGATTCTAATGGTTCTCAATATAGTAAAAAGAATGAGTGCAAAAATAAAATTTTTCTCTGGAATTTTCTGACTTCTTATGAGCATAGAAGTAACTGCAGTTTTTTGTTTTTGTTTTGTTTATTTTGTTTTGTTTTGAGAAGGAGTTTCACTCTTCTTGTCCAGGCTGGAGTGCAGTGGTGCCATCTCGGCTCACTGCAACCTCTGCCTCCTGTTTTCAAGCGGTTCTCCTGCCTCAGCCTCCCTAGTGGCTGGGAATACAGGCATGTGCTACCATGCCCAGCTAATTTTTGTATTTTTAGTAGAGACGGGGTTTCACCATGTTAGGCTGGTCTCGAACTCCTGACCTCAGACGATCCACCTCCCTCGGCCTCTCAAAGTGCTGGGATTACAGGTGTGAGCCACCATGCCCAGCCTGAATTCAGTTTTAAAAAAATCTAAATTCTAACATACTATAAAACCTTGAGGAATCCTCTTCCTGTTTATTCACTGAAACATCACCCATGCTTTAAGTAAGTGCATAAAAAGGTTTCAGTGTATGTATGGAACATATGTAGTCATGCTTTAAAAAATTACTAAAATTAATTTTCAGAAGGGTTGCATTCATTGTGAAACCTGCATCTATTTTTTTTTTTTTTTTTTTTTTTTTTTTTTTTTT
>NW_016107333.1:12860765-12873873 GCF_001604975.1 Cebus imitator | reverse complement strand
AGGCCGGAGAATTGCTTGAACTCAGGAGGCAGAGGTTGCGGTGAGCCGAGATCGTGCCATTGCACTCCAGCCTGGGCAACAACAGCAAAACTCCGTCTAAAAAAAAAAAAAAAAAAAAGGTAGTCATCATTTCCATCTTAGGTGTAATACTTAAATTTATACTTGCTTGTTCCTTGCTCCTTTTGCTCTTTACTGTGGAACTGTCGTGTTCTGATTTTGAACTAGAACATAAATGGAGAGAAGCTCCTCTCATTTTCTCTGACTTCCCTGGAACTAAATCTGGCTCTCAATATTTTGTTGAAAACAACAGCAACAAATTTACCTAAATATTGAGACCTTTTTTTGAGTCATCTTTATTATTATTATTTTGTTAAACATGCACATATTTTTTGTTCCTGCTAGGGCATTTAATTTTTATACAAAGCAGTCCATAATGAAAGAATTTCATGGTCAGGCGTGGTGGCTCATGCCTGTAATCTCAGCACTTTGAGAGGCAAAGGCGGATGGATCACGAGGTCAGGAGATCAAGACCATCCTGCCTAACACAGTGAAACCCCCTCTCTACTAAAAATACAAAAAATTAGCCAGCCGTGGTGGCATGCACCTCTAGTCCCAGCTACTCAGTAGGCTGAGGCAGGAAAATTGCTTGAACCTGGAAGGTAGAGATTGTAGTGAGCTGAAATCGTGCCACTGTACTCCAGCCTGGGAGACAGAGCAAGACTCTGTCTCAAAAATAAAAAATTTCATTTCAGCTCCTTAGAATAAAACTGCCTTGACTCTACGAGCACATATCTAAAAGGGATTTTATGGAAATTCGGAGAGCTTGTGGCTGTAATGTTGACTTGTATGTGGTATAGATTGAAGAGCCCTGTTCAGACTATACTTAAGTTGTGAGTTCAAATAGCTTTACTTCTGGTGAAGTTCTTGTCTACATTCCTATTGGATAGTCACTAGTTCTTAAATTATTCATATGCACCCAAAGGACTCTTCTTCCACTGTCTATCTGTAAGGGTCTATTTCCCCTGCAGCCTTTTTGGTTTGTGACTTCCATTTTGAACCTCTGATGGTTGTGTTCTGAAGCTACTCAGGGCAGTTCTCAATCCAGCTAATGACGGTGAAGATTACTGATTGCTCTCAGCTACTCCTGCGACATGGGTTATCACTCATCCAGTTTTCCACGTTTGCCATTTGAAATGTAATATAGTATGAACTGTGTGCTAGTAGGAAACTTTTAAATGTCAGAGTTAAAATTTGTGTCTGACTAGCTCATAGCTGATCTTCATTATTCTTTCATGAGTTCATGCTTTTTAAATGTACTCTTATCCACAGGATGAAGATAATGGAATGAAAAGCAAAGTTCATCATATTGCCAAGGAGATCATGAGCTCAGAGAAAGTGTAGGTATCTAGTTTACAATTCAGAGGACTGTTTTTCCCCCAATTGGCACATTTCAAACTTTTTTTCATTGCTGTTTTTTACAGGTTTGTGGATGTGTTAAAACTTTTGCATATTGTAAGTATCTACTAATATTTTCTTGAAGCCTAAGACTGTTTCCTTTTGTACTTTCCCTACCCCTGGAAGCTTTCAGCATTACTAACTTAATGATAGACATTTTCTAAAATGTATATATTTCATGTATATGAAGATAAGATGATTTCTGAAAGAGTCAGTAGCTATATGTTTAGTCTTCAAACTTTGTGTCTTTATAACAGTGTTTAAGGTGATAATATATTTTCTTAGGCATTTGCTGAAGATACTTGCTGTTAGAGTTTTGCATTAGCAATACATGAAGAATATCATTATCATTGTTCAAAAGTGTTTTCCTCTAATCTGAATAAGCTCCCATAAACAGACTTGAAAATAGACTTTTTTTTTTTTTGAGAGATGGGGGTGGGGTCTCGCTATGTTACCCAGGCTGGAGTGCAGTGGCTATTCACAGGCGGAATGTGCTACTGATCAGCATGGGAGTTTTGACCTGCTCCTTTTCCGACCTGGGTCTATTTACCCCTCCTTAGGCAACCTGGTGGTCCCCTGCTCCTAGGAGGTTACCATAGTGTTGCCGAACTTTGTGCAGACACCCGATTGGCATAGCGCACTACATCCCAGAACTCTTGGACTCAAGCAATCCACCAGCCTCAGCCTCCTGAGTAGCTGGGACTATAGGCACGTGCCATCATGCCCAGCAGAAATAGACATTTTTACAACTAACTTTTAGTTCCATTTTCAGTTTTTTTAAATGGTCAATTTTTTTTTTGTTTGCTTTTTTGTTTTTGAGACAGGGTCTCATTCTATTGCCTAGGCTGGAGTGCAGTGGCACGATTACAGCTCACTGCAGCCTTTCAACCTCCTGGGCTTAGAGAATCCTTCCACCTCAACCTCCTGAGTAGCCAGGAGTACAGGCACTCACCACCATGCCCAGCGAATTTTTTATTTTTTCTAGAGTTGGGGTTTCGACATGTTACCCAGGCTGATCTCAAACTCATGGGCTCAAGCGATCAGCCCACCTTAGCCTCCCAAAGTGCTGGGATTACTAGCCTGAGCCACTGCAGCCAGCCTGTAATTGTCGACTTGAACAGACTTGTTAGGAAAAACTTATGACATGTGTCTGAGTGCCTGTTCATTTTTCTCATGCACTTCTTTGTACTTGCAAGTTTTCACAAGTTTTATTATGCATTGACAGTTAAAGAAGTGCTTTTAGTGTTACTTTATTTCAATTATATTTAGGCAAGATATTAAGACTTAAGAAAAGAAAGGGGTCAGACAAAAGGAAAAGGTAGATCAAACAAGGAAAAAGGGAGCTGTGGTGACAATTTACTTATGTGGTGTAATTATTAACATCATAACTTAGGCTTAATTGTGGAGAAATGAAAGGTTCACTGAATATGCATCCATTTATGTCTTGGCAAACAATATCATTATTGTCAGCTTTTCTTTGAATGGATACATATGAACATGAAAAGTGATTTACACTTATGGATGATTCATATTCACTAAATGATTACCTGTACTCTGTACTTGGCCCAACAGAAACCTAGGGGCCTGGCCTGGCATGGTGGCTTACAACTGTAATCCCAGCACTTTGGGAGGCTGAAGAGAGTAGATCACATGAGGTCAGGAGTTCGAAACCAGCCCGGCCAACATGACAAAACCCCATCTCCACTAAAATACAAAAATTAGCCAGGTGTTGTGGTGCGCCTGTAGTCCCAGCTACTTGGGAGGCTGAGGCAGGAGAATCACTTGAACCTGTGAGGCAGAGGTTGCAGTGAGATGAGATGGTGCTGCTGCACTCCAGCCTGGGTGACAAAGCAAGACTCTGTCTCAAAAAATAAAAGAAAAAACATAGGGTCCTGAAAAAAATCCCTAGCTTTGGAAATTCTTTTTTTTCTTTTTTAAATATAATTAAGTACAAGTAATTCTTGATTATTTATTTGCTCTCTGATGGAAACTAGACTTAGTAAATGTCTCTATAAAAGTATTATATAAATGTACAAATAGTATGCATTTAAAAAATATTTGGAAGGGGTTTTTAGACAAAGATGGACTGGTTACATAGTCTTAGTAGTGAAGCGTCTTTGTTTCACTAATTTCTTTAGGTGGAGACATACATCCCTTTGAAAATTAGAGAGACTCAATAAAATCTATAGAGCCAGAGGCAAGGCTACCCTGGGCATTCAAATGTCTTATTACTAAATAGAAGAGATTTACTGCATTGTAAATGGAATGGAAGACCTTCTCAGTTCTCATGTTTTTTTTCCGTGTTAAAATTACTTCATTCTGTTTTACTGAATACAACCTGTCTTTTGAGTCTCATGAACCATTTTCGGCATTTCTTCTTTAGTTATAAAGAATCTTCCTCTAGCTTCTGTTGACATGGCTACCAAATCTTCACTCTGGAGCAGCTTAGTTCACGTGAGAACTGCCCTTCACTGAATGAAGTTCATTGTTCAGAGCAGCTTTGTTTTGCTGCTGAGGTGTTTTTCCTACCTTGGTTTGGTATTTCCTTCTCTTTAGATGCCTCTGTTTCAGAGCTCTCTTTTCAAGCCTTCAGGGACTTGTGGATCCCTTTTTTGGCAACAACGGGAGGGAGGGAGGGAAGGTGACTTGTAGATCTTAAATGATGTTCATCTGATCATTTAACTTAACCAAATCTCCTTTAATTAAATAAACAGTCTTCTATTAAGTGTTCTCTATGTTCCTTGCAGCGTGCTATGTTACATCAATTACCTATTTTAATCTTTATAACTCTATCAAATAGATGTTATTATTCTTTTTTTCAATGAAGGAAGTAAGCTAACTGTCAAAAATAACCCACTAGTTAATAATAGCAGAACCAGACTTTGAAGTCTGGTCTGTCTGAGCCCTTGTACTTAGGGGTTCTTTAGAAATTGATTTAAAATTATTACTTGAAATCTCTACCATGCTGTATAGGATATAGTGTATCTTTGGATGTATTAGCTTGCATTCAGAATTCTTTTAGTTGCCCTGGAAACCAGAGAAACTGGTTTTTCATCTTCTGAAGATAAAAATGAAGCTAGATCTTGGTCACTTAGACATATTATGATGATTACTTGTTAGTTAAAGGTGATTGGAAGCTAAACATACAAGATTGCTTTCAGTTATGTTTTCTACAGTTTTGCATTGATGATTATGCACCACTGATGAATATGTACTGTATCACCAGGTCTCCATATAAAGAGGGAAGAATAATTTCATTGGGAAAAATTTTCATTTTAAAAACAAAGTCAAATGGTTAATGTGGGGACTTTCCCACCTCTACTTTTATGTCACAGTTTCATACTCATTTCTGCATATTTATCATAGCACTTTGACCTCAACAGCTGCTTTGCTTTTGTTTAAAGTGAAGTGATTCCTGGTATCCTTCATGAGGTCAGGGAACCTTGTATGGTTGCATATCTGTCCATATGTTCATCTGGTCTTTGTAATTCACTGTGCCATGATAGTGGTTAAGTAATGACCTGAGGTCAGGTGGCTCGGTCAGGACAGCTAGTAATTAAGTCATATACTCCTCGTTGGTTCTGGAGATTAAAAAGCCTGACCCCATGAAGAAGGCCATCTGTTTTGTGCTTCATTGCCTCATATGCTCATACTTGATTTTATTTGCATTGATTTTTTGCTTAGGTCTTCCCTAAGTGATTCGAGCTGGCAAGTCTGTTATGTTAATATCTCAAAAGAATTAAAGATCAACTTAAAGTTGATCTGATTCTTACTTGTAGGTTTGGGGGAATTAGTAAGAATAATATTATCATATGCTTCATAATTCAGAGTCCCATTTTTAGCTCTACAAATTCCACATTAAATAAGCATTAGGTTATTATGACCAGAAACTACAGTGTAGGTGGTTCAATTTGGCATGTAGAATCTTTGGTAGGTTTTATTATAAGGATGAAGTCTAGGTACTGAATGCCAATAAACTCTATAGCTAACTAACATTTTTACAGTCTTAACTCCTCCTCTCCCACTTTAATATCTTAATTACCCAGCTTTTCCAGTGTGAAAAGTTAAACTCTGGATCTAACTTTTGAAGGGCTAATCCTGCTGTCTTTCATCCTCACTGATTTTGTCAAGGAGGTGTTGGTGAATTTAGATTCTTCTGCTTCAAAATAGCTTTGCCTCTGGCTTTTAAGTGTCATCACACTTTCCCAAATTATCCTGGTTGTTAACATTTAGAAAAATAACCAGACATATGTTGTAATCATCCTTTTTATAAAAAAAAGATGTCACCTCCTCCCAGTGGCACCAGTTTTGGCAATGGTAGAGGTTCATGAAGAGCTGAGAAGTTAAAGATTCTGTGTGTGGTTCCTGTGTGAATTAGTTACATCTGGCACTGGGGCTATAGGACACAGCTGTCAGGGAATGGTGGCCCAAGAGGTAAGGGAATGAGACTGCAGCCCAGGCTGCTGCATGTGGTTATGGAGGCCATAATTAGGAATGGAGCCTAATTATTCAGTGACACTTTTTTTTATATAGCGACGAGGTCTCCATGTTGGTCAGGTTGGTCTCAAACTCCTGACCTCAGGTGATCCACCCACCTCGGCCTCCCAAAGTGGTGGGACAGGTGTGAGCCATCCTGCCCAGCCAGTGACACTTGCTAAAGCACAGTGCAGAAGGCTTTATTCAGGACTATCGCAATAGGCATAGGGGGCCTGGTACAGTGGCTCACACCTGTAATCCCAGGCGTGGGAGGCCAAGGCAGGCAGTTCACTTGAGGTCAGGAGTTCAAGACCAGTCTGGCCAATATGATGAAACCCCATCTCCACTAAAAATGCAAAAATTAGCCAGGCATGGTGGCATACACCTATAATCCCAGCTACTTGGGAGGTTGAGGCAGGAGAATCACTTGAACCCAGGAGGCAAGGGTTGCAGTGAGCCGAGATCGTACCACACTCCAGCCTGTGCGACAGAGCAAGACTCCATCTCAAAAACAAAAAACAATAGGCATAAGAACCACTGCAGTGGGATTTTGCAGTAGTGGAGAGAGATCAGGCTCACCTCCAAATATATTATGGGCAAGTGGGAATTTATAGCCAAGGAGGAGCGAAGTGGGAGTTAGTGGATGGAAAATTACTAAGAAGAAACTTCAGGAGTAAGGGAGATTCTGGCTAAACCAACTTAAGAGGATTCTTCCTGAAGACAGACCAGCCAGGGCCATCATACATTGCCTGGGCAATGGTAGAGGATGAGGAACCCGAACAATATCAAGGGTGGGAGGTTCTTGCTAAAACTGGATTTTATAAGAAAGTGCACAGATGGACCTAAGAAAAGATTCAGGAACCTGACGAGTACAGAATATTTGTTGAGTGCTTACTTTAAATATGTAATTCTCTGGCTGGACACAATGGCTTGCGCCTGTAATCCCAGCACTTTGGGTGGCTGAGACAGGCAGATCACTTTAGGCCAGGAGTTTGAAACCAGTCTGGCCAACGTGGTAAAACCGTGTCTCTACCAAAAATACAAAAAATGAGCCAAACGCATACATCTGTAATCCTAGCTACTGGGGAAGCCAGGGCAAGAGAATGGCTTGAACCCAGGAGTGGAAGGTTGCAGTGAACTGAGATCTCACCTCTACACTCTAGCCTGGACGTGACAGAGTGAGCAAGACTCTGTCTCAAAAAAATTAAAGTCTGGGCATGGTGGCTGACGCCTGTAATCCCAGCATTTTGGGAGGCTGAGGCAGGTAGATCACCTGAGGTCAGGAGTTTGAGACCAGGCTGGTCAACATGGTGAAACTCCCATCTCTACTAAAAATACAAAAATTAGCTCGGCATGGTGGTGGGTGCCTGTAATCCCAGCTACGCTCAGAAAGCTGAGGCAGGAGAATTGTTTGAACACGGGAAGCAGAGGTTGCAGTGAGCCGAGATTGCGCCACTGCACTCCAGCCTGGGCAACAAGAGCGAAACTCCGTCTCAAAAAAAAAAAAGTAGGCCAGGCGTAGTGGCGAGCGCCTGTAATCGCAGCACTTTGGGAGGCCAAGGCAGGCGGATCACCTGAGGTCGGGAGTTTGAGACCAGCCTGATCAACATGGAGAAATCTTGTCTCTACTAAAAATACAAAATTAGCCAGGCATGGTGGCACATGCCTGTAATTCCAGCTACTTGGGAGGATGAGGAAGGAGAATTGCTTGAACCCAGAAGGCAGAGGTTGCAGTGAGCCAAGTTCACGCCACTACACTACAGCCGGGGCAAAAAAAAAAAAAAAAAAAAAAAAAAACCCCATAAAAAAAAAAAAAAAAAAAAAAAAAAAAAGAACCCTCTAGGTTTCATGGATATATACTCTAAATTCTTATACTCTTTATTAAGTGTACTTTTGCTATTTTAATTATTAAATTTCTATTTTATTCTGACATACTACTTATAATTTAAAAGATGACATCATGGGCCATCAGTTCGTTCTGAGCTGCCTAAAGACATCCAGTAGTACTGGGAAAAGCAAAGTTTTGCCTGGTATGTGACAAGGGCATCCATTTAGAGGCAGCCATCTCACTGGTCAACTCAGTTTGGATTTGGATGCTGTCTGTTAAATGTGTCTTAAATAAACAAGTTTCCTTTTTGGCAATGGTGGCAGACATATGGAATGCAGGGCCTGGCAAAAGCTGTGTCAAACTGGGTCCTTAAGTTACTTAGCCGCTAACATCTACTGTCACTGTCATGGCAGAGGAAATACCTTCCAACTGGGAAACAAAAGTTATCTTGCTGCCAGGAGACAAATATAGTCATCACTTACTCCACCAGAAGAAAGGGTGGTGGTTATTGCTTTGCTGAGCAAGGACCTCTTGAATCCAAATTATATTAATCACTGCACTGGTCAAAACAAAAGCAAAAAGATATTACAGAGAATGTTTAACTGTTCTGCTTTGAATACAGTGTTCATGACGTGTAAATGTATTCTGTAGCCTTCCCCAATAGCAGACAATCTAATGATTTTCAAGTGTTAAGTGCCTCTATTTTTTCTTAGTAGATGTGAGTGCTGATTGAAGCAAGCTGTTGGGAGGTGAAATTTGGCTGGTATCCGTTTGGTTTCTGGAGATGTTCTGTGTGGCTTTCTGGATTGGAGCTTATAATACTATGAGAATTAAATATTCTTATTTTATATGATACTAATTAGCTATACAAGTTAGTCCTTTAGTTACTGGTGTGAGTAGTTGGCTCTTTTGGGCTAATGTGACTGTTGGATCAATAAACTTAGTGGCAGGTACTGAGTCCTAAGTGAAGGGTTTTTTTTTAGCATTGATAAGCATAGGAGGATTAGACTTCTTCAAAATTGCCATAGTTTAGGAAAAGAATCCTTTCATATACTTGTTATCTGTGAGTTTTTTTGTTGTCCAGAGTATAAAAAAAAAAAAACTCATGGTTAATATATGTATGTATGTTAGGGGCAGGTGTTGAAAGGATCGTTGGAAAGAACAGCATCTTTTTTTGTTGATTTCATTTACCAAGTAAATCCCTGAAAGGAAAGTGGTTGGAAATAAAGGTAAAGAAAGATAAGGCCTATTAGTCATTTACCCAAACTTTGCTTTCAGATTTTAATTAAAACCACTGTTTCTGAGAGATTCAAAATTTTAGTTTTTGAATCGTCAAGACTGTGGAACAGATTTCACTCTGTTTTACTTGTATCTTGAGGCCCACCCTTAGGGGACAATGAAATCCAGGCAAATACTTATCTCCTACCCCACCCTTTCCAAGTCCTCTGGAGTGTTAGGGTGTGGTGACCTGTATTAAAACATGGTATAGATAGTCTAGAGAACAGTAGATGAAAAATAATATGTGAAGGGAAAGATTCTTATTTGTGAAAAGTGTAAACCCTGGTGAATTTATTGAGAGGTTGGCTAGAGGGAAGGGAGAATTTCAGGTCCAGAGTTAAAATGTTTCATTGATTCTGTATGCCAAATGCATTGCAAAAAAAAGCTTTATGTGCAGTATCTAATTAAGCCTCATAACTATTTTACTTATTTAGCAGATGAGGAAAATCAGGCTGGCCCAAAGAAACACTGTAAATAAGGAGCAAGGGCTTGTATCCCAGGATTCTGATTAGCAAGCATGTGCCTGCCAGGCATGGTGGCTCATGCCTATAATCATAGCACTTTGGGAGGCCCTGGTGGGAGGATCGCTTGAGCTCAGGAGTTTGAGACCAGCCTGGGCAACATGGCGAAGCCTCATCTCTACAAAAAATACAAAAATGAGCCTGGCATGGTGGCACGTGCCTGTAATCCCAGTTATTCAGGAAGTTGCAGTGAGCCAAGATTGGGCCACTGTGCTCCATTCTGGACAACAGAGGGAGACCCACAACACATGCCTCTCTCCATATGCCTCACTTAGGATGCTCCAGTTGTTAGGAAATCATGACTGAAAGTGGACAATGGGATTCTGAAATCCAGAATAAAATGAGCTAAGATCTCCTGGGGACTTTTAAAATAAGTGGATTGTGTTTATATTGACTGTACTGGAATAATTCTAAAGACTATTTAGAATTGCATTCCCGTTTCCAGACACCCGCTTAGTGTAATTGCTAAGTAAAGATATCAAACTATAAGGTTTAAGAGAAATATCATATAGTACGTTTGAAAATCAGATAATCATCTCAGCCACTCTTTTTTATTTTTATTTCCTATCTAGGTGAGTGGGGTAGGAGGAAGCGGGTACTTTGGATTTGTAATTCCTCATGGGAAATACACCTATGCAATCTGTATCATTTTAGGGAAGAGGGGGACTGAGGATAAAAGCTTGTTATCAAGTTACATGTATGTGTATTGTTTTTCCTGCTCTGGACTGTAATAGGATTTCCGGGATGCAGTAGCTCATGCTTCCAGGCAACTGGGGAAACCAGTGATTGAGGACCGGATTCTAAATCAGATCCTATACTACTTGCCTCAGCTGTATGAACTCAACCGGGATCTTCTGAAGGAACTGGAGGAAAGAATGTTGCACTGGTAAAAATGGACTGTTTTCAGATTTTCCTGGTGTTTCCAATTTTAGATGAAGCCATAAGGGCCTCACATGTGACAGAGATGTATATTGAGTTGTTTCAATATCTTATCTTTGCAGTTACCCATAGATTGATTTTGTTTTTTGTTTGTTTTTTTTTTTTTTTGAGATGGAGTCTCAGTCTATTGCCTAGGCTGGAGTATGGTGACACGCTCTCAGCTCACTGCAACCTCAGCCTCCCAGGTTCCAGCATTTCTCCTGCCTCAGCCTCCCAAGTAGCTGGGATTACAGGTGGCTGCCACCACGCTCAGCTAATTTTTTGTATTTTTAGTAGAGACCATGTTGGCCAGGCTGGTCTCAAACTCCTGACCTCAGGTGATCTGCCTGCCTCGCCCTCCCAAATTACTGGGAGTACAGGCTTGAGCCACCATGCCTGACAAGATTGATTATTTTCAATGGACCAAAATTCACAACCTTGGCACACCAAGCTCAATACTATTATTTTAAACAAATCTTTGGTAACACTGACTCAAAAGCAAGATGCAGCCAATTTAAATTTCTGTAGGTGAACTTGTGCAGTCAAGATTTTTGAGATTCAATTCAATTTTTGAGATTCAATATATCCAATGCTATATTCACATTGGAAGTTTCTGAATATTTTATTTACATTCTGGAACTACAGGTCGTGAAACTATTTTTCCAGTTAAAGAGGCCATTCACTGAAATAATTTGGAAAGGCAAATTATTTATTTATTTATTTGTTTAAGGCCGAGTTTGCTCTTGTTGCTCAGGCTGGAGTACGATGGCACAATCTCAGCTCACTCCAGCCTCTGCCTCCTGGGTTCAAGCAATTCTCCTGTGTTGGCCTCCCCAGTGGTGCAGATTACAGGCACATGCCACTATGCCTGGCTGATTTTTATATTTTTAGTAGAGATGGAGTTTTATCATATTGGTCAGGCTGGTCTCAAACTCCTGACCTCAGGTGATTCACCCACCTCAGCCTCCCAAAAAAAGGCAAATTTATATATGTATGACATCCTTATAGAAGCTGTAAATTTCAGAACAGGAAAAGAATACTGAAAGGTTAGTATTGGAAGCTACTTCCACTAGGCTGAAGAAAATAAGTATGCAGAGGCTTTGGTGACTTCTGTGGAAATAATGTAGAAAAATTGGTCTAGGAGGATTGAATTTATTGTCGAAGACCATGGGGAACACAGCATGATTACAATAAGAAAATAGTATCACCTACCTTCATGATAAAAATTTCTCTAAGCTTTCTTTATATATAAACCAGAAAGATATCCTCTACTTGTTTTGGAAATACCTTGCCTCTATATGTTGGGAAAATATGGCAGATAAGCAATTAATACTTAGCAGTAGCCTAAGTATAAAATAACACACAATTAAGGACTGAGGAATGACTAAAATGTAGTCTTTAAAGGTCATGATAGGCCAGGTGGTGGTGGCTCACACCTATAATCCCAACATTTTGGGAGGCTGAGGTGGATGGATCACTGAGATCAGGAGTTCGAGACCAACCTGGCCAATACAGCAAAACCTGGTCTCTACTAAACATACAAAAATTAGCCAGAGATGGTGGTGGGTGCCTGTAATCCCAGTTACTTGGGAGGCTGAGCTGGGAGGCAAAGGCTTCAGTGAGCCAAGATTGCACCACTACACTCCAGCCGGGATGACAGAGCGAGACTCCATCTCAGGAAAAGGAGAAAAAGAAGTAAAATGTAATTACCAAGGATATTCCTGTATATACTTTGTCATTTTCTTCTTAAAAAAAAATTATCTTAAAAATTAATCTGAATTGGCTTAAAGAGATATATATTTGTGGAAGCAAGTGCAGTAAAGAGGCTTAAATATATTTTTTGCTTGTACTAAAAGTTTCCGAAAGCTTATAACTGTGGATGTTCTGTGTTAAAATATTAAGCATTCCTGAAAAACAAACTAAGTTGATGAAAGGAACACCTACAATTATGGGTAAAGCACTTATTACTGACAAAATTTTTGTAATCCTTAGATGAGATCTCTCCTCCCCTCCCCTCCCCTCTCCTCCCCTCTCCTTCATGCAGTCTTGCTCTGTCACCCAGGCTGGAATGCAGTGGCGCAACCGCAGCTCACTGCAACCTCTACCTCCCGGGTTCAAACGATTCTCATGCCTCAGCCTTTCAATTAGCTGGGATTACAGGTTCATGCCACTACACCCGGTTGATTTTTGTACTTTTAGTAGAGATGGGGTTCATCATGTTGACCAGGCTGGACTCCAACTCCTGACCTCAGGTGATTCACCAGCCTCAGCCTCCCAAAGTACTAGAGTTACAAATGTGAGCCACCACACCTGGCCTTCTTTTCTTTTCTAAAAAAATTACTGTCTGGGTATGGGGGCTCAAGCCTGTAATCCCAGCTCTTTGGGAGGCTGAGATGTGTGGATCACAAGGTCAGCAGTTTGAGATCAGCTTGGCTAATATGGCGAAAACATATTTCTACTAAAAATATAAAAATCAACCAGGTGTGGTGGTTCGCGCCTGTAGTCCTAGCTACTCAGGAGGCCGAAGCAGGAGAATCGCTTGAACTTGGGAGGCAGAGGCTGTAGTGAGCCAAGATCATGCCACTGGACTCCAGCCTGGGTGACAGAGCAAGACTCCATCTCAAAAAAAAAA
>NW_016107333.1:12839037-12858885 GCF_001604975.1 Cebus imitator | reverse complement strand
TTTTTTTTTTTTTTTAATGGAATCTCGCTCTGTTACCCAAGCTGGAATGCAGTGGTGTGATCTCAGCTCACTGCAACCTCTCCCTCCTGGATTCAAGCAATTCTCCTGCCTCAGCCTCTCAAGTAGCTGGTACTACAGGTGTAAGCCACCTTGCCAGGCTAATTTTTGTATTTTTAGTAGAGAGTCGGTTTTACCATGTTGACCAGGCTGGTCTTAAACTCCTGACCTCAGGGTGATCCACCTGCCTCAGCCTCCCAAAGTGCTGGGATTACAGGTGTGAGCTGCTGCTCCTGGCCCAGGAGTTTGTTTTCATCCTATATGTAATATAGGGCCATTGTAAGTCACATGGTATGACAATTTTTTTTTTTTTAAGATGGGGGTCTCACCATGTTGGTCAGGCTGGTCTTGAACTCCCGACCTCAGGTGATCCGCCCACCTTGGCCTCCAAAGTGCTTCAATTACAGGCATGAGCCACCACGCCCGGCCGACAAATATTTTTTTAAACTCTCTCCTTGTGCTGAAGAATGGTTTGGAAAGGGCAAGAATGGAAGTAGGGAGACCAGTGAGAGTCTAGGCAGTGATGGTGGCAGTGGAAATGGTGAAGAGTAGGCATTTTGAGATATGTCTTATAAGAAGAGAAAAAAAGATAAGTTGATGCCTTCGATGCGGATTCTGCTTATCATTGGATATGTTAATCACTCTCTCTTTGTATTTGTGTGTATCTCTTCTCTATCCATAGGACTGAACAACAAAGAATTGCTGATATCTTTGTAAAAAAGGGACCATATCTAAAAATGTATTCCACCTACATCAAAGAATTTGATAAGAATATAGCCTTGTTGGATGAGCAGTGCAAGAAAAATCCAGGTTTTGCTGCTGTTGTTAGAGAATTTGAGGTATTTGCCACCATCTAATGTTGAACACTTCTCTTTGTTTTTGTTGTGAAGCTTTAATAATAAATTACAGTCATTGAAAACAAAGATTGCAAACAAAAAGATGTTAAAATATAATCCCTTCAAAATCAAAGAAGGAACTGAACAATTTAAATGGTGAGAACGCAAGCAGTATACATGACTTAATTTTGAAAATCGGTTATTGCACATGGAAACATTTTGACTTGGAAACAATTTTTTTAAGGGGGGATGGGAAGAAGGTGGGGAAAGAAGAGCTTAAGAACTTTTTTTTTTTTTTTTTTTTTTTTGAGATAGGGTCTTGCTCTGTGGCCCCGGTTGGAGTACAGTGGCACAATCTCGGCTCATTGCAACTTCGTCTTCAAGGTTCAAGCAATTCTTCTGCCTTGGCCTCCTGAATAGCTGGGATTACAGGCACGCACCACCACACCTGGCTAATTTTTTATATTTTTAGTAAAGATGGGGTTTCACCATGTTGGCTAGTCTGGTCTTGAATTTCTGACCTCAGGTGGTCCACCCTCCTTGGCCTCCCAAAGTGATGAGCCACTGTGCCTAGCTGGAAAGAATATTCTGATGGGACTTTTTAAACTATGGTAAAATACATATAGCATAAACTTACCATTTTAACCATTTTTAAGTGTACAGTTCAGTAGTAAGTACATTGACATTCTTGGGCAACCAGATCTCTAGAACTTTTCATCTTGCAAAACTGAAACTGCGGGCATTAAACATTAACTCGCCATTCTCTCTTCCATCCCAGCCCTTGGCAACCACCATTCTACTTTCTGACTCAATGAATTTGATTACTCTAAGGAATATTTCTTAACTTTTAATTTAACTTTTTCTTTTATCCTAACAACTAACTTACAATGATGGATGGCAAATAGAATTCATGTTTCTCTTCAGATAAATAAATAACGTGATTTTGGTGCCAAAGTTAAGAAAAATAACCTGTTTAGAGCATGTGTTAGCCAAAGCTTTTACCTTTGACTCAGAGTTGTGAGGGTGGAACCCTGATTTAATTGGGGATAAAATCACAAATCCATTCTACCAATTTGGAATAAAATTTGGGTACTATATTTTAGTACTTATATCTCTGTTTTGAAACTTAAAAAAGATCGCTGAATTCCAGCCACACAAAACTAGAAATGAAAAGTTTTTTGTTTTTGTTTGTTTGTTTTTTGGCTTTTGGTTTTTTTTTGAGATGGAGTCTGGCTCTGTCACCCATGCTGGAATGCAGTGGCACGATCTCAGCTCACTGCAACCTTCACCTCCTGGGTTCAAGCGATTCACCTGCCTCAGCCTCCCAAGTAGCTGGGATTACAGGCACTCACTACCATGCCCAGCTAATTTTTGTATTTTTGGTAGAGATGGGATTTCACTTTGTTGGGCAGGCCGGTCTCAAACTCCTGACCTCGTGATCTACCCGCCTTGACCTCCCAAAGTGCTGGGATTATAACCGTAAACCACCATGTCCAACCGAAATGAAAAGTTTTTAAAATATTATGATATCGCTGATTTCTGATTTGGGCAATGGATAAATAATTAAACTTTAAAGTCACCTGTAATCTTCTTTTCCTCTCCTCTGTTGTCTTTATGCTATCAAAAAACAAAGTATGATTTAATTGTGGCAGCTGATGATTCACCCGGGTTTTGGTAAGAGTCCAGTGAGTTATTGTATTACCTTATTAACAAAAGAAAAAAAAAAACAGGGAACCAAGCTGGGTGTGGTGGCTCACACCTATAATCCCAGTACCTTGGGAGGCTGAGGCGGAAGGATCACTTCAGGTCGGGAGTTTGAGACCAGCCTGACCAACATGGAGAAACCCCAGTTCTACTAAAAATACAAAATTAGCCAGGCTTGGTGGCACATGCCTGTAATCCCAGCAACTGAGGAGGCTGAGGCAGGAGAACCACTTAAAGCCAGGAGGCGGAGGTTGTGATGAGCCGAGACCACACCATTGCAGTCCAGCCTAGGAACAAGAGCAAATCTCTTGTCTCCAAAAAGAAAAAAAAAAGAAAAGAAAACAGGAAGTCATAAGGCCAGAATAATTAGCAATCTGGATTAATGATGCTTAAATAAAAGATACTTTCTTAACATGCATGATCATTATAATTTAATAATCACTCTGTGTACCAAACAGCGGTGATACGTATTTAGAAAATGATAAAAGTCTGAGCAAATCCGAAAAAACTTACCCACCAACTTGGGCTATGTTAGAAGCGTGACATTTTTTTGTAGTTCTTAGGATGCAGTGACATTTTTACTTGGCCTTTTTGATGCTACCTCACACTAAACTCTTAGGTTGGAGAATGAGGGTGAGGCTCAGGAATGGGCTGACATAGATGTCGGTTGCTAAGGAAGAGAGGTTTCAAGGGATAACCAAATGTCTTTATAGTCAAGCCAAAATGTGGTCCCACAATCAGATGCTCCAATAAAAACTGTGATTTGGGGGCTTTTTATAAGGCCATGCATCTGCAAAATATACTTACATTCTTCAGGCCCCTTAAAGAAGGGATACTTAGCAAGGCTGTGTTTCAGGTTCTCTTTACTTTCTACAATTCTCCCCACCACCACATTATTTTGACTATATTGACTGCAAGGCTCGGATTATTATTTGAATCCAATTCCTGGCAGTTGTGTTTCAACTGCGTTATTTTGGGGGCCATGTATTTCCTTCTTGGTCCATTGGGATTTGTTTGTATTTATCAATACAAGTGGGGGCTGCTGGGTAGAGTGGGCTCTAACTAGCTTAGGACACAGACTGTGGCTACCACATTCTTTAAGAGGGCTGTGAGCAAGTTTTTCCTAGGAGCAAGTGATGTCAGGGACTGCCTACAGGAGAGGGTTGGGCTTGGTGGTGAATCTGGCTGGGGTTTACTCTCAGTATGTGTAACAGCTGTACCTTAAAATGAAAGGGAGCCTCTCCGAATCACTTTCTAGAGTTGCTTGGTGTTTAAAGTTTGGCTTCCTGAGCGCTTGAATCTGGGCCCCTTCCTTCTTAGAAAACACTTGTGCTTATTTTGGATGCCTTCTCCTTTCAGATGAGCCCTCGCTGTGCTAATCTGGCCCTCAAGCACTACCTGCTCAAGCCGGTTCAGAGGATCCCCCAGTACAAGCTGTTACTGACAGGTGGGCTTCTCCAGCATTTTGCCAACCAACCAGTTGGTTTACCCATCAGCCAACTCTTCTTGCCTTTATGAAACTCTGCCTTTCCTAAGAGTGCCTCTCTTTGTATATCACCCCAGTCACCACATTGCCTATTACGTGGATTTGTAGATTGCTTGTGTACTTCACATATTTGTTGCCTGAATGGAACTGCTTTTGGTTCTTTGATCATCCATCCATGTGTGTATTTTCACCTCTGGGCATTCATACATGTAGTTACTTTTTATTCAGAACATCTTTCACCATCCCAAGCCCATACTCCCACATCATTTTATCTAATATTATTAATTCTAAGAAGGTACTTTCCCCAACCACTCAAGAATGGAGTTTAGAGGGTCACTCCCACATATTTATATAGCACTATCAAGGCCCTAGTTACTTGCCTCAGAAGGTTGTTATAAGGTTTGATTAATGAGATAAATGTGGACAGTCCTTAGAATAGTACCGTAGCTGGGTGCCGTGGACACGCCTAGAGTCGCAGCTACTGGAGAGGCTGAGGCAGGAGGATCTCTGAGCCCAGGAGTTTGAGACTAACCTGGGCAACATAGTGAGACCCGAGACCCCTATCTTAAAAAAAAAAAACACCAAGAATAATGCTTTAATTACAACAAGTTCTACCTAAGTATTAACTTCTACTATTATTAGTAATAGTAGTATTCTTATCCTTATCCTGATTATTTCCTTGTCATGATCATAGTCTATCCTCTTCTAGACTGTAAGTTTCAAGATTATAGAGCTATGTCTGTCTACTAAGGAAAAAAGAAGGAAATAAAAAAGCAAAAACACTGTTTGAGTGAAGGAGCATGCTGTAATCAGGCCTTTATATTCACTGGCTCTTTAAATCCTCACCATAGCCATGCAAATGTCACAATTTTATCTTTACTGATGAGATTACAGGCTTATGGAGATTAAGTGGTTTGGTATCACAAAAAGGCTGGTATAGTCTCAGTACTAAACATAATTATCCAATACTCACTACTAGGTTCTCTGGAATATTTACTGTACTGTATTGGATGTATAGTGACTTAATATGCATATATAATATTAAAAGTTATATCAAAATGGACAAGGACATCAAAATGTGGCCACGACCCTAAAGTTAATGTGTTGTTATTTTCTATAAATAAATTTGGAGGTACTTGGTTTCTGTTACTCCCCTTAAGAAATTTTTGTCTGCTTTTCTCCTTAACTTCACTCTCTTAAGCCACGAGCTATATTGGAGGTAATATGTGAATCTTGAAAAACCAGGATTTCCTCATTTCCCTTTAGGCAAAGGGCTCAGCACTTCAAAGCTTGCCTAGTGGCAGGCAGACTGCTCATTGAGGGAGACCTACCTTTTAGCCCTAGGACAGGCTGGAGTGCAGTGGCACAATCTTGGCTCAGTGCAACTGTCTCTTAGGTTCAAGCTATTCTCCTGCCTTAGCCTCCAGAATAGCCAGGATTACAGGTGTGCACCACCATGCCCAGAAAATTTTTATTTTTAGTAGAGACAGGATTTCGCCATGTTGGCCAGGCTGGTGTTGAACTGCTGACCTTAAGTAATCTGCCCAATCAGCCTTCCAGAGTGCTGGGATTATAGGTGTGAGCCACCACAACCAGCCCTAATTTAAATTTCTAACTATGAATCAGACACTAGATTTCTCTCTGAATGACATAAAGCCAACTGAATAGTTTAAGGATATCCTGTCCATCTGTGCTTTCTTTCCTCTGCTTATGGCAAAGATTTAGAATACACAGGACAAAGGGAAGTACTGATACACGTGTTGTGGTTTTTTTTTTTTTTTTGAGAAAGAGTTTCACTCATGTTACCCAGGCTGGAGTGCAATGGCGCAATCTCGGCTCACCGCAACCTCCGCCTCCTGGGTTCAGGCAATTCTCCTGCCTCAGCCTCCTGAGTAGCTGGGACTACAGGCATGCGCCACCATGCCCAGCTGATTTTTTGTATTTTTAGTAGAGACGGGGTTTCACCATGTTGACCAGGATAGTCTCGATCTCTTGACCTCGTGATCCACCCGCCTCGGCCTCCCAAAGTGCTGGGATTACAGGCTTGAGCCACCGCGCCCGGCCACCTGTTGTGTTTTTGTTAAATTCAGTGCTCTATTATAAACCAGTTATTGAATGGCGTAGGCTATTTCCACAGCTATCAAATGAAGTGCTGTTTTCAGTGGCAAAAGACAACTATGGTTTCAAATGGGAGGAGAGTAGAGCATGAATCTGAAAATTTAATGCAAAGAATAATTTGTACATATTTATTTTATTTCACACATTATAACTGTTCTAAATAGTAAAAAGTCTACATATGTTAACTTTAGGTTTCATGCTTTGTTTTTGATTGAGAAAGGGTGAAATGACAAAAGCAGGTTTAAAAAATTCTCTTTACTAAAATAGATTTTAACTAGGTGCAGTTAAAATCTAGTTGTGCCTGTAGCCCAGCAACTCAGGAGGCTGTGGGAGGATAGCTGGAGCCCAGGAGTTCGAGGCTGCAGTGAGCCATGGTCGTGCTACTGCATGTCAGCCTGGGTGATAGTGAGAATTCTATCTCTTTAAAAAAAGAAAAAAAGAAAAATTTTGTTTTATAATACCAATATCATGTGAGCTTGGAGTTATTTTTAGTTTTGAGCTACCTCTTATTTAATCTTAGATTGGAAAATCTTTTGTCTATTTTAGTTAATTAATTTTTTTCCCAGCTTCCCCCACCCCTCCCCCTTTTTTTTTGAGACGAAATCTTGCTCTGTTGCCCAGGCTGGAGTGCAGTGGCTCGATCTTGGCTCACTGCAACCTCTGCCTCCCAGGTTCAAGCAGTTCTCCTCTCTCAGCCTCCTAAGTAGCTGGGATTATAGGCACGAGCCACCACACCCAGCTAATTTTTATATTTTTAGTAGAGACCAGGTTTCACCATGTTGGTCAGGCTGGTCTCAAACTCCTGACCACGTGATCTGCCTGCCTCAACCTCCCAAAGTGCTGGAGTTATAGGCGTGAGCCACCATACCTGGCCAAGTTTTGTATTTTTAGTAGAGAGAGGATTTTGTTATGTTGGCCAGCCTGGTCTCAAACTGCTGACCTCAGATGATCTGCCCACCTCGTTAGTTAATTGATGCACAATACTTTATATATAGTAGGCCCTCAATACTGGTAGATTTGTGAAGGGGAAAAAGTGATGAATGGCTTGTTCAAGGCCACAAAATCAGGACTAAAATTAAAGAAAGAATATAGACTTTGTATTCATCCTATGCCATTTCTTCCATTGATTAAAATTCTTTCCTTCCTCCAAGCGTGACCTGAAGTCAGTCAGAAGTCCATTCTTTTTGTAGCCATCTCTGATTCCTTCAGTTCTTCAACTCCTTGAGGTCAGGAAGTTTGTCTTATATCTATAATTTCATGTCCTCCAAAATATTTGGGTCAGTTGTAGACATGTTGAAGCTGTTCAGGAAATAATTTTGGGGCTGGGTGCAGTGGCTCACGCCTATAATACCAGCACTTTGAGAGGTCAAGGCTGGCAGATCACCTGAGTTTGGGAGTCCTAGACCAACCTGACCAACATGGAAAAACCCCATCTCTGCTAAAATTACAAAATTAGCCAGGCGTGGTGGCACATGTCTGTAATCCCAGCTGTCCGGGAGGCTGAAGCAGGAGAATCACTTGAACTGAGGAGGTGGAGGTTGCAGTGAGCCAAGAGCATACCACTGCACCCCAGCCTGGGCAATAAGAATGAAAATCATCTCAATTGGTTTTAAGCTAGGTTTAAAACATCTCATTAGTCAAAATGTTTTTAGTCCAAAGAATGACATTGAGACATTATTTAGAGATCTAAAATATATTAGAGATGATATCTTCTCCTAAAAAGAAAGGCAAAAGGAGAAAGGTGAAATGTGCTCCCAAGGCAAGAGTCTGGGCACTGAGTTTTTATTCTTTTTTAATTTTATGTAGAGACAGGGTCTCCCCATGTTGCCCAGACTAGGCTCAAACTCCTGGGATCAAGTGATCCTCCTGCCTTGGCCTCCCAAAGTGCTGGCATCACAGGCCTGATGTGTCCCCCCTGAGATTTTTTAAAGTTGGATTTTAAGTCTTAAATTTGCATCTTTCAAACATGTTAATTACTTTGGATAATAAAACTCAAATGATTTAATCCTCCACTTTTATTTCCATTTTGGAGTTTGGATTGATTCCAAATGCACAGAATATGCAAGAGCAGACAGGAGGGGTACTTCATGCATTTGAGGCAACTCCTGGCAATTTTGCTCAATTAAGTTTCAGGTTGAGAAGGGGAAGCATTCCTGCCTGACTCAATGTAAGTAGGTTTGTGCCTCCCACCAAGATATTTGTAGATGATAAGATGGTTTCTTTTGGAATCCTTTTAGAAAAGATCAGTGGAAATCCCCAGATAGAGCAGTTTATCACTGCTATTCAAATAACCAGCCTATTGTCTGACATGTTTTTCAAGTGTTTCAAAGAAAGTGTTTTCTTTTCTGGACTGACTTTGGATTTCTACAGGGTATTCTATTTAGGCAGTTCCTTCGTTGCAGTAAAAAACTTACACCTTTATTTTTGTTAGTATTTTTTTAAGATCAATTCAAAACTGGATCTAAAAGAATGCATATAGTTATGTAACAAAATCAGTGATTTTTTTTTTTTTTTTTTTTGAGACGGAGTTTCACTCTTGTTACCCAGGCTGGAGTGCAATGGCGCAATCTCGGCTCACCGCAACCTGCGCCTCCTGGGTTCAGGCAATTCTCCTGCCTCAGCCTCCTCAGTAGCTGGGGTTACCACGCGCCACCATGCCCAGCTAATGTTTTGTATTTTTAGTAGAGACGGGGTTTCACCATGTTGACCAGGATGGTCTCGATCTCTTGACCTCGTGATCCACCCGCCTCGGCCTCCCAAAGTGCTGGGATTACAGGCTTGAGCCACCGCGCCCGGCCCAAAATCAGTGATTTATATAATTTAAGCCTAAATATTTGTAAATTTTGGCTGGGCATGGTGGCTCACACCTGTAATCCTAGCACTTTGGGAAGCCGAGGTGGGCAGATCGCTTGAGCCTAGGGGTCCAAGACCAGCCTGGCCAACATGGCAAAAACCCATCTCTACAAAAAATATAAAAATTAGCTGGGCATGGTGGCATTTACCTGTAATCCCAGCTACTCAGGAGACTGAGGTAGGAGAATCACTTGAACCCGGGTGGTAAAGGTTACAGTGAGCTGAGATTGCGCCACTGCACTTGTTAAAATGTGTGCGCCGAATGAAGATACCCCCTCTAAACAGGCTTTATTTGAACAACATAGCTGTTTATTCACCTGGGTGCAGGTGGGCTGAGGCCGAAAAGAGCGTCAGCAAAGGGCAGTGGGATAGGAGTTGGTTTTATAGGTTTGAGACGGGCAGTGGAAAGTTACAGAAGTTAGTTTAGGGTGATTTTTTGCAAGCTGGGTGGGAGTCACAGGGTGTGGAGTCCAATGGCCTTATCAATTGGGGCGGGAATAAGGAACAACAGAGAATGGCTTAAAGTTAAGTAGGCACACAGAGGTTGATCATTTCTTCTCTTTGCAGGGTCTTCTAGTTACTTTAGATTTTCCAGGAACTCATCTGGAGTGTCCCTGCAGGTCACAGAGGTTAACATGGCGTCCATGGCACTGTCAATCAGCCTAAAAGACCTTACAGCACTCCAGCCTGGGCAACAGAGCAGGACTCTATCTAAAAAAAAACTTGTAAATTTTACTTCTGTATTGGCTACTCAAGGCCAGTTTTTCAGGCCAGGTTCTATTTGAAGTTGGAAAGAATGGGAAGAAAACACACTGCTATCAGAGCAGTCTCTACTTACATTATTGCTTATCTCCTTCTTTCTCATCTCTTTAGGGTAGAGATTGTCTTTATTGTCCTATTCCAGTGTGAGGCATGGATCCTGGAACACACAGGGACTCAGTCAACTGAAAGTTATAGTCAGGGAAAGGGAAAGTTGCTCTTTTTTATAAGGTTGAGAATCCCCATGCAGTAGCATCAATGAGTGTTGGATGGATGGATGGATGGATGGATGGATGGATGGATGGATGGATGTTTAAGAGTAAAAGCATTCTTTCAGTTATCTAGTCACAAAACTGTGGAAAGGACTGAAATCCTTCCCTTTTCTCTTTCCTCCCTGTAGGATTTAACAATAAATTTTCCTCCACCTCTAGTTCCTGCTCCTTTTATTTCTCTGTTATGCTCCATGTGAGGCCTTACTAAAGTCACACCATTTTATAGCAATTTCTTGCTACTGGTCATGCTACCTCTTATCATCCCTCCATGTAGCCTAGCACAGTTATTGCCTAATTTCTCTTCTAAGGACACACTTTCATTCTGTTTATTAGAAAAGTTGAAAACCCACTTATTCATAGTATAAAGACAACAGTTTATAACCCAGAATTACCTGAACCTTTTTTTGCTTTGCTCTATAGTTATAGTAGGTTTCTCTCTGTCTTTTGAAAGCTATCTTTTCAAAGCCAGATTCTCTCCTCTATTAATCACTCCACCAACAAATATTTATAGAAGTTAGCCCTGAGCTGAACACTCACTGGCAGACAACACAGTGGTGGCCGCTGCCCTGATGGGACCTACAGTCTTCCTCTTTGAGGTTGTGCCCAGCCACTGAGGCCCCCACTGAGCCTTCTCCTTCTCAATTCCTAAAAATTGTGTTGATCTTGCCCTTTGTTTTGTGGCTGAATCTTTTAGTTGTTCAATTATTCCATGGATCTGTGCTTTATCTTCCCGGCTAGATTGTAAACCCCTTAAAGTCAGAGGCAGGGCTGGGCATGGTGGCTCATGCCTATAATCCCAGCACCGAGTTGGGAGGATCGCTTGAGCCCAGGAGTTTGAAGCCACACTAGTCAACCTAATGAGACCCTGTCTCTGCAAAAGAAAAATTTAAAAATTAGCTGGGTGTGGTGATTTAGGAAGCTCATCCCAGCTACAAGGGAAGCTGAAGCAGGATGATCACATGAGCCAAGGAGTTAAAGGCTGCACTGAGCCATGATAGCGCCTGCTGTACTTTAGCCTGGGCAACAGAACAAGACGCTATCTCAAAAAAATAAAGAAAGTCGAGGCAGACTTCAGTACAAGTAGTAGTCACAAAAGATAGTCGTTCAGTTTGAGAAAGTATATTCTGGTGATGGGTTATTTTTGTAAGGGCCACTTTTTATCTTTGAAGGGATATTTTGTTCATATAAAAATTTAAGAATTGGCCGGGCGCGGTGGGTCAAGCCTGTAATCCCAGCACTTTGGGAGGCCGAGGCGGGTGGATCACGAGGTCAAGAGATCGAGACCATCCTGGTCAACATGGTGAAACCCCGTCTCTACTAAAAATACAAAAAACATTAGCTGGGCATGGTGGCACGTGCCTGTAATCCCAGCTACTCAGGAGGCTGAGGCAGGAGAATTGCCTGAACCCAGGAGGCGGAGGTTGCGGTGAGCCGAGATCGCGCCATTGCACTCCAGCCTGGGTAACAGGAGTGAAACTCCGTCTCAAAAAAAAAAAAAAAAAAAAAGAATTATGAAAAAATAAAGTTCCTTTTATCTTCTCCCATCCAGAGATGGCTATCACAGATCCTTTTAGTTTTTTTTCCCTCTACCTGCGCTATATGTTGTATAACTTTTTTTTTTTTAGTAAAAAGCCTTTCATTTGTGGAAGGATTATTACATTGGTCAAGGTGAAACAAGTTGAATCAGTAAGGATCCTGGTAGAGAAAATATAATGAAAAATATAATTTAAAAATTCCTCTGAAAAGTCTTTTTCACTTCTACATTTACAAAAAAAACAATCCTTTGAACTTTGATTAAATGTGGATCAGCTGGTTTCTTTGATCTTGTTCAAAATATTTATATGAAAGGCTACTTTAGCAACATACAATATTACTTTTTCTCATAGTCTTTGCCTTTAGTCTGATGATATTAACTCCCTCTAGGTTTTAGAAATCCAGGACTTCTCATGTTGATAGAAAATGAGATATTTAAAACATCTGTTAGAGTGTTCTGAAGCTATAAATTTGAGCCATGTACAGGCTAACAAGCACATATAAAAAAGATCAGAATTAAATTAACAGATGACTCTTTTAAAAACCCTTATGCAAAACTTCTGTTTGGTAAGTATTTATTTTAAAACCTGGGGTTAATTGTACATATCAAAGTTATTTTAACACTTTCTCTAAGGCAGAACTTGCTTTAAAAAAAAGTAGGGCTGTCCTGGACTCCAGGCGAGGAATATAGTTATCTAGTTTCTGATGAATCCAAAGGTCTCTTATATAAGGCAGTTCCATCCATGTAAATTAGTAAGATAACACTATTCAGAATTCTGAATTCATGTTATATAATTTGCTCAGCTCTTGTTCTGTTGAAATTTGTTTATTTATTTATATTTGAAACCGAGTCTTACTCTGTCACCCTGGCTGGAGCATAGTGGTGTGATCTCAGCTCACTACAACCTCCACCTTCTGGGGTCAAGCAATTCTCCTGCCTCCGCCTTCCAAGTAGCTGGGATTACAGGCGCCCCCCCCCATCCCCCACCACTCCCCTCATCCCTGCCCGGCTAGTGTGTGTGTCCGTGTGCTAATTTTTGTATTTTTAGTAGAGACAGGTTTTCACCATGTTGGCCAGGATGGTCTTGATCTCCTGACCTCATAATCCACCCACCTCTGCCTCTCAAAGTGCTGGGATTATAGGCATGAGCCACCACGCCCGGCCACGATGAATTTTCTAGCATGAGGTTCAAAGGAGACATAGGCTACCCAGCCAACCTCAAAAAAAGCGCCTGAAGGCCGGGCGTGGTGGCTCAAGCCTGTAATTCCAGCACTTTGGGAGGCCGAGGCGGGTGGATCACAAGGTCAAGAGATCGAGACCATCCTGGTCAACATGGTGAAACCCCGTCTCTACTAAAAATACAAAAAATTAGCTGGGCATGGTGGTGCGTGCCTGTAATCCCAGCTACTCAGGAGGCTGAGGCAGGAGAATTGCCTGAACCCAGGAGGCGGAGGTTGCGGTGAGCCGAGATCGCGCCATTGCACTCCAGCCTGGGTAACAAGAGCGAAACTCTGTCTAAAAAAAAAAAAAAAAAAAAAGCGCCTGAACACCAAGTTGACAGTATTTGACTAGAAGGAATTTATTTTTAATTGTAGTTTTGAACAAGGTATTTTGAGAGATGGTATTGAATAAATTGTATCCAGGTATCCACAAAATACAAATATTGATTGATTGATTGATTGATTGAGACATGGTCTTGCTCTGTTGCCTAGGTTGGAGTGTGGTGGCAGGATCATGGCTTATTGCAACTTCAACCTTCCAGACTCAAGAGATCCTCCCACTTCAGCCTCCCAAGTAGCTGTGGCTACAGGCATGCACCAGCATACCTGGCTAATTTTTTGTATTTTTTGTAGAGATGGGATCTCACTGTGTTGCCCAGGCTGGTCTTAAATTTCTTGGTTCAGGGGATCCTTCCACCTCAGCCTTCTGGTCTCAAACTCCTGACCTCAGGCGATCTGCCCACCTCGGCCTCCCAAAGTGCTGGGATTACAGGGGTGAGCCACCACACCAGCTGACAGTGGTAATCAGTGTTACTTATAAATCCAAACCCATTAGCTTACAGAAGTAAAATAAGACAGTATTTATAATTATGCCTGGAAAGCCGGTATAAGGCAAGATCATTATGGATAAATGAGGATATATTGCCATCCTACTTATAATAGCCAAAACAAATTAAATGCACTAAAGGTTAATAGAATTCCTAAGCACTGTATGATATACCCTAGGATGGTTATTAAATCAAGCATTTATAAAAACAAGGAAATAGTTTAGTAATCATTTTTCTCAAAGAGGTGTTTATGATTTTAGTTTTCATCATTATTTAATTTTTCAAAATTTTCATTTTCTCACAAAATATGTTTTATGTTGTTTTAGAATGAGAATCATTATAGTTTTTCAATCTGGTTTAGCCTAGTTATTTTATGTATGAGGATATTAACACAAAAAAATGCTACGGGACATGGCCAAAGGCCCATGCCTCGGCTAGATGTGGCTGGACCGGGCAGAGTAAGCATTTCTATCTTTTATTATCATCATCATCTAAAGACATAGAAATGGGATCTCACTATCTGCCCAGGCTATATCCTCCCACCTTGGCCTCCCATAGTGCTGGGATTACAGGCATGAGCCATCAGGCATGAGCCATCATGCCTGGTCCAAGAATTTGTCTTCTAATTCCAGAGCAAGGGCTCTTGACTACTTCACCAAGCTGCCTTGAAGTGTCAGTATGTTTTGTAACTTGACACTTGATCCTTGTTGGTATTTAAAATGCTCAGTACTTTGTTTCACAAGTCAGGCTAATTTTAGGTTGCTTCTTACAAAATCTGAAACTTTGTAAAACTTTACAAAGGCATATTGACTAGAATTAAGTATTTATGGAGGAAAGAAGAAATCTGAAGAATACAAAGCAAGACATGTCCACATGTCCTCAAATTCAAAACACTTGACTTTGGAATGTCATCCCTCCTATACACTCATTTCCTCTGTGCTTTGCTGCCAAACATTTCTCAGGGCACACTGCAGGAATCTGACTGGTTGTTGAATGCAAAAAGTCCCAGATTCCCACAGATGACTAATTTTTAGTAATGTTTAACAGTATTTCCGACTAGTTTCTGCTCTAAGTTGGTTATTTATTGATTAAGTAATCAATGAGTTGTGGTAAGGCTCCCTGAGAACACTTATACCCCTGAGAACACTTATACAGAAAACTTATGTCTTCAACAAGATATAGTACATACTGGGTCCTCATCCCTTCTCTTTTTTTTTTTCTTTTTTATTGGAGACGTCTCGCTCTGTCACTCAGACTAGAGTATAGTGGCATGATCTCGGCTCACTGCAACGTCCGCCTCCTGGGTTCAAGCAATTCTCCTGCCTCACTATTCTGAGTAGTTGGGATTACAGGCACCTGCCACTACGCCTGGCTAATTTTTATACTTTTAGTAGAGACGGGGTTCCACCATGTTGGCCAGGCTAGTCTCGA
Organism: Cebus imitator; assembly: GCF_001604975.1. Classification (NCBI taxonomy): domain Eukaryota; kingdom Metazoa; phylum Chordata; class Mammalia; order Primates; family Cebidae; genus Cebus; species Cebus imitator. Next base: position 12,843,788 of record NW_016107333.1, on the reverse strand, counting down.
ATTCCTGACCTCCGGTGATCTCCACACCTCAGCCTCCCAAAGTAGTGGGATTATAGGCATGAGCCACTGCGCCTGGCCTTGAGCATTCTATATGAGAACAAAATTAACTTGTACTGGCACCATGGCTCACACCTATAATCCCAGTACTTTGGGAGCCCAAGGTATGAGGATCACTTGAGTTCAGGAGTTCAAGACCAGCCTGGGCAACATAGACCTCTTATCTACAAAAATTAAAAGCTTAGCCCAACTTGGTAGTACAGGCCTGTAGTCCTAGCTACCTGGGAGGCTGAGGTGTGGGACAACCGCTTGAGCCTGGGAGATTGAAGGTATAATGAGCATTGATCACACCACTGCACACTCCAGCCTAGGCAACAGAGAGAGACCCTCCTTCAAAAAAGAAAAATGTAACTTGAATATCCCTAGAAGTTACACATAGTGTGTTCTTGTGTTCCGCCTAATTTTGTATTACTCAGGTTGGGTGATGGTGATACAGTTAATTAACTTTTATTAATCAGTGATGCCACCTGGTGGCCAAAGAGTATATTTTGTAGTGTACCTACACACTGAACCAACGTTTGTGGGTTTTTTTTCCCTTGGATAAAAATAACCTCAGTGGCATTTGAGGCAGTTTTATTAGTGAAGTGTTTTTTGAGACAGAGTTTTGCTCTTGTTGCCCAGGCTGGAGTGCAACGGGACGATCTTGGCTCACTGCAACCTCTGCCTCCTGGGTTCAAGCAATTCTCCTGCCTCAGCCTCCCGGCTAGCTGAGATTACAGGCATGTGCCACCATGCCCGGCTAATTTTGTATTTTTAGTAGAGAAGGGATTTCTCCATGTTGGTCAGGCTGATCTCAACCTCCTGACCTCACATGACCCACCTGCCTTGGCATCCCAAAGTGCTGGGATTACAGGTGTGAGCCACCACGCCTGGCCTGAAGTTTTGAATAATGCTCAGTTTGTTTTGGCAGGAACAGAAAGGTCATAGAATACTACCAGTTTAACATGGGCAAACTGAAATGACTGTTCCCCTCGTCGTTCTTAGGAAAGTTTCTGCTGAATACCGGGTCCTATGTGATATGTAATAGATGATTCCCCATGACCAATATAGGCGTGTCTGTCTGGTTTACTTTCCTGGGTTTCAGCTGGGTTATAACAGTCACTGGGGCAGCCAGTGGTTTCATTGTTCCTCCATCTGACTCAGAGGGTGATCAGTCACATTCTCATGCTGCAGTTAAGGCCCCAGGTGATTCTCAACTGTTTAAGGAGATCCTGGTACTACTCTCTTTACCAAGGTAAAAGTGTTCAAAAAGATATACTGCAAGAAGATACCCTAAAAACATGGATGGATGGGTGGATGGAAGGAAGTTTGGAAATTGGAGAGTTGAATTTTGGAGACCATTAAGATGTTTTTAAAAATTGGCAAGGAGGGTAAACATAACTCTATTACTTCCTTGATACATAGCATGATGTTGCAACGTGTTAGTGGTGGGTTTTATGCTAAGTGTACTTAAATTGTGTTCATAAAAGTTCATGTTGAGTACAAGCAAAGAAAATGCAACTTAGAAGCATATCGAGTTCAGCACAGTGATTCTGAGGTCAGGATTTCCTAATATGGACATCTTCTGGGGAGCCCTTTTGGTTTAGAGAAATGTCTCAGTTTTCAAGGATCTACTTCTGTATTAAAGAACAGAAATTTAGGACAAAATAGAAACTCACCGTGAGTCTGATATTTAGGTAAATCTGCTTCCTTTCTCTTCAGCTAACTAACAGCTTAAGGAAAGTCACTTGATTAATGAGGTAGCGTAGGATTTGAGAACATCTAATAGGGAGGGTAAGTTTGTCTCCCTAACCCTGTCAGCTGTCAGCCATAGAAATGTTAAATGTTTGTACTCACCAGACACAGCTTATGTAATATATTGAATGCATTCTGAATGGTGTCAGAGTGAGAATAAGTTTATTTTCATCTCTGGATGAGGCTAAGTGTAATGTATAATTTATGTATTTTGTCAATTTGGGTTTTTTTTTTTTTATTTTTAATTTGTGTGTGTGTGTGCCTGCTTCATTTTTCCTTTATGTTTTGAGGGGGGATGCTCTCTGCATTCAAATTAAGATCTAAATTGCTAGTGATGGTCTCTGGCAAGATAGAACCTATACCGTGATGCAGGGAAACTTAATATGGTTATACATAACATCTCATCATGGCTTATTGCCAGTGCTGGATATTTATAATGTCCATGTCTAGACTCACACAGGCTCTTAGATCACTGTCTCAAAAACTTACAGAGTTTCAACAGTCGGGCGTGTCTTTGTGTCATCTGTTACGTTTGAAGATCTGGCACTGACATCCATGTTTTCTTTTGTTCCTTTGAGCATGAGTTCATAAATCCATGAGATGAAGTTATATCTATTCCATAACATTACTAACTAGCAGTTGGGCCCGATAAAGATTTATTTAGTCTCTGAATATACCACCTTTCCTCCTTTCATTTTCTCAGTTTCCACTGGTGTTAGAATTGGTTTCAGCCCTAATTGCCTTTTACCTCAACTAAAATACAGTCCTATCTAAAAAACAGTATATTCTTGGCCAGGTGCAGTGGCTCACTGCCTGTAATCCCAGCACTTTGGGAGGCTAAGGCAGGAGGATTGCTTGAGGCCAGAATTTAAAAAAAAAAAAAAAAAAAAAAGCAGACATGGGGGCACACACCAGTAGTCATAGCTACTTGGGAGGCAGAGACAGAAGTATTGCTTGAGTCCAGGAATTTGAGGCTGTAGTAAGCGATGATTGCACTACTGTGCTCCAGCCTGGGCAACAGGGGTGAGACTCTGTCTTGAATGAATAAGTGAATTGTTTTTATTGAGTAAGCATTTATTGTGTGCTTTGTGCAAAGCCCCTGGCTAAGGGCTGTGTAAGGGAGAAAGATATATCAGATGACCTGCTCACAAGGAGCTTTGAGTCTAATGAAAAAGAAAATGATAAAAGCATAAAGTGAGACTGCTGTATCATGTGTTATTCAAAGGGAGAAAATGTTTCTTTCAAATGGAAATTTTGTAAGTGATGGGGGATTTAAGAAGAGTCTTGAAGAAAATGAGTAGAATTTGCATATGCAGAGACAGAGAAAGGGATTGTGCAAAAGGGATTATTAGAGACAAAAGGTGTGAAGCCAGGGGACACATGGGGAGTGTTTAAGGGGTTGCACAGAATCAAATGTCAGAACAAAGGGCCCATTTTAGGCAGTGGCAAGAGAGAAAATTGATACAGACCATGTAGTGGGGGGCTTTAAATTACAGGAAGGAATTTGTATTAATTTGACATGTAATGGGAGTCCATCTAGCATTTCTCAGCAGAGAAGGAAATTCCTTGAAATTTGCCTTGAAATTCCATGACTTTCCTTGGCGTTAAAGATTTGTTAAATATGGGTTCCTCTAGTACCTCAGGTTTTTTTTTTTTCTGTATTATAAGAACTACTATATACCATACTACTTATTTACAGACTATCTTCATCTAAACTGTGGTTTCTCAACTTCAGGTCTATTGATATTTGGGGTCACATAATTTTTTTGTTACAGGGTGTCATTCTAAGATATTTAGCAACGTCTCTGACTTGTGTGTGTGTGTGTGTGTGTGTGTGTGTGTGTGTGTGTGTGTGTGTTTAGTAAAGATAGGGTTTTGCCATGTTGGCCATGCTGGTCTTGAACTCCTGACTTCAAGTAATCTACCTCCATCACTAGGTTTACAGGCATGAGTCACCTTGTCCAGTCTGCATTTCTGACTTCTAACCACTAGCTGCCAGTAGCACCCCCTTTTCCCCAGTTGTGATAATTACAACTGTCTCCAGATATTGCCAAATGTACCTGGGAGGAAAATTTGTCCTCATTTGAAAACCACCTGTTTAAACACATGTATTGAGTTCCCTTGGTGTCCTGAGCATTGTTAGACTCTTAGATTAATAAATCCAGGAGTCTTTTAGAGATTAAATTAATGCCTTAGAATTTTATACTAGACGTATATCTGATCTCAAGATTAAGGTAGTTCCTATGTGCTGGGATAAAAGCTGAACTGGGCATTAGGAGACCTGAATTCTCATGCTGGCTCTGCCACCAAGAGGTTGTGTGACTTGGGTGAGATCCTTTGCTCAGTAATCTGATTCCTCATCTCTGAAATAACCAATGTTTCCTCCAACGCTCTTTCTAGCTCTGATTCTATGTCTTGATTTCAAATTGACCTTAAGACTTTATTTTTTCACATTTTTAGAAAGTTAGCATAAGTTGGACTAGCATGTATATTAACCAGCAAGACTAACGGAGTATTGAAAAAGAAAGATACGTGTTTGGGGCTCACTGGTTTATTGTACTCCAAAACTTTTTTTTCTTCTTTTCTAGATTATTTGAAAAATCTCATAGAAGATGCTGGAGATTACAGAGATACTCAAGGTAAATAACTTTTGTGGTTACAGAAGTTTTTATATTATGTTTATTTAGGTAGGGCTAGAAAGTAAATATATATGGATAACAAAATCCATTACAAACTCTATTCATAAGACTTGAGGCCAGGCACAGTGGCTCACACCTGTAATCCCAGGACTTGGGGAAGCCGAGGTAGGTGAATCACCTGAGGTCAGGAGGAGACCCTGGCTCTAAATAATACCGGCTGGGTGCCTGTAATCCCAGCACTTTGGGAGGCTAAAGTGGGTGGATTATTTGAGGTCAGGAGTTCAAGACCAGCCTGGCCAACATGGTGAAACCCCTTCTCTT
>NW_016107333.1:12824613-12838692 GCF_001604975.1 Cebus imitator | reverse complement strand
TGTTTGTAATCCCACCTTCTTGGGAGTCTGGAGCAGGAGAATCACTTGAACCAGGAAGGCAAAGGTTGCAGTGAGCCAAGATTGCTCCACTGCACTCAAGCCTGGGCAACAGAACAAGGCTCCTTCTCAGAAAAAAAACGAAAACAAAAACAAAAGACTTGAGGCCTTTCTGAAAGCTCCATTTTGAGCAGATTAACATAGAACCAGATAAGTAGTAAAGTAGTGCTAGGGATAGGTGAGATTACACAGACAGGGGAGACCCAAGGCCAGCCCTGCGTGGGAACCAGCCTCTTGCATGTGTGGACCCAGCATGGCTGAGGTCAGGAAGCTTTGCCCTCTTGTGCTCAGTCACTCTGTGTCTGTGCCATATCCAGTTCCCCTAAGAGTCCATTTCTTTGCCTTTTGAAAACAGAAATTGAACCAGAAATCTGCAAGGTCCTCAAGCTTCAAAATCATGAGTCCATGAAGTGACCAAACTACAAAGCAGGGATGAAGTCTAAAAAAGCATATTATTCTGGGACTGTTTAACAATAGGATATTAGCCTTTCCTCACCCCTAATAGTACTTAAGGGAAACAATCCATTCCAACATGAGGGACTCATTGCTAGCAGAATAACCGGAGTTTCTGTCTGTCTGTTTCTCTCTCCCTCCCTCACAGATTCACAGATACACACACATACACACAGATTAATTCTGTTTGAGTGTTTCTGTTTATCCCCAACACCTCTTTCAGATATCACAGGTATACCCGTTTCTTTCTTTTCTTTTCTTTTTTTTTTTTTTTGAGACAGAGTCTCACTCTGTTGCCCTCACCCAGGCTGGAGTGCAATAGCGAGATCTTGGCTCACTGCAACCTCTGTTTCCTGGGTTCAAGTGATTTTCCTGCCTCAGCCCCCCAAGTAGCTGGAATTACAGATATGGACCACCATGCCTGGCTAATTTTTGTATATTTAGTAGAGATGGGGTTTTACCATGTTTGCCCGGCTGGTCTCAAACTCCTGACCTCAAGTAATCTGCCCACCTCGGCCTCCCAAAGTGCTGGGATTACAGGCGTGAGCCACCGTGCCCAGCACCCCCTGGTGCTAACTGCAGAAACATATTAAACAAGTCTATTAATTTTATGAATTTTGATCACTTTTTTTTTTTTTTTTTTAATTTTTTGAGACAGAGTCTCAGTTTGTCACCCAGGCTGGAGTGCAATGGCCTGAGCACAGCTTACTGCAGCCTCAGCCTCCTGGGCTCAAGTGGTTCTCCTGCCTCAGCCCCCCAGGTTTGGATTACAAGTGCACAACATCACACCGTGCTAATTTTTGTATTTTTTGTAGAGACAGGATTTTGCTATCTTGCCCCGGCTGGCCTCAAACCTCTGAGCTCAAGTCCCATGCCTGGGCCTCCCAAAGTGCTGGGATTACAAGCATGAGCCACCACACCCAGACTTATCACATTCTTGTATGTCCTTTACATTTGCAGAGTAAAAAGTGAATATTTTTAACCCATTTTGTAGAGATTCTTATTTATTCTCTTAATCATTTTACTTCTCTAACACCTTCTGTTTGTATACGTTATGCTTTTAAAGGCTTTTTTTTTAAAAGGAAAAGTTTGTGGTTGAGGATCTGACAAATTTCCTGTCCCAGTGAACATATCTAGTTGATACAAAAGATTTTAATACCCATCAAATAACAAAGCAAATGGCTTCAAAGTAAGGGTGCAACGAGCAGGACAGAATCATTTGGATGACAGAGAAAAGTGTGAGGTTGAAGAGGCAGGGAAGCTTTGCAGGAATAAGTAGGACTGGAGATGAATGGGAGAGGGGTGGGAGGACACGTGAGCAAGCGTTCCAGACAGCAGCTCCTCTCGTGAGGATACAAATAGTATACGGAACTTATGGAATAGAAAGAAAACATCTGTCCTGGGTGCTGGGCTTCTGCCTTCAATGAAAGTCAGTTATTAGCTCCACATAAAACAAATTCAGGGTCAGAGATTAAGGAGCTTATTTAAAGGAAATTACACACTACAGCAAAGACATAGATGAGATAAGCAGTGAACAGTGAGGTCCACTGTATGGCCAGAGGCACAGCAATCAAATGGGTAGCAGCGGCTGGGTGCAGCAGCACATGCCTGTAATCCCAGAACTTTGGGAGGCCGAGGCAGGTGGATCACTTGAGGTCAGGTATTCAAGACCAGTCTGGCAATGTGGTGAAACACTGTTGCTACTAAAAATAAAAAAATTCGCAGGGTGGGAGTGGTGGTGCATGCCTGTAATCCCAGCTACTCAGTGGCTGAGGCATGAGAATCGCTTGAACATGGGAGATGGAGGTTGCAGTGCGCCAAGATCCTGGCACTTCCTTCCAGCTTGGGGACAGAGCAAGACTCTTGTCTCAAAACAAAACAGAAAAATTGTGATACATAGTTGGAGTCTCTACATAAGGAAAAGCCGCTTTCCTTTAATAATAGTGATGATAACACATGTTGAAAGAATACAGAAACCTACACAGTTGATACCAGCAAGACAGTCCTTTGGTAGATTACAGTAAGTGGACGAAAACACCTCAACCCCTTTTCAGAAATTGATATTTTATTTTTTTCTTTTGAGATAGTGTCTCATTTTGTCACCCAAGCTGGAGCAGTGGTGTGATCTGTGCTCACTGCAGCCTTGACCTCCGAGGCTCAAGTGATTCTCCCACCTCAGCCCCCTAGGTAGCTGGGACTACAGACATGAACCACAATGCCCAGCTAATTTTTGGATTTTTTGTGCAAACAGGGTTTTGCCATATTGCTCAGGCTGGTCTCGTACTCCTGAGCTCAAATGATCAGCCCACCTCAGCCTTCCAAAGTGCTAGGATTACAGGCGTGAGCCATGGCACCCAGCCAATACTTTTTAAGTAGTTCTTTTGTTGATGACCACTGTCACTGCCACAACAACCTCAGGAGGGCATGCTTCCCTCTCTAACACTCTACCAGTTTTTTTTCGGTGGGAATGCTACTGTCGTATTGTACAGAGTAACTTTTTTATGTGTTTCTAATGAGTGTTGCAGGGAGTTTGGCATCCCTGCCTCCTACCCACTAAAAGCCAGCGGATCTTCCCAGTCATTGTGACAACTAAAAATTGTCTTTATACATGTTTACATGTCCCTAAGGGAGCACTATGGTCTTGAGTTGAGAATAACCGCAGCCCCAAAGCTGACAAAATGCAGACTTTTTCCTTTAGACCTAGTTAAAAAGATGACACGACTGGAGTACGGAAAAACACTTTGCTAAAGGCAAAGGATTAATAAAAATAATAAAACACAGATAGGCCCATGAAGCTAATAACCCAGCTCACAAAATGACACTTGTAAATTCCTAAGATCTAGGATCCTTTCATGTGGCATTTCCCCGATTTCTAATCATGCCTCTTGGAATCAGCCTAAGAGAAGGAGACTGAGACCTGATCTTAAATATTCATTTTTCATAGTTCTTAGTTCCATCAAGATCCTTTTCCCTTGCGATCCTTTTCTCCCAAGACAGTTTATACTGGGATACTTCTTCACTTCCAGGTGAAATCCCATCCTTATCATTGTAAACTTTAATAGGATAATCGAATCACAGCACAAAATAACCCTGGCATTCATACTGTTGATAAACATGGTCTACAGTGTTCCTTTAGAGGCCTCTTTTGGCTTTTTTTACCTATAATTTTTGCCAGATTTTTGGGTTTTTGTTTTGTTTTAGTTCGATTTGGTTTTGCCTTCATTGAACCTTATATTTCTGCCTATTCACAGTCAACTAAGTTCCTCCAGAGGTTGGTTGCTATAAACTAGCTATATTGTCCCCTGGAATTGCTTAATGTTGCAAATGATTTGTTTCAATTGTAATTACTAAATGCACCTTCTGTTCCTGCCTATTTCAGATGCCCTTGCTGTTGTTATAGAAGTAGCCAATCATGCCAATGACACCATGAAGCAAGGAGTAAGTATCTTGTTATCAGTGACTGGTGTAGTCTTGAACCTGAAAGCCCAGGCTTTCATATGCTTTACATTGTCTTTCTATAGGACAACTTTCAGAAACTTATGCAAATTCAGTACAGCTTAAATGGACACCATGAAATTGTGCAGCCTGGTCGGGTAAGCATTTTAGATTGCTTTTTGCAAACTTGATATGATGCATTTAGGTACCATCTGTATCTGTTTATCATTTCAGTTATAAAAATAGGTTGTTTTTGTTACTCTTCATTGATTCAGCCTTGATCACTTTATCCGTTCAAAACATTCATGATGTAAGTCACTGTGACAATTCAATTAGGAATAAGCCCATTCATGAAGTAAGTCTAGTTCAATTAGGAGAATGGCAAGGGACCCCACAGAGTATCCGATTTAATGGGATTGTTTTATTGTGTAATGCCAGCTGACCTCACACAGTTTTGAAGACAGTTTCATTTAAAATCCTTAATATAAGAGAGGATTATGAAGGGAGGGAGGAAATTGGTATTTTGATGCCCCTCATATAGTACAAAAGTGGCCTAGGGAATGAATTCAGGAAAATTGCAAAAATGCAGTTGTCAAGATGTTGGATATGCTTCAGGATCAAGTACACATTCAGTCAGTTACATGTCCCTCCATACAGCATCCCTGGGGCCAGTATTGGATTTGTGCAACCCTGCTTGCCTGTCCGATTCCTAAATGACTTAAGGGTTTAAAATTAACTATGATTGTAAAAAATCTCAAGGGAACTATGTCTCCCCAGTCTGTCATGAAAAAAATTCTTGGGGAAGAAAGTTGAAAAGGAAATTATATTGTTGTTGTGTTATGTATGATGGTAGGACTAAATGGGTGTTTGTTTGGATGAATCAGGTTTTTCTCAAAGAAGGAATTCTGATGAAGCTGTCTCGGAAAGTGATGCAACCCCGAATGTTTTTCCTGGTAAGAGGACTTGTGTAGTTCTGATATTTCCAAGGTAGGAATAGTTGCTTAAGGAAAGGAGACATTTATACATGGTAGGTAAGCTTAGCACAATGTCAGGCTTGGTGGCTTCTTTAACTGGCCATACTGCTTATTGCATTTCAAGTATGGAAAATAAAAGCTGTTATAATGCATAACCAGAAAATTATTTCCTTTGGGAATTTATTTCATTTCTAACTTGGAAAAATTGTTCTAATCATTTATTTAGGCAGACTGTAATACCTTAGTGGGATTTAGAATTCAAAAAATATTAAATCTGTTACAGAACTTGGAAATAAAGTACATTTTCCAAAAATTGCCTTTTAAATAATATTCTAATAAAACATTCTACATAGTTCTAGTGTATATAGCAGAATATAAGTATTTTATTCAGAGAGCTATTAGCAAAGAGGTATTATTTATCCTTTAATCTTGTATCTTGTCAAAAATCTTTGTAGTGGAAATGTGTTTCTTTACTTTAACCCGTAAAATGTTTCTACTTTCAGTTTAATGATGCCCTGCTGTATACAACACCAGTGCAGTCCGGGATGTATAAACTGAACAACATGCTCTCACTGGCTGGACTGAAGGTCTGTGTATCTGTTAGATGATTTGTTTTGTATTTTGAGACCAGGTTTCATTCTGTCTCTCAGGGTGGAATGCAGTGGTATGATCTCGGCTCACTGCAGCCTCCGCCTGCTGGGTTCAAGTGATTCTGTTGCCTCAGCCTCCTGAGTAGCTGGGATTACAGGTGCCTGCCACCACACCCAGATAATTTTTGTATTTTCAGTAGAGACAGATTGCACTATGTTGGCCAGGCTGGTCTCAAACTCCTGACCTCAAGTGATCAGGCCGCCTTGGCCTCCTAAAGTGCTGGGATTACAGGCGTGAGCCAACACACCCAGCCAGATGAACTGTTTTTAAAACCCAAATAAAGGCTGGGCATAGTGGCTCACACTTGTAGTCCCAGCACTTTGGGAGGCCAAGGCAAGATGAAAACTTGAGCTCCAGAGTTGGAGACCAGCCTGGGCAACATAGCGAAACCCCCATCTCTATTAAAAACAACAACAATAACAACATCAACAAATACATGATGTATTTAGAGGAAATTCCCTAAGATAAACATTTTTCTTACATCCTTTACTTTTCTGTTACTGTTTATGCATTTGGTTGTTTTGCTTTGTTTTGTTTTGTTTTGTTTGTCACAGAGTCTCACTCTGTTGCCCAGGCTAGAGTGCAGTAGTGCGATCTCTGCTTGCTGCAACCTCTGTCTCCTGGGTTCAAGAAATTCTCCTGACTCAGCCTCCCGAGTAGCTGGGACCACACACCCAGCTAATTTTTGTATTTTTTGTAGAGATAGGGTTTCACCATGTTGGCCAGGCTGGCCTCAAACTCCTCACCTCAAGTGATCCACCCACCTTGGCCTCCCAAAGTGCTGTGGTTACAGGTATAAGTCACCGAGCCCAGCCTGTTTATGCGTTGGATTATTCATTCATGTCATTTGTTCACGCATGCATTAATTTATTCATAGGATATTTATTGAGAACTACTATAAACAAAACATAGTAATGGGTTTGGTGGAAAACATGAAGATGAGTTGAAGCATAATTCTTATTGTCTTTCCTCCCTCAAGGACTTAACAACTAGTTGGGAAGATAGCACACTACACATAAATTCCCATAAAGTAGACAGTAATAAATATCACTGGTAGTGGCACAATTACAGTTTTGGGAGTTCAGAAAATAAAGAGCTCGTAGTGTTTGATGGTCATAGTGGGGACTGGCATGCAGCTTTTGGTAGCAGCTAGGAAAGAAGGAGAAAGAAGAGGAAGAGCAGGCCAGGCATGGTGGCTCACGCCTGTAATCTCAGCACTTTGGAAAGCCGAGACAGGTGGATCACGAGGTCAAGAGATTGAGACCATCCTGGCCAATACGGTGAAACCCTGTCTCTACTATAATACAAAAAATTAACTGGACATGGTGGTGCATGCCTGTAATCCCAGCTATGTGGGAGGCTGAGGCAGGAGAATCGCCGAAACCAGGGAGTCAGAGGTTACAGTGAGCTGAGATTGTACCACTGCACTCCAGCCTGGGCAACAAGAGCAAAACTCTGTCAAAAAAAAAAAAAAAAGAAGAGACAGTGTGAAATAGAGTAATTGAGTGAGAAATCTGTGTTTTAATATAGTTTTTACATAAATATCCTGGGTATCTTTGGACTATCTGTTTAAATTCTTTATCAAGTTTCTTACCTATTATATGAGGACAATTTGGTCAGGGTTGCCTGAATAGACATCAGCAGGTATATGAGCAACCAGAAATTTCATGCAAAATTATCTGAGGATATATATTTATTTTTTTTAAATTAACTAATTTTTAAATTGATGGATAAAATGTATATATGTTTAACAAGTACAACATGTTTTGAAATATGAATCCATTGTGAAATGGCTCAGTTGAGCTAGTGTACACATGCATTATCTTTCATAGTTATTTTACAAAGAGCAAATTTAAAATCTATATTTTGGCAATTTTCAAGAATACAGTATGTTGTTAAACTATAGTTACCAAGTTGTACAAATGGTGTCTTGAATTTATTTATTCTAACTAAAATTTTGTGTTTTTGGACCAACATCTTTCCAACCCAGTCCCCCTACCCAGAGTCCCTGGTCATCACCATTCTATTCTCTGCTTCTATGTGTTGAACTTTTAAAATCATATAAAGAATTCAATCTACATGTAAGTGAGATCATTCAGTACTTGTCTTTCTGTGCAATGCTTGCTTATGATTTGTTTTTATTGGGAAAGAAATTGTATAGCTTTCAAATGATTATCTTCCAGTAGGAAGATAATTTTCTTAAAAAGGCCAAAAACGAAAACAAAAATAAAAACAAACTCTGAACTAAGTGTTCTAAGGTCTCTTTTAATTCTAAAATCATAATACCATTTACTATACTATATTTTTTCAGTCTTGAACATTATAAACTTTCTTACCTCTTGCCATATCAACAGGGATTATTTCTCAATTTATGCAATGTTGAGTTGACTATAAAAGAATTGGTTAAAAAATTATGAACTTCTTATTGGAATCTCCTGTTACTTACTTCTGTCTCTACACTCCTTCAGTTACAAAGGATTTGTGATTGCTCATGTACTGGTATCACAAAAGAAGTACCACTTAGTTCTGTTTTTCTGTTTGTATATATCTGTATTTTTTTCAGTGAAAGCATCTTAATAGAGAATACAATTTAGCTCCAAATGTTGAAGATAAGGAAATGAAACAAAAATGACCATTTCACTGACTTATGTAATACCACACTTGTAGTCCTGAGTTGCCCTAGGATCAGTACTCATTCCATCAATCTTTCTGGTCCATCTAGGCCTTGTTGTGCATTCTGCTGAGTTCGATCTTATACTTGGATAGTCATTAACTATATTGACAGAAAAAGTAGAAGACAGTGGAATATATGATAATATAATTCACTTTCAGTAGTGGGATGATATGAGAAAAAAAGATTGATTTCAAAAGCATTTCTTTGAAGTTGTTTCATATCTGGTGAAGTGGTAATTCAAATGAATCTTCTCTATTGACTGATACCAGATAATACTTGTTAAGCCAGAAAGCATAGACTGATTTTAGCCATTACTTAATGGCACAAACTGCAGTTACTTTTGCACCAACCTAAATAAATGCAAAGAATACACTTTCATTTTCCTTGATGTCTATGATTGAATCAAAATGACCTCAAAGTTTGAAGACCTTTATTTTTCCCAGGTAAAATCTAGCCTAGTGAGTTGTGCAGAAAATTAAAATGCATTTCTCCAGTGAGGCATTTTAGGAAAATATACTGTTTGAACCTTGTTTATAGGGAACAAGGGAGTGTTTTTCCAGATTGTTGTTTCTGATATAAGCAAGAAGCACTCATAAAAGAACAATCCACATACAAAAGTAACTTTTACATGACCAGCTGCAAAAGGATATAGAAAATTTAAAATACTCCTGGTGGTTTAAAAAAGCATATCAGCCAGTGTTCTGCCAGGAAAAACAAAACAAAACAATTTTATTTTATAAAATTAAATAAATTTTTTTAAGTCTCTCAAACAGAAGAAATTCAATACAAGGATTGTTGATACACGTCATGGAGGAACTGAGAAGCCTAAGATTGAGGCAACTCAAAGATTGGCCACAGCGGAAGCCATTACCTTCTTAATGGATAGATAAATCACAGGAAGAGATGTTATCACCAGAAGCAAGAAACTGGGACATCTGGTGAGAGGTAGAGCCATGGCACAGACTGCCTGGCAGGAGCTACCACTGTGGATGAAACGCAATCACTGCAGGAATAGCCAATGCAAGCAGAAACGTCCCAGCTTCTCTCCTCCCTCTTCCTAATTTTCCATTAATTTCTCCTGTTGATAAACTTATTAGAAAGCCAGAAAGTAGAAAGTCTGAGAAATGTAGATTAATATAAAAGAGGGCAGAGCAGGGAAAGACTGGTTACTGAGTCTAAGAGTAGATAGGCAGAAAGCAAATACTGGAGGACATATACATGTAGAAACAACGCCAAATGCTAAAACATTAGATGACAACATTAAAAAAATTTAAACCCAATGTTCAAAATTATTCAGATGAAAACTAAAATAGAAGTTAAGACATGAGTAATGTCTCTGGTTGGAAAGGATATGGGTGCAGAAATCAAGAAGGTGGAGATGAGATAGAACTTGTGACTTGATCAGTAGAGAAAGAAGGGAGATATTAGAGGGGAGAGGTATAGCATAAGAATAGGCAAACCTAAAAATGTCCTAAAGTATGAAATGAGGGTTGAGAAGGAAGGAAGTAGGAGGTGTGGTCAGCAAGAAGAACTGAAAAATAATTCCTTCCTCTTCCCTTCCCTCTTCCATCCTTACTTCCTTTCTCTACTAAATCAACAAATGTTCACTGAACACATTTTATTAGCCTGGTACCTATTGCAGCCTACAGAAGGTACAAGATGTACAGTGGTAAACAAAAAGGTGTATCTCTTGCCCTTGGAGAGTTTACAGTTAAGATATAGCCAAATAGAAATAGAAAAGAAATAAAAAATTAATCAGTAAACAAACAAATAATGTAATTTCAAATTGTGAAAAGGGTATAGAGGAAATAAACAGAGTGAAGTCAAACAAAATCATGTTCGGTAGTAAGAAGGAGGCCAGCGCTTTGACCCCTCAGGCATAAAATGTTAAAATTTTGGTCATATTTCCTAAATTGTCTGAATCATGAGAATTGTCTATTTTGGGAAAATCAGATTCATGATGAATCTTCTGCCAACAACTGTTTGGGAACAATGTTAACATCACATGCCTCCAAAAGAAATCTTGCAACTCTTAGCTATCCTTACAGAACCCCCACCCCCCCCCAAGCCCTAAGCAACTACTAATCTACTTTCTGCTTTCTGTCTCTATAAGTTTTCTTGTTCTGACATTTTATATAAACTGAGTCATATAAGCACTGTTCTTTCATGACTGGCTTCTTTGACGAGGCATAATGTTTTTAAGATTCATCCACATTATGAATCATATATCATTCTTTTCCTTAGCATAATGTTTTTAAGATTCATTCATGTTATGGCATATATCAGTACTTTGTTATTTTCTTTTTTATTCCCATTTATTTTATTGCATTTTAGGTTTTGGGGTACATGTGAAGAACATGCAAGATTGTTGCTTAGGTACACACGTGGCAGTGTGATTTGCTGCCTTCCTCCCCATCACCTACATCTGGCATCTCTCCCCTTGCTATCTCTCCCCAACTCCCCACCCCCAACCGTCCCTCCCCTATTTCCTCCNAAAAAAAAAAAAAGGAAGAGACAGTGGACCTTAAAGTATATATCACATTTGACCGTGCTAAGGTGTTGGGGAAAGGCATTCCAGATGGAGGGCGTGTTGTGAGCAAAGTCCTAGAGATGGGAAAGGTGGGCCTATGTGTGGACTTTTCAGTTCATCTGAAGCATAGAGTAGTTGAAGGAGAATAGCAGTAGATAAAGCTGGTTGGGAAGGTTGGTTGTGGATGTCAGCAACGAGAGGCATTGGACAACTTCAGCTACAGTTCATTGATGTGCTTTTCAATCAGATGAGTTGGTTCAAATTGTTGTGCTTTCTTCCAGGTCAGAAAACCTACCCAAGAAGCCTATCAGAATGAATTAAAGATTGAAAGTGTGGAACGTTCCTTCATTCTCTCAGCCAGGTATATTTTTTCTTCTTCTTTTTTTTTCCCCTCCTCATTCTAAGTCTGCTTGCTAGGGAATGCCAGGAAAATTTTGGATTTGGGTTTTCATTTTTTTTTAAGACAGCATCTCACTCTGTCACCCAGGCTGGAGTACAGTGGCACAATCACGGCGCACTGCAGCCTCCACATCCCTGGCCTAAGCCATTCTCCCACCTAAGCCTCCTGAGTTTCTGGGACCACAGGCATGCACTACCATACCTGGCTAACTTAAAAAATTTTTTTTGTGTGTGCCAGGTGTGGTAGCTCACGCCTGTAATCCCAGCACCTTGCGAGGCCGAGCTGAGCGGATCACTTGAGGTCAGGAGTTTGAGACCAGCCTAGCCAACATGATGAAACCCATCTCTACCAAAATTACAAAAATTAGCCAAGCATGGTGGCAGGCACCTGTAGTCCCAGCTACTCAGGAAGCCGAGCCAGGAGAACTGCTTGAACCCAGGAGGTTGCAGTGAGCCAAGATCGAACCACTGCACTCCAGCCTGGGTGACAAAGAGAGACTGTCTCAAAAAAAATATTTTTTGTAGAAGTCTCCGTATGTTCCCCAGGCTGATCTTAAACTCTTTAGCTCATGCCATCTTCCTGCCTTGGCCTCCCAAAATGCTGAGGTTACAGTTGTGAGTCACTGTACCCAGCCCATTTCTAAGAATATATAAAAATAAATTTTTGTGAGTATTAACAGGGTCAGATATTGCCAGCACTTTTTGCATTTAGGCTAACTACTGACTTTCTGTTTCCTCTTTTTTCTTCTTTCCCAGTATCGTGCAGTTTTACTCTTGATTTACCATGCAAGGAAGTGGCTGAGAGCTGAGGCAATAGTGTGCTAGAAGCACGGAGATTAAAATGTTCCTCTGAACACAATAACAATGGTGAAAGTGCTTTGGGATCTTTTTTTTTGTTTGTTTTTGAGTTGGAGTCTGTCTCTGTCGTCAGGCTGGAGTGCAGTAGTGTGATCTCTGCTCACTGCAACCTCTACCTCCCAGATTAGAGAGATTCCCCTGCCTCAGCTTCCCAAATCTGGAACTACAGGCGTGTGCCACCATGCCCAGCTAATTTTTTGTATTTTAGCACAGACGGGGTTTTACCACATTGGCCAGGATGGTCTTGATCTCCTGGCCTTGTGATCCGCCCACTTTAGCATCTCAAAGTGCTGGGATTACAGGTGTGGGCCACCACACCCAGCCTTGCTGATCATTTTTTAAGTGACTATTTAAAATTGTTTTTAAGACCAACTAGTGCTTTATAGGTTATTAGGAAGTTTGTATTTGTCACTTAAAGGTTCTGACAAACCTATAAGGTAGGTACAGTCTCCTACTAAAAAGTAGGAAACTAAATTACAGAAAAATGGAGGTGCTTTCTTACGGACACATAGTTGACACAGCCAGGATGCAAATTGAAGTCTTTTGCCTTTAAATCTATTGTTATGGGCCGGGAGCAGTAGCTCACGTCTGTAATCACAGCACTTTGGGAGGCCAAAGGCGGATGGATCAACTGAGACCAGGAGTTTGAGACTAGCCTGGCCAGCATGGTGAAACCCTGTCTCTACTAAAAATACAAAAAAATTAGCCGAACATGGTGGCATGTGTCTGTAATCCCAGCTACTCTGGAGGCTGAGGCAAGAGAATCACTTGAACCCAGGAGGTGGAGGTTGCAGTGAGCCGAGATCGCGCCACTGCACTCCAGCCTGGGTGACAGAGTGAGACTCTGTCTCAGAAAGAAGTAGGGGAGGTAGGGAAAAGAAATCCATTGTTATGTATGATACCACCTCGTCCCAGACTGGAACCTGCAGTGACTTATATGGTATGATGTAATTCAAGTGCTAAGGAAACCTGCAGCTGTATGACTCATACAAATACATTACTGAGTTACTGACTGAGTGGCAGAAGTAGGTATTTGGGAAGGTTTGATGGGTGAAGGGAGAGATGCCAATAGTTATAGCATGCCTCCACTGTACAATCTCAATAATGAGATTCTCTCTCCTCAGACCTAACCTTTGATCTAATAAAAATAGAAGCAAATGCTTTTGTAACACTGTATGGCAGGCACTGTCATAAAGACTCTGTGTATTACTTCATTACATCTTCACAGCAACCTATTAAGGCAAGATATTATGATTATACCCATTCTATGCTGAGAAAAGCCACTCAGCTATACCAGCAGAGCCAAGATTTGACCCAGGCAGTCCATTTCCAATTGTCCATACCACTAAAATCAACTAGGATCTTAGGAGTAGGTGGAGTCGTGGCCAGAATAATTTATTACTCTACATCAGTCACAGTGCTCAATGCTATATTTTATATTTATTTTCTCTTTTAAGTTCCATGATAATGTGTGGGATGGGTATTATCCTGATTTTCCAGATTAGAAAAGTGGAGGCTCAAAGAGGTTCAATAACACATCTAAGGTTACATGAGTTGTAAGCAATGGAGCTGTGATTTGAACCTAGGTGTTTCTGACAACCATTATAATTTTGCCTATGTCCATGGATGTCAAGGACTCAAACCAAATGCCTGACTTCCCAAAAATCAGAGAACCACAAGAGTCATCCCAGGGTGTGCTACTCCTCTGAAATGCAGTGGCCACTGCTGCATGACCTACAGGATGACAGGAGAAGACAAATACCTGTGTCCAGGGTTTGTTAAATACTTCGCAGCTACCAGTCAGAGCAAGTAAAGTTCTTGAGGGTACCTGAAGCATCCACCAGATACCAATGTTTAGAGAGTGCACATAAACTCTCCATCACTTGACATTATGACTTTTTTCTTTCTTTCTTTTAAATTTTTTTATTTTTTTATTTTTTGAGACGGGGTTTCACTATGTTAGTCCGGCTGATCACGAGCTCCTGACCTCAGGCGATCCTCCTGCCTGATTTTTTTCTTTCTTTTCTTTGCCTTTTTTTTTTTTTTTT
>NW_016107333.1:12814927-12823938 GCF_001604975.1 Cebus imitator | reverse complement strand
GGAGAAACCCCATCTCTACTAAAAATACAAAATTAGCCGGGTGTGGGGTGGCGCATGCCTGTAATCCCAGCTACTTGGGAGGCTGAGGCAGGAAAATTGCTTGAACCTGGGAGGTGGAGGTTGCGGGTGAGACAAGAGTGTGCCATTGCACTCCAGCCTGGGCAACAAGAGCGAAACTGTCTCAAAAAAAATTAAAGTAGAGATGTGAGTTCACTATGTTGGCCAGGCTGGTATTGAACTCCTGACCTCAGGTGATCCACCTGCTTCGGCCTCCCAAAGTGCTACAGGCAGGATTGTGCCCTTTTTTCTTTTTTTAGGTATAGAGAGTTTGAACAAAAGGTCAAAGAACATTAAGCCCCTGTATATCATGTTTCCGGTGAGTGCTTGAGCTTGGTTCTTAAAATGAAGAAAGTTATTTTTAAATGCCTATAGAAAAGTTGGGTTTTCAATTGCACTTCTATTTCCCAAGTAAAAATGAGCCTTGGTAAAAAAACAAAAAAAAAACAAAAACAAAAACAGTATTTTATTTTATTAAGATTAATTCAGGAAATTATAGTAAATGTTTCTTTCTTTGATTGTCAGGTAAA
The DNA here is from genome assembly GCF_001604975.1 of Cebus imitator. NCBI lineage: Eukaryota > Metazoa > Chordata > Mammalia > Primates > Cebidae > Cebus > Cebus imitator. The sequence goes on along the minus strand of NW_016107333.1, from coordinate 12,823,351 downwards.
TATCTGGATGTTTATGATTTCCAGATTGGTACCAGGCAGGTGTAATGAACAGCTCTGATCAGGGTTTATATTTCTGTAACTTTTTTTTTTTCTTTGTTGAGACGGAATCTCCCTCTGTCACCCAGGAGTGCAATGGCGTGATCTGGGTTCACTGCAACCTCCACCTCCTGGGTTCAAGCAATTCTCCTGCCTCAGCCTTCCAAGTTGCTGGTATTACAGGTGTGTGCCACCACGCCTGGCTAATTTTTTTTGTATTTTTAGTAGAAAAAAGGTTTCACCATGTCGACCAGACTGTTCTCAAATTCCTGACCTCAAGTGATCTGCCCACCTTGGCCTCCTAAAGTGCTGGGATTACAGGCGTGAGCCACCACACCTGGCCACGCTATGTCCATTCTTCTGATCAATCAGGGTGGCAACCCTCTCTTCGGCTGTCATCTGGAGAGAGATAACTACCCTGAGAATCCCATCCAAGTTCCTGCCAGTGGTAGCTGGGTAGACAGTTCCAGTTTCTTGTCAGGACCGAAAGTAAACACCACAGCTGTTACAGCCGTGCTCTTATCTTCCATCTCGGCAGGATCCAGCATGTCCAACAAGGTGGTGAGGCCCTGATCCTTACCATCAATGATGGGAAAAGGTCATGTTTTTGTGGGCTCATCGCCATTATAAATATTGATATCCTTGTTCTAGGTAAGATGGTCTTCAGAACTGTCTGTTGCAAGGGCAGTCAACTTCACATTGCTCTTGGCGAATTCTGGTGCCAGCTTTGCAGCTCTGCCAAGCTCCATGGTGCACACTGATGTAGAGTCCTGAGGGTGGGAAGAAAGAATGCCACAGGAGTCTCCTAGAAAGTTGTGGGAACAGATATAGCTAACAATGATATTAGCCTCAAAGTTGGGAGCCCTGTCCCTAACAAACAGCCCTCTGGGGATGGCAGCAGTAGTGACATGGGTGGGCGAGACAGTACAGTCATGGCAGCAGGCAGCTAGCTGGGCCAAGCATTGTACTGGGCATCGGGACACAGTGGACCAAAAATTAAAAGGGTCAGGCCAGGTGCCGTGGCTCATGCCTGTGATCCCAGCACTTTGGGAGGCCAAGCCAGGCAGGTGGATCACCTGCGATCAGGAGTTCAAGACCAGCCTGGCTAACATGGTGAAACTCTATTCTACTGAAACTATAAAAATCAGCTGAGTGTAGTGGCGCACACCTGCAATCCCAGCTACTCCGGAGGCTGAGGCACGAGAATTGCTTGAACTTGGGAGGCAGAAGTTACAGTGAGCCAAGATCATGCCACTGCACTCCAGCCTGGGCAACAGAGCAGGACTCCATCTCATAAATAAATAGATAAATAAATGAAAGGGCCCTTCCTTCATTGAGCTGACATTCCATGGAAGAGGACATGCACTTAGCAAATATTAACACAATTAAGTATTGTGATAATTCAGTGAGGCACAGAAAATGTACCAGGGGCTGACTAGGAGGCTATAAAGATCTTAAACTATAATGGCGGAGAGATGGCAGTCTCTTCCCTACAAACCCTGCTGTTTATACTGACTTAGGAAAGATAAGTACGAGTCAGACAGAGGGGCAAAGAGGAAAAAGGAAGAGAAGAGACTCCTGGTCATTGGGAGCACTGTGTACAAAGTACTTTTCACCTAAGGGGCACGACATATTCAGAGAATTGGAAGGCCATTGTGGCATGAGCTTGAAAGTGAGGAGAAGAATGACGCAGGATAAGCCTGGAGGGGCAGGTGACTTAGATGGTGCAGAACCATCTTGTGGGATTTGGTCTTTAGCCTCAGTGTCGCAGGAAGCCACTGAAATGCTTGCACAAGGGAATGATGTGATCAGATTGGCATTTTTAAAAGAGTATCCAGCTGCTTCATGAAATATGGTTTGGGAAGTGGTCTAAAGGAGGTGACTGATTGGACACAGGGTATAAGAGGAGTTCTTCAGAGGAGTCTCCAGGATATACTATGAATTGGGAGCTGGTGCCGTTCACTGTGACAGGGAGCACCGGGAGAGGAACAGCTTTAGGGGAGAAATTGGGAATTTAGTTTCAGATATGCATATGGAATGCAAGGTGCCTATGCAGTATCCAAATTCTGCCATCAAGGGGCAGTTTCTGTAAGGATTTGGATTTCAGAGGGAAATCTGGACCAGAGGCATATATTTGGGCACCGTCAGCTTAGAGGTGACCGCAGCTGGCAGACTGAATGAGGGTACACAGAGACAGAGAGTTTCTTGCCAAACTATAACTCCTCAAGTCCTAACTTTGTTATCACCTTTGCAAAGCCATCCCTGCTACTTACATAAGGTAATTTACTACTTCTGTTACTTATCTACATTTGTTATATCATATTTTAATTACATGTTTTACCTCAATTCACACTTGTAAGTGTGCATCCTTACAAGTGAGGTATATTTTGTGCGCCCAGTTCTTGGCTTACGTCCTGGCTCAGTAGGCTCCCAGTGAATGTTACAAATCAAAGTGATGTGGCCTTTGGACCTCAGAGAAACATCCTGCAGTTAGTCCAAGTAGTAAATGGCATGGCATGGTCTAACAACTCCAAATCCTTTCTATTGAAGGATTTTTAACCCTTTATTTATTTATTTAGAGACGGAGTCTTGCTTATCACCCAGGCTGGAGTGCAATGGCACCATCTCAGCTCACTACAACTTCCATCTCCCAGTTGAAGTGAATCTCCTGCCTCAGCCTCCCCACTTGTTGGAATTATAGGCATGTACCACCATGCCCAGCTAATTTTTTGTATCTTTAGTAGAAATGGGTTTTCACCTTGTTGGCCAGGCTGGTCTCGAACTCCTGATCTCGTGATCCACCCGCCTTGGCCTCCCAAAGTGCTAGGATTATAGGCGTGAGCCATGGTGCTCAGCCAATTTTTTTTTTTTTTTTTTAGATGGACTCTCAAGTTTGTTGCCCAGGCTAGAGTGCAGTGGCATGATCTCAGCTCACTGCAACCTCCACCTCCAGGTTTAGATGATTTTCCTGCCTCAGCCTCCTGGGTATCTGGGACTACAGATGCGCACCACCATGCCCAGCTTATTTTTGCATTTTTAGTAGAGACTGGGTTTTGCTATGTTGCTCAGGCTGGTCTCGAACTCTTGAACTCAGGTGATCTGCCCTCCTCTGCCTCCCAAAGTGCTGGGATTACAGGTGTGAGCCACCATGCCCAGTCAGGTTTTTAACCCTTGGCAATTCATCCCAGTAATTGGGAAAGTGGTATTTACTTGATAGAAATTTGCTTTCTTGTGCTATACACATTCTATAAGGAAAATAATACTTGGCTTAGCAGTTTTTCAGTTTGAGGAAGATGCTGATTCTTCTGCTAATCATGTTATAAAAGGAGACTAGAATATCTCCACTGGATGCTGCGGGCAAATGTGTGTGGTCTGTGAGAAATGTGTTATCAAGAGCTGGTAAACATTGTCTTGGCAGAACCCCACACAGGAGAGAGCCAGGAATGATTAAATGAAAGAACAGCATATGTGACATGATTTGCACAGTTGAATCACATTCCCCATGCTCCCAGGGCTCCAGAAGAATCCAACAGCAACTCTCAAATTTACCATCTGCCTCTCTGCTTTCTGTTACTCTTCTGGTGAGGAGCAGGGGAGGGAGGGAGAGATGGTAATGTTTTATGAATGTTTGCTTGGAAGCCTGAGCATGTATTCTCGTCATGTAGTTCTCTAGGGAGCATGAGCAGAGGCTGTCAATGCCCTGGTGGTGAGAGGTTCAGTCCTTAACTATACTTGGGTTTAATACCAGCTCATCACTTAATAGTCTGTTGTCTATAAAGCAAATTATGAAACATTACTAATTCTCAGTTTCCTTGTCTATAAATGGTGAAGGTGGGTGATGATGTTGTAGTTGGGGGCAGGGGGTGTAAGATCCAAAATATTCCATGGGGAAGCTCTGAGGGTGAGACATGGTGACATTTGCTAAGCATTTAGCAGAGTTGGCTGACGTAGTAACTGTTAAATGGCAGCTAGTTTTGGCAGTAATCAAAGAATAGTAGCGGTAAATAAGGCAGGGTTTTGTTTGCTTTAGAGAGAAAGAGGTTATTTCTTTTTTGTTGTTCTTCATATATAATGAAAATTTGAGAAATGAGTTTGTTTTAAAATTTTATTTGTAAACGGGATTTCTACCTTTTTTAATCCATGTGAATGGACATTCCAAATGGCACTCATTTAGGTCATGAATTAGGGAGGTGCTTTCTGAGAATGATGATTGTAGGGAAGGTGAGTGGTTTCTATTCTTGACCTGCCCTGGGTTCTCTAAAATACAGCAACATATGTCTATATGTACCGTTATTAATGGTGGAATTTTTTATTTTAGAAACACTGCTTGAGAGTTCAAATACAGTTAAAGTTAGGCTGAATAAAACCAGAAACTGCATATTCAGTCACCCAAACTAAAAATAATCATCAAGATTTTGCCACCAGTTTTCCTGTTTCATAATTTTCTATTTTAAAACAAACTGCAGATATCAGGTCATTTTACTTCTGCTTTTCTATTTTTCTTTTTCTTTTTTTTTTTTTTTTTTTTTTTTTTTTTTTTTTTTTTTTTTTTTTCTTTTTTTTTTTTTTTTTGGCAATCTCCTCTCTCTTCTTCCTCCACCTCCTGGGTTCAAGCAGTTCTCCTGCCTCAGCCCCCCAAGTAGCTGGGATTACAGGTGCTCACCACCACACCCAGCTAATTTTTGTATTTTTAGTAGAGACGGGATTTCATCATGTTGGCCAGGTGGTCTGGAACTCTTGACTTAAAGTGATTCAGCCACCTTGGCCTCCCAAAGTGCTGGGATTATAGGCGTGAGCCACCACACTCATCCCATTTTACTTCTGTACACCTCAAAATGCCTCTGTAAATTAAACTACAGACTTTTTTTAAAAAAAAAAACAGTCACTCAATTCTAAATCTTCTGGGGAGAAAAAAAAAGTCACAATCCCATTCTGAGGAATTTTATTTTATTATGATGGAGTTTTAATTATTTATTAAAGTATTCCTTTTTCTCATTCCCTCTCCCTTCTCTTTTCTGCTCTTTCTCTACTGTGTACGTATAGATTTGTATATTTATTTTGTTTTATAATACCTAAAATGTGCCTCTCAGTTTTGAATGTACAATACAAAATTTAAGCAGTGGTTTCATAAGTATGCTAATACCAGTATTGACTTGGAGTTAACATGGTTTTGGGAGAGAGGCATTGTTAGAAAAACAGAGAAAAAAAATACCCTCTTCTTACCAGGCTTGCCCCTATTTGGCCCATTCCCATCTGGCACTGAATTAAAGATATCTCCTGATGAGCTTAGAGTAGGCACAGACAACTTGGTGGGTGAAATAGGTAGAGAAGCCCTAACAACTGCAGCCTTTCCCATGTGAACCACTCCTTCAACATCTGCTTTCTAATACAAAAAATATGTTCTCCTCACTCCAGTGCCGTTCCTAGAAAATTTTAGTAATGTTTAGTAATCTAAAGGTATTTAGTATTCTATGCTATAATTTGGAATTTGAAACTTGACTTCTTGGAACCTTTTTAAATTCTAGGATGATGTCTTAGGAAAGTCCTTGGCTTTATATAAATAATCGTAATTGTTCATTGTACAATTATCCTTTAAACGAAACCAAAAATATTTAGGAGAGTTCAAAAGTTATTTAATACAAAGCAGAACTTTTGGAAAGAAAAAATATGCATTCTATTTGCGAAAATGTCATCACGGGTTCTCTGTCGTCTGCTCTGATGATCTGTTCACATAAACCTCAGAGTTGCTGCTTTTTTGACTAGTATTGTTGGAGGGTGGTGGGATCTGTTGCTATGGGAGAAAGAAAAGAAGTAAGAAAAAGGCAAAGAATGAAACCTGACATCTGGTTGATGAAACCTTTTGCCCCCAACAGTTCTGCCACAGAAAGGGATGAATGGCTAGAAGCGATTTCCAGGGCAATAGAAGAGTATGCCAAGAAAAGAATCACCTTCTGTCCTAGTAGGAGTCTTGATGAGGTATTGTCTTCTTTTTTTTTTTTTTCTTTTGTTCCAGCTCATTTCAAAGTTTTTACCCTAAGCATTTCACAGGGGTTTAGGAAAGCAACATGTGTTTCAGAGAATGATTGGACTGGACATCAGAGAGTTACTCCACGATTAATGTCTCATTTCAACACTAAAAGTTTATCCTTCTATTAATGTCTCACTGCCCATCTGTGATCAGATATAGCATATTCATGTATTTTCCCAGCTATAAAACTTCATTGTAGGAATTTTAGAAAATACAAAATAATTTAAGGAAGAAACTTATCAGTTGCCATTCCACTACCACAGGCATCTTTTTAAGTTAATTTTGCATTAGAAGATTTTTAGATTGTAGCTAATCTTAGTATTCTGAGCACATGAAAAATATAATAGCCCGTATTTCTTTTTCTCCGCTTTTTTTTTTTTTTTTTGAGACGAATTTCTCTCTTGCTGCCCAGGCTGGAGTGCAGTGGTGCTATCTCGGCTCACTGCATCCTCTGCCTCCAGGGTTCAAGTGATTCTCCTGCCTCAACCTCCTGAGCAGCTGGGATTATAGGCACGGACCACCATGCCGGCTAATTTTGTATTTTTAGTAGAGACAGGGGTTTCACCATGTTGACCAGGCTGGTCTTAAACTCCTGACCTCAGGTGTTCTTCCTGCCTTGGTCTCCCAAAGTGCTGGGATTACAGATGTGAGCCACCACACCTGCCAATAGCCCATTATTTCATCCCCATTTTTTTTTTTTTTTTGAGACGGAGTCCCACTCTGTCACTCAGGTTGGAGTGCAGTAGCACAATCTCGGCTCATTGTAACGTCCACCTCCCAGGTTCAAATATTTCTCCTGCCTCAACTTCCTGAGTAGCTGGAATTACAGGCACCTGCCACCACACCTGGCTAATTTTTGTATTTTTAGTAGAGACAGGGTTTTGCCGTGTTGGCCAGGCTGGTCAAGGACTCCCAACCTCAAGTGATCTGCCTGCCTTGGCCTCCCAAAGTGCTGGGATTACAGGCCTGAGCCATCTCTCCTTACCCTCATCCCCATCTTAGTGGTAGTGTGAGACGCCACTGCCGAATAAAAAGGCAGGCAGTTTGCATGGGGATAATCAGAAGTTGCTCTTCTTCCACAGGCAGACTCAGAAAATAAAGAGGAAGTTAGTCCTCTTGGATCAAAGGCTCCCATCTGGATTCCTGATACCAGAGCCACAATGTGTATGATCTGCACAAGTGAATTTACTCTCACCTGGAGACGACACCACTGCCGGGCCTGTGGAAAGGTTGGCGAGGATAACGCCTATCTCCATTGTGGTCCTTACTTTCTCCAGGCTGTACATAGTGAGGAAGAATATTTCCCCTCGTAAACCATTGTAGTTCAAGAATATCAATAACAATTATTATTACTGTGTTAATGGAAGAAAGCATGAATGGTGTTTTCTCTAAATATTTAGGGGCAGAGGGAATCTTCTTAGGGAACTTCCACCCTTCTACCTCAGTTACATTAGAACATCAGTAATAAATAACTTTGAATCAAAGTCTAACAAAACAACAATTAAATAGGCCCTCACATTTCAGCTATTATTTAAACTGCCTTTCTCTAGCATTAAGTATCTATAGTATTCATTAGTGGGAATGTTCAGTGTTGAAGTTATCCCTAGTGATGTTTCTAAGACTTCATGTTCTCATTAGTAAAATGGGTGCAGAAACAGCAACATCAGAGAGTTACTCTGAAGATTAAATGGAGTTCTATTTAGAGAGCATTTAGTACAGAGCCCAAGAACTTGGTAGAGAAGCAGAGACATGGTCGTTGCTACAGCAGTGGTTATTATGATGACAATCAGTATACCTCACAGGACTTCTTGCATGCCAGGTACTGTTCTAAGCAATTTGTATATATTAACTCCTTTACTTTATTATTTTATGTAGTCAGCCCTTTGTAAGTAATAATCTGTGGCCTCTTCATCTTACAAGTGTGGTACCATGCATTAGTTTACTGTATGCCCGAACTTCATAGAGTTATTATTGAGACCAAATGAGATTCAGTGACTGTGAAACTGTTTTGAAAAGTGGATGGCACGGTAAATTGTAACATACTTCCTGGTTTGGAAACACAAGTTATTCTAAAGAAATTAACAAAATAATTCCAATGTATTTTCAGATTGTATGCCAAGCTTGTTCATCCAATAAGTATGGCTTAGATTACCTGAAAAATCAACCAGCAAGAGTATGTGAACATTGTTTCCAAGAACTGCAGAAATTAGGTAATATATAAGTAAAGATTTAACCAAAAATTCCTTTATTCCCCAGATGCTTTCAAACTACCTTCTGACAGAAGCACCTTCGGTACATTAGCAATATGATTGTTGATACTTATCTCCAAATTTGTAGTAAGCTTTCTTTTTTTTTTTTTT
>NW_016107333.1:12811493-12814762 GCF_001604975.1 Cebus imitator | reverse complement strand
AATTTTTTGTATTTTTAGTAGAGACGGGGTTTCACCATGTTGACCAGGATGGTCTCGATCTCTTGACCTTGTGATCCACCCGCCTCGGCCTCCCAAAGTGCTGGGATTACAGGCTTGAACCACCGCGCCCGGCTGTAGTAAGCTTTCTTAATTCATATTTTGTTGTAATTGTAGGAGAGGTTGGCCTGAAATTTGGTTTTAGTCTGTGAAAAAGATTTTGCTAAGAAAACCGTAGGAATGTCATTACATGTTAAAACAGTAAAAGAGAACTTTAACTTTCCAGTAATTTTGAAGTCTATCGTTTCACAGGATGGCGTGTTCATTACAAATCATTTTATCTACATGTAAAGTAATTCTCTGTGGAAGTGCATTAGATGGCACTTTGTTAGCTTAATTCTAGTCAGTTGAACCAACTTAGTGAGATCTTAATATATATGTGAATGTGCAGCTTTTTGACCAAACACAAAATGGTACTTCATATTTCCCTGCTCATTATTTACAGGTATCCTCCATTAAAGTGAATGCAACTTAGCAGGACTACTCAGGTCTATGTTTTTTGGGAAGGGATTTTTAGTTCAATTCCTGAAACCTATAGGATCTAAATTTTATTTTATTTTATTTTATTTTATTTTATTTTATTGACTGATTGATTGAGATAGGATCTCACTCTGTCACCCAGGCTGGAGTGCAGTGATGCAGTCTGCAACCTCTGCCTCTAGGGTTCAAGCGATTCTCCCACCTCAGCTTCCTGAGTAGCTGGGATTACAGGCACGGGGTACCATGCCCGGCTAATTTTTGTATTTAAGTAGAGATGGGGTCTCACCATGTTGGCCAGGCTGGTCTCGAACTCCTGACTTCAAATGATCCACCCGCCTCAGCCTCCCACAGTGCTGGGATTACAGGCATGAGCCACCGCGCCTGGCCAGGATCTAAATTTTTAAAAGTTTGTTCTTCATTTCCCTGAAGGATAGGTTTTCATTAGCAAGGAGGAATTTCTAAGTGAATAAAAAGTGGATGACATGCTATTTCAGAGCCTGCATATTTCTAGATTAATAATTTATTATCTGTATACATTTTCCAAGAAGACCCATCCATCTCTTCATGTTCCTCCCTTTAGTCTGGGTATATGCTATAAGCTGCAAACATTCAAAATTTGTCTTTGAATTCTCTTTCCTCATCACCTATACCCATTTGGTCAGTAACTTGTCAATTTTATCATCCAAAATCTTTGTCTTGATTTCTCCATCCCAGCCCTCATAAGGCCTTCATTATTTCTCATCTAGACAACTATAATAATTTCCCAACAGGTTTCCCTGCTGTTAGTCCTTTCTCTTTAGTACTGTCAGATACAGTCTTTTTTCTTTTTAAATTTAATCTGGTCATGTCACTCCACAGCCTAAAACGTATAAACAACAATCCAGGTTTCTTCAAACAAGCCCCCTTTTTTTAAATCTGGCTTCATTATTCTCCAAATAGATGATTTAATTTCATACCTCTCTGCCTTTGCTCACGCTGACCTCTTGGTGCACAGTGTTCCTCCTGCTTGTTTTTGTTTTGTTTTTTATTTGTTTGTTTTTCTGAGATGGAGTCTCACCCTGTCTCCCCCGCTGGAGGGCAGTGGTGCAATCTCGGCTCACTTCAACCTCCACCTTCCAGTTTCAAGCAATTCTCCTGCCTCAGCCTCCCAAGTAGGTAGGACTACAGGCACCCGCCACTACACCCATTTGATTTTGTGTATTTTTAGTAGAGATGGGGTTTCACCATGTTGGCCAGGCTGGTCTGAAACTCCTCACCTCGTGATTCACCCGCCTCAGCCTCCCAGAGAGCTGGGATTACAGGCATGAGCCACCACCCCCGGCCCCTCCTGCTTGTTTTAACCTGGCGAATTCCTATTCCTTCATGGCCAACTTAAACATCTTATTATCTTTGCAGCTTTCTCTGAACCACTGCAATCAGAATTCATTACTTCATCCGTGTCCAGTAGCCCCTTTTTAACTACTTTTGTTCATTATAGTTGGTCTGGTATCTGGACACTTAACAATATCAGGGTTCTTTGGGATTTAAGTAAGTAGGGAAGGTTTTTTGGATTTTTTTTTTAAGTTGGTAGTATAGTCACATGTTTCATAATTCTAAAGACACACAAGAGTAATCTTTTCACATAGTTTAAAGTTCAAAAAGTATAAAACCATAGATAATAGAAAGTCTTCCTTCCATTCACCTCCCAGCCATCCATTGCCCTTTTCCAGGAGCTATCAATGTAGTTTCTTAGTGTCCTTCCATGGATACTTTATGCAACAATGTCTATGAATTTGAATGGAACTGAATTGCAAAATGCTGAGCATTGACTACATAAGTGTGCCTTGTTTGTTTTAGATCACCAGCACTCCCCTAGGATTGGATCTCCTGGAAATTACAAATCTTCAAGTGCCTTATCATCAGTCTTACATAGCATTCCATCAGGGAGGAAACAGAAAAAAATCCCAGCCGCTCTCAAAGAAGTAAGTGTTTCCATTAAACTTGAAATGTGATAGAGGCTAAATTATTCATATGCATATAATACAGTTTTTCTTTCATAAAGGAAGATGTCATTTCCCACAACTATTAAGTCATGAATTTTAATACTGATGATGGATGTGGCTGATGCCTCACAATGGTGCTTGGTCTCCCGTCTGACCTGAGTCATTTAGAAAATGGCTGTTGAAAGGGTTAGAGAACATTTAATAACAGTGATAAAAAGTAAAGATAAGTTGGACACACATGAATTTTTAAAAATGACTTTGAGCAGAACCCTTGCCAGAGGAAAGAAGTCCACAGAATATTTTGGGCATTGATCTGCACAGTTTATTTGTAGGCATTGGTTGATTATGCAGAGCTGGTATCACTGGTAGTAGGTTGTCTTTCCTTTAAACTTAAAAGAAAATTTTAAATAGTGATAATAGACTATATGCCTAGACCTGCTAATGGTGTAAACCACAGACATTATTGATATCCTATCCAAGTTCCTCAAATTTAAGTGTCAAAGAACAAAGAGCATTGCCATTTGGCTACTCCATTATGGTCAGTTTATTAACGAGGTCCACCTATGCTAGTTTTGTGGCCAGAAGAGTAGTTTTTAATTTGGTTCTCTTGTGGAAGCAAAGAACTCTAAAAATTTGATCAAAATCATGTTTCTTATGTAAAGTTAAGAGTATATTCCCAGTTGAGACTGGTCCAAAGGTAGTGAGTTACCTCAATTGATTGTTCACAGTCAGTTACAGATTGAACTCCCT
>NW_016107333.1:12801052-12811157 GCF_001604975.1 Cebus imitator | reverse complement strand
AGTATATTTCCAGTTGAAATAATATGAAGTGATTATAGCCAGTCTCAGGAACTAAGAAGAACAGGACTTGGCTGGGGTGCAATGGCTCACACCTGTAACCTAGCACTTTGGGAGGCCAAGGCAGGCAGATTGCTCAAGCTTGGGAGTTCGAGACCATCCTGTGCAACGTGGCAAAACCCCATCTCTACTAAAAATACAAAAATCAGCCAGGTGCAATGGCACATGCGTGTAGTCCTAATCCCAGCTACTTGGAGGCTAAGGCAGGAGGCTCACTTGAGCCCCAGAACCAGACGTTGCTGTGAGCTGAGATTGCGCCACAGCACTTCAGCCTGGGTGACAGAGCCAGACTCTTTCAAAAAAAAAAAACATGAATAGAACTTAAGGTTGTAATTGCCATGTTTTATATGAAACTGGTTAAGTTTCATATAAAAATGAATGATCTCTTCCTCAATTTCTGAATCCACATCTGCTTTCAGAACTCTGAGGTTCTTACTCAACTCAGATGGTTCTCAGTTCTCTGTAAATTTTCACCTCTCTATACTGATGTCAGTTTCTAAATGTAACTCTTAAAATTTGCTCCCCTTTACGATCTAAATTCCACAGCATTGATTACAAAACACTTTACAGTCTAGTCTAGGCTAGACAATCTAACTCCAATCCCGTTTTATACCTCTTTCCACCCATCCACACAAACAGGCCTTCCACTTCAAGCCTCTACTTGCAAATTGCAGCCACTTATTTTACTCCACTCATTCTCAATATGCCCCAGCCCCATTGCATCAGCATCACTTGAGAAATTATTAGAAATTTTTGGGCCCCACCCAAGGTCTGCAGTGTGAGAAGCAAGCACTTCTGGTGATTCAGATAGATAAATGCTAAACATTGAGAATGTCTTCTTTGCTCCTTTTGCGGTCAGATGGGAGAAATTAATATATCTAGTTGGTGCTATAAAGTCAATGTATACTATTCCCTTTGGGAAGCTGTGTTTTATTGTTGTTGTTTTGTTGGGTGACAGGGTCTCTCACTCTGTTGCCTAGGCTGGAATGGAGTGGTGTGATCATAGCTCACTTAAATGTTTGAGCTCCTGGGATCAAGGGATCCTCTCACCTCATCTTCCCAAGTAGCTAGGACTATAGGCACATACCACCATGCCTGGCTAATTTATTTATTTAATTCTTTGAGACAGTTTTGCTCTGTCATCCAGCTGGAATGCAGTGGCACAATCTCTGCTCACTGCAACCTCCACCGTCCGAGTTCAAGCAATTTCCCTGCCTCCGCCTCCCAAGTAGCTGGGACTACAGGTGCATGCCACTATGCCCAGCTACCCAGCTAATTTTTTGCATTTTTTAGTAGAGACAAGGTTTCACCATGCTGGCCAGGATGGTCTCCATCTCCTGACCTCATGATCCGCCTGCCTTAGCCTCCCAAAGTGCTAGAATTAACAAGCTTAAGCCACCACACCCGGCCATTTATTTTTATTTTTAGAGAGAGAGTCTTGCTGTGTTGCCTACGCTGGTCAGGAACTCCTGGAGGCCTCAAACAATCCTTCCACCTTAGCCTCCCGAAGTGGTGGGATTACAGGTGTGAGCCACTGTGCCTGGAACTTGTTTTTTTGTTTAATTGAGGTGAAAATTGCATAACATAGTTAACCATTATTTTTTTTGTTTCTGCATTTATTTATTTTTTTCGAGACACAGTTTTACTCTTGTTGCCCAGGCTGGAGTGCAGTAGCTTGATCTCGGCTTACTGCAACCTCTGCCTCCCGGGTTCAAGTGATTCTTCTGCTTCAGCCTCCCAAATAGCTGGGATTATAGATGCCTGCCACGCCCGGCTAATTTTTTGTATCTTTAGTAGAGACAGGGTTTCACCGTTGTTGGCCAGGCTGGTCTCAAACTCCTGACCTCAGGTGATCCACCCTCCTTGGCCTCCCAGAGTGCTGGGATTACAGGCATGATTACAGCTCCTGGCTTTTATTTATTTATTTATTTATTTATTTATTTATTTATTTATTTTTGAGAATAACCATTTTAAAGTATACAGTTTGGCAGTATTTAGTATATTCACAATGTTGTACAACTACCGTATCTTTCTAGTTTTTAAACTTTTTTGGAGGAGGGGCACGGTGGCTCATGCCTGTAATCCCAGCACTTTGGGAGGCCAAGATAGGTGGATCACCTGAGGTCAGGAGTTTGAGACCAGCCTGGCCAATGTGGTGAAACCCCATCTCTACTAAAAATACAAAAATAGCTGGGTATAGTGGCGGGTGCCTATAATCCCAGCTGCTCAGGAGGCTGAGGTGGGAGAATCGCTTGATCCTGGGAGCCAGAGGTTGCAGTGAGCTGAAATTGCGCCATTGCACTCCAGCCTGGGCAACAAGAGCAAAACTCCATCTCAAAAAACAAAAAAAAAAAACCCAACTTTTTCATCACCCCATAAATACACCCTGTACTCCTTAAGTAATCAGTCCCAAGCCAGATGTAGTAGCACGGGCCTGTAATCCCAGCCACTGGGGAGGCTGAGGCAGGAAGATCACTTGAGCCCAGAAGTTTGAGTCCAGCCTGCGCAGTGTAGTGAGAAAGCATCTCTTTTTTTTAAAAAAAGTAATCAGTCCCCCTTGTCCCCTTTCTTCACCCTTTGGTAACCTCTAATTTACTTTATGTCCCTCTGGAGTTGCCTCTTCTGAATATATAAATATAAAAGGAATCATACAATGGATGACCTTTGTGTCTTGCCTCTTTCACTTAGCACAATGTGTTAGAGATTCATGGAAATTATAGCATGTATCCATACTTTGTTTCTTGTTATGTCTGAATAGTATTTCATTGTTTGTGTATACCACAGTTTATCTACCCATCCATTGTTGAATATTAGGTTGTTTCCACCTTTTGCCTATTATGAATAATATGATAGAAATATTCATGTACAAATTTCTGTGTGGACATATGTTTTCATTTATCTTGGGTATATATGCAAAAGTAGAATTGCTTGCTCATATGGCAATTCCATGTTTAACTTTTCAAGGAACTGGGAAGTTGTGTTCTTATTCTAGTCATGTTTAAAATATTTTTAGAAACTCCTCTTTTTAGAATTACATTTAGAGCCTCAGTACTCTCAGGAATGGCAGACTACATCTTTTGAGATAGATTTTTTTTTTTTTTTTAATTTCAATTGCTTTTAGGGTACCTGTGGGTTTTGGTTACATGGATGAGTTGTATAATGGTAAAATCTAAGATTTTAGTGCACCCATCACCTGAGCAGTATACAGTGTACCCAATGTGTAGCTTTATAGTCCCTCATACCCACCCTGATTTGTTTTGTAAGTAAACAAATCATTGGAAGAAAAGTTTTGTGGATCAGTTAGGTGAACACCAGTTTTATTTTTAAAAATACAGGTCTAGTCAGCCGGGCATGATGGCTCATGCCTGTAATCCCAACACTTTGGGAGGCTGAGATGGGTGGATCACGAGGTCAGGAGTTCAAGACCAGTGTGGCCAAGAAGGTGAAACCCCGTCTTTACTAAAAATACAAAAATTAGCTGGGCGTGGTGGTGTATGCCTGTAATCCCAGCTACTCAGGAGGCTGAACCAGAAGAATCACTTGAACCCAGGAGGCGGGGGTTGCAGTGAGCCGAGATCATGCCACTGCACTCCTGTCTGGGTGACAGAGTGAGAGTTCATCTCAAAAAAGAAAATTATGTAGGTCTACTCATGGCTATTCAATATTATGGTTGATATTCCTGTGTGGCTGACAAACTGATTGTAAATTAGTATAAAGGAGGAATGTAATATATTTTGAGCAACATTAATAACAACTTAGATAAGAACACAGTAGGATTCCAATATAACTGTATTTTAAGCAAAATTTCATTTGAATGTTACGCATTCTAGTTGGGTTTTTTCTCTTTTTTTCACTAAGATAGGAAACAATTCATGTTTTAAAAAATATTACTTGGTAGTCTTTGTAAGGATATATTTATATAAACCTACTGTTGCCTAACAAATATTTCTAATTTAATGTTAGATCTTAAATTTCCCACTAAACAATATATAATTATTTTCATGCAATTTATAAGAAATTAATATAATTCATCAATTAATATGTGATTAAAGATATACTTTTAAAATTCACAGAGCCCACCTGTGTTAGTTTTCCACTGTTGCATAATAAATTACCACAAACTTAGCAGCTTAAAACAACATACATTTATTATCTCAGTAGTCCAGGCATGGCTTAGCTGGGACTCTGCAGGGCTATAAGTAAAATTTTGGCAAGTACTGAGTTCTCATCTAGAGGCTCAACTGGGGAAGGGGTCTGCTTCCAAACTCATTCAGGTTGTTAACAGAATTCACTTCCTTGCACTTGCAAGACTGGAGCCCTGGCTTCTTACTAGCTTTTGGTTGGAGGTCCTCAGTTCCTTGCCATGTGGCCTCTCAACATTGCTGCTTAATTAAAAGCCAGCAAGGCAGAAAGTTTCTAGAGTGTTTCCTAACAAGACAGGGTCATATATAATGTAGCATGATCATAGGAGCGACATCATATCACCTTCATCAAATTCTCAGTTAGAAGCAAGTCATAGGTTCTGTCCACACTCAAGGTGAGGAGATTGTATGACAGTATGACTCTCTACAACAAGGGTCATGGGAAGCCGCCTTCAGCATGTGCCTGCCATACCATTACTAAGGTAGATCCTAAACTCTTCCTACATTTTTTTTTTTTTAAGATCATGTCTTGCTCAGTCGCCCAGGCTGGAGTGCAGTGGCACAATCTTGGCTCACTGCAACCTCCACCTCCTGGCTTCAAGCAGTTTTCTGCCTCAGCCTCCCGAGTAGCTGGGACTACAGGTACGTGACACCACACCTGGCTAATTCTTCGTATTTTTAGTAGAGATGGGGTTTCACTATGTTAGCCAGGATGGTCTCCATCTCCTGACCTCGTGATCTACCCGCCTTGGACTTCCAAAGTGTCTTCCAACATTTTTAAAAACACAACTTTGAATGACCATATTAGAATCAATAGGCCAGGCACCATAGCTCACGCTTGTAATCCCAGCACTTTGGGAGGCCAAGGTGGGCAAATCGACAGCACCCTTGCCAGCATGGTTAAACCCCATCTCTACCAAAAATACAAAGATTAGCGGAGCATGGTGGTGCACGCCCATAATCCCAGCTACTCAGGGGGCTGGGGCACAAGTCACTTGAACCCAGGAGGCGGAGGTTGCAGTGAGCTGAGATCATGCCACTGCACTCCAGCCTGGGTGACAGAGTGAGACTGTCTTTAAACAAACAATCAACAAAAGTTTACTGTCTTTTTGCATAGTGATGAAAATATTTTCAACGTTTTATGAAGTAAAAATAAGCCTCTTTTCTTCCTGACCATAATTTGGGAAGCAAAGATTGATTCTTAAAATGAGCTCCCTTAATGGTAAGATTTTCTGTTTATTATTGTGTTTATATGGTTTGTAGAAGTCAAAAAATGTTTTTTAGGAACAGAATTAAAGGTTCAAATAATTTTCCTTAATGCCCCTAAATAAGAGCAATAAAAAATATACAGTCCCGCCTGGCCGGGCGCGGTGGCTCAAGCCTGTAATCCCAGCACTTTGGGAGGCCGAGGCGGGTGGATCACGAGGTCAAGAGATCGAGACCATCCTGGTCAACATGGTGAAACCCTGTCTCTACTAAAAATACAAAAAATTAGCTGGGCATGGTGGTGCGTGCCTGTAATCCCAGCTACTCAGGAGGCTGAGGCAGGAGAATTGCCTGAACCCAGGAGGCGGAGGTTGCGGTGAGCCGAGATCGCGCCATTGCACTCCAGCCTGGGTAACAAGAGCGAAACTCCGTCTCAAAAAAAAAATATATATATATATACAGTCCCCAAATCCAGCTTTTAGAAAAGCATTTTAGTCTTCTGGAACTATTTTTCTTCACCTGCCAACCCAGAAAACACAAATGAACCCACAAAGAAACACCTTCTCTTCCTGGTTCTTCCCAGAGTCAGGAAAAGCTGGGTTGAGAGGGTGGGAAAAAAAAGAAGAAAAAAGAAACATACCCAAACTCATGCAGGCACAGTTAAACCAAGCAAAATTCTATAATTGCCTCTAAAATGATTGGTCTTTCTCTCTTTTTTTGCTCACGTTAATAGCAAAGTTCAATTTGCATAGTAGCACTTTGAAAATATATTTCATCCTGAAACATTCTATCATTACAGTTATTGCTTTCAGCACCTATTGATTGCAAATAATTTTGCTGTTTTAATTTGTCTGAAAACCATTAAACTTTGCATGGTACTTTCTTATCTAGGTATCAGCAAACACAGAGGATTCTTCTATGAGTGGCTACTTGTACAGATCAAAGGGCAATAAAAAACCCTGGAAACACTTTTGGTTTGTCATAAAAAATAAAGTACTATATACATATGCTGCAAGTGAGGTAAGTTCTGAAATCTAAAGATGAGTAATTTAGGGTTTTGTAATGCCAACTAAAAGTGGTTACAGTATTTTAAAAATCCATTTTTTTCATATATGATTTTTTGCTTTGCTTTTGGATGGGGGAGGTGTTGTTGCTGTTATTTTTAATGTGAACAGTGTTGTTCTTTTGTACCTGGAGAGCACTTTCTCAAATGTGCTAGGAATTTTATTAAAATGTAATTTTTTGTGTGTGTTGTGTGAACTAATTACTTTATTAAAGGCAGAGCTGTGGCCAGGCACAGTGCCTCACACCTGTAATCCTAGCACTTTGGGAGGCCGAGAGGAGTGGATCACCTAAGGTCAGGAGTTCGAGACCAGTTTTGCCAATATGATGAAACTCCGTCTCTACTAAAAATATAAAAATTTAGCTGGCCGTGGTGGTTGGTGCCTGTAATCCTACCTACTCGGGAGGCTGAAGCAGGAGAATTGCTTGAACACAGGAGGCAGAATCTGCAGTGAGCTGAGATCGCGCCATTGCACTCCAGCCTGGGTGGCAGAGTGAGACTCTGTCTCAAAAAAAAAAAAGGCAGAATTGTGTTTCTGCTAAGCTCTCTTGTACTCCCTTTACTGTCATCCTCAGAATGCAGTGATCTGACAGCAGCATAGATAAGACAGGCTTTTTGGATTATAAACAATTTCTAGCAGTTTAATTTTGTCCTTTTCTCCTATCTGATCATCTTATTTTCCACATGCCTATGAAAACCAGTGCTCTAGGGTCCATACTTTTCCTTAGTAGGATCCAGGTAAATAGCTTACCTTTCTGAGCTGTTTTCTGCATCCATAAATGAAAGTAATTTCTATTGCTTTGCCTTCCTTGGTTTAGTGAGGATATTGTGAAATTCAGTAGATGTGAAGATGCCAAAAATTGTGTGCCACAGTGCCTGGCATATTAGGGTACCTAGGGAGGGAGTAGCTCAATGAAGATTGTTGAATAAATGAAAAATGAATAAGTTGTTAGAATTATCATTGCTTTATATGTGAATAATAATTAGAGCTATTGTAGATCAAGAGTTTTCAAATTGGAATCTTTGTCTTAATCTAAAAACCCTTCTCCATTTGTGTGTTTTTAAATTAGGACGTGGCCGCTTTGGAGAGTCAGCCTTTATTAGGATTCACCGTTATTCAAGTTAAAGATGAGAATTCAGAGGCTAAAGTATTTCAGTTACTGCACAAAAACATGTTATTTTATGTATTCAAAGCAGAGGATGCTCATTCGGCCCAGAAGTAAGTAATCTAGCCATATTTTTCTTTTATTCATGAGATTGCAGTTTTTTAATGGTTGCTTGTAAAATGACCTACTTTAAGACATGGGGACAACTCAAAATTTAAATTAGAGATTCTAATTGGAAAGATTTAACATATTATTCAAACTCTTCAGAATTGTTTTAGAGACAAGCCAAGGGTATCCGGAATATTTTCAGGAGGCAGAGGGGAAAAGAAAATAGGTAGTCCTATACAAAGTATTTTGTCCACACATGACCTCAGAGGAAGCAGCATGATGCTGCTCTGCTCAAAGGAAGGAAAGCTAAGGCATTTGACCTCTCCTTCTATGAGGGTAAGAATCTTCCCTTGAAACATTCCAGGGCTTTGGCAACGCAGCTATTCAGTTGTGCCACAGAACAGCAGGAGTTTAAACAGCTGTTCGCTAACTTCTTTGGGGAAAAGGTCAAACGCATTAAGAGACTCCCATGCTGTTCCCAGTAACTGAGTAGAAGGAAATGGATATCAGTTTAGATGGCAAAGGCTGTTTTGAATTTGAGTCTCTTCAGAATTTGAGCAAGAATCTTTCTTTAGGTGTTACCAGTTTGCTTAACATAGAGATGCATATCTCTGTGAAATCAAGTATCTTTTGAACAAAATAGTTCAGTTCATCTCTCTTTGATTTGATTTTTACTTGGCCTCACAAAATGATACATTTTTGTTTTCAGGAAGAGGTGTTCATGTGTTCACCACAAGCTTAAAAGTGCATGAAAATAAAAAAGAATGCTTTGAGTAAGCAAGGCTTTTAGTTTCTTAAGGCTTTTAAGATTAATGTACCAGAATTACACACATCCCTGAATACCAACCAGGTACAATGTTACAAATGCTCTATAGGACTCTTTTTTCAGTCTATTTTAGGATATCCAACAGTATATAGCTGTTCCCCCAAATATTTTCTTTTGGCTCCTGAAGAATATTTTTAAATTATGTCACTTAACTATCTTTTCTACAAAAATTATTTAGACAAAATAGTAATTGCCCTAAGATTCTGTCAGATACCACCTTCCGTATAGTTTTCATCTGTATTCATCAAACTGAAAAAAATCACTGCTTTTCAATATAAGTCATCTTTTGCTTATATCATTGACAAGATAGAAATGCCACCAAAACAGAATTAAATATAGTTGGGTAAAGGAAATCAGCTTACTTGTAACTTAGAATTGACCCATGCTAAATTATAAGTTTCACTTTATTAATGTTATATGAGTTGCTTTTTCAAATACATGACAGAATATTAAAATGTATTAATTTTAGTGGAAAATTTGGGGGCTTTTTTAAAGCCTTGCTATGGCAGTATAAACTTATTTGCTATTTATGTTCAATATTAAATTTTTGAAAAGTCCTTAAAATTTGAACTGAATCTGTTGTAGGTTGCTTTTACTAATTAAACTCAGTGATTTCAAGTGTTCATAGTTCTCTGGACTCTCTTCTGTACATAATTTTTTTTTTTTTAATAGAGATAGGGTTTCGCCATGTTGCCTAGGCTGGTCTCAAACTCCTGGGCTCAAGCAGTCCACCCATATCAGCCTCCCAAAGTGCTGGGATTACAAGTACGAGCCACCACGCCCGGCCTACATTAAATATTACTGTAAGAAATGATATTTCCATAAGAAAGAAAAAAATTCAGAAGCAGTTACATTAGTAGGGAGGAAAAAGACTACTCCCAAGGTATCTTCTGAATAAGTGCAGCCGTGTATATTGTCAAATAAAAGACTAAAGAATTTTGGAAAGACTTCTGTGAAACTTTGAGAAGCTCTTTTTTAAAAAAATTTCTTTAGACGCAGTCTCACTTTGTCACCCAGGCTGAGTGCAGTGGCGTGATCTCAGCTCCTGTGTTCAACCTCAGCCTCCTGAGTAGCTGGGATTACAGGCACACACCACCACACCCAGCTAATTTTTGTATTTTAGTAGAGACAGGGTTTCACCATATTGGCCAGGCTGGCCTCAAACTTCTGTCCTTGGGTGATTCGCCCACCTTGGCCTCCCAAAGTGCTGGGATTACACACATGAGCCATTGCATCCGGTCGAAAAGCATGCAAACTTTTGATCAACACTAGATGCCCTTTTTTTTAATTGCAAATATTGAAACAGGTCTAGACTAGGGGATACACAAGGAAACTGGTTGTAGAGTTAAGGTAGGAGGAGACAAGGAGCTAGTTTTCCTAAAAGCACTGAGTCAGATTCCAGATGAAAAAGAAGTTATAATAAAGCCTTCATTGACATGTCAGCTTCCAAAATAAATTAATTGGTAGCATCAAGACTTCATAGAACTTGGCCGGGCGCGGTGGCTCAAGCCTGTAATCCCAGCACTTTGGGAGGCCGAGGCGGGTGGATCACAAGGTCAAGAGATCAAGACCATCCTGGTCAACATGGTGAAACCCC
>NW_016107333.1:12798717-12799762 GCF_001604975.1 Cebus imitator | reverse complement strand
TTTTTTAAAAATCTACCATTTCAAAACAAACATAAATGTATCATATTTTAAAATAGCAAAATATAACATTATGTTACATAATATCCCCTGCTATTATGAGTTCTGAGCCCAAGTCAATGATAGTATTTGCATCTAAAAGTAATGTTACATTTCTAAAAATATTGTGCTTTACAAATGGAACTGGAATTACTATATCAGAAAAGCACCATTCTAAGCCAATAATAACTGAAATTCTATAGTATTCATTTTTGAAAGGTCTTTTTCTATCACTTTGTGATCTCCCTTGTAATTAAAAAAAAAAAAAAAATCCTTTCTCTCTTTAAGCAGCTGTCAGCACACCTCCTTAGGAAAGATTTAGATTCATAATTCTGGTGCACTTACTGTTTAACATGTGAACTACCTTGTACATAAAACTGTTGATGAGCAGAAGAAAATGAAATAACATTGTGATACAGCCATTCCTGAGGTTCACAATATACAATTTATTAACTAAGTTTAAACTATAAATTATCTTAATGGCCATGAATGGTGGCTCATGCCTGTAATCCCAGCATTTTGGGAGGCTGAGGCCAGTGGATCACCTGAGGTCAGGAGTTCGAGACCAGCCTGGCCAACATGGTGAAGCCCCCTCTCTACTGAAAATACAAAAATTAGTTGGACATGGTGGCACATGCCTGTAGTCCCAGCTACTCGGGAGGCCGAGGCAGGAGAATTGCTGGAACCCAGGAGGCGAAGGTTGCAGTGAGCCGAGATGGTGCTACTGCACTTCAGCCTGGGCGATAGAGTAAGACTCCATCTCAAAAAAAAAAAAAAGAAAAGAAAAGAAAAATAATTAAACAGCAAGGTTATTCAAATAATATTCTTTAAAGGGTATAGAATTTTCCTTTCTGCTTCTAAATAAAGGATTTCCTAATTCAGTGTGATCCTTAACAGCAGCCACCAGGATTACCGAGTGCCTTTCTGGGGCCTTTTGAATGCTGTTTGGTGCAGCACCAGAGTCCCTACTAGATCTAGAGTTGGCTGCTGTAGTTTTTTGTGGCTTTTT
>NW_016107333.1:12784300-12798692 GCF_001604975.1 Cebus imitator | reverse complement strand
TTGGCCATGGAGTCATTTTAAATGTGTTGCAACCTCCTACACAATCCTAACATGCCATGTCCTAAGTCTTTCTGTCATAGCAGGTACACTAAAATTTCTTTGTAGCTCACTTAATTTATATAAAGATCACATAAATTTTTTCCATGTTAAAATCCTTGCAGTTTTTAATGTATTCTTTTTGGAGGCCAAAGTTATACCTTATAAAGTATTTCCTTCTGCTGCAGTCTGGCATTTAGCAAGACAAGTTATTTGGGTTTTCTTTCTCTCCTCTTGAGCTCTCAGCCTTCTGACTACAAGGTTTGGCTCAAGCCTTAGAATCTAAAAAATATCAGCCAGGCTATTCTATCTTGCAAGACCTGGCTGAGTCATGAACCATTTCTGAGTCTGAAGAGAGTGAGAAAGGGGCCACACGCGGTGGCTCACACCTGTAATCCCGGCACTTTGGGAGGCTGAGGCGGGCAGAGCATGAGATCAAGAGATTGAGACCATCCTGGCCAACATGGTGAAATCCCGTCTCTACTAAAAATACAAAAATCAGCTGGGCATGGTGGCGTGTGCCTGTAGTCCCAGCTACTCAGGAGGCTGAGGCAGGAGAATTGCCTGAACCCAGGAGGCGGAGGTTGCAGTAAGCTGAGATCACGCCACTGCACTCCAACCTGGTGACAGAGCGAGACTCCGTCTCAAATAAAAAAAGTTTGAGAGGGAAGAAACCTGGCACAAACTAACAGTCCTTTTAATTACATGTAAAATGCATGTGACTGTATTAGCAATTGGCTTATCCCCATGGAGGGTTTAGAAGAATGTTTAGTCTTTGTGGAAGCTATCCAATTATAATTCTCCCAAAAAGATGTTTTAAATGTGGATGGGTATTACATTCCTCTGCCCTTTTATCAGTCCTTCATAACTTGCTAAAGCTGATCAATTGTTATTTATGTAACCCAGCTCATTCAGAGTCAACTAAGAACCTAATTATATACAATTTATTGTAAAAAAAAATAAACTATAAAAATATCTTGATAGCTAATATTTAGAGGTAAAAATGATACTGGGTGCAATCTATGAATGGGGAGAAAAGTGTAATTAGTATATAGATCCCTAACGTACTATATTTATTATACAGATGTGTGTGCCTGTGCTTCCAGCAAACCCTTTTTCAGGTGTCTCCTTTAAATTCATAAGGAGGAAAGAGGGCATTTATAAAGCTAAGCTTAAAACGATGCTAAGCATAACGCAGATGAGATGCCACACTGACCCAGGGGAAGGCTGGCATTCTTAGTGAGTGTCCCCAACTCGTAGTCCACCTTTATCTGTGGCAGCTATAAATGTACAGGACCCACCAGAGTCCTAAGAAAATGAGAGCAGTTATCTCTGCTGTCATCCACGTTTTGAACCTCTTTCCAATCTCTTTTCCCCTTTTCTGTAATGTACCCAGCATCCCCCATTGTCTTTTGGTTTCCCAAGATGCTTGATTCTTTGGTTTAGTAGCATTTCTTAAAAATGAGATCATCAGATCAATCCTTGATTTACATGAATGCTGTAATGACATAACAAAAGAGAAGGCGACAGTTTTAAAGTATAATTGTCAGCCAAATGCATATTTTATATTTGGTTCATAGAATATATCTAGATGTGGGGAAAGTCTCCTATTTGGTAATTTAGTTAAAATGTAAATGTTTTATCACAGCATATGTTGGTATGTTTTGGAGTGTGCTTCCATTGTGTTCAGCTTTTGAAAAGTTTGAGTTCCATTTTAGTCAAATGTAGTTAATGGGATTTCCAGAGATAGATATTCTGTTTTCTTATTGTACTGCACATTCCTTGAAGGCAGCTACTGTACTTAATATATCACTTTCTTCCATAATACTGCCCTAGGTCTTTTTAGTTTTTAAGAGACTGGGTCTCATTATGTTGCCCAGGCTAGACTCAGATGCTCAAGCAATCAGTCCTCCCACCTCAGCCTCTGGAGTAGCTGGGACTACAGGGGCATGCACCACCAGGCCTGGCTTCCTGGGTCTTTCAGGAGAGAATATTTGTTCAATTGAAGAAAGAATAGGATTCTTGTCATCAACAACTCCAACACAGCTCCAAAATATCCATGTTGTAACCTAGATCTTAGGCCTACTCTCTCCACTGTCCTGCAAAGGCACATTTGCAACTACCTATTGGCTATCTATAGGAGTCCTCAAACATCTCAGACTTTACATGAATAAAACTCAACTTTCTTCCCATTCAAACCTGTTTATTTTCTTCTGTAAGAGAAAGATGCCATTTGAGGCTCCAGAATCTGCCTCCAACTCTTAACAGGACTCTGCAATTACTCTTGTATCCTTCCCATCCTCATTGCCTTGCTGTTATTACATAGGCCCTGTTTCAAGTTCTTGTTACTTGTTCCTGTGTTGGCAATAACATCTAATTCCAATGCCTTTGTGTGGTCCCATTTTAAACACTGCCAGAGCAATTTTCGAACAATGTAGCTCTAATCTAGTTTCATCCCCACTTCCACATGCTTTAGTGGCTTTCCCAGTGGCTTGGCATGAACACTTCCTCAGTTGTCATATACTCCAGCTAACTCTGACCCAACCTTTCTCTGTTGACACAGTTTCCTTTTTTTCTTCATTTACCCCATTCGAATCTCTGTTTATCTAAGACTTCTCTGTGATAACTGCCCCGTAGTCTTTCTCTCCCCTGTTCCTCCAGACTAGATCCTGTCTCCTTCCTGTAGCTCCCACACAGCCCTTAGTTCATAAGCTTTTGTGTGGGACCTTCTGTCCCTAAAGACAACTTATTCGAGATTTCCCCACAGCATCTGGCAGAGTGCCTTGCAAGCAGCGGACACCCAGTATTTGTTGAATTAAATTCCTTCCTATGAGTCCCTTCTGATTTTTTTTTTTTTTTTTTTTGAAGTGCCTCTAATATACGTACCATTCTGGGGCTTAAGCCACTTTCATCTTCTAAAGGAAAATCTTATCTATGACATTTTCCCTTATAAGAGATCATTGTTTTGAGGAGGATTTTTTTTTTAAAGATACAGGTAGTAGGAAATTTTTTCAAGCCTAAATATCAAATTCCTTTTCGTTTGGGGTTGGGGGAAGGGATGAAGGGAGAGCAACTTGCTCTTTCATATGAGTTGGTCATAGCATGTAAGAACCAATCTTGAAATGCCATTGTTTTTTTTCCTAAATGACTTATTATGTATTTCTAGAAATACTTTGTACTTAAAGTGATAACAGTTTGTATCTTATTGTCCATATATACTTTATAAATAAAAATTAGCATTGTAAATAATGTTCATATGTATTATATTTATACAAAATAAATTTACTATAATATCTTCGGCTGGTGTGATTGTTCCCCTCCCCTCTACCCCCAAGATGGTCTCGCTCTGTTGCCAGGCTGGAGTGCAGGCCTGTAATCCCAGCTATTTGGGAAGCTGAGGCACGAGGATCACTTGAACCCAGGAAGCAGAGGTTGCAGTGAGCCAAGATCACACCACTTCACTCCAGCCTGGGCAACAGAGTGAGACTCCATCTCAAAAATAAAGATGAACTTCATTTACCTCTTTTCCTGAAGCATAATTAATGGAAACGCTTCTTCGCTTACAAATGATGTTCCTCAAATGGCTTCTACTTTCAAGTTTTAACAAGTCAACTTATTGTGACTTAAGTAAATTAACTGGATGACAAGGGGTGACCACAAGCATCACTACAGGCATACATATTCTGCACCAAGAATAGAGAAGAGTCTCAGATTGCCTGTTTCCATTGGGCCTTCAGTGTAGTCATGCCCTGCACAACAGTATTTCAGTCAAGGACAGACCACATATACAACAATGGTTGCATAAGATTATAATCTCCTGTTTTTACTGTACTTTTTCAATGTTTATTTTTCTAAAGGACTTACTGTACTTTTTTATGTTTATATATCTGATGCACAAATACCTACCATTGTGTTACAACTGTGTCTAGTATTCAGTACAGTAACATGCTGTGTACAGGTTTGTCCTCGGGTTGTGACCTAAGAGCAATAGACTACAACATACAGCCTAGGTGTGTCTAGGTTAGACCATCTAGGCTTGGGTAAGTATGTTGTATGATTAGCATACTTAATGAAATCGCCTCAGGACTCGTTTCTCAGGACATGTCCCTGATGTGACTATACTTTCATAATTTTCACCTTTGGGACCAGCTTATGGGTATTGGCAGGGGGTCTCCCTTCAAACCAAACCAAACATACAACAAATAATGCTAAAAGGTAGAGGTCGAGTTTTTTTTTGTTTTTTTTTAAACAGAGTCTCACTCTTGCCCAGGATGGAATGCAATGGTGCGAACACTGGACCAGACTCCTGGGCTCAAGCAATTCCCCAACCTCGGCCTCCTCAGTAACTAGGACTACAGTCCTGCAGCACCATGCCTGGCTAGCTTTTTATTTTTATTTGTTTTAAAGAGATGAAGTCTCACTATGTTGCCCATGTGGGTCTCAAACCTCTGGCATCAAGCAAGCCTCCTGCCTTCGCCTCCCAAAGCTCTGGGGGCAGGAGCCACTATGCTCAGCAGAGGTCGATTTTTAATGAGGGATAAAGCATATTTTTACTTGTTAGGGAATTTCATGCCTTGATCCCTGTCCATCTGCCTAGTTCCAGAGAGAAACGGTTGCTGGGAATGAGATGTTCTCATTCCCAGCAAACGTTTGTTTTTCCTTCCTTTGATTTCTGCCCTGAGTCTGTGGCTGCTTTCCTACAGTGCTGACCTAAGCAAGGTAAAACAGAAATTTCATGGTAAAACAAAGGAGACTAAATATTTTTTTAAAAATAGAAATTTCAAGAATGCTTCAAAATCTAAAGCACAGAATACTCTGCACACAGGGCAGTTATTCCTGTCACACCTTGCTGCTACGGGTAGCCACCAACAGAAAGTGATGTTCCACTAATGTTTCTTCATTTCACAATTTAAAAAAAAAATTGTAGACTCAAGGTTTTGTTATCTTGCCCAAGCTGGTCTCCAACTGCTGGCCCCAAGTGATCCTGCCTTGGCCTCCCAGCAGCCACCTTGCCCAGCTCTCATTTCATAAATCCAGCTAGCAGGCATTGTCCTATGTGTTTGGTAATACACCCTGAGCAAAACAGACAAAAACCAGCCGTTGAGGAAAAACACACACACACACACATACATACATACATACATACACACACACACACATATAGAGAGAGAGAAAAGAGAGAAACTCATTCTGTCATCCAGGCTGGAGTGCAGTGGTGTGATCTTGGCTCACTTCAGTCTTGACCTCTTGGACTCAGGTGATCCTTCCCCCTCAGCCTCCAAGTAATTGGATGACAGGCATGCGCTACCAGGGCCTGCTAATTGTTTTGTAGAGACGGTGTTTCGCCATATTGGCCAGGCTGGACTCGATCTCCTGGGCCCAAGTGATCCGTCCACCTGTGCCTCCCAACTTGCTGGAATTACGGGCGTGAGCCACCGTGCCCATTGTCTAGTGATTATATTCTTGCCCCGTTTAGCCATTACATCTCTTTACTCAAATAGTTTGTAAGTGAAACTTTGCCTTACCAGATGAATTGGCCTCAGCTTGTCATTATAAAGTTTAAATGTGATTGGAATCTACCCAAAGGCCAGTTTTCCAGAAATTAGAAACAGATATGCCTAAGACCCAGAGGGTTATTTATTACACAAGTCTGAAACATTGACTCAAAATTTTCCCTAATGCCCACCTTTGGCATATGAGCTTACTTTGCAGGTGGCTTCAAAAAAATACCTCGCTGGTAACACGCAGCCCTGGCGGGGCACTCTGCCTCCAAGCCAAAAGGGGGCAGTGGACTCAGACAGCCGCGGTTCGGCCCTCTGATCCCTTCACCCCACCCTGGGAACGTCACGACCTCCTCTCGCCGCTTCTCCCTGTCGCTAATGCGCAGGCGCAGGTGGGATCGCGCACCGCCGAGCCGAGAGAGGGGTCACGAACTCTGACCTCCCCCAATACACAAACCCAGAAAGCTCCCTCCCCGGTGATTCTGGATTCCCCCCGCTCCCGTCAGCTTCCTCCAACCTCTCTTCCCGGACGGAGCGCCCCCCATCCAGCAGTGGCAGCCGCGGGACTGTCGCGTCGGCGCCCGACGCAGGAGACAGCGCGGCGCAGACGCGCCGGTAAGAAACGCTAGGTGGGGACACCGGCGACCGCGCCGGGGGTAGGGATGGGGGGGTGCCCTTCACCCCAACCGCCAACGGACGCAGTCCCAGCGCATCCCGCGGGCTGCGCACTCCAGCCAGCGGCGCTGTTCGGTCTAGGAGTGCCGCTTTAGGGCGCTCGGGTTGGGCTGGGAGCCCGGAGCTGTGGCGCCGGATGCATCCGGGACCGTGGGGGAGGCGCGGGCGACGGGACGCGGGGCCGGACGGCGAGGGCTTGGAGCACACAGCCGCCTCTCCTGCGGCACTAGCCGCAGCGCCTCTGACCTTTAACCTGCAGGGAAAGCTTCCGCGGCGCCGCAGTTTTCCCCGCCCCGGGGAGCCGCGCCGGGGCCTAGAAGACTCATGGCGAAAGCGGGCACTGGTGGGACCAGGGGAGAGGCCGACGCTCGGCTTGGGGCCGCAAGCCCTAGCCTGCATCCTGTCCCTAACTCTCGTGCCTACAAGGGACGGACAGAATGACGCCCTCCACTTTCAGTTTTCTCTCACGACAAATCGGACCTGGGTCGTCGCTGCCTGCAGACCTGGATCTTATAAGAAGTGGAACGGCCCAGTGTCCTCACTGCACTGAGCACGTCCAAGCTTTCGATAGCTCTTTTGTTAAGAAATTCTTCCTCCAAGTCGTGCAGATACCGTTTTTGTGCAGTATGAATGTTGCCAAGTTGTCCCATAGTCTTCAGTAAGTAGGTCAGCCTTTAAACAAGTAACAGGAAAGGAAAAGCAAAAGATCTAAAATTAAGGCCTTTAGGGTTTTTATATCTCTAGAAGTTCTAAATAGACCTTCAATTTTGAGGTTTTTTGAACCATTTCTGCTGTGTGGTTGATGATACTCAATTGTTTTTAAACTTTGCCCAAGTCCAGCTAGTAAATCGGGAAAAGTGATGTGTATTTCTGTCTTTGAAAGTGGGTCACATGAAATGTTGCTAGTCTTAGTTTTTCAAGGGGCATGCTAGTTTCTTCTAGGAAAGGTTTTTTGTTTTGTTTTATAGAAATGGTGGTGATCCCACTTTGTTGTCCAGACTAATCTCTGGCCTCAAGCTATCCTCCTGCCTCAGCCTGTTGAGCAGCTGGAATTTACAGGCATCCTAAGGAAGAATTTTGAGGGAGCAAACATTCCTGGATTCTGTGTGTCTGCCACACAGTGTATAATCCTTGCTCTTGGGGAACTAAAACATTCAATAAATAATAGTATAGATACAATTAATTGCCTTTGTTCAGTTACAAGACCATTTGCATCCTCTTAAAGTCTTTACAAACTGTCTCTAGAAAAACGCACAAATGCACCTTTAGATAAAATTTTACATACAATATTAGGAGTTAACAGAATCTGTTTCTGAATCCTAGTAAACAGCCTTAGTCTACACAATAAATGCTGAACCCTTCAAGAAAGACTGGGTTAAAAAACTATTTGAACCAAATTTTTTTTTTTTTTTTTTTGAGATGGCGTTTCGTTCTTGTTGCCCAGACTGGAGTGCAATGGTTCGATCTCGGCTCACTGCAACCGCCACCTCCCGAGTTGAAGCGATGCTCCTGCCTCAGCTTCCGGAGCTGGGATTACAGGCAATGACCACCATACCTGGCTAATTCTTTCTATTTTTTGTAGAGATGGGGTTTCACCATGTTGGCCATGCTGGTCTTGAGAACTCCTGACCTCAGGTGATACATGTGCCTCAGCCTCCTAAAGTATTGGGATTACAGGCATGAGCGCCCGGCTTAAGCCAAATCTTAAAGGTCAGGTGGGCTGGACGTGGTGCCTCATGCCTGTAATTCCAGCCCTTTGGGAGGCCGAGGCAGGTGGATCACAAGGTCAGGAGTTCGAGACCAGCCTGGCCAAGATGGTGAAACCCCATCTCTACTAAAAATAAAAAAAATTAGCTGGGCGTGGTCGCTGGCATCTTTAATCGCAGCTACTTGGGAGGCTGAGGGAGGAGAATCACTTGAACCCGGGAGGCAGAGGTTGCAGTGAGCCGAGATGTCGCGGCTGTCACTCTAGCCTGGGTGACAGAGCCAGACTCTGTCTCAAAAAAAAAAAAATGGAGTATGCTGGGGAATAAAGAACATCAGAGTTTGACCTGAACCTAGGCCCCCTTTTGGAAGTGATGGGAAATGAAATGAGAATAGGGGGAAGTCAGATTAGAAAAGAAGTCTCCCTTGTGCTCACAGTGCCAGACACCTTGTGAATACATAATAAATATTGAATGAACAGCAAGGGAAGGGGTTAAAATTTTGTCCCTTTGCCATTAAAGTAGCATTGATGGTCTGAAGCTGGAGAATAAGGATGTGATTCAGTTCTGTAAGTCATTTTGTGAATGCCTAGCCCATAGTAAGCACTCAAAAGTAATTGCTGAATGGAAGAAAATTGAGTAAATTACTGAGCCAATGAATATGACCATTTTTAAGGTTCTTGGTACACATTGGCAAATTACTCTTCTAGGAAGGTTAAAAAAAAATCTTAACCTTCTACCAGCAGTCTATAAAGAATGTGTGTGTTGGCTGGGTGTGGTGGCTCATGCCTGTAATCTCAGCACTTTGGGAGGCCAAGGTGGGCAGATCACTTGAGGTCAAGAGTTCAAGTCCAGCCTGGCCAATATGGTAAAACGCTTTCTTTACTAAAAATACAAAAATTAGGTGGGCATGATGGTGCATGCCTATAATCCCAGCTACTCTGGAGGCTGAGGCAGGAGAATTGCTTGAACCTGGGAAGTGGAGGTTACAGTGAGCCAAGATCACGCCATTGTACTCCAGCCTGGGCAACAAGCGAAACTCCATCTCAAAAAAAAAAACAAAAACAGAATGCGTATGTTGCCTTATCTTTGGAACATGTATAGTCATGTGTGATGAGGATGTGTTCTGAGAAATGCATCCTTAAGTGATTTTATCACATACAAACATCATAGAGCATACAAAACTAGATGGTATAGCCTACCATACATACAGTGTAGCCTGTTGCTCCTAATATACAAACCCACACAGCATCTTACTGAATTCTGTAGGCAGTTTTAACACAGTGTTATTTGTGTAAGTAAAAAATCTAAACATAGAAGAGGTACAGTAAAAATACAGTATTGTGGGTGTAATCTTGTGTACCACTATTGTATATTCAGTCCCATTCATTGACTAAAACATCATGCAGTACATGACTGTATATTGTTCTAGTGATTCCCTGGATTTCATTCAGATACACCAATAGTTTATCTACTCAAGTTTTCATTATGCGGTGGCTTCTTTGAGTCTAATGCACCAATACACTGATGTGGATTTTAGGATTTTTGGAAAAGATTTCTTAAATTATTTTTTATTTAATTTTTGTGGTAATATTTGTATTTAAGTAAAATTTAAAAGGACCAAACCCTTACTCAATGAAAAATAAGTCTCCCTCCCATTCCTGTTCCCAAACTTGCATTTTCTTTCCTTGGAAGTAGTTATTGGAACCATTTTCTTTCTTACGTGTCCTTTAAGGTGTAGTTTTTCTTTTCTTTTTTCTTTTTTATTTATTTTGAGACAGGGTCTCATTCTGTCACTTAGGCTGGAGTGCAGTGGTGTGATGATCTTGGCTCACTGCAACCACCACCTTCCAAGTTCAAGGGATTCTTCTACCTCAGCCTCCTGAGTAGCTGGGATTATGAGCACTGGCCACCATGCCCAGCTAGTTTTTGTATTTTTAGTAGAGATGAGGTTTCACCATGTTAGCCGGGCTGATTTTGAACTCCTGATCTCAAGCGATCAGCCCACTTTGGCCTCCCATAGTGCTGGGAATACAGATGTGAACCACCGGGGCTGGCCCAAGTGTAGATTTTCTTGTCTTTAGGCGGCATTGTAAAGTTTTCTTTGCCTACCTAGATCTTGCCTGTTTCTTACTGGGTTTATGCCTGAGTGTTACGGGCTGAATTGTGTTCTCCCACAAAATCATGTGAATCCCAAATTCCTATGTTGATGTACTAACCACCAGTACTTCAGAATTGAGTATAGTTGGACATAAGGCCTTAAAAGAGATAATTGAGTTAAAATTAGATCATTAGAGTGTACCCTAATCCAAAATAACTGATGTTCTTCTATGAAGAGAGTATGACACAGGCACTCAGAGTGCCATATAAAGACACATGGGGCTGGGTGCAGTGGCTCACGCCTGTCTGTAATCACAGCACTTTGGGAGGCTGAGGTGGGCCGATCACAAGGTCAGGAGATCGAGACCATCCTGGCTAACACGGTGAAACCCCGTCTCTACTAAAATAAAAATACAAGAAAAATTAGCCGAGCGTGGTCGTGTGCACCTGTAGTCCCAGCTATTGGGGAGGCAGAGGCAGGAGAATCGCTGGAACCTGGGAGGCAGAGGTTGCGGTGAGCCAAGATTGCACCACTGCACTCCAGCCTGGGTGACAGAGTGAGACTTTGTCTGAAAAAAACGAAAACAGACACATGGAGGGCTGGGCATGGTGGCTCGTGCCTGTAATTCCAACACTTTGGGAAACTTCAGAAAATGCCAACCCTCCCATCCCAACTAGATTATTTTGAAGCACATTCTTAAATATCATATAATTTTGTTTGCAAATTATTTAATAAAAGTGTTTTTATGAGTATAATTATAAAAAAGCATCTTTTTTATTTTTGGCAGGACATTTTGGCAGTTGATCATGGCAACCATAGAAGAAATTGCACATCACATTATTGAACAACAGATGGGAGAGGTATGTCTAGTTTGCAGTTTATCCACTGACACACCAAACTTTTATAATTCATATTAAATGCATATGCCAGATTCTAGAGTTCCAGAAATAAAAGATATTCCCTAACTTAAGATTGCTTTTCAGGCTACTGAGAGATAGTTGAATAATCAGACAATTTATAGTAGAATGTAGTAAGTGCTGTGGCAGGTCATCGTATCTGGTGCTGTGGGAGCACAGAAGCAAAAGAATTGAAAGGAAGGAAGGAAGGAAGTTACAGGGTTGTGGAGTGAGTAGGAATGCTTTTGGAGGGAATGCTTTTTGGAGGGTGCAACCTGAGTCCAATTTTGGTGGGATCAGTAGGAGTTCAGTGTCAATACCGACATCTTCATTTTTTTTAAATGGTTATGTCCTATTAATGAGAGATACCATGTAATCTGGAAATTCTCAAAATATCGTCTGGGGACCCTTTCAGAGAATCAGCTAGGTAAAAACCATTTTCATAATAATACTAAAATGTTATTTGCCTTTTCAGTGTTGTTCTCTCCCAAGTATACACTGGAATTTTCTTTCCTTTTTTTTTTGAGATGAAGTTTCACTCTTGTTATTCACACTGGAGTTTAGTGGCGCAATCTCGGCTCACTGCAACCTTCGCTTTCCGGGACCATGTGATTTTCCTGCTTCAGCCTCCCAAGTAGCTGAAATTACAGGCATACGCCACTACTCCTGGCTAATTTTGTATTTTTAGTAGAGATGGGGTTTCTCCGTGTTGGTCAGGCTGGTCTTGAACTCCCCCCGACCTCAGGTGACCTGCCCACTTCAGCTTCCCAAAGTGCTGGGATTACAGGCGTGAGCCACCATCCCTAGCCTACAAGGAATTTTCTACAGACTGTGTGACATGTGATGATACTATATGATGAAATGTGTCAACATTTATAAGGTATACATCATCACTTAATCATTGTTTTCCAGATGACCAATGTATAATGTTAGAAAACCATACATGAGTGAAGGATCCATTTAAATTGCAGGCTAGACCAACAGATTTTAATATAGTTTGTGACTCTACCTTGCAGCTAACCTTTGAAAAGCTGCCACTTGTTGAGTAGTTGTAGTGTTGAAGAACGACTTTCACAGTTTGAAAAGGGTATTAAAATAGCCTTCCCCTTTTCAACCAATAAATATGAAACTGAATTTTCTTCACCATATATACATATATTAATGTATGTATATGTATATATAGGGAAGAAATATATTTCCAACTAATATTTTGTGGTCACGTGCCTGACTAATGTTTATATTTCATAGTGATGGGGTTTTGCCATGTTGCCCAAGCTGGCCTGGAACTCCTGGGCTCAAGCAATCCAATCCACCCACCTTGGCCTTCCAAAGTGCCTGGATTAAAGACGTGAGATACTGTGCCCAGCCTCATTATAATCAAAACAACGTAGTTCAACAGATTAAATGAAGAAACAGATATGAGATTCTAAATTATATTAAACCAGACATTTAAGCAATTTGCAGAAATATAAAACAATGCCATTCTTTACATTTTTGTTTGGAAAATAAACTTATTAATCATTAAGAAATAGGTTATAATGAGTACCAAAAAAATAGGATGAATGAATAAAACCTAGTATTTGATAGCACAACAGAGTGACCATATTCAATATTTATTTATTATTTTTATTTTAATTTTATTTTTATTAAAAATTATTGTAAAACTTTTTTCATTTTTTTATTTTTGCAGGCTTGGATTTTTTTAAATTTTATTTTTAGACGGAGTCTCACTCTGTTGCCCAGGCCGGAGGGCAGTGGCACAGTCTCTGCTCGCTGCAATCTCATCCTCCCAGGTTGAAGCGATTCTACTGCCTCAGCCTCCTGAGTAGCTGGGATTACAGGTGCCTGCCACCACACCCGGCTAATTTTTTGTTTTTTTTTTTTTTTTTTTTTTTTTTTTTTTGAGACGGAGTTTCGCTCTTGTTACCCAGGCTGGAGTGCAATGGCACGATCTCGGCTCACCGCAACCTCCGCCTCCTGGGTTCAGGCAATTCTCCTGCCTCAGCCTCCTGAGTAGCTGGGATTACAGGCACGCGCCACCATGCCCAGCTAATTTTTTGTATTTTTAGTAGAGACGGGGTTTCACCATGTTGGCCTGGCCGGTGTCAAACTCCTGAGACCTTGTGATCCACCCACCTCGGCCTCCCAAAGTGCTGGGATTACAGGCTTGAGCCACCGCGCCCGGCCCAATTTTTTGTATTTTTAGTAGAGATGGGGTTTCACCATGTTGGCCAGGCTGGTCTTGAACTCCTGACCTTGTGATCCCCATGCCTCGGCCTCCCAAAGTGCTGGGATTACAGGTATGAGCCACCGAGCCCGGCCAATAATAATTTAATTGTACATTTAAAAATAACTAAGAGAGTATAATTGGATTATTTTTAACATACAGGATAAATGCTTGTGGAGATGGATGCCATATTGTCCATGTGATTATTACGTATTACCTGCCTGTATCAAAACATCTCATATACCGCAAAGATGATATATACTTACTATGTACCCATGAAAATTAAAAACAAATAAATAAAATGTTAACATTTAGTGGGTTGTTAATTTTAAATGAATCAAGTGTTTTAAAAAAAATTCTCTTTGAATTTCTAATATGTTAAATATCAATAGATATAGCTCACATGTAGAAAACCTCACCTCTGCTGAAAATACAAATAATTAGTTGTATGTGGTGGCAGGTGCCTGTAATCCTAGCTACTCAGGAGGCTGAGGCAGGAGAAACGCTTAAACCTGGGAGGTAGAGGTTGCAGTGAGCCGAGATCGCACCATTGCACTTCAGCCTCAGCAACAAGTGTGAAACTCGGTAGTGTCTCAAAAAAAAAAAAAAAAGCCCTTCAGAATCCTCAGTAATATTTTAGAATGTAAAGGGGTCCTAAAACCCAAGAACTGTTTCCATAATCTACTGCTCTTCCCTATTGAAGGCTCTTTGGATTGCTTAAATATTCAATTATTATAATTATCATGCCGCAGTAAATGTCCTTTTACTCATTTAAGCAGAACGTTTCAACCCAGGAACAGTTAGACCATGGATATGCCAAGTGCTCTTCTCTAAGACAGTGTGAACTATTAGTCTTTTATTCAATACAGTTTGCTTTAGGAAGAAACTGATTAGTGAATCAGAGTTTCGTTTTAAATTTTGCATAGAAAAGAATATTGAAATAATTTCAGGAAAATAAAAATAGAAAAAGTTTGGTACAGAAGAAACAGGAATGGAATTATGAAAAATTAGAAACCAACTTTGCCATTTCAAAATTGAATCAAGGAATTTAATTGGCCTAATGAAGTTTACTCTGGAATATATTTGCTGAATACCAGAAACTCTCAATGCTGAAATAGTTCTCTATATTCTTGAAGTTGCTCCTCCCCAGACTACCCCATCTTGGCAGATGGCAGTTCTGTCCTGCCAACTGCTGAAGCCAAAATTTTGTAATCAAACTTGACCCTTTCCTTCTTTTTTTTTTTTTTTTTTTT
>NW_016107333.1:12779613-12780800 GCF_001604975.1 Cebus imitator | reverse complement strand
TTTTTTTATATGGAGTCTTGCTCTGTCGCCCAGACTGGAGTGTAGCTCAGTCGTGGCTCCCTACAACTGTCACCTCCCTGGTTCAAGCAATTCCCTTGCCTCAGCCTTCTGAGTAGCTGGGATTACAGGCATGCGCCACCATGCCGAGCAAATTTTTTTCTTTCTTTTTGAGACAGAATCTCACTGTGTCGTCCAGGCTGGAGTGCAGTGGCATGATCTCGAATTACTGCAACTTCCACCTTCCAAGTTCAAGTGATTCTTGTGCCTCAGCCTTCCAAGTTCAAGTGATTCTTGTGCCTCAGCCTCCCAAGTAGCTGGGACTATAGGCGCCCACCACCATGTCCCACTAACTTTTGTATTTTCAATCGAGACGGGATTTCACCATGCCCGGCCAAGGCTGGTCTCAAACTCCTGACCTCAGGTGATCCACCTGCCTCGGCCTCCCAATGTGCTGGGATTATAGGCGTGACCAACTGCACCTGGCTTTTTTTGTGTATTTTTAGTAGAGACGGGGTTTTACCATGTTGGCCAGACTGGTCTCGAACTCCTGACCTCAGGCAGTCTGCCCATCTGGGCCTCCCAAAGTGCTGGGATTACAGTTGTGAGCCACTGCGCCCAGCCCCTTGACTATTCTTTCTTCATGTTCCACTCCAGTCCGTCAGCACATTTTGTTACCTCTCTCTTCTTAAAAATAAAAAAAAATCCCAATGTAATTGGTTTTTCACCCCCAGCGTGGTCCCTACTCTGTTCCTGGCCAGTATTTCTGCCCATATATCATAACCAGATACTGATGGTATCTGCAGTAGTGTCCTTTCTGATCTCCCTTAATTTTACTCCTGAACACTTTTTTTTCTTGAGACAGACCTGCTCTGTCCCCCAGGCTAGAGTGTAGTGGCATGATCCCAGCTTACTGCAACCTCCGCCTCTCGGGTTCAAGCGATTCTCCTGCCCCAGCCTCTCCAGTTGCTGGGACTACAGGTGCCCACCACCATGCCCAGCTAGTTTTTACATTTTAGTAGATAACGGGGTTTCATCATGTTGGCCATCTGTTCTCGAAGTTCTGACTTGAAGGGATCCACCTGCCTCAGCCTCCCAAAGTGCTTGGGATTACAAGCGTGAGCCATGGTGCCCAGCCTACTCTTGAACATTTGCAGTCTGTTCTTCAGAATAAATTTAGAGTACTTTTT
>NW_016107333.1:12764789-12778443 GCF_001604975.1 Cebus imitator | reverse complement strand
TTTGCTCTTGTTGCCCAGGCTGGAGTTCAGTGGCACCATCTTGGCTCACTACAGCCTCCGCCTCCCAGGTTCAAGCGATTCTCCTGCCTCAGCCTCCTGAGTAGCTGGGATTTCAGGCATGCACCACCATGCCCGGCTAATTTTTTGTGTTTTTAGTAGAGACGGGGTTTTGCCATGTTGGACAGGCTGGTTTCGAACTCCTGACCTCAATTGATCCACCCACCTGGGCCTCCCAAAGTGCTGGGATTACAGGCGTGAGCCACCACACCCGACCTACACTTTTTTTTTTTTAAACAGGATCTCACTGTGTTGCCGAGGCTAGTCTTGAACTCCTGGCCTCAAGTGATCCTCCTGCCTCAGCCTCCTAAGTAGCTGGGATTATAGATACATGCTACTGTGTCTGGCTGATTCTTGTTTAAACAGTAAAATCCTGTCATTCCTCTGCTCCCAACCCTCTGGTGGCTCTCCATTTCACACAGTAGGAAATCTAAACTTTTGTATGGCCTACAAAGCCCTCTAAGTCCCAGCTGTCACTCAGATCCCATCCACTATAATTCCTATCTTCCCTTCTTTCTTCCTCATACTGCTCTATTGCTGTGCTTTGTGCCTCACGTGTCAAATACCCTCTCTCCTGCCCTGGGACCTACTTTTATGCTCTGTTTCTTCTACTTGGAATGTTCTTCCCCTAGGTAGTCCTAAGCCTTGGTCTGTTTCCACTCACGTCTTTGCAAAAACGATACCTCCTTAGAGTGATCTTCCCTCATTGCCCTCATTCTGATACCGTCTCACCTTACTTTGTTTTTCTTCATAGCACTTAGTACCACCTGACAATATTATTGTTTCCCTATTTACTATCCTTTTCCACTAAAATAAAAGCTTCATGAAGGCAAAAATTGTGTTTTATTCACTGCTACATCGCAGGATGCAGAACAGCCAATGGAAATCACCAATATATATTTGGCTAAATGGAATGTAGGAGGGAAGGGGAAGGAGGGAATCAAAATAGGTCAAAATGTTCTTACTCTTGTACCTTTGTTTGTTTGCACATTTGTTTATTTCCATAGGATAGAATTTTGTGGCAGTAGAATTGGTAGTTTAAAAGGTATGTGTATGTTCTGCTGTAGTCTGTAAATAAAAAGATTTAAAAAAAAAAAGGTATACCTGTGTGTTACATTGACTATATATGTAATGATGTGCTTTTCTGTCTTTGAAGATAGAAGTTAATTGTGTCATTAGAGAAAAACAAATGATTGATTTGAATTCATTATTTATTTTTTATAATTTTGTTAGATTGTTACAGAGCAGCAAACTGGGCAGAAAATCCAGATTGTGACAGCACTTGATCATAATACCCAAGGCAAGCAGTTCATTCTTACAAATCATGATGGCTCTTCTCCAAGCAAAGTCATTCTGGCCAGGCAAGATGCCGCTCCAGGAAAAGTTTTCCTCACAACTCCAGATCCAGCAGGTGTCAACCAGTTATTTTTTACCACTCCTGATCTGTCTGCACAACACCTGCAGGTAACAAGTGTCTTTTTCTCTTACAAGTGTCTTAAGTGTCTTACGCTTAAAATAATTTCTTTAAAAAAAAAAACAATTTTTTTAAAGAAATTGTTTTAAGGATATGTCCTGCCATGAATACTTTGGATATATGTATATTCAGTAGGAAAAAAAATGCATAAAACTGTGTGTAGCACAGAGTGTCTACAGTGACAGCCCTCTCCTGTGGGCCACTGTACTTTCCTCACACTCATATATTTTGGGGGATTCTTTGTTGCATGCAGTAAGATCCACTCTGGCTGATGTAACTAGGAAGGCCTTTAATAAAATATATAGAGAGCTTGCAGAATTGTTAGGAAGGCTGAAGAAACAGTTCTAGGCCAGGTTTTCAAGAATGCTGGAGCATGCTGCAAAAATTCGCTTCTAAGAGACCTCCTGCTGCTTCTGCATAATTAGGAAATGGTCAAGTCAGGAGCAGCTTTTGTAGCTGTATTTTCCAGAAGCAAGCTGCCTGTGGCAAAAACAGGAAGCTGCCAGATCAAGAAGTTTGGACTGGGGCGGGCGTGGTGGCTCAAGCCTGTAATCCCAGCACTTTGGGAGGCCGAGGCGGGTGGATCACGAGGTCAAGAGATCGAGACCATCCTGGTCAACATGGTGAAACCCCGTCTCTACTAAAAATACAAAAAATTAGCTGGGCATGGTGGTGCTTGCCTGTAATCCCAGCGACTCAGGAGGCTGGGGCAGGAGAATTGCCTGAACCCAGGAGGCGGAGGTTGCGGTGAGCCGAGATCGCGCCATTGTACTCCAGCCTGGGTAACATGAGCGAAACTCCGTCAAAAAAAAAAAAAAAAAAAAAAGAAGTTTGGACTATAGCTGCTGGCTTCAGCATTGTCCTTCCTTTGTTGTCATGCGTATCTCCGTGACATGGCAAGCAATCTAGTCATGGTCTCCTGCTTTACTCTGGAACGTGGTAGTATAGGTTAACATTACACCATTTTACTTTTTGCTACAATAGAAAATTATACATTATTCTTCAAAGACCCAAAAAGTTTTATATACCACATGCCTGTGGTTATGTAGATGTTTTCACTGCTGGTTGCTATGATTGGATACAAATATGATATACTCTGAAGTTTGCTTTTAGAGACTTTCTGAAGGGGATCTGCTTAAAATTGGGTTTCACATTTTATGATGAAAAATGAAAGAAAATTCTTCTTTGGATTGAAAAACTCTGAATTCATAAAACATGAAAATTTGCCTACATATCCTGATATCATCTATTCATCCATTGATATTATTTGTATTGGTTTTGGAAATAAAGGTAGAAAGTAGATAGGGCCATAGATTTATAAGAATTCATTTTATCAACAAGACAGAAGTCACACAAAAAAATTTATAACATTATATGTACCTTAATTTCTTTTTCTTAAATTAGTAGACTTGATTTTTTAGAATAGTTTTAGATTTGCAGAAAAACTGAGCATATAGTACAGAGTTCCCATATTACCCCCCAGTAAATACAGTTTCCCTTATTAACATTTTATATTCACATGACCTATTTATTACAATTAATGAGGAATATTGATACATTATTAACTGAAGCTTATAGGTGGTTAGACATTCCTTGGTTTTTGCCTAATGGCCCTTTTTGTTCCAGGATCCCATTCAGGATACCTTATCACATTGAGTTGTCCTGTCTCCTTTGGCTTCTCTTGGTTAGACCAGTTCTCACTTTCCTTGTTTTTGAAGACCTTGACAGTTGTGTGAGGAGTACTAGCCAGGTATATTGTAGGATGCCCCATGAATGGACTTTATCTGGGAGGAAGATTACAGAAGTTAAGTGCCATTTTGTCACATTATATAAAAGATACTATCAACATGATTTATGACTGATGAGGTTGACTTCTGTCACCCGACTGAGGTAGTATTTGTCAGGTTTCTCCATTGCAAAGTCACTCCTTCTTTAAAAAAAATTCCGTATTTTAAAAATGAAGATAATATTGGCACTTTGCCTACTTATGGATCATCTCTAAAAGCAGTGAAAGAGAAACAGGTATAGGTTGGAATTCCCTTAGGTCAAAAGCTGATTTCTGGTCTAATGACATGGAATGTGGGCAAATCCCTCAATCTCTCATCTCCTTCCAGCCTTAGGAAAAATAGATAAAAGGTTAGCAAGATTTGCAACAGGTAGGCTATTAAAGAAAAGTGTAATACTTGCCATAGATGCTTTCATAGGACATCTACTACCAAAAGTTTTTGTTTTGATTAAGTACTTACTGATGACTGATTGTTGTGGTGATGTAAGAAAAAATGATGCAATATATTACATAGTAAGGGGTAATCATTTTAAGAACCATTTAAAGTTTGTAAAATCAGAATTACTCCTGAAGGAATTCAAATGCCTTACCATTTTTTAAAATTGAATTTATTTGTTCACATTTCAAAATTGAAAGAAAAAGTTGAAAGAAAGAAACTAGTTAGCTTTTTTTTTTTTTTTTTTTTTTTTTGAGACGGAGTTTCACTCTGTTGCCCAGGCTGGAGTGCAGTGGCACAATCTCGGCTCACTGCAACCTCTGCTACCCAGGTTCAAATGATTCTCCTGCCTTGGCCTCCTGAGTAGCTGGGACTACAGGCACGTGCCACCATGTCCAGCTCATTTTGACAGGGTTTCACCATCTAAGCCAGGATGATCTGGATCTCCTGACCTTGTGATCCACCCACCTCAGCCTTCCATAGTGCTGGGATTATAGGCGCGAGCCACCAAGCCTGGCCTTTTTTTTTTTTTTTTTCTCTGAGATGGAGTCTCACTCAGGCCGGAGTGCAGTGGTGCAATCTCAGCTCACTGCAACCTCCACTTCCTGGGTTCAGGCAGTTTTCCTGCCTCAGCCGCCAGAGTAGCTGGGACTACAGGCATGCACCACCACATCCAGCTTTTTTTATTTTTTTTTTAATTTTGAGATGGTATCTTGCTCTGTAACCCAGGCTGGAGTGCAGTGGTGTGATCTCGGCTCACTGCAACCTCTGCCTCCCAGGTTCAAGGATCCTCCTGCATTAGCCTCCCAAGTAACTTGGATTACAGGTGCCCACCACCACAGCCGGCTAATTTTTTGTATTTTTAGTAGAGATGGGGTTTCACCACATTGACCAGGCTGGTCTCAAACTCCTGACCTCAGGTGATCCGCCAGCTTTGGCCTCCCAAAGTGCTGGGATTACAGGCGTAAGCCACCGTGCCCAGCTTTTGTTCGTTTTTTAAAGAAGAAACTAGTTTCCTTTGCTACTATCTTATTAGCTGCGCCTAGTGATGAGCTTTTTAAGTCTGTACCTTTGTATAGCAACTATATCAGCATGATTATATAATTACCTCAAGGGAGTTTATTTATAGCCCCATTTCTATTTAAAAAGTTCAGTTATCTTTTTATGCTATTACAAGCATATTTTTTGTCATGTCATTCCTTGTGGAAAGGTTCTGAGCTCTTCATAGAGTTCAGAGTTTAAGAGTAACTTGTGATTCATACCTGAGTCACGGCACCAAGAAAAAAAAAAAAAGAATAACTTGTGAAAAAGCAACAAAGCAAAACCAACTGAATGTTCTTTAATTTTTTAATAGAATGAGTGCTGTTGAGTAACAACAGGTTTTTTGTTTTTTGTTTTTTTAAGCTCCTAACAGATAATTCTTCTCCAGACCAGGGACCAAATAAGATTTTTGATCTTTGCGTAGTATGTGGAGACAAAGCATCAGGTAACATTAAAAATAACCTCTTAAAAATAAAAAAAGAAAAATAACCTCCTTTATGTGTCGTGTTGTTAAAATAGCTACCACACTACCATGTTTCTTCTACTAAAAGAAAGAAGAAGAAAAAAAAAAGGCCGGGCGTGGTGGCTCACACCTGTAATCCAAGCACTTTGGAGGCCAAGGCAGGTGGATCACCTGAGGTTGGGAGTTCAAGACCAGCCTGACCAACATGGTGAAACCCCGTCTTTAAAAAAATA
Source organism: Cebus imitator (assembly GCF_001604975.1). Taxonomy (NCBI): domain Eukaryota; kingdom Metazoa; phylum Chordata; class Mammalia; order Primates; family Cebidae; genus Cebus; species Cebus imitator. The sequence continues at coordinate 12,772,953 of NW_016107333.1, read as the reverse complement.
AACAAATAAAAACTAAATAAATAGGAGAAAAATAAAGGAGTATGTCATTTTTATGGTTCACATTTGTAGCCTTTAAAATTTAACTAATTTTTTCCCCAAAGTTCTTTTTATTTTGATACGGAGTCTCACTCTGTTGTTCCAGCTGGAGTGCAGTTTCATGATCTCAGCTCACTGCAGCCTCTGCCTCCTGGATTCAAGCAATTCTCCTGCCTTGGCCTCCCAAGTAGCTGGGACTACAGGTGTGTGCCACCATGCCTGGCTGACTTTTGTATTTTTATTAGATATGGGGTTTCACCATGTTGGCCAGGCTGGTCTCAAACTCCTGGCCTCAGATGATCCACCCACCCTTCCTTGGCCTCCCAAAGTGCTGGGATTACAGGTGTGAGCCACCATGCTCGGTCCCAGAGTTCTTTATTCACTTATTTTCTTTACTTCAGTGCAGTTTAATTTGATTTGTAAAGAAATAAAATGTGTATTTCACTTTTGAAAGTGAACATGTAAAAAACAAAATTTTTTTTTTGAGATAGAATCTCACTCTGTTGCCCCAACTGGAGTGCAGTGGTGCAATCTCGGCTCACTGCAACCTCTGCCTCCTGGGTTCAAGCAATTCTCCTGCCTCAGCCTCCGGAGTAGCTGGGACTACAGGTGTGTGCCACCACACCCAGGTAATTTTTATATTTTTAGTAGAGACGGGCTTTCGCCATACTGGCAAGGCTGGTGTTGAACTCCTGACTTCAAGTGATTCACCTGCCTCGTCCTCCCAAAGTGTTGGATTACAGGCTGGATTACGCCCATCTGTAGAAAGATTTTTTTAATGTGAAAACTAGAAGTTTTGGCAAAGGAATCATTTAAAAATGATGGGTTCTGATCCCTAATAATACATTACATTAGGCCAGGCAAGGTAGCTCATTCCTGTAATCCCAGCACTTTGGGAATGGAGGCAAAAGGATCACTTCAGGCCAGGAGTTTGAAATCTGCCTGGGTAACATAAAGAGATCCTGTCTCTTAAACAAAAAATATCAGCCAGTAGTGATGGCACTGTTAGCCACTAGGAGGCTGAGGCAAGAGGATCACTTGAGCCCAGGAATTCAAGGATTTAGGGAGCTTTGATCATGCCACTGCACTATAGCCTAGGTGACAGAGCAAGACCCCATCTCTAAAAAAAAAATTAATAATTCATATATTTTTTATTAGAGAATATGCTTGTTTCATTCTCTATTTAGTAACCTCTCTTTGGGAGGCCAAGGCAAGAAGGATGGCTTAAGCCCAGGATGGAGACTAACCTGGGCAAGATGGCAAGACTGTCTCTAAAAAAAGTTAAATAAAAAAACTGGTCGGGCGTGGTGGCATAAGCCTGTGGTCCCAGCTACTTGGGGAAATCCCTTAAGTCCAGTAGTTCAAAGCTGCACTGGACTGTGATCGTAGCATTGCACTTCAGTCTGGGCCGCAGAGCATCTCTAAAATAATTACAATAAATAAAAATAACTTCTAAAAATGTTTTTCATGTCAGAAGCTCAAAAATCAGTTTCATCCCATGTGGTTTAAAGGGGAGCAGTTGGCTTATTTCATTTCTGTTCTGAAGTAACATGATTTATATTTTCTTAAACATTTTATCTCTAGGACGTCATTATGGAGCAGTAACTTGTGAAGGCTGCAAAGGATTTTTTAAAAGAAGCATCCGAAAAAATTTAGTATATTCATGTCGAGGATCAAAGGATTGTATTATTAATAAACATCACCGAAACCGCTGCCAATACTGCAGGTTACAGAGATGTATTGCGTTTGGAATGAAACAAGACTGTATGTATTAGCTTTTAAGCAGAAAATACTTTTTAAGGATTCCAGCAAACTGGAAGAGTATTCAAATTAACAAGTTAAAATATGTCAAATATGTATACTTTTTAGTTTAGTTTTCCAACTAAAAATATAATACATAAATATGTATGTATTTTTTATTCAACTAATATTTATTGAATGCCTGTGTAACAAGCATGTATTTGTAGTTTGTGTTTGGCAAAAAGCTTAACTAGCTTCAGATACCAGTTTACTTTTTGATTTAACTACTAAAGATTAGTAAGATAATGACAATAGCTAGTATCCATTGAGCTCTCACTACGCTAGACACTGTACTTATCATGCGTGTTAACTTACTCTCACAGCGATTCTCTGCAGTAAATACTGTGTTACCCATTTTACATTTGAGTAAACAGAGGTTGAGAAATCTGCTCAAGGTCATATAACTAATAAGTGGCATAAGCTGGCTTTGAATCCTGGCAGTTTAACAACCTTACTATACTATCTCCTAAATATTATGAGATAAAATTCTTATAAATATTACATATTAATTGTATTTTATAAAGAAAGACCAAGTAGTTGAATTACTTCTCAAAAATCTCCTGTCCTTAGTTAATAAAAGATCTACCTTAGGCTTTTTTGTTCCTTTCAGTATTAGTTTCAATGGATTAAATTTCACTTCATTTTTTTAAAGCACTCATGTAGATAGGTAAGTGACTCCTAACTTTAGTTCTTTCTTCTTGAAGGTGAACTTTTAAAAAATAAGAGTTCGTTTACATTTCTATCACAGGAATGGGGAGCAGGGAGAGAATGGAGAATAAGTGATGCAAGCCAGCTAGTTTTACTAATCTAAAGCAACTTTGTTGAACTTGCACATAATTTCTAGAGATTGATGGTTATCTTTGGAGTTTAGTATGATAGGCATGTCTCCTATTAGCATACCTACAGCTTACATTTATAATTGTCTATAAATCCTATATTGTGATATAATAGTTTAACACATTTTTGTAGCTGTCCAATGTGAAAGAAAACCCATTGAAGTATCACGAGAAAAATCTTCCAACTGTGCCGCTTCAACAGAAAAAATCTATATCCGAAAAGACCTTCGTAGCCCATTAACTGCAACTCCAACTTTTGTAACAGATAGTGAAACTACAAGGTAAAGTAAAACAGACACTGAGTAGCTGGTCATTTTGTTTTTCTTCCCAATGAAACTCAGGTTAAAATTTGTGCTTATTTGTCATAGGTCAACAGGATTGTTAGATTCAGGAATGTTTGTGAATATTCATCCGTCTGGAGTAAAAACTGAGTCGACTGTGCTGATGACGTCAGATAAGGTGTGTTTAGTACAATTTAAAGCTTTGATATTTTTAAGCTTTTTAAAATGTTTTCCTAATTGCTTCCATTGCTTTGGTCAATTGCTTTGTTCTTAAAAAAAAAAAAAACAAACCTTGTAATGTGGAATTTTTAACATAAACTAGAAATGCTCAGCCAAGCATGGTGGCTCACGCCTGTAATCCCAGCACTTTGGGAGGCCGAAGCAGGTGGATCAACTGAGGTCAGAGTTTGAGACCAGCCTGACCAACATGGAGAAACCCTGTTTCTACTAAAAACAGAAAAAATCAGCTGGGTGTGGTGGTGCATGTCCGTAATACCAGCTACTCAGGCAGGATAACCTTGAACCGGGAAGTAGAGGGTGCAGTGAGCCGAGACTGCACCATTGCACTCCAGCCTGGGCAACAAGAGGGAAACTCTGCCTCAAAAAAAAAAAAAAAATTAGAAATGTTCATAGTTTCACTAGGATGATTATCACTTCAACATGAAAGCAACAAACACATACTCTTCCCTCATCTTGAAATAGAAGCCCTCAGTAAAAGACATTTATAGGTATAAAATTCTTAGTATTTATTTTATGTTCCCTTATAGATATGTTAGTGCTAAAATACTTAAAATATTTCAGGTAAAAATAAATTCCTAGCATGCCTCCATCAAAATATTTTCTTGAGTCAAGAGTAGGAATAGGACTTCAAGAACTCTCCTGTTATTTTTTTCAGGTCATCCAGTTCTCTTAGGGATTGGAGCAGCTTTAAGTTAGACCAGTGGTCTAAAGGAAAAACTGTTTGTTTATTTGGATTGAACATGTAGAGTTTCTGTACTTTTCAGAAACACTTTATAAGAACAAGAAGCAAAAATTTATCCTGAAAACTTATATCTGAAAACAGATTTTAGGAAGCCTGCAGTCAGGGTTTATTTCAGCCTGTGATGGGGTTTTTGTTTATTTTTGAAACAGGGTCTCCTCTGTCACCCAAGCTGGGGATGTGGTGGTGGCATAATCATGGCTAACTGCAGCCTTATCCTCTCAGGCTCCAGTGATCCTCTCACCTAAGTCTCCCAAGAAGCTAGGACTGCAGGCACGTGCCACCGTGCCTGGCTAATTTTTTCTATTTTTATAGAGACCCAAGTCTCATTGTATTACCAGCTGGTCTCGAACTCCTGGGCTCAAGTGATCCTCCCACCTCAGCCTCCCAGATTGCTGGGGTTATGGGCATGAGCCACTCTGCCTAGCCGGGATCTGGTTTCACATAACCTACAAGATTATTTGTCCTGTTTATTGGAAGATTTGTTATATATTTGTCACTTGATGCTTTAAGGCACTCTAAATACTTGGGCTCTGAAATCAAATTTCATCTATCACTTACTAGCTATATAACATTAGGGAAGTTATTTGACCTCTCAGTGCCTCACTTTCTCATCTATAAAATAAGAGTAATAAGAGTATCTCTTGGCTGGGCGTGGTGGCTCACGCCTGTAATCCAAGCACTTTGGAGGCCAAGGTGGGCGGATCACCTGAGGTGGGGAGTTCAAGACCAGCCTGACCAACATGGTGAAACCCCGTCTTTAAAAAATAAAAAAGAGTATGTATCTTACAGATTGGGTGTTAGCATATAATTGCTAGGTGAGGCATTTGGCCTCTTGCCATGTATTTTGGAAAACTTAGCCCTGTCTACATGATTAGCCTTGTTTACATGATTCAAGGTTAGAATGATAATTGGTTTTATTGACATATTAACTCCTTTAGGGAAGGAAGGGAACTAGGTTTCGTTGACAAACTACTCTGCCCAGACACTGTGCTCTCTTACGTATCTTTGTATTAAATTGTTATGACAACCTTATGTAAGCTTCTCTGACAAATGGCCCCAAAACTGTGAAGTCACAAGATGAAATTTTTCCATGTTGGCTAAGAACTTCTTCTTTGGGGCAAAAACTTAAGAATCTAGTTAGATATGTTGCTAGATAGAAGAGAATATATAAACTTCTAAGTTTTAGGTGACTAGTAAAGCATTTAAAAATTGTAACTGACGTACTTTTTATTCAAATATAAGAAAACTGCTTGGAGCGGAGCTTAACATTGTGGGCTTTTCTGGGCACAGTGGCTCAAGTCTATCCCAGCAACTTGGGAGGCTGAAGTTGAAGAGTTCCTTCAGGCTAGGAATTTGAGACCAACCTGGGAAATAGCAAGACCCTGTCTCTAGAAATAATAAAATTAGCCAGGCATGGTGGTACATGCCTGTAGTCCCAGCTATTTGGGAGGCTAAGACAGAGGATTACTTGAGTCTAGGAGTTCGAGGCTGCAGTGAGCTATGATCCTGCCACTGCACTCCCATCTAGGCAATAGAAGTAAGTGTCTCTAAAAAACACTGTCTCTTAAAAAAAAAAAAAAAAAAAAGCATAGACTTTTGCAATCAGACAGTCCTGCCTCTACTATTTGGATCATTCTTCTGGTTGGTGATAGAGGAATGGTGATTTCTGTTTCACAGGGGTCTAATGGGGGTTACATAAATGCATATATAGGTATTAATTCTGTAAGAACTTGGTAACTGGTAGGGTTTCCAGTAAATTATTTTTGGACCATTGATTAATTTGGAGAGAGCACAAACATTGTTTTATTCTACTGATTCACCAAAATAAATCTTACATAAATTGAAGAATTGTTACAATAAATGAAACATGGGAATGTATGTGTTATTTTAGGATTACGAACACTGAAAAGAAAATCCGTGAAGAAACGATTAATCAAAAAGATATCACTGAGGGGTTGTGTCAGTAGGCCATAGGAGGCAACGTAAAAGGCTTCTCCTTAGGTTAGGATGGGAAAGGATTTACAAAAGAATTAAATAAATTTAAATCAAATATATAAAACATCAAATAGATGAAAACCTATGAATTAAAAATTCTACTCAGAAAAACTCATTTATCACAATTAGAAATGGCTAGGGTATCAACTTCTTGCTCTGAAAATTGGTAACTAAAAGAAAAATAAAGTACCTGCCTTTCCTATACAAATTATAATTCTGGGTTGTGAAAGAGTTGAGAGAAAATTCTTTTTTATAATAGAATTGTAGGGCTGGGTGCGGTGGCTCACCCCTGTAATCCTAGCACTTGGAAGGCCGAGCTGGGTGGATCACCTGAGGTTGGGAGTTCAAGACCAGCCTGGCCATCATGGTGAAACCTCATCTTAAAAAAAAAAAAAAGAATTGTAGCTAATGCACAAATAATGTATACATTTTCAACAAATATTACAAAATGAAGACAAGCCAGGCATGGTGGCTCATGTCTGTAATCCCAGTACTTTGGGAGGCTGTGGCCGGTGGCTCACTTGAGCCCAGGAGTTTAGACCAGCCGCGGCAACATGATGAAACCCCATCTCTACAAACACTACAGAAATTAGCTGGACATGGTGGTATGCACCTGTAGTGAGGAGGCTTAGGTAGGCGGATTACTCGAACCCAGGAGGTGGAGGTTGCAGTGAGCTGAGATCACACCACTGTACTCCAGCCTGGGTGACAGGGTGAAACTGTCTCAAGAAAAAAAAAAAAGACAAATTGAAAGTATGTGATGTTTAACAAAAGATCAGTGTCTTACCTATGTAAAGTGAATTTTCAACTCCAGTAACAAAAAGTGAAGAGAATAATGGATAACTGATCTGTTTTTTTTAATTTTTGTGTTTAACACATTGCCTTTTAACACATTTAATTAACACAGTGTCTGGCAAAAGTTGGCATCCTAAGAAGTCTGTTCAACTATTCATTTTCCCTATTTCCCCTACTTTTCACTAGTATTCTTCACATTCCATGCAAGTTTATAGTTTATATAGAAAGTTTTAGAAATTGTACTCAGGAGGCTGAGGCAGGGAGGATCACTTGAAGCCAGGAGTTCAAGACCAGCCTGGGCAACACAGCAAGACCCCATCTCTAAAAATGAAAAAAAATAGCAAGGTATAGCAGAGCACACTTGCAGTCTTAGCTGCTCAGGAGGCTGAGGCAGGAGGATCACGTGAGCCCAGAAATTTGAGGGTGCAGTGAGCTGTGTTCCTGCCACTGTACTCTAGTCTGGATGAGAGAGAGAGATCTTGTCCCATTAAAAAAAAAAAAAGTAACATATAAACATTGCTTATGAAATGCACCTGATGTTTTTTTTTTGAGACAGAGTTTCACTCTTGTTACCCAGGCTGGAGTACAATGGCGCGATCTCGGCTCACCGCAACCTCCGCCTCCAGGGTCCAGGCAATTCTCCTGCCTCAGCATCCCGAGTAGCTGGGATTACAGGCACGCGCCACCATGCCCAGCTAATGTTTTGTATTTTTAGTAGAGACGGGGTTTCACCATGTTGACCAGGATGGTCTCGATCTCTTGACCTCATGATCCACCCGCCTCAGCCTCCCAAAGTGCTGGGATTACAGGCTTGAGCCACCGCGCCCGGCAGACACCTGATGTTTTTAAACTTGTATTTTCCTCAAGAAATTTTTGAAAGCTCAGAGCCCTTTAACTTTCCAGGATAATTTATCATACTGTTCTTTTCTTTTGGCATATCATAATCTATAATTGGATATTTCAGATTGAAAAATATGCTGATACCAATTCACAGAATTTTAATACCCTTTTTTTTAAAGGCTGAATCATGTCAGGGAGATTTAAGTACATTGGCCAGTGTGGTTACATCATTAGCGAATCTTGGAAAAACTAAAGATCTTTCTCAAAATAATAATGAAATGTCTATGATTGAAAACTTAAGCAATGATGATACCTCTCTGTGTGATTTTCAAGAAATGCAGACCAATGGTGATGTTTCAAGGTAAGGTCTCTTTTGATTACCAGTACCCTTTTGTTTACATGTCTTTCAGTATTTCTTAAAAATATTTTTATCTCAAATTCTATTTATAGAAATTTCAGAAAACAAATACAGGTTAATTATCCCTTATCCGAAATGCTTTGTTCAGACCAGAAATGTTTCAGGTTTCAGATTTGGGAACGTTTGCATTGCTCTGGGTATCATCCATGCCTTTCTGACCTTTTCAAAAATATCTTTACAC
>NW_016107333.1:12748592-12764733 GCF_001604975.1 Cebus imitator | reverse complement strand
AAAAAAAAAAACAGTGAGTAATGCACATAGGTTTTAGCTCCTTATGGGGAATCAGGGAACCTGCCATTGGCATGTCTGGCCCGAACATGTGCCATTTTATTATCCTTAGTGGGCGTGCTTGCTTGGGGGAATCTGGGCGTGTGCAGAAAAGATTTTATCTCAGCTGGTCTTTTTTCCCTTGGGGACAGGAAATAAGCACTAAATACACTGTTATGCACATACATTTTGACTGAATCCATTATGAGAGATCAGGTATGAAATATCCTCTTGTGGCATCATGTTGGTACTCAAAAAGTTTCTGAATTTAGAGCATTTCAGGTTTTAGTATTAGGAATGCTCAACCTACATTTCTGTTCTCACTTAGAAAATTTAAGGCATGGTAAGTTTTAACTGAAAACCTACATTCAGTATGAAAAGTTATATTCTAAATAACAAAATCAGTAAGTGAATATTATAAGATTAGAAATTAAGATAAGAAATTAGTCTTAAAATTTAGGAATTGTTTTCTTCTAAAGATAAAGATGTGTGTAAAGAGTGAAACATTTATCTTTCTAGGCAATCATGTTGATCCTGCTTTTCAATTTCTAGTGATGAAAATTAATGTAAAAGACTTAGTTTAACCAACTGAGTTGTAATATTAGTTTAACCAACTAAGTCTTTTACATTAATATTCAGTTTTAAGTTACACTTGAAGAAAGTAGTATCAGAATTGTTTTTCATTTTATAAATACTAATGCTTAGGATACAGAAACAATTTCTTCAGGCTTTTCCCACACTACGTTTATCATCTAAAATATTGAATAAGCTGAACACATTATTTGTTCAGGAGGCTGAGGCAGGAAAATCACTTCAGCCTGGGAGTTTGAGTCAACCAGCAACTAGACCCCATCTCTAAGAGAAGAAAAAAGATCGTGATAAATATATACTGATTTGGCCAGGCGTGATGGGTGAACCCTGTAATCCTACCACTTTTGGAGGCTGAGGTGGGTGAACCACCTGAGGTCAGGAGTTCAAGACCAGCCTGGTCAACACGGTGAAACCCCATCTCCACTAAAATTGAAAAAATTAGCTGGGTGTGTTGGCGCATGCCTATATTCCCAGCTACTCGGGATGCTGAGGCAGGAGAATCGCTGAACCTGGGAAGTGGAGGTTACAGTGAGTCACGATCATGCCATTGCACTCCAGCCTGGGCAACAGAGCGAGATGCCATCTCAGAAAACACCACCACCAACAACATATTATATATACATATGTATATAATTACTGAATAAATGTAGTATTCAGTAATGAACTATATTTAAGAGTCACAATAAGTAGTACTTTGTTGAACATGAGATTTTAAGAAAGTCTAGGAGGCCTATTGTTGAAAAATAAGCAGAACTATTTTGAGTAATTATTTGCTAACATTAGTTCATCATTATTCTAGTATCAAATTGTTACAGTTTAGATTTAGCTACGTGACCACACGTTTTAAAATGCTCTCTGCCTGGCTGCAGTAGCTCATGCCTATAATCCCACCACTTTGGGAGACCAAGGCGGCAGGATTACTCGAGTCCAGGAATTGGAGACCAGCCTGGGCAACATAGTGAGACGGAGTTTCTACAAAGAATTTGAAAATTAGCCGAGCATGGTGCTGCACACATGTAATCCCAGCTACTCGGGAGGTTGACGTCAGAGGATCGCTTGCTTGAACCCAGGAGTTCAGGATTACAGTGAGCCATGATCGTGCCACTACACTCCTGCCTGAGTGACAGTGTGACAAAATAAACATGAGTAAAATGTTTTCTGAATTTTTAAATAAAATTTAAGACCTACTGTACTGTGTATATTAAAGTCAACATAAGTTCTTATCCTTGTTCTAAGTAACTTTTGTATACAAAATAAATGGGCTAATAGTCTTGTGTGTCAAATATATAATGTATTTTAAAAATGATTAATTAAAAATGATTTTGTTTGAGACAAGGTCTTGCTATATCACCCAGGCTGGAGTACAGTGGTGTGATCATAGCTCACTGCAGCCCTTCCCTCCTGGGCTCAAGCGACAAAATATATAACTTTTAAAAGCCTATTGTCATACGAAAATATAAAGATGTTTCTCCCCCTTAATTATACAAGATTTTAAAAAGACTTTAGGCCGGGCATGGTGGTTCACGCCTGTAATCCCCGCACTTTGGGAGGCTGAGGCAGGAATATCACTTGAGGTCAGAAGTTCTAGATCAGCCCGGCCAGTTTTTTAGGCTTAAATTTTAATTCTAGAATCCTGTATAGAGTTGTTATTTTATTGTGGTGTTTGGTCAGGCTCATAGCTTCTGATGTCTTCTTACAGGGCATTTGACACTCTTGCAAAAGCATTGAATCCTGGAGAGAGCACAGCCTGCCAGAGCTCAGCAGCATGCATGGAAGGAAGTGTACACCTCATCCCTGGAGAATCAAGCATAAATTATACCGAAAAAGAGGGGCCACTTCTCAGCGATTCACATGTAGCTTTCAGGGTATTTCTATATGTTTTTTTAATTTGTATGTTGTATTGCTTGATTTTGATCCACCTTTCAAAAATCAAAGTATGTTTTGTTGTGCTTTTAAAGTCAGAAATATCCCTGATAGAATTTCAAAACAGCAGCTAAAACATACTCATCTGGGCTGGGTGTGGTGGCTCATGCCAGTAATCCCAGCACTTTGGGAGTCCGAGGCTGGCAGATCACCTGAGGTCAGGAGTTCGAGACTAGCCTGATAAACATGGATGAATCCTGTCTCTACTAAAAATACAAAATTAGCCAGGTGTGGTGGCACATGCCTGCAATCCCAGCTACTCGGGAGGCTGAGGCAGGAGAATGGCTTGAACCCGGGAGGTACAGGTTGTGGGTAAGCCAAGATCATGCCATTGCACTCCAGCCTGGGCAACAAGAGCAAAACTCCATCTCAGTAAAAACAAAACAGAAAAAACATACTCATCTGGATATAGAAACAAAATTTCTTCAGGCTTTCTGTTTATCAAGATACCAAATAAGCTGGGCATGTTAGTGCACATCTATGCAGGAGGCTAAGGACTTTTGCATGTGTTGCTTTTGTTCAATGCCTAACTACTGTTTTATAGTAAATCAATTAAGACCCAGATATTTTGCTCTTACCATAGTAACTACAAAGACTCCATTTGTTATGTATCACTCTAATTAGCTGGCTTTCTGCATTATTATAAGATACAAATTGGCTAGGTGCAGCGGGTCCCACCTGTCATCCCACTACTTTGGGAGGCTGAGGCCAGAGGATTGCTTGATCCCTGGAGTTTGAGACCAGCCTCTGCAACATGCCAAGACCTCGTCTCTATAATAAATAAAAATTACGTAATAAATTAAAATTTTAAAAGATACAAATTATTTAATACATTTTAACTTTTAGTTTTTAACTTACACTTTTTAGCCACTTTGGAGAAGGTACATTTGTAATTTGTTTTGTTCCCCTAAAAGTAATGGCAACAATTGCAGTTACTTCTGCATCAACCTAATTATGACAGAAATAATACATGCAGAAAACTAGAAATAATGTAGAAGACTAGAAAATCACTTTCTACTATTTGATTTGTCATTCAATAATGCTTGGATAGAGTTACAGACATGCTCACTGTGGAGACCCCACATTAAGATCCTATTGTTTTGACTCCTCCATTTTAACCACTTAGCTAAGAATACTGTTAGCAAGATGTATGCAAAGGGATTGAATCCATATAGATTTCACTTAGCAATATATAGCAGCCCTGGAATGCCTGAGGGTGACTTCTCGTACTTTTACGATAGATTATAAAAGTCCATGGATTTCTTAGAAGATGTACAGCTGTCAAATAAATGCATGTATCATTAGTAGAAATTGTGAGTGCAAAGTAATATTTGTATTTATAAAATTCACCTTGATAGAAATAGCCACAGAGAAAACGCAGTGGCTTAAAATAGTATAATTTGATGTCGTCAATAAAATAGATCAGTGAAGAAACTTTTATGTAAAATTTTACCAAAGAAAATTTACATGGAAAAAATTACAAAATTTTTTTTACACTCTACAGGAAAACTTAATGTCATTCTAAAAAATTATGGTAAGATTTATGGACAAGGGTGGAGCAAGGCAAAACTTGATTTTTCCCATTGTTCTTCCTTATTCTAAATAAAAAACTTTCTTTTGTTTTCTTAGGTTTATGTTCTGCTTTGGATTTAAATGGGAGGAAGGATGAAATGAGATGTAGAAACAGACCCATTGTGAGGGAAAACGACAGAGTGCTCTTTAGAAAGTAGGGGTAGTTTACCTGTTTATTGTTGATGTTGGTCCTCAAAGTTTTTGATGTCTTGAAATGTTTTGGACAGAAGAATTTGGCAAATTAGAACTTTTTTTTTCTTTCTAGGATTGGCTTTTGTCATTCCATTTTGTCTTCCTGAGTATCTGCACAATCAGCACTTAAAAATTTTGTTGCTCTCCTGCAAAGGACTGCTCCATTTTTCTCGGAGTCTTACAGCCATGTGAAGTCAAATGTTTTACTTTTTGTGATTTCCCCACTTAGCTGCTAGAGTCTGGTAATTTCATGGTTCTCACATTGAAGTTTTCTTGTCATGGGTTTCAAGACCTTACATCTGGAATCAAACCCCTCAGTCCTCTCTTACTTGCTGAGCTGAATAACATTTTGTTCCACTGTTGCATTTCTACGTACACTGTAGTTTGCAGCCTATTTTCACATACACTCTTTCCTTTGAGCCTCACCACATCTGTTGTTAGAATTTTTAATTTTTTCTTTTTGAGACAGAAGTTTAGTGGCATAATTACAGCTTACTGCAGACTCAACCTCCTGGGCTCAACGGATCCTCCTGCTTCAGCCTCTCATGTAGCTGAGACCATAGGCATGTGCCACCACACCCAGCTAATTAAAAAAAAAGTATTTGTCGAGATAGGATCTCACTTTTGCCCAAGTTGGTCTCATATTCCTGGCCTTAAGCAATCCTCTCACCTTGGCCTCCCGAAGTGCTGGGATTACAAGCATGACCCACCACACCTGGCAGGGATAGAATTTTTACTCTCATTTTGTGGCTGAAGAAAGAGATTTAGAGATTTTTAGTATCTTGTTCAAAGCAATCTTGGTAATAAGGAGAAATCATCTAATAATGAAGCTTGAAGTTTGATTTTGAAAAATCAAAGGCAATAGTAATAGTTAAGATTTTTATTGGCTGGGCATACTGGCTCATGCCTGTAATCCTAACACTTTGGGAGGCCTGCACGGGCAGATCACCTGAGGTCAGGTGTTTGAGACCAGCCGGGCCAACATGACAAAACCTCATGTTTACTAAAAATACAAAAATTAGCTGAGCTTAATGGCACATGCCTATAACCCCAGCTACTCAGGAGGCTGAGGCAGGAGAATTGCTTGAACCGGGAGGTGGAGGTTGCAAGTGAGCCGGGATCGCACTGCTACACTCCAGCCTAACCAACAGAATGAGACTCCATCTCAAAAAAACGAAACAAAAAATCTAGGCGAGGTGGCTTACGCCTGTAATCTCAGCACTTTGAGACGCCGAGATGGGCGAATCACGAGGTCAGGAGATCGAGACCATCCTGGCCAACATGGTGAAACCCTGTCTCTACTAAAAATACAAAAAAATTAGCCGGGTATGGTGGCGCATGTGTGTAGTCCCAGCTACTCAGCCTCCTGGGCTGAGGCAGGGGAAGTGCTTGAACCCAGAGGGCAGAGATTACAGTGAGCCAAGATTGTGCCACTGCACTACAGCCTGGGTGACAATGTGAGACTCCATCCCAAATATATATATATGTGTGTGTGTGTGTGTGTGTGTGTGTGTGTGTGTGTGTGTGTGTGTGTGTGTACTCGATCACAGAAGAAAAAAAGATTTTTGTTAAGCTTCAGAATTTTTGGTATGATTTCATGTACCTTATTTCACTTGATTCTTAAAATCTTAGATTAATTACAGTAGATCATATTTCCATGTTAGAAATTACGTATATGCAACAGAAGTGAGGTGGTTTTGGAAATTGCATATACTTATTTCTAAAATGTTTAATATCTTAATATTAGAATCAGTCTTTTTGGTCACCCATGTTTGCAACTTTGGAGGCAATCATTCTCCTTAAGCTTCACTCCTCTTGTTCCGTAACAGAATTTTAACCATTCTGTTGCTTGCATTTCTGCCTTCTTCTTCATTTCCTTCACCATATTTTAGGCCTTTTAAAATTCCTTTCTTGATTTGTTACCCTAATACCTTTGCTTCCAGTCTTTCTTTTCCATTTCGTCCTGTGTGCTGGTACCAGTGTTATATTTGTTAAAAATCAAATTATGTCATTTTGCTACTTATCAGCCTTCAGTAGCTTCCCATTGCCCATGTTATAAAATTAAATCCAGTCTCTATAATTTGACCTTTTAGGACCCTCCATGTTCTGATCCAGCTGCCCATGTTTCTCACACATGACATTGCCTTTCTTAGCCCTTTCTGTAGCTCATTCAGTTTTTATTCTTCCACTGAGATAATAGCACTTGCTCCCAGTGAACTCTCAGTAAATAGTTACTGAATGAATGTGTAATCTAGAGTCTACTGGTAATTAGGGGAAGTGATTAATGAAAAGTTGGGAGTAGAATCCAGATCTCCTAACTCAAATGATTTTTTTTGTATGTGTGTGGAGATTGGGGTTTCACTATGCCCGGGCTGGTCTCAAACTCCAGGCCACAAGCAATGATCCTCCCACCTCAACCTCCCAAAGTGCTGGGATTATAGGCCTGAGCCACTGTGCTTGTGGTCAGCCTTCAAGGAAATTTTTTTTTTTTTTTTTTGAGACATCCTGGCTCTATAGCCCAGACTGGAGTGCAGTGGCAGGATCTCGGCTCACTGCAACTTCTGCCTTCCAGACTCAAGCAATCCTCCTACCTCAGCCTCCTGAGTAGCTGAGACTACAGGCATGCACCACCACTCCCAGCTGATTTTTTAATTTTTTAATAGGTTTAATGAGGTTTCATCATGTTGCCCAGGCTGGTCTCGAACTCATGAGCTCCAATGATCCACCCACCTTGGCCTCCCAAAGTGCTGGGATTATAGGTGTGAGCCGTCACACGCAGCCATCCAGTGATTTTTTTAAAGGCTGTATTGAGCAGGCTGTTGTCAGATTTCAATACAGAAACTGCTAGAAAGATAAGTGTAGAGGCAAGTAATAACTGCTAAAATAGATTGATTAGGTTTAGTTCTTGTCAACACGTAAAAAATTCAGTTCAATATATTGAACTTTTCTAATTTGAAAAATGTGTATAATTCATTTTATAAACCTAAAGATCCACAGGAATTTTGGGGAAGGTCAGTCTCTTTATAAGATAGGAAGAAATCTTTGTCTTTTTAGTCTCAAAGACTTATTAAATGGACTGTTGTTTCTTCAGCCAGCATTAGCTTTCTAATTCAAAATACTAGAGTTTTATTAAGTATGTAAAACAGATTATCAAACATTTTCTCCTTAAACCCAATATGATATGTATTTTAAATAACGAGTCCCTTTAGTGTGTGTTGTAAACTATTTCCATTTTATGATTAAATGCAGCAGAAAGTTTTCAGTTACCACCACTGTTGTGTAATCAAAACCTTTATATCCAGTGTTTATACATTTCAAGTATTAATATTTTATTTAAATGCAATTATAAACTATTTTGCAAAAGTTGGGGTTTTTTTGTGTTTTTTTGTTTTTAATTTTTAGACAGAGTCTTGCTTTGTCTCCCTTGCTCTGTCTCGCAGGCTGGAGTACAGTGGTGCGATCTTGGCTCACTGCAAGCTCCACCTCCCAGATTCCAGCTGTTCTCGTGCCTCAGCCTCCCGAGTAGCTGGGATTACAGGCATGCACCACCACGCCTGGATAACTTTTTGTATTTTTAGTAGAGATGGGGTTTCACCATGTTGGCAGGCTGGTCTTGAACTCCTGACCTCAAGTGGTCTGCCTGCCTTGGCCTCCCAAAGTGCTGGAATTACAGGCCTGAGCCACCACACCTGGCCCTGCAAAGGATTTTTTTGTTGTTGTTTTGTGCCTTACTTGCCCCTTCCCCCAAAACTAGTAATTTTTGGTATTTCCCCTAATTTTTCAGACTTTCTTTTTATTCACCTTAGGTAATCCTGAAAAGATATGATACATTTTGTTTTTTTAAGATTCGATCTTGCTCTGTCACCGAGGCTGGAATTGAGTGGCACAGTCCTGGCTCACTGCAACCTCGACCTGCTGGGCTCAAGGGATCCTTCTGCCTCAGTCTGCTAAGTAACTGGGACTATAGATACATACCACCATGCCCAGCTAATTTCTTTTATTTTTAGAGATGGGGTCTTGCTATGTTTCCCAGGTTGGTCTCAAAATCCTAGGCTCAAGCAGCTCTTCCACCTCAGCCTCCTGAGTTGCTGGTTAACAGGCCTGAGCCATCACACTTCGCTAAAATTTTTGTTGTTTTTTTTTTTGTTTTGTTTTGTAGAAACGGGTCTCGTTATGTTGCCCAGGCTGGTCTCGAACTACTGGCCTCAAGCAATCCTCTTACCTTGGCCTCTTAAAGTGCTGGAATTACAGGTGTGAGCCAAACATTCTTAAATACGTAAAAAATTTTCTTTTCACTTACAGAATTTCCACTATTAATGGCCTTTTTGTTTTATTACTTGGTACCATTTATAAATAGGTAAACCATTTGTGGCTAATAATGAACAAAAGCAGGGTTTTTTTTTTTTTCTTTTTTTACATTTTTATGGAACTTTTCTTTGTTTCAAACCTCAAGACTTGTAGATAGAAGACACCTTTGAGGGGACAGGTGTGGTGGCTCATGCCTGTAATTCCAGCATTTTAGGAGGCCATGGTGGGCAGATCACCTGAGATCAAGAGTTTGAGACCGCCGGGCGCGGTGGCTCACGCCTGTAATCCCAGCACTTTGGGAGGCCGAGGCGGGTGGATGACGAGGTCAACAGATCGAGACCATCCTGGTCAACATGGTGAAACCCTGTCTCTACTAAAACTACAAAAAATTAGCTGGGCATGGTGGCGCGTGCCTGTAGTCCCAGCTACTCAGGAGGCTGAGGCAGGAGAATTGCCTGAACCCAGGAGGCGGAGGTTGCGGTGAGCCGAGATCGCGCCATTGCACTCCACCCTGGGTAACAAGAGCGAAACTCCGTCTCAAAAAAAAAAAAAAAAAAAAAAAAAAAAAAAGTTGTTTTAGGCCGGGTGCGGTGGCTCAAGCCTGTAATCCCAGCACTGTGGGAGGCCGAGGCGGGTGGATCACGAGGTCAAGAGATCGAGACCATCCTGGTCAACATGGTGAAACCCCGTCTCTACTAAAAATACAAAAATTAGCTTGGCATGGTGGCGCGTGCCTGTAGTCCCAGCTACTCAGGAGGCTGAGGCAGGAGAATTGCCTGAACCCAGGAGGCGGAGGTTGCGGTGAGCCGAGATCGCGCCATTGCACTCCAGCCTGGGTAACAAGTGAAACTCCGTCTCAAAAAAAAAAAAAAAAAAGAGTTTGAGACCAAGCTGGCCAATGTGGTAAGACCTCATCTCTACTAAAAATACAAAAAAATTAGCCAGGCATGGTGGCCCACACCGGTAGTCCCCGCTACTCAGGAGCCTGAGGAAGGAGAATCGCTTGAACCCAGGAGGCAGAGGTTACAGTGAGCTGAGATCGATCCACTGCACTCCAGCAGGGGTGACAGAGCAAGACTAGGTCTCAAAAAAAAAAAAGTTATCTTTGAGAATCTGCTGAAAGCTATAATAGTCATTCCCCAGAAAAATACATATGGGCACATCTACCTGCCCCACCCCAGAGGTAGCCAGTGTTAACTGTGTGGCACGTTTCCTTCTGTACTTTTTAGGTATACATATATACATATCCGTTAACATAAATTGGGTCGTCTATTTTAATACATACTGTTTTACAGTTTTTTCTACTTGGATGTCTGTGAGATTTTTTTTCTTTTTTTGTCTTTTATTTGCTTTGACCATTACCCAGGTTCAGAGCTGCTACCTGTGAAATTTTTTTTTGTATGCCATTACATCACAATTTATCTTTCTAATTTTAATGCCCACATATATTCGATAGCATGGATTATTCTTTTCTCTAGTGATAGAAATTTGGGTTGTTGCCAGCATTTAATTTCATTGTTAGATGTAGAGCTGTAATGGACATCCTTACCCATGCTTTTTTGTGCATTTTGCAAGTATTTTGCTGGAACAGAGATTTAGAAGTGGTATTATTGGGTGTACTTATTTTAAAAATTTTGGTAGATAATAGACTAATTGTTCTCCAGATTACCCCACCCTCGGTAGTGTGTACTTGGTTTTCTGTACCTTCACTGTACTTGATACTATTAATCATTTCAGTAATTAGAAAGTAGAAAAAAGTTTCAACAATAGTCAAACATTTTAAAGAGCTGGATCAGCAATATAAACTGACCACTTGCTAGTAGTATGTCCACAGACATACCTGTAGAATAAGTTTTAAAATTTTTTATTTAGTACCAGGCTTCTTGTTGAGACAGAGTCTCGCTCTGTCACCAGACTGGAGTGCAGTGGCATGATCTCGGCTCCGCCTTCCTGGTTCATGCGATTCCCCTGCCTCAGCCTCCTGAGTAGCTGGGACTACAGGCATGCGCCACCATACCCAGCTAATTTTCTTTTTGTATTTTAGTAAAGACAGGGTTTCACCATATTGACCAGGATGGTCTCCATCTCTTGACCTCGTGATCCGCCCACCTCGGCCTCCCAAAGTGCTGGGATTACAGGCACAAGCCACCGTGCCTGGCCTGCCAGGTTTTTTAAATAGGGAGATTTCACACAGAATGTGCACTTTGAACAACTGAAAGAGCTGGCAGTGCTGATCCCACAATTCCATATGTTTTCGTTTTGCTGAATTCAATTCACAGCTGTGTCCTTTATCTGGGAATATGCTCTTCCCAGTTGGTACCAGCAAGCCTGTTGTACTCTGTACTCTCCTGGGCCTGTAAGCATTTAAATTTGTTAACCCCTTAGCCTAAATGACAGAAACATTTATTGGACAGGATTTCTCTTTAAACTGAATTTGTTGTATGCTACTGTTAATGGAGAAAGGGAAGGAAAAGAAACATACTGTTAGACCAAGACAGGAAGTAACATAACCAGGTAATATCATGGTTGATATTTATTGAGATTCTGCTTGTCTGAATATTGCTTTGTTAGAAACTATGGGCTACTCATTTATTCTAAGCCCTGTTAGCTGTAAATTCTAGTGACTTAGCTTATTTCAAGATTAGTTTTTTTTGTGTGAATATATTAGCTGTCATTGATATCTTATGTTTACATTCAACTTTTTCAAAGAAATGATAAATTGGAACGTTCAGTCCTAAGATAATTTACCTAAATCCCTGTTCATACTAGCTCACCATGCCTTCTCCTATGCCTGAGTACCTGAATGTGCACTACATTGGGGAGTCTGCCTCCAGATTGCTGTTCTTATCAATGCACTGGGCACTTTCAATTCCTTCTTTCCAGGCTCTAGGGTGAGTTTTTTGAAGTCTTGAATTTAAATGTGATTTTATAGCACACATGTACATTTAACAAGAACTTTTATTTTGGGAAGATTTGCATTAAAGGAAAACAGAGTATAACATTATAACTTTAGGTTGTGTCATTCATATGACAAATCATGGCAGCTAACTAGTATTTTCTCTGTATGTGGAAGAGTATCCATATTTTGTAGTTTGACTAAGAATTTGGATGGAATATAGTCAGTGGAATTGATAGAGTATGGCTAGCATTTGTAACAGGCCTCATCTTTCATTAGCTCAAAGATAGACTAGACTGTAAGACTGCCCTGGGTTCATGTTTCTCTCTCATCACTACTATTTCAGCGTTCATCCTGGGCATATTACTAAAGAGCTAAATTTTGCCTACAGTGGTTATGTTAAAAGTAAAGATAATTGTTTTCCAATCATGTGGCTCAAAAAAAAAAAAAAGAAAAAAAAAATGTAAACCCCCATAGTACCACGACTGTGATTTAGAGGGTTAGTCTTACCACTAAAGAGTACATCTGAGGCTGAGCATGGTAACTAATGCCTGTAATCCCAGCATTTTGGGAGGTCAAGGCAGTAGGATGGCTTGAGGCCAGGAGCTTAAGACCAGCCTGGTCAACAGAATGAGACCCTGTCTCTACAAAAAAAAAAAAAAAAAGTTTTAATTAGCTGGGCATGGTGATGCACAAGTAGTCCCAGCTACTCTAGAGGCTAAGGTGGGGGTGGGGGGCAATCACTTGAGTCCAGGAGTTCGAGGCTGCACTAAGCCATGATCACATGACTGTAGTCTAGCCTGGGGCAGAGCTAGACCCTGTCTCTTAAAAAAAAAGTATATTTATATTCTGTTCTGAAGTAATCAGATGAGATAGAAAATGGCCTACTATAAGAAACTAAGGATTTACCTAAAGTTTGCCAAATGTATTTAAATTGTTTTAAAGTAACTGGTGTGTATAAAGGCAAAACAGTGGAAAAAGTTAAGCCCATGGTTAGGAAGTTTTTATTCAAAATTAGAAAGTTTTAATTCAACTCCCGGACCCTACTCACCAGTATGATATTATAAACAATTCACTTTCACATCTTCTATACGTGTTCTTCCATTTGCCAAGTAGGAATAGTAATTGCCCACACCTTATCTGTAGAGACTATTTTGAATATAACTAAGAAACATGCAAACATGATTACAAAAGGCATACAGAGAATTGAATAAAGGCATATTTAACATTATAATTTGGTTTATTAATCAGTATTAGATATACCATGCATTAAATAATGTACTCAAATATTAGAGTTACATAGACTAAAAGCCTGATTTTCTGGAATGGTTAACCTTTAAAATGATTGTTAGTCCTTTTTTAACATTCAACTTTCAGAATTTCTCTAGTTGTTTTGTGGGTTTTTTTTTGTTTTGTTTTGTTTTATTTTTTGTCATTGAGACTGATCTCAAACTCCTGGGCTCAAGCGATCCTCCTGCTTTTTAGCCTCCCATACAGGTGTGCAACACCTCACCCAACCTCCAGTATGTTTGTTTGTTTGTTTGTAGAAAAAAATAGAATGTAAATTTACATATTGGCAATTGATTAATTTTATTTATTTATTTAGTTAGAGTCTTGCTGTTTCCCAGGCTGGTGTGCAGTAGTGTGATCTCAGCTCACTGCGACCTCCACCTTCCAGTTCAAGCAATTCTCGTACCTCAACCTCCTGAGTAGCTGGAACTACAGTTGTGCACCACCACACCTGTAAAAATACTGTATTTTTAGTAGAGACAGGGTTTCGCCATGTTGGTTAGGCAGGTCTCAAACTCCTGGCCTCAAGTGTTCTGCCCAGTTTGGTCTCCCAGAGTGCTGGTATTATAGGCGTGAGCCACTGCACTTGGCCAGCAATTGATTTAATCTTAAAACATTAAGTGTATTTCACTCAACTTGTAACTCATATTCATATGTCTAAAAAGTAACCTGGTGATATTTTTCATAATAAGCTATCAGTTATTGTAGTAAAATGACAAAAGGAATTTTGGGGAGTGGTTTGAACCCCTTGAATTATTTACAACACCACTGATCTTGAGTACTTCTATTAAATTGAGTATAATTATCCTATGGAAATAATGCAGATGTTGAAAAAACCAAAAATAAGGTCTCAGGAGGTTTCCGTTTATAAAATAAGTGATTTTTATAGTGGTAGCCACATTTTCCTGTGATCTGTATTGAGAATCAGTTTCAATGTAACAACCACAAGATTCTTTTTAATTAGAATAACTTGATCTAGCAATCAAGGCCATTATGCAGACTCTTATTTTTTATCCCTATCCAGATGATTCATAGATCTTATTTATGTGTTGACTTAATCGTATGGATAAGGACTAAGTGGTAATGATGGAAAAATTCTGTTATATGGAAATAAAAGCTATTCTAAAAGTAGAAACTGGCATTAGGTTATATTTTTATCTCAAAATATAAAAGTTGGTGACTAGAAAAAAAAAAAAAGTTGGTGACCAAGTCCTAATATTACAGAGAGAAACAGATAAGCAACATTAATCATTTTCTAAAATCAAGATTGTTTTGATCACTAATTTTAATTGAAGGGAACAGTAACTTAAAGAATCTTACTAAACAGTGCACGGTTAGTACCATTTGTATTTTACAAGGCTTCCATATTTTACAAAGGTGTTGATTTTCAGTACACAGCTAATACTGTTTATATTTTACAAGGCTTCTGTATTTCACAAAGGTATTGATTTTCTGTTTTAAGATTTGTAGTTTCAGTATTTAGAGGAATTCAGTTGTTGGTTTTAAGTGCTCCCTGCATAATTTAGGTTAAGTAACTAGACGGGTAGTGTAGTGGTAGATTCCATCGCGGGGTAGTGGAGAGAACTTGGCATGATTTGCCTGGAATAAGTGTGGCAGCAGTCATCTCTACCTAGATTCTTACAATATAACCAAAAGCTCCAAGCCACCACCATTTACCACAGGAGATTTTATTTATTGAATAATGTAAGCAATAGCTTTCCATTAAATGCTAAGCCAGAAAGCTGAATCTTTTAAATTACCACTGAAACATAATATAATGTTTCCTGGAACTTTGTGGTTTTGAAGCCTGTAACTTTGTGGGTTCATTGCCATATCATTAATAATTTTTCCCTGAGGCTAGTGCCTTCAGTATTATCAGATATGGGTGGCTCAAAAGTTAATATTCCTTTATGAAAATAAATTGTATAAATAATTATATAATCTCTAATTGTGGGTCCTATGTACATATTTTAATGAACGTTAACAATACAGGCCGGGTGTGGTGGCTTATGCTTGTAATCTCAGCACTTTGGGAGGCCAAGGCAGGTGGATCACTTGAGTTCAAGACCAGCCTGGCCAACGTGGTGAAACCCTTCTCTACTGAAATTTCCAAAATTAGCTGGGCATGGTGGCAGGCACCTGTAATCCCAGTACTCAGGAGGCTGAGGCAGGAAATCACTTGATTCCGGGAGACGGAGGTTGTAGTGAGCTGAGATCATGCCACTGCATTCCAGCCTGAGTGACAGAGTGAGACTCCGCCTCCAAAAAAAAAAAAAGCAAACCCACAAAATAGTGCAGTAGAGAAAAATACCTGTATCTATTTGTAAAAGAAATTAACACATTTAGTGTTTTGCAAGTTAATGCTTTTTTAAAAAATAGAGATAGAGGTCTCACTATGTTGTCCAGGCTGATTTCAAACTCCTTGCCTCAGGTGACTCTCCCAACTCAACCTCCCACAGTACTGGGATCACAGGCATGAGCCATCATATCTGGCCTTTTTTTTTTTTTTTTTAACGTCAACACTTGTGTTGCTTTTTGAATGCTTTATTGATAATCTTAACTACAGTCTCCACTGAGCTCTTTTTGCTTCTTAAAGGAAAGATCTTTTGAACATAAACTACAATAGTCATTTGTTTTCTTTTCCTTACTGGAAAAACTGGTAGCAGACATGCCCTTACCATCTCAAAATATTAACCTTAAATGGAGGAGTCTATACTAAGAAATTTGACTTTAGCATTTTACTTGCTAAATTGTGTAATGAGGTATAAAGGAGCATAAATTTCAAATTCTGTTCTGATGTATCTGCTGGCTTATATGTCTTTGGACCAAGTAACCTAAATTAAATGAGGCTCAGTGTCTGTAAATTAGGAGCAGAAACACTTGATTATGAACTACATCACATAGGTGAGATAATGAAAGTAAATGTATCTAAGCCATTGCCTGCTGCAAAGCAGATAATAAAAGGTCATTTTTCTTCATTCTCTTGAAGACTACCTGTTCAGAGTGGCCTTGCTGTTTTTCTTTCCTAATGTAATTGAACTTTTTAAAAACATAGCTATACCATAAGGATTTTTGGTTTGGGGGTTTGGATAAATGTAAATAGATATCTTTCTGTAGTTGGTTTCTACAGTCCTTTCACTTTTCTTTTGGAAACAATATTCTGGTAGGCTATTTCTCATCTGCCACTTGTGTCTTTTTTCCTTAGTAATAGTTATGGTATACTTATCCTTTGCACTTATACTCCTTTTTTCTGAGCTTCTCCAACAATGCCAAGGTATTTTCTTACTGCAAGATGCATAGCACAGGCCTGTTGTGATTTTTTTTTTTTTTTTT
>NW_016107333.1:12746114-12748502 GCF_001604975.1 Cebus imitator | reverse complement strand
GGTGGCTCACACCTGTAATCCCAGCACTTTGGGAGGCTGAGGTAGGAGAATCACTTGAATCCAGGAGATGGATCACAAGGGTGGATCACAAAGTCAGTAGTTTGAGACCAGCCTGGCCAATATGGTGAAACCCCGTTTCTACTAAAAATACAAAAATTAGCCAGGCGTGGTGGCACACACCTGTAGTCCCAGCTACTTGGTAGGCTGAGGCAGAAGAATCGCTTGAACCCGGGAGGTGGAGGTTACAGTGAGCTGAGATCGTGCCATAGCACTCCACCCTGGGCGACAGAGTGAGACTCAGTCTCAAAAAAAAAAATGAAAACTGAATTTACTCTAACTTCCTTCATGTTAGCTTTTAACTTTTTTTAAATGTTTAAAGTAATATTGAAGTATAGGACTATAACGTAAAACCTCACTCACCAGAGGCAACTAACCCTACTGTTAATAGTTTTGTGTTCTACTAGAATTTTTCCTTGAGATATTTGTTAGACAAATAAGTACACATATTTACACGTCCTATTCTTTGCCTTGCTTTTTACACTCATAGACTTCTTCCTGTGTTGGTACATGTAAATTTACCCCATTTGTCCTTATGGCTTTTATTATAGTATTCCATTTTATGCACTTATTCATTATTAGTAGACATTGGGGTTGTTGCCAGTTTTCTTTGTTACTATATACAGTGCTACAATGTGCATTTTGTGGCATTGTATATGTATTTTTGCCCACTTTTTTAAGTATAGTCTTAGTATAGGCATGTGTTGCTCATTTAACGATGGCTATATATTCTGAGAAATGCATCATTAGGCAATTTTGTCACTGTGAACATCATAGAGTGTACTTACACAAGCCTACTACACATCTAGGCTATATCCTATAGTCTAGTGCTCCTAGATTACAAACCTGTATAGCATGTTACTGTACTGAGTAACATAGGCAGTGGTAACACAATAGTAAATATTTGTGTATCTAAACATAGAGAAGTTTCCATAAAAATATGGTATTATACTCTTATGGGACCACCATTGTATATGCGGTACATTGTTGATCAGAATGTTGTGCTATGCATGACTGTATTTCTATAAAATAGTTTCTTAGAGGTGAAATTGCTGGGTCTAAGAAAGTGTACAGGCCGGGCGCGGTGGCTCAAGCCTGTAATCCCAGCACTTTGGGAGTCCGAGGCGGGTGGATCACGAGGTCAAGAGATCGAGGCCATCCTGGTCAACATGGTGAAACCCCGTCTCTACTAAAAATACAAAAAACATTAGCTGGGCATGGTGGCGCGTGCCTGTAATCCCAGGTTGAGGCAGGAGAATTGCCTGAACCCAGGAGGCGGAGGGTGTACAGTTTAATTTTTGATTACTACCAAATTGTTCTCTGAAAAGATGTTGATCCAGTTTATGCTCATGTCAGCAATGATGAGAATGAATGCTTATTTCCTCACCTCTTCCTCAATTTTGGATTTTTATCCATCTTTAATGAAAATAGTATTCCTTATTTTTACTTCCTTTGATTTTGTTTAACTAAGATTGATATTTTTAACCGTTTTCTATATGGAGATTGTAAAATACTGGTTTTCTTTGCATTTAAACTTTACTTTCAAATGAGTAAAGACAGTTTCTGGTGGCAAGTAATCCTTCTCAGATACTGAACGGAAAAGAGATCAGCCTGGAATTAAAATTTCACATTAATAATTCTCAGAAAAAACTTGCTGTGACTAAGCGGGCAGTATTAGCATTTGTTTCAAGTGTGTTCAATTATTTAGTAAAATGTAATGTCATAAATAAGGCTGTGACTCTTAAGTGATTTCTGTTAAACACACTGTTAAAATTAGGATTTTAAAGCTTTATTTATTAAGAAAAAATATGTAAGTATCATTCATCAGGTTGGACATATTTCCTATCAGGATGTTCTTAACAACTTAAATCTCTCCAAGACGATAGGATAGGATTTAGTAATTCACTCAACAATTTTTTTTGAATACCTATTGTATGTCTGTTCTCACCTTAGCACTTTTGCCCTTGTTTTCCTGAGATACTATTCCCCTAGATCTTTCTGGTTTTTGATTTTTTTGTTGTTTTAATTCTCTACCATCTTTCTCCACTCAAATGTCACCAACCTCAAAAATGCCTTCGCTAACCACCGTTACCTGAACCTTTCCATTTTCTAATATACATACTTCATAGTAATGTAGAATTTATATTACCTAAAACTAACTTAATGTATATATACTCATATATGTGTATATATTATTTATATAAAATATTTAAAATTATATGTGTGTTATTTCCCCTCTTTTTCATGAAGGCAAACTTAATTGACTTAATTGCTATTTCTCCAGTACCTGGCATATACTTTCTCAATTTTTTTTTTTTTTTTTTTTTTTTT
>NW_016107333.1:12736576-12745939 GCF_001604975.1 Cebus imitator | reverse complement strand
TTAATACACAGGGTCTCACTCTGTTGCCCAAGGTGGAATGCATTGGTGCGATCACAGCTCACTGAAGCCTCGACTTCCCCAGGCTCAGGTGATCCTCCCACCTCAGCCTCCCAAGTAGCTGGCACTACAGGTGTGCACTTCCATTCCCAGCTAATTTTTGTATTTTTTGTAGAGATAGGGTTTCGCCATGTTCCCCAGACTGATCTGGATCTCCTGGGCTCAAGTGATGTGTCTGCCTCAGCTTCCCAAAGTGCTGGGATTACAGGCATGAGTTACCGCACCCAGCCTGGCTAATTCTTATATTTTACTTCTTAATTAACTCTAAGCAAGATATAGGATATATAGTGTCTCTGCATTTTATATAGTTAGACAGCCTGAGACCTGGGAAGTTTATTTGCCTAATTTCAAATGGATAAGTAGGTTTAAACTGTGGTGCTTTGACTCCTGTTAAATACTTTTTCTACTCTTCTATGCTGCTAAGATTACTTACTTAGAAATTCAGGAAAGAACTTTTGACCTTTCTAATCTCTTGTTATTCATAGTAAAATCCTGGGGATCTCATTTGTAGGGATACTAATATCTCATCTGAAACATACTTATTCAATGAACCACTTTTCTCCTAAAATTGGTTGCTTGCATACCATAAAATAATTATAGAGGCTGGGAGCGGTGTTCCATGCCTGTAATCCGAGCACTTTGGGAGGCCAAGGTGGGCAGATCACCTGAGGTCAGGAGTTCAAGACCAGCCTGGTCAACATGGTAAAACTCTGTCTCTACTAAAAATTCAAAAATGAGCTGTGTGTGGTGGTGCATGCCTGTAATCCCAGCTACTCAGGAGGCTGAGGCACAAAAATTGCTTAAACCCAGGAGGCAGAGGTTGCAGTGAGCTGAGATTGCACCATTGTACTCCAGCCTGGGTGGCACAGCAAGACTCTGTCTCAAAAAATAAAATAATTCTAATTGCCCTTTCTTTTTAACAGTATTTGCCTGTATTCAGAACAAAAGAAAGCTTGGAAAAGGTGGTGGTGGTTGGTCATTTTTTTTTTTAAATATATGCATTTGCTTTTAAGAACAATTTTTATTCCATTTCTATGAAATGTAAAGTTAAAGCCCCAACTTGTTTAGTTTGAAATATTACTTGCAATTGTTCTTATAAACTGGCTGATTGATAATGAGCTAGCTACTATTTAAATGTCTAAGCTTTCCTCGTTTCTCATTTTGTTATCAGCTCTACAAAACACAGACTCGATCAGATCTTTTCTAGGTAATTTTAATTTAGTAATATGTTACTTTTAAATATTTGGACTAGGTGTAAATTTATATAACTTATTTTAATAATACCTGATTTGTGCTTTTATTACTGTTTTTAATAGGCAAGAAAACAGCATATTACTGGTGAAAGCTTACTGGAATGAACTTTTTACTCTTGGTCTTGCCCAGTGCTGGCAAGTGATGAATGTAGCAACTATATTAGCAACATTTGTCAATTGTCTTCACGGTAGTCTTCAACAAGGTAAAAAGCACCTTCCTTACCTTTTCCAGGATGTAGAAGGCATGAGTTTCATTGCATGTTATGACTAAAGTTAGATAGCTAATAATTAGCGTTTTAGGTACCAAAGCTCTTCTTTAGATAATTTTTACAATTGTATAAATTCACGGGTCATCTAAAAATGTTTTTTAAAGAGAGTAAAATAAAATCGAAGACAGTATACTTAAGTATGGCAGGCTATTTCAGACCAGGCCTTGTGAATTTTCGTGCAACTATCAAAGAATCCAGGGTGAGCTTCTGTAGAGGGGATCAAATATTTTAAAATATATACTGCTCAACAATTTTTGAACTGCCTTTCTTTATTATAACCCTTTGAATCCTAAGATAGATTGATTTTGTATCAATTCATCAGGGTGTATTCTCTCACCTAAACAGTTCTGAAGAGTCAAGGAACAATACTTTTTATTCTATTTTTCCTTTCCTAGATGCCAAGGTAATTGCAGCTCTCATTCATTTCACGAGACGACCACTCACTGACTTATAAATGCTTAACTATAGAATGGTTTATGATTACCCCAAACGGTGCCCCATCAACAAATGGGGAAAATTGCCTTTTGAGCTCAGGAATAATTTATAAATTGGGGACTACCTTTTAGTTCCCTAGCATATTCTATTTCTTGTTTTATATAATTTTTAAGTCATTTGCTTCTTCCTTATATTTAATAGCAGAGGGGTAATCACCTTAAAATGTCATCAAAAATAGATCTACCAGAAGGCAGCATCACATTCCCATCTTACTTACGGACTCCTACCCCTGGTTCATGTCTTACATGCCTGTAATGGTTATAAAGCCTACCTTCAGGAAAGCTGTGATTGACAGATTACTAATGGATGTGTTTTACATATGTCCCTCTGCTATAAATTAAAATCTTTTTTTCCCCAAAGTCAATAACACACTTTTAAATATTAAAATCTTTATTGTAAAACTTTATTCTGCCTCAGTTTTCTTTCTTCTTAACAACATTTTTATTAGGTATTTGTTTTTATTATAGTAGTCTTGGTAGTAAAACATGTAGATGGTTTTGCTCATTTTTTCCCAACCAATATAAGTTTAAATAAAGTCCTATTACCAAAATTTGAGTCTTATTCTAGTTTTCCAGTGTTTTAGATGGTTATCTTTACATTCTGTCTTCTCAAAGGTGTATCTTGAAAGCAAACATTTCAGCCAGGCGAGATGGCTCACGCCTATTATCTCAGCACTTTGGAATGCTGAGGTGAGATTGCTTGAGCCTAGGAGTTTGAGACCAGCCTGGACAATACAGTGGTACCCTGCCTCTACAAAAAAATTTTTAAAAATTTGTTGGCCACGGTGGCACATACCTGTAGTCCCAGCTACTTAGGAATCTGGGGCAGAGGATTACTTGAGCCCAGGAATTTGAGGTTGCAGTGAGCTATGATTGCACCACTGCACCCTAGCCTGGCCAACAGATTGAGACCCATTTCTTTTTCTTTTTTTTTAAAAAGGAGCCATTACGTTTAAAGTTTTTCTTTTTTGTTTTTTTTAAACAAGTAAGGTGCCATAAACATTCACATAATCCATTTTTTATATATAATTTTTTCCAAAAGCAATTACCATGAGAAACTAATTCATTTTTTAAAAGTACTTTTGCAACATCAAAAGAATTAAGATGAAATATAAACCTGGCTGGGTGTGGTGGCTCACAATTTGGGAGGCTGAAGCAGGCAGATCACTTTAGGTCAGGAGTTCAAGACCAGCCTGGCCAACATGGGGAAACCTTGACTCTACTAAAAATACAAAATTTGGCCATGCATGGTAATGTGCACCTGTAGTCCCTGCTATTCGGGAGGCTTGAGGTGGGAGAATTGTTTGAACCCAGGAGTTGGAGGTTGTAGTGAGTCAGGATCACCCACTGCACTCCAGACTTGGGCAACAGAGCGAGACTCTTGTCTCAAAAAAAAATAAATAAATATAAACCTTTCTACTTAGAATTTTTATACAGATTGTATACTAACAGCTTCTTGTTGAATGAACAGTATCTTAAGATGATTAATTTTAGCTATAATTGCAGAAATACTGAATTTTAAACATTTCTACATTGATTATACTCAAAGCTTAAAAATTCATGAGAGGAAGGCCAGGCACAGTGGCTCATGATCCCAACACTTTGGGAAGTATAGGTGGGCTAATCACTTGAGCCCAGGAGTTCAAGACCAGCCTGGGCAACATGGTAAAAGCCCATCTTTATGAGAAATACAAACATTAGCTGGGCAGAGTAGCATGCACCTCTAGTCCCAGCTACTTGGGAAGCTGAGGCAGGAGAATTGCTTGAATCCAGGAGGCGGAGGTTGCAGTGAGCCAAGATGGCCCCACTGCACTCCAGCCTGGACAACAGGAGTAAAACCCTGTCTCAAAAAAAATTTAAGAATTAGAAAATTTTTCAGAATTCCTGAGGGAAATGCATTGGATGAAAGTAGTTCATTTTAGACAGAAACTAGAAACATTTGTTTATTTTTAATTAAAGATAAAATGTCAACAGAAAGAAGAAAATTGTTGATGGACCACATCTTCCGACTACAGGAGTTTTGTAACAGCATGGTTAAACTCTGCATTGATGGATATGAATATGCCTACCTGAAGGCAATAGTACTCTTCAGTCCAGGTATATAAACATTTACTATTCATTCAAAATAAAATGTTTCAGGATGTGGAGAAATAGAAACCCTCATATGTTGCAAGTGGGAATGTAAAATGGTGCAGTTGCTTTGGAAAAGAGTTTAGTGGTTCTTCAAAAGGTTAAACGTGGAGTTATATGACTCAGCAGCTTCACTTATCAGCCCAAGAGAAATGAAAATATGTATCTGTGCAAGAATGTGTATCTAAATAGAGCAGCATTATTCATAATAGCCAAAAAGTGGAGACAACCAAAATGTCCGTCAACAGATGAAGAAATAACTAAAATGTAATATATACATGCAATGGAATATCATTAAGGCATAAAAAGGAAGGAAATTCTAGTACCTACTACAATACGGATGAACCTTTAAAATGTTCTGCTAAATGAACGTTTTTGATTTCATTTATATAAAATATGCAAAATAGGCAAACCTGTATAGACATAAAATAGGTAAGTGGTTGCCACAGGCCAAGGAAAAGGAAAAAACGGGAAGTGACTGCTAATAAGTGTTTTTTTTTTTTTTTTTGGAGTGACAAAAATGTTCCAAAATTAGGTTGTTCTGATGGTTGTACCACTCTGTGAAAATACTATATATATTTTTTGAGTCTCACTCTCTCACCCAGGCTGGAGTGCAATGGCACAGTCTTGGTTCACTGCAACCTCTGCCTCCCATGTTCCAGTGATTCTCCTGCCTCAGCCTCCACAGTTGCTGGGATTAGAGGCATACACCACCACGCCTGGCTCATTTTTGTATTTTTAGTAGAGACAGGTTTCACTATGTTGGCTAAGCTGATGTTGAACTCCTGACCTAAGGTGATCTTAGGTCTTTGGGAGGCCTTGCTTAGCCTCCCAGAGTTCTGGGATTACAGCCGTCAGCCACTGCACCCAGCCTGAATTGTACGCTTTAAATTGGTGAATTTTAACGATGTTAGACATTTATCAGGATATAAAAAGGGAGGTTGAGAAGTCTGTGAAATAATATGATAGACTTAGGCAGGGTGCAATAGCTCATGCTTGTAATCCCTACACTTTGAGAGGCCAAGGTGGGAGCATTGGTCAGAAGTTGGAGAAGCCTGGGCAACATAATGAGACCTCTTCTCTACAAAAATCAAAATGGAAAAAATCAGCTGGATGTGCCGGTGTGCACCTGTAGTCTCAGCTACTCAGGAGGGTGAGGTGGCAGGATCACTTGAGCCTGAGAGTTTGAGGCTGCAGTGAGCTCTGGTCATGCCACTGCATTGTAGCCTGGGAGACAGATAGAGATGCTGTCTCAGAAATAAAATATAAAAAAATATTATAGACCTCTATTTCTGTTGCCACATCAAGGTATATAAGAAATTATGAAATCATAAATATCTCTATTAAAAAAATTATAATAGAAATATGAAACACTCTAAGCATTTCAGTGGTCACTATAACATTTCACAAAAACAAATTTTAAAAGAACTTCATAAAAATGATGCCTTGAATTCTTAGGTGTGTATTTTTTGGCATTACTAAATGGCAGAATGAGAGATGAGTATTACTATGATGATGGGTTAAATTTCCAAACATCTTATATGAGTTACCAGCAAATAGAAAAACTGTCTCTTGTTTCCTGCCAGTTTACAGTTTTCATAGATGATAAAATGATGGTAAACTCTCAATGATCAATTTCTGAACAAGAGAAATTGTTCTTTAAGTTAGGTTCTGTATTTTTCAGTCTGATCAATGTTCCTGTTCTTGTGCATCATAATAAAATTATCTGAGCAAACCTGCTTCTTTCTGCCAGTGATACAAGTAAGAACATTAAAGCCTGTTGTACTGTTTCTTCTAATGTTTCTTATGAGTTAGTAACATATGTGTCTATTCTTATCACAATTTGTCACCTTCATTTTCCTCAGGTGAAAATTGAAAGAACATAGATTTGAAGTTTATATTCTTTTTTTTTTTTTTTTTTTTTTTTTTTTTTTTTTTGAGACGGAGTTTCCCTCTTGTTACCCAGGCTGGAGTGCAATGGCGCGATCTCGGCTCACCGCAACTTCCGCCTCCCTGTTCAGGCAATTCTCCTGCCCCAGCCTCCTGAGTCGCTGGGATTACAGGCACGCGCCACCATGCCCAGCTAATGTTTTGTATTTTTAGTAGAGACGGGGTTTCACCATGTTGACCAGGATGGTCTCGATCTCCTGACCTCGTGATCCACCCGCCTCGGCCTCCCACAGTGCTGGGATTACAGGCTTGAGCCACCGCGCCAGGCCTGAAGTTTATATTCTAATGTATTGATTTTAATTTTATTTTACTAAGTATTTTTAGGATTTTCCATTTATTACTTTTAAAAATTTTCATCCATGAGAACAGAGCTTTCCATATTCAACATTTCTTCAGCAAGGCATAATTTTTATGAAGTTCTTTTAATATTTCTGTTTTTGTTAAATGTTACAATGATCATTGAAATACTTACAGATTATTTCACATTTCTGTTATACTTTTTCTGATAGAGATGATATTTATGGTTTCATAATTTCTTATATATCTTTTTACCTAAAATTAATGGAATTTTTATCTTATAAAAATATGGCATAGAATATAATCTGCAAATATTTCTTGGATTTAAAATGTCTTTTTAAGCTGAGTCATTTTAGCCTTTTACTCTTGTTAAAAGCAAAGTTACCAAATGCCTTCCTATTACTTTTGGAATGGAGAAAAAACTGTTTATTTTGGTAACATCCACTTGTTTATTAGTTGTTGGCATATGTATATCAGATAAAAAAAAATTTTAAATATGTAAAATATAGTGCTTGGTGCATAGTAGGTGGGCTCAGTCAGTATTTGTGGAATGAATGAGCCACAGATTTTATGATAGGGTTCTTTTTTGACTTAACTATTCTTTCCATCTCCACTGTCTTAAATGAACATTCAGAACTACGGTGCCAATGTATTCTTTAATGTTTCAGATCATCCAGGCCTAGAAAACATGGAACAGATAGAGAAATTTCAGGAAAAAGCTTATGTGGAATTCCAAGATTATATAACCAAAACATATCCAGATGACACCTACAGGTATCTAGAGTTAAATACTATATAATTAAAATAATTTAAAAACCTTTTGTGGATCTGTTTTCTCATTATTTCTAGTTTTACAGTAATTATGCGTTTTAGGCAGTCTTAACCTTTGAAATGCTAATGCTATAAAAAATAGTATTGCATTGTTGCAAGTACGTTACATAAAATATTTCATCTAGCTCTTGCATTTTATATAAGAGGAGGCTTCAACACAGGTTACCTTTACTCAAGGTCACATAGTAAATGATAGCACCTGTCTGTGAACCCAGGTAGTCAGACTCTAAAGTCCAAACTCTTTCTCTTCAGATGAAATAATGA
Source organism: Cebus imitator (assembly GCF_001604975.1). Taxonomy (NCBI): domain Eukaryota; kingdom Metazoa; phylum Chordata; class Mammalia; order Primates; family Cebidae; genus Cebus; species Cebus imitator. Next base: position 12,738,394 of record NW_016107333.1, on the reverse strand, counting down.
ATTTTGTTAGTAAAAAGAGGATAAAAAATAATCAGAAACCAGCCTAGACAACATGGTGAAACCCTGTCTCTACAAAACAATGTAAAAATTAGCCGGGGGGTCGGGGGGTGGTGATGGCACATGCCTGTAGTCCCAGCTACCCAGTAAGCTGAGGTGAGACTGCAATGATCACTTTGCTGTGATCACTTTGCTACACTCCAGTCTGGGTGACAGAGCGAGACCCTGTCCAAAATAATACTAAAAAATAACAAACAGCATTAGACTATTTTATAATTAATTTTGAAACATGGCTTATGAAATTCTGTCCAAGCTATTGCTGGCCAATGTTCTTTGAGAAAACTTTTTTTATAAGAGCCACTTTCTTTTTAAAGAGGGACATTATAGCCAAGGGGTTAGGCACATGGTTACAGAGCCAGAGTATCTGGATTTGAATCCTGACTCTGGCACTTACTAGTTTCATAACCTTGGGCACATTTCCTTACCTATAAATGGAGATAATAATAGTAGTCACTTTTTACAATTAAGGATTAAATCAGTTAATATATGTAAAGTGCTTAGGACTGTGCCTATCATATAGTAAAGGCTGTTTAAGTGTGTTTGCTTCTAATAAATAAAACATCTTATTAGTTTAGCATACTTCAAACTAGTAAAATAACATTTTTAAATATAATTTTTTATATATATTAAATAATGTAGATTTATAAACCAGTCTCATCTCAAATATCAACCTTAGTTTATCTAACTTGTTTTCCTATCCTGCTTTCTACCAGTTCTGTAGATGCTGAGTAATTTGTGGATGCTGAGTAATTTGAGAAGTAGAGCACACAGCTACAGGAAGATCACTTCATCCTGGGGGCTGCTGGTCTCATTTGGTCTGAAGTGTTAAGAGTGCAAGGCCTTAGGACAGAAGGATAAACCCACCACAATCTTTTTGGAAAGGTGGTTTTGTTGTGGTTGTTTTTCAGCATCTTTAAAAGTTACTCTAGGCCAGGCGCGGTGGTTCACGCCTGTAATCCCAGCACTTTGGGAGGCCAAGGCGGGTGGATCCCCTAAGGTCAGGAGTTCGAGACCAGCCTGGCCAATGTAGTGAAACCCCATCTCCACTGAAAATGCAAAAATTAGCTGGGCATGATGGCGGGCACCTTTAATCTTAGCTATTCGGGAGGCTGAGGTAGGAGAATCACCTGAACCCGGGAGGAGGAGGTTGCAGTGAGCCAAGATCGAGCCATTGCACTCCAGCCTGGGTGACAGAATAAGACTCGTCAAAAAAAAAAAAAAAGAAGGTCACTCTATACCTCATTAAAAATAAATTTTTACTCCTTTGTGACTGTACCTCTTTCTCAGTTTTTTACATTCTTGCTTACTTAAAAACAATACATTGTCCGTGGATAGCAGTTTTCAACTTATAAGGCAGTTTCACACAAGATAGGGTCCTGCCCTAAGGAACCTCACCACCTGGCACAGAAACTGGCAGGGATCATTTCATTCATTCTTGCAACAGCATTGTGAGAGACAGTGAGTAAGTGGCATGCACACATTTATATAGGTAGTGGGCAGTTCAATCAAGATTTGAACCCAACAGTCTTGATTCCGCATTCTCTGCTCTTCCCAGTAATAGCAACTGTTGCCTGTTTTGCCATTTCCAGTAGTTTTTTTGCAGAGCAAAACCAAGAAAATGTCTTATGTCCTGATAACACAAAACATTGTCATTCTTAAAACCTGAAAGGAGTTTTTGTTTTTTGTTGTTTTTTTTTTTTTTTTTGAGGCAGAGTATTGCTGTTACCCAGGCTGGAGTGCAATGGCGCGATCTCGGCTCAC
>NW_016107333.1:12732111-12736519 GCF_001604975.1 Cebus imitator | reverse complement strand
ATGCTTGTGATTATCTTGCCTCAGCCTCCCCAGTGGCTACAGGGGTTACAGGCATGTGCCACCATGCCTGGCTAATTTTTCTGTATTTTTAGTAGAGACAAGGTTTCACCACGTTGGTTAGGCTGGTCATGTGTGGCCAATTGTTTTTTGAGTTTGGGTTTTTTTTGTTTTTTTTGGTTTTTTTTTGGTATTTTTAGTAGAGATGAGGTTTCACCACGTTGGCCAGACTGGTGTCGAACTCCTGATGTCAAGTGATCTGTCCACCTTGGCCTCCCAGAGTGCTGCAATTACAGGCGTGAGCCACTGACTTCCAGCCACCATTCTTAAATGTATAACTTGGACTGGCACAGGGGCTTATACCTATAATCTCAGTACTTTGGGAAGCCAGTGCAGGAGAATTGCTTGACCCCAGCACTGTGAGACCAGCCTGGGTAACATAGTGAGACCCTGTCTCTACAAAAACAAAAACAATTAGCCAGGCATGGTGGCATGGAGCCACAGCTACTTGGGAGGCTGAGGCGGGAAGGATCACTCAAGCCCAAGGAATTAAGCCTGCAGTAAGATCACACCACTGCACTCCAGTTTGGTCAGCACAGTGAGGCCCTCTCTCAAAAAAAAAAAGTTGTATAACTTGATGCATGGTTTCACAACTCAGCTCCGTGGTCCTTACAGCCAAGTGGAGGCAGTACACTGCAGCATTAAGACCAGGGCTTTCCCTTGTGGAGTCTGTCAGACTGCATTAATACCCAAGTAATTGCCATATACTGTAAGACTTGAGAATACTAAAGTTTTGATTTTAACTTTTGAAAATAATATCTTTATTAAATTAGGCCACAGGCAGAAATTACTCATACTTTTATACTAAATTTCTTTCTGGTTTACAACCTTGTTCCTCGCCCTTTTTACTTTCTTTCTTTAGGTTATCCAGACTACTACTCAGATTGCCAGCTTTAAGACTGATGAACGCTACCATCACTGAAGAATTGTTTTTCAAAGGTCTCATTGGCAACATACGAATTGACAGTGTTATCCCACATATTTTGAAAATGGAGCCTGCAGATTATAACTCTCAAATAATTGGTCACAGCATTTGAAAGCTACAACTCCAAAGCTATAAACTTAACTGTTCTTTGCCAGAACACAACATACCAAATTGAACTTACTGCTTTTGGGGCATCTGGAAATTTTTACTTTAAAAACCAAAATCCAAGGTATTTTTATTTTAGCTTCCTTAAGAATTTTTGAAGTGACTGGGCAGGCAGCAGAAATTAAATGAATTTTTCTTCCTGATTCCTTTAAATGAATAAGAAACACTACACATTGATTCTTGGTGAAGATGATATCTGAAGCTGTTACCTCTTGATTATCTAAACTAAGCTCTCATTCTATTTTATAAAACAAATAAATTAGTCCGTCTTTACTGAATTGTGTTCTAGTCATATTTAACTTCATTATGAACTAGTAAAAATAGTTAATGTCCAGAAATCCTTAATGAGGAGTTCCTTGCATTTTACTCTGCCATAATAATTTCTGTTTTAATTACCATATCAAAATAAGATTATTTTATGCTTATTGGTATAATGACTATATTAGAACTATAGGAAATAATTGAATATATATTTTTGATTTCTGTAAATATCATGGTGTCCCTTAGCAAATACCACTCTTATTGGTGGCGGTGAGATAGGCCTTTTATGATCTTAAGAGTTTCTATTTTTAATGTATATTATTAGTTACAAGCACTTTTTATTTATATAGCAGAAAATTGTTTTTGAGAATAAGCTAGTATTGATATTTTAATATTTTTAGCTTCCTGCTGTGTTGTTTTTTGTTTTCATTTATAGAAGTGGGATTTCACTGTGTTGCCCAGTCTGGTCTCAAACTCCTGGGCTCAAGTATTCCTGCCTCAGCCTCCCAAAGTACTGGGATTACGGGCGTGTGCCACTGTGCCTGGCCTACTGCTATCTTTTGAAAGTAAAGACTAGCCAGGCATGGTGTCTCATTCTTATAATCCCAGCACTTTGGGAGGCTGAGGCAGGCAGATTGCTTGAGCTCGGGAGTTCAAGACCAGCCTGGGCATTACAGTGAGACCCTGTTTCTATAAAAAGAAAGAAAGAAATAGAGACTAAGTGAGCCCAAAATGTTTCACTATTTCAAAAAAGATATTAAAATTGTTGCTCTTTCATTCCATAAAAAAGGTCTGATCTCTCTCCCACTTTTCTGACCTGAATTAGAGTTTCCCAACCCTGTCATACATGAGTTTTAGCCAGTTTTTTTTTAGGTCACTACAAAAATTCACCCAGTTTGTCAAATAATGGGTTTATCATAGCCAATCCATGTTCTCAAGGCAAGTTTAAACCTTATTTTGAAGGTATTGATAATTTTTTAAAATAAATATGTACCAATTTTTTTCACTAGAAAGGTTGCTTTAACAACAGTATAAGAATCAGCTTGAAGCCTTCTGCGACAATAAATGCATTTTAGACTCCTCAAATGTCTTTCTTTGACAGTAATTTTTTTTATTTTTTGAGATGGAGTTTTGCTTTTGTTGCCCAGGCTGGAGTGCAATGGTGCCATCTTGGCTTACAGCAACCTATGCCTCCTGGGTTCAGGCAATTCTCCTGCCTCAGCCTCCCAAGTAGCTGGGATTACAAGCATGTGCCACACGCCTGGCTAATTCTGTATTTTTAGTAGAGATGGGGTTTCTCCATGTTGGTCAGGCTGGTCTCAAATTGCCAACCTCAGGTGATCCGCCCACCTTGGTGTCCCAAAGTGCTGGGATTACAGGCATGAGGCACCATGCCCCGCCAGTAATTTATTTTTATTTTTTTAGCAAACCTGATACTGTTAACTATTTCTTTGCTCTGATTTCTTGATGAATTATTTTGGTATGTTTGTTGATTTTTTAAAACAAACTTGGATAATACATTGCACTCAGTACACTTTTTATAAAGATTTTTGCAATAGAAAAGCTGAGGTTTTTGTGGGGCTGCGTATTTTATTGCTTACTACTTTATATTAATCAAAGGTTTGAAAATATCAACTTACAGTCTTTACCAGTTTACTAAGGGAAATTTTTTCCCCTATTTAACACATGATCTTAGTCAACAATTTTATTTATAATCATCAGCTAAAGAAACTGCATTTAGTATAAAATACTCAAATGGAAAAATCAGTAGTTTTTACCTTTATAAATACAACATAGTAAGCCAAGGAATCAGGGAAATAATCCTTTAAAATAATATACTAATGGTTAATTAAAATGTTTCAGGTGTTTTTTTTTTATTAAATTTGTTGTTATAGTTGGAAGAATTTTTTAAACTATATTAAAATGTGATTTTCATTACAAATTTCTGTATCTTACCAATATATTTGTAAATATATTCATTTTCCTATTCAATGATTGCTTATCCTTCATTTGTTCCATTGTATTTTCATCTATAGCAAGTATAGATCTGCTATAAGAAAGTTCTAATAAGAATCACTACTGATATAATAGGTTTTTGGCTTTTAGGTAGGGTGATTTTAATTAAAGTACTTCCAGGAAGAGAAAAACATGGAAAACATTTCTATGTCCTATATTTTAGGATTATTTACAATTCAATTTGAAGCCTCCCAGCTAAATACTGCAATTAGCTTTTGTTTTCTTTCCTGAAATCTCAGTAAAATGTCCATAAAGTGTAACTATACTATGGCAAATGGAACAGGAGAGAAGAAATCAAAGGATAAAGTAAATTTTTGGGAAACAAAAATTTGCAGGTCGAGAAAGAATGACTGACTTAGTAGAGCCAGAACCAAAGAAGCTTGTTGAGTGACTGCAAAAGGCAATGCAATGAGAAAGAAGCCAGGATACCACACGAGGTAGGTGCTCAGAACCTTGAAGGAACCAGTGCCCAGATGCAGAGATGGTGTTTGAGATGTTAAAAAAAAAAAAAGATTGGTTGAAAGTCTGCATACAGAATAATTAAACTATCTTTCTCCAACCCTACTTAAGTCAGAAAGAGGCCAGGCATGGTGGCTTATGTCAGTAGTCCTGGCACTTTGGTAGGCCGAGTGAGGTGGATCGCTTGAGTCCAGGAGTTTGAGACCAGCCTGAGCAATATAGTAAAACCTCATCTCTACCAAAAAAAAAAAAAAATGTTAGCCAGGCATGGTATTGTGAACCTTTAGTCCCAACTACTTGGGAGGTGGCTTGAGCCTCCTCAGGAGACTGAGGTTGCAGTGAGCCAAGATCATGCCACTGCACTCCATCCTGGGTGACGGAGTCAGACCCTGTCTCAAAAAAAAAAAATCAGGTGGCCACTTTGTGTACTCCCTTTTGAAGCAGGAGGAAACCAGAGATTAATTCTTTTGAGAAACTGAACTGGAAGAGCATGGACTTAGAGGATACCAGGGATAAAATAAGGTA
>NW_016107333.1:12722012-12730817 GCF_001604975.1 Cebus imitator | reverse complement strand
AAATTATTAAATAATGTAAGAAAAATTCCACAAAAGGACAACTTCTGTGAGTGGAAATGATCCATCATAAATTTTAAAAGATCTATACTATCTTGAAATCACAACAATACAGTCAAAGACTGGACTGCTACTTTTAGCAGTATAGAGGAACAGATGCTCTGAAGGCTTTTGATCTATTAGCTAGGTTCACCAATTTGAGACGACTTCCTAAAGAAGGCTGAGGTGGTTTCAGGTCAGTAGTATCTTGGCAGAAGCAAGTGTAAATCTTCTCTGAAGAAAATATTCATAATTGAGAACAGAAGTTGAGAAAGGAAATATTTTTGTCTTTGTAGGCCATGCAACGTCTGTTTAAACTACTCAGAAAGTGCTGAAGTAGCGATAGACAACATAAATGAGTGGGCATACCTGTGGTCCAATAAAACATATACAAAAACAGGCAGTGAACTGGATTTGGCCCTTGGAGTATAGTTTACCAACCCCTAATTTAAAAATCTTGATATGGCCGAGCGTGGTGGCTCATGCCTGTAATCCCAGCACTTTGGGTGGCCGAGGCGGGTGGATCACCTGAGGCTGGGAGTTCGAGACCAGTCTGACCAACATAGAGAAACCCATCTCCACTAAAAATACAAAATTAGCCAGGTGTGGTGGTACATCCCTGTAATCCCAGCTACTCAGGAGGCTGAGGCAGGAGAACTGCTTGAACCTGGGAGGTGGAGGTTGCAGTGAGCCGAGATCATGCCATTGCACTCCAGCCTGGGCAATAAGAGGAAAACCCGTCTCCAAAATAAATAAATAAAATGAAATAAAATCTTGATATTCTCACAGGTTAAGCTCAACCAAATATGAGGACACAAAATTATCAAACTCACAAGGAAATAAGCCAGAAATTTGAATGAGTCAGAAATAAGCAATACCTAAACACCCTCAAAGACAATATTAGATATTAAAATTGTCACATGCAGAATGTAACTATACGATATGCTTTAAGGAGAAAAAAAATGGAATCTAAAAGTAAACAAGAAGCAGAAGCAGCAAAAATAACCAAGTAGATATGAAAAGCCAAAAAACATTTAGAAAAAACTTAAATTGAAAAATGCATGTTGAAAGATGCCTTGAATGCACACATATATTTAACCCTAAGTTCCTTCTGAAACTGCATTAAAACAGCTAAAGGTTTGTGGGTTTTTATTTTTTTTAGACATCAAGTCTCACTGTGTTGCCCAGGGTGGGACTCCTGGGCTCAAGCAATCCTCCCACCTCAGCCTCCTGATGAGCTGGGACTACAAATGTGAACTGCCATATCTGGTTTGATTTATGGTTTTTGTTTTTTAATGCATCTTACAAAGACAAAAAATGGATGGGACAGAAATAAATGATAACCACAAATTGTTGAAAGCTAAAAATAGATGAGGAGTGTTCATCCTAGAAAACCTCAGAAGGATTTTTTATTCTGCAGTGTGGAAAGCTGTGAAGCAATCTGATTTGTACAACAGATCCTCCCAAATGCTCTTGTACTATGCCATCTCTAGAAGGAAAGATAAAGGATTTGTTGAAAGTCTATTTAGGAAGCAAATACTCACCAGAATGATAAAAATTTTAGTCTGGCAAAACCAAATGTAGAGTATACGGAGTAAAAATATGTGTGTGGATGGTGGGAGGGTCAGTTGGTACAATAAACTTGGGAAAGATTTTGCATTAAATAGTAAAATTGCATGAAATGCATGAAATCATTTATCCTAGAAGAACTCACACATGTACCAGGGAGATACAGAAATATTCACGTCAGCATTGTAAGAGCAAAAAAAGAAAACTCTTCAAATATCCATTGACAGGAGAATGGGTAAGTTAATTGTGGTATAATCAGCCAATGGAATGCTATGCAGCACTACAAAAGGAATAAACTATAAACATGGGTGAATCCCCAAAATACAATGTTGTATGAAAAAAGCCCAAAAGTATACAAAAATCATAATTTAACTGGTTTATTGAAAACAGGCAAATAGATTGTTGAGAAGTGTTTATGTGGGGAATGCTTATTTTGTGCAAGCTAAGGAAATATTAATACTAAATTAGAATACTAGTTACTTCTGAAGGGGTGGGAAGAGGGTGAAAACAGAATACAAGGGGCTTGAAAAGTATTTAGAGTTCTGATTATTTGCTTTTAAACAAGCCACCCCAAAAACGTAATGGTTTAAAACAACATGTATTGCGTTCATGAATCTACAACATGGGACAGCGCTTGGGAGAGACAGCTTGTCTCTCTCCTTTCAGTCACAGCAAGGTCAGCTCAAATAGTGGGGTTGGGATCTACGTAATCACTCACATGTCTAGAAGTTGATAGTGACTGCTGGGACTTCAGGTGGAGCTGACGCCAGAACACATACCTACTCCTGTTTCCCTTCCTCACAGCCTAGAGGCTAGGTTCCAAGAACAAGGATTGAGAAAGCCACGTGGGAGCTGTTGCCATTTCCTGCCTGGCATTAGAATTCATGTTGTGTCAGGCCACGCATGGGGGCTCACACCTGTAATCCCAGCACTTTGGCCAAGGTGGGCAGACTGCCTGAGCGCAGGAGTTCAAGATCAGAATGGGCAACATGGCAAAACCCCGTCTCTACAAAAAATAAAAAAATATGGTGGCACGCACCTGTGGTCCCAGCTACTCATGAGGCTGAGGTGGGAGAATCGCCTGGGCCTGGGAACCGGAGGTTGCAGTAAGCCAAGATCACACCACTGCACTTCAGCCTGGGTGACAGAGCAAGGCTCTGTCTCAAAAAAAAGGAAAAAATCTCTTTCAGTGTCTTCTGCTGCATTCCACTCATCGAAGAAGTCATAAAGGTTTGTGCTGATTGAAAAGGAGGGGAAATAGACTCTACCTCCTGATGATAAAGTGACAAGCTTCTGAAGAGCATGTGGAACCAGAAATACCAAAAATGTTTCCCTCACTTGGGGGAAAGAATATTGTATTTCAGCAGCCTCACTTGGAAACCCAAGGTAGAGAAGGCTTACCTCAACAAGATTGGGACCTGGGAGGTCTGGAGTGGCTTTCATCTTATGGAATTGTTTACAAATTGATACATAAGAAACCATAAGAAATTGAAAGGATTCTAAGGTCTTAAGCAGGGCTTGGTGGTACCCTGCTGCCTTAGCTATTCTGGGGGTTGAGGTGGGAGGATGGCTTGAGCCCAGGAGTTGGTGACTGCAGTGAGCTATGACAGTGCCACTGCAGTCCAGCTTGGGTGACACAGTGAGACCCTGTCTCTAAAATTTAAAAAAAAAAAAAAGGTGGAGGTTATCATCCTGGACCTTTAAACTCGTATGGGCCAGAGATGGCTAAGAAAACTACTCAGCTACAGACTGCACTCCATTTTATGGGAAATGAAGGGTAATTTCCATGTGGCTGCTAGAGAAAGTGTTGAGAGGAAGTGCCAGGGAGAAGCCAGATGGTCTTTTTTAACCTACCCTCAGAAAGCAAGCAGCACTGCTTCCTGTCATTTTATTATTGACGCAAAGACCCACCCACATTCAAAGGGAGATAAACTATGCCCCTTGAAAGGAAAGTGGCAAGATTCTGGAAGAGTTAAGGGGACCAAAGCTGTTGTTTCAGCCATTTTTGAAAACTTCAATCTCTGATCCTATTCTACTAATTAAGCTGATTGCAGATTCTTAAGATCAAATAGGCACTTTTGTATATTTTACAATATTTGATAGGAAAATAAATCTGTATGTGGAAAAAATGAGATGCTGTTAGATCTCCAGATCTCCTCCCATTCCCTGTATCCAAGGAAGGGGAGTAAGCCCTTGAGCAGTTGTAAACACAAAATTGTCCTTACATGAATATGTAACAGAAAACTTAGTAGACTATATATGAAAACTGGGACAGGAAGTGGGGGAGTGCTGGGCGTGAGGAGGGGAGTGGGTAAAAGCCCTAAAAGTCCTCGTCTATGTTGAAAAGACAACAAATAATGCCTAAAGTTGGAAAAATCTAGAAATGTTATAAGTATATAATTTACAAATATGGTAGTGAATAACAAAATAAGCTAAAAGGGTTGGAAGTAGTTGTTGCTGGGAGTGGGAAATCAGTTCAGAAAATGGAACTATATGATTTCTTCAGTGAGGTACATATGTTCAATGTACTAAATTTAAGAGGGAAAATGAACAAAATGCTTGAGCTAAACTGAAGCTAAAAATCACTGAATAAAGAATAAGTCTTCTGGCAATGTTTGTTCACATGAACATGTCAATATTATCCAAATAAATTCTTCATGTCCCTTTAACTTTAGTTTCCTCTATAATAACAATGTTGATATCAAGTTAATGACAAAAAAATCAGAACAGGATACTATGAAAAAGAAGAGAGATTGGCGAGGTGTGGTGGCTCAGCACTTTGTAATCCCAGCACTTTGTAACCCAAGCACTTTGCAAGGCCAAAGCAGGCGGACCACAAGTTCAGGAGTTTGAGACCAGCCTGACCAACATGGTGAAACCCCATCTCTACTAAAAATACAAACATTAGCAGGGCATGGCAGCACATGCCTATAATCCCAGCGACTTGGGAGGCTGAGGCAGGAGAATCGCTTGAACCTAGGAGGCAGAGGTTGCAGTGAGCCAAGATCGCGCCACTGCACTCCAGCCTGGGCAACAGATAGAGACTTCATCTCAAAAAAGAAGAGAGATCAAAAAAAGAGTTGTTTTTTTTTGAAACAGAGTGTAGTTCTGTTTTTCAAATGAACTTATACTTCTTAGGCTAGTTAATAGAGCTACTAAAAACTTCATTTAACAATATCACTTAATTGGCCAGGCACGGTGGCTCATGCCTGTAATCCCAGCACTTTGGGAGGCCAGAGGCGGCAGATCACGAGGTCAGGAGTTCAAGACCAGCCTAGCCAAGATGGTGAAACCCCATCTCAACTAAGAATATAAATATCAGCTGGGTATGGTGGCAGGTGCCTGTAATCCCAGCTACTCAGGAGGCTGAGGCAGGAGAATCACTTGAACCTGGGGGGCAGAGGTAGCAGTGAGCCAAGATTGCACCACTGTACTCAGCCTGAGTGACAGAGTGAGACTCCATCTCAAAAAAAAAAAAGAAAGAAAAGGCACTTGGAAAAAACACTCAACAAACTAGGAATGAAAGGAAATTATCTCAACCTAATAAAGGCCATGTTTAAAAAGCCCACAGCTAACATCACATTCAATAGTGAAAAACTGTAAGTATGTACACTCTTGCTACTTCTATTCAACATATTGCTAAAAGCTTTTGCCAGAGCAATTAGGCAAAAAATAAATATAAGCTCAACATTGGAAAAGAAGGGCCAAGCATGGTGGCTCATGCCTGTAATCCCAACACTTTGGGAGGCTGAGATGGGAAGATTGCTTGCTTGAGGCCAGAAGTTGAAGATTAGTCTGCGCAACACAGCAAGACCCTGTCTCTACAAAAAACTTTAAAAAAATTAGCCAGGCATGATATTTCATTCTTATAGTCCCAGCTGTGCAGGAGGCTAAAGCAGGAGGATCACTTGAGCCCAATATCTAGGCTTAGTGAGCCATGATTGCTCCACTTCATTGCAGCTTGGGTGACGGAGTGAAACCTTGCCAAAAAAAAAAAGGAAGTAAAATTATCTCTGTTGACAAATGACGTGGTCTTATACATGGAAAACCCTAAAGATTTCACCAAAAAATGGTTAGAACTAATAAATGAATTCAGCAAAGTTTCAAGGTACAAAATCAACACACAAATCGGTTGGCTTCTATACACTAAGAATGAACAACTCATAAAGGAAATTAAGAAAACAATCACATTTAAAATAGCATTAAAAAGAATAAAATATTTAGGAATAACTTAGGTAAAAGACATATACTGAAAGCTACAAAACATTACTGAAAGAAATTAGACACAAATAAATGGAAAGACATTTGTGTTTGTGGATGGGAAGACTTAATATTATTAAAATCAAAATGCCATACTACCCAAAGTAAGTTACAGATTCATTGCAATACCTATCAAAATCCCAGTTCCATTTTTCTCTGCAGATTTTTTAAAAGTCCTAAAATTCATATGGAATCTCAAAAGACCCTGAATAGACAAATCTTAAGAAAAATAAAGCCTTCCACCTCTGACTTCAAAACATTGTGCAAAGATGCAGTAATCAAAACAGAGTGGTACTGGCATAAGAACAAATAGACCAATTGAACAGAATAGAGAACCTAGAAATAAACTCTCAAATATCTGGTTAAGTGATCTTCGACAAGGGTATCAAGGCTGCATATTGAGGAGAGAATAGTGTTGGGAAAACCGAATATCCACAAGCAAAATAATGAAGTTCAACCTTTACCCTACACTATATACTAAAATTAACTCAAAATGGACCAAAGACCTAAATGTAAGACCTGAAACTATAAAACTCCTAGAAGAAAACAGGAGGGAAGCTTCATGACATTGGATTTAGCAGTGATTTCTCACATATGATACCAAAAACACAGACAAAGCAAAAATAGACAGCTGGGGCTACATCAAACTTACAAACTTCTGATAGCAAAGGACACTATCAACAATGAAAAGATAACCTAGGGAAGGGGAGAAAATATACACGATACATAAAGAATGCCTACAATTCAAAAACAGCAAAAAACCCGATTCAAAAATGGACAAAGGACTTGAATAAACGTTTCTCCAAAGAAGATATACAGATATTAGTAGTAGTGGTAGAGACGGTGTCTCCTATGTTTTCCAGGCTGGCCTTGAACTCCTCGGGCTAAAGCGATGCTCCCACCTCAGCCTCAGTCTCCTGGGTAGCTAGGACTACGGGCATGAGCTGCTGCATCCAGCTAAATTTTTAACTTTTTTGTATAGACAGAGTTCTCACTGTGTTGATGAGGCTGGTCTCAAACCCCTGGGCAAAAGCGATCCTCCCGCCCCTTCCTCCCAAAGTGCTAGGATTACAGGCGTGAGCCAGCACGCCCACCAGAGCCAATTATTTTTATTTGAGGAAACTGAAGTTCCCAAAGGAGGAATCCCCGTCTGGGGAAGCCTTGTTTGGGTGAGATTTCCAGCATATGCCCGTCTCCTATACACAACCTCTGAAAACTCTAAGGTCTAAGCTACCTTTGCTTCCAGGGGAAACCAGTTCCGCCTGCGGTCTGTCTCTGCGCATGCGCAGAACCACCAAATCTGCGCACGCGTGGGAACCTTCTGGGCGTGGGCTTCCTGTGGCTGAGTGGCTGCTTCCATCCGGTGGGTTTTGCTTGGCGCACCCGGGAGGCGGGGCCTGCGGGGCAACATGGAGTTAGTGGAGGTTCTGAAGCGCGGGCTGCAGCAGGTCACCGGCCACGGCGGTCTCCGAGGCTATCTACGGATGTTATTCAGGTAAGCGGCCGGAGTCATACTCTTGGCCTCTGAGGCTGGACTTTCGCTGGCTCATTTCTTGGAAAGGGACACAAACTCGGGTCACCTTGAAGAATCCACAGCATTTGTCAAGGACAACCGCCCCAATCACTGCCTTGCCACCCCCAGGCTGGTCTCTGTCCGGTATCTCCCCGAGACAAGACCGAAGCTATCTGTAGAGTCAGAGCTGTGACACGGAGGAAGGGGCATCTGGGCTGCACTCCTTTCCCACACCCTGAAGAGTAATGAGCATTAAGAGACATTAACTCGGTGACCTTGGTAAAGTTTTTTCTCTGCACTGGCGTACAGTTCCCTTTCTGTAAGGCGTTGAAGGTGATAATAATGGTCCCTGCTCTTCTGACATTCATTGATCCCACGAGCAACAACATAGCTTCGTGGAAACCTAAATGGAGACCCAGAGTGGAATGAAAGAGCCTGGAGACCTTCGTATCATTTTAAGAAGATGAAATACCTTGGCTTTTTGATTTCCTGAAGGTTTTGCTAACTCCAGTGCCTCCTGGCTGAGGGATAGTAGATACAAGTAGTCCTGTAATCTGAAGAGACTACATTTATATTTTTAGTATAATTAGGGCACATTAGTTGTCAGTTCATCTTTTCCCATTCTATGCATGATTCTGGGGGACAACATGAACAAGGATTCTAGAGCTTTTAACCTGAAAGCTGATTCTTCAACATTGAGTGGCGGGAGCCTGGAGATGAAGGCTAGAAGTATGCAACCAGTGACTATCCCCAGCACTTACTCATTTTGCTAGTTGATGGAGCAGCCCTTGTGTCTGAAAAGTTGTTATTCTTACTTTGTTTCTGTTTGTGGTTTGAGCAAAGGATCATTCTAAAATGTCTGTTTTCTTTTGGGTATTCACAGGGTAAATGATGTGAAAATTGGTACATTAGTGGGGGAAGATAAATATGGAAACAAATACTATGAAGACAACAAGCAATTTTTTGGTGAGTGCAGTATTTTTTAGTATGAATAATTGGATTGGGATTAGGATTTGATTTGAGTCTATTTTTCATATTATGCAAGGAGCTTTTACAAAGTACTTAGAAAAGGATGAAAAACCTCAATAGAAAATGAAAAAAGGTAGTTTACAGAAAGAAAAATAGGCAATGGAGGTATGGAAAATGCTCATTCTTGTAATAACAGAAATGCAACTTTTAAAAAAGTGTTACATCTTTTTCACCTATCAAATTTTGAAGCATTTTTCTTTTTTTTTTTTGAGACGGAGTTTCACTCATGTTACCCAGGCTGGAGAGCAATGGCGCGATCTCGGCTCACCACAACCTCCGTCTCCTGGGTTCAAGCAATTCTCCTGCCTCAGCCTCCCGAGTAGCTGGGACTACAGGCGTGCGCCACCATGCCCAGCTAATTTTTGTATTTTTAGTAGAGACGGGGTTTCACCATGTTG
>NW_016107333.1:12716494-12721067 GCF_001604975.1 Cebus imitator | reverse complement strand
ACGGGGTTTCACCATGTTGACCAGGATGGTCTCGATCTCTTGACCTCGTGATCCACCCGCCTCGGCCTCCCAAAGTGCTGGGATTACAGGCTTGAGCCACCGCGCCCAGCCCTTAGCTAATTGTTTAAAAAAATATTGTTTTTGGAGAGTTGGAGTCTTGCTATGTTTCTTAGGCTGGTCTTGAACTCCAGGGCTCAGGTGATCCTTCCACCTCGGCCTCCCAAAGTGCTGGAATTACAGGTGTGAGTCACTGTGCCTGGCCACAGCATTTTTGTTTGTTTGTTGTTGTTATTTTGAGACAGGGTCTCACTCTGTTGCCTAGGCTGCAGTACTGCGGTGTGATCTTGGCTCCTGCAGCTGTGACCTCCTGGGCTCCAGCCATCCTGCTGCCTCAGCCTCCTGTGTAGCTGGGACTGCAGTGATGCGCCACCACACCTGGGTAATTAAAAAAAAATTTTTTTTTTTTTGAGACAGAGTCTCGCCCTGTCACCCAGCCTGAAGTGCTATGGTATGATCTTGGGTCACTGCAACTTCCACCTCCCGGGTTCAAGCGATTGTCCTGCCTCAGCCTCCCAACTAGCTGTGACTACAGGCACGTGCCACCACACCCAGCTAATTTTTTGTATTTTTAGTAGAGACAGGGTTTCGTCGTATTAGCCAGGATGATCTCAATCTCCTGACCTTGTGGTCTGCCTACCTTGGCTTCCCAAAGTGCTGGGATTACAGAAGTGAGCCATTGCACCTGGCCTTAATTTTTTTTTTTAGAGACGGAGTCTCACTTTGTTCCCCAGGCTGGTCTTAAATTCCTGGCCTTAAGCCATCCTCCTGCCTCAGCCTCTCAAAGTGCTGGGATCATGGGTATGAGCCACCATGCTAATAAATTTTAAAAGCAACATTAGTGTGCGTAAGTTGGATACTGATAAATTAGACATTTTTTAGAATACTTTGTTAAGAATGATATGAATCTATAAATTTAATATAGAGAGGTGTCAAAGATGTGTGTGGTATAAAAAACTCTAGTTGCAGAACAATGTTTGACATCCTCAAAAGGAGAAAATACATGCTTTTTGTGTGCATGTTAAATTTTGGAAGGAAACATAATAAACCTGTAGAATCAGATGGTAGAGATTCAACATTCTGCCCCTCTACTTTATAACTTTGTGACCTGGTTAACTTAATTAACTTCCCTAAGCCTCAGTTTTCTCATCTGTAAAGTAGAATAATAATAATATGTGCCTCATAAAGATGTATTGAAAGATAGATGAAAAGTGAATTGGAGAAACTTACCCTGATGTAGGGTTTCTCAACCTAAGCAGTATTAACACCATGGGCCAGATAGTTCTTTCTTTTCATTTTTTGTTTTTTTATTTCAGTAGTTTTTGGGATACAGGCGGTTTTGGTTACATGGATAAGTTTTGTAGCAGTGAATTCTGAGATTTTAGTATACCTGTAACCCGAGCAGTGTACACTATACCCAGTACGTAGTCTTTTATCCCCTTGAGTCCCCAAAGTCCATTATGTCATTCTTACACCTTTGCATCCTTATAGCTTAGCTCCCACTGATAAGTGAAAACATACAATACTTGGTTTTCCATTCCTGAGTTACTTCACTTAGACTAATGGCCTCCAGTTTCATCCAGGTTGCTGTGAAGGCCATTTTTGCTTTCCATTTTGTGGCTGAATAGTATTCATGGTGTATATATACCACATTTTCTTTATCTGCTCATTGGTTGATGAGCATTTAGATTGGGTCCTTATTTTTGCAATTGCAAATTGTGTTACTGTAAACGTGTGTGCATGTGTCTTTTTCATATAATGACTTCTTTTTCTTTAGGTAGATACCCAGCAGTGGGATTGCTGGATCAAATGGTAGTTCTATGTTCTACCTTCAGTTCTTTTTTTTTTTTTTTTTTTTTTTTTGAATCTATATGCCTTGAACCTACCTTCAGTTCTTTAAAGAATCTCTTTACTGTTTTCCATAGTGGTTGTACTAGTTTACATTCCCACCAGCAGTGTAAAAGCGTTCCCTTTTCACATCGCCACCACCATCTATTATTTTTTGAATTTTTAATTATGGCCATTCTTGCAGGAGTAAGGTGGTATCTCATTGTGGTTTTAATTTGCATTTTTCTTATAGTGATGTTGAGCATTTTTGCATAGGTTTGTTGGCTGTTTGTATATTTTTTGAGAATCGTCCATTCATGTCCTTTGCCCACTTTTTCATGGGATTGTTTTTTTCTTACTGATTTGTGTGAGTTCCTTGTAGATTCTGGATATTAGTCCTTTATCCGATGCAGTTTGCAGATATTTTATCCCACTTTGTGGCTTGTCTGTTTACTCTGCTGATTATTTCTTTTGCTGTGCAGAAGCTTTTTAGTTTAATTAGATACCATTTATTTATTTTTGTTTTTGTTGCATTTGGGTTCTTTGTTATGACTTCTTTGCCTAAGCCAACATCTGGAGAGTTTTTCTGATGTGATGTTCTAGAATTTTTATGGTTTCAGGCCTTAGATTTAACTCTTCGATCCATCTTCAGTTGATTTGTGTATAAGGTGAGACACGGGGATCCATTTCCATTCTTCTACATGTGGCTTGCTAGTTTTCTCAACACCATTTGTTGAATGGGGTGTCCTTTCTCCACTTTATTTTTTTTGTTTGCTTTGTCGAAGATCAGTTGACTGTGAGTACTTGGATTTCTTTCTGGGTCTCTATTCTGTTTGATTGGTCTGCATGCCTGTTTTTATACCAGTAGCATACTGTTTTGGTAACTGTAGCCTTGTAGTATAATTTGAAGTCAGATAATGTGATGTCTCTAGTTTTGTTCTTTTTGCTTAGTATTGCTTTGGCTATGTGGGCTCATTTTTCGTTCCATATGAATTTTAAGATTGTTTTTTCTAGTCCTGTGAAGAATGATGATGGTGTTTTGATGGGAATTACATTGAATCTGTAAATTGCTTTGGGCCATATGGTCATTTTCACAATATTGATTATGCCCATCCATGATCATGGGATATGTTTCCATTTGTTTGTATCATCTGTGATTTCTTTCAGCAGTGTTTTGTAGTTTTCCTTGTAGAGATCTTTCACTTTGTTGGTTAAGCATAGTCCTAAGTATTTTTTATTTTTTGCAGCTGTTGTAAAAGGGATGGAATTCTTGATTTGATTCTCAGCTTGTTTGTTGTTGTATAGTTGTGCTACTGATTTGTGTACATTGATTTAGTATCCTGAAACTTGGCTGGATTTATTTTTTTATTTTATTTATTTATTTTTTTGAGACGGAGTTTCGCTCTTGTTACCCAGGCTGGAGTGCAATGGCACGATCTCGGCTCACCGCAACCTCCGCCTCCTGGGTTCAGGCAATTCTCCTGCCTCAGCCTCCTGAGTAGCTGGGATTACAGGCACGCGCCACCATGCCCAGCTAATTTTTTGTATTTTAGTAGAGACGGGGTTTCACCGTGTTGACCAGGATGGTCTCGATCTCTTGACCTCGTGATCCACCCGCCTCGGCCTCCCAAAGTGCTGGGATTACAGGCTTGAGCCACCGCGCCCGGCCTGGCTGGATTTATTTATCAGGTCTAGGAGCTTTTTGGATGAGGCTTTAGGTTTTTCTAGGTATGTGATCATATCATCAATGAGCAATGACAGTTTGACCTTCTCTTTTTAAATTTGGTTGTGCTTTATTTCTTTCCCTTATCCAGTTGCTCTAGCTAGGACTTCCAGTACTATGTTGAATAGAAGTGGTGAAAGTGGGCATCCTTGTCTTGTTCCAGTTCCTAGGGAGCATGCTTTCAGCTTTTCCCCATTTAGTATAATGTTTGCTGTGGGTTTGTCATATATGGCTTTTATTACTTCAAGGTATATCCCTTCTGTGCCAATATAGTTGAGGGATTTTATCATAGAGGAATGCTGGCTTTTATCAAATGTTTTTTCTTCATCTAATGAGAGCGAAATGAACATATGATTTTTATTTTTAATTCCATGTATGTGATATATCACATTTATTGACTTGCATATGTTAAACCATCCCTGCATCCCATGTATGAAACCCACTTGATCATGATGTATTATTATCTTTTGATATGCTGTTGGATTTGGTTAGCTAGTATTTTGCTGAGGATTTTTGCATCTATGTTCATCAGGGATATTGGTCTGTAGTTTTCTTTTTTTGTTATGTCCTTTGGGACAGATAATTCTTTGTTGTGAGAGGCTGTCCTGTGCATCATAGAATGACCAGAAACAGCAGCTCTGACTGACAACCAAAAATGTCTCCAGACATTGCCAAATGTCCCGTTGCGGGTAAAATTTCCATCTGTTAAGAACCATTGACCTAATGCTTGGTACATGATGAGTGCTCAATAAATATTAGAACCGTGGCTGCTGTTATTGTTACAGGTTGAGTATCCCTTACCTGAAATGCTTGGGACCATAAGTATTTCAGATTTTAGATTTTTTTTAGGTTTTGTAATATTTGCATTATACATCCCAGTTTAGCATCCCTAATCTGAAACCCGAAATGCTCTAATGAGCATTTCTTTTGAGTGACATGCCAGCACACAAAAACGTTTCCAATTTT
>NW_016107333.1:12713530-12716202 GCF_001604975.1 Cebus imitator | reverse complement strand
TAGAGACGGGGTTTCACCATGTTGACCAGGATGGTCTCGATCTCTTGACCTCGTGATCCACCCGCCTCAGCCTCCCAAAGTGCTGGGATTACAGGCTTGAGCCACCGCGCCCGGCCAATTTTGGAGCTTTTTGAATTGGAGATACCCAACGTGAACCTTCTTGAATTGTTGAATTTTCTCCCATGTGCATTTGTTGCTTTTATAATATTAATAATAATAATAATAATAAAATACTCTCTTGATTGATATGAAAGGGATCAAAAAGGAAAAAATAATTAGTCTTCATCCAGGGAAAAAATTTATAATATGAAAAATAATTGCCTAGCATTTATTGAGTGATTACCGTGTGCTAGGTGCTGTGCTAAACAAAAGCATACATTATCTGCTTTGATCTTCAATGTCTCCTTGAGATAGGCACTTTTTTGCTTCCCATTTTACAGATGAAGAAGATAAGTCATTGAGCAGTTAGGAATATTTCTCAGGAATGTGTGAACTATGTGTGGTTGCACTGGATACATGTTGGTCTACAAGAAGTAAACATCTTATATACTCTGTATTTATGTGTGTGTGTGTGTGTGTGTGTGTGTGTGTGTGTGTGTGTATGCACACCTGATGAGGTCTCACTGCTTTACCCAGGCTGGTCTTGAACTCCTGCCTTAGCTTCCTGAGGAGCTGGAATTATAGGCACATACTGTCACATCCAGTTATAATATTTTTAATACTCACATAAATCATAGAATTTTAGACCTAGAATATATTTTAAGAGATTGTCTAAAAACTGTTGTTTTATAGATGAAGAAACTGAGGCCCAAGAAAGTGTCTTAACCAAAGAGACTTAGTCAAGTAGCTGGTAGCAGAGCCAGGGGGAATTATTCTTTCTACTTCTCACTTTGTTATTAAACTATAACATTACATTCTTTCTTTCTTCTTTTCTTTCTTCCCTTACATTGGAAATATCTTTATTTTTGCTAATTAGAAAAAATAGGGCGTAGCATGGTGACTCATTCCTGTAGTCCCGATGCTTTGGGAGGCTAAGGGGAAGGATCAGTTGAGGACAGGAGTTCAAGACCAGCCTGGACAATATAGCAAGACCCCATCTTATGTGTGTGTGTGTGTGTGTGCGCGTGCCTATATATTTATGTATGTATATATATTTGGTGTATGAAAACTCCCTCCCCTTATAATTTTACAACTCTTTTAATAGTTTAGTCTTTATGCATATTTAAGTTTCTTTTCTTTAATTATGAGACAGGTCTCTGTTGCCCACCTGGAATGCAGTGGTGTGATCTCAGCTCACTGCAACCTCTGCCTCCCATGCTCAAGCAATCCTCTCACCTCAGCCTTATGAGTAGCTGGGACTATAAGCCAGTGCCACCATGCCCAGCTAGTTTTTGTAGCTTTTTGTAGGGATGTGTTTTGCCATGTTACCCAGGATGGTCTCTAACTCCTGAGCTCAAGCCTCAGCCTCCCAGAAGGCAGGGATTAAGGTGTGAGCCACCACACCCAGCCAGTTGTGTTTGTTTATTTAAAAAAAAAATTCACAGCATTTTTAAAAATAGCAACACAACATTCCAGTGTATGGAAGAACCATTATTTCTTCAGTTACTGTTGATAGATACATGGGTTGCTTTAGACTTTTTGCATTAGGAATGATGCTACTGTGAACTTGCTTGTAACTACATTCATGCATTTAAATAAATTCCTGGCCTTGTCTCTACTAAAAATGCAAAAATTAGCTGGGCATGGTGGTACATGCCTGTGGTCCCAGCTACTCAGGAGGCTGAGGCAGGAGAATCACTTGAACCCGGGAGGCAGAGGTTGCAGGCACTGAGCCAAGGTCACGCCACTGCACTCCAGCCTAGGAGTATATATATATACACATTACATATATGTTATATATATATAATATATTACATATATTATATAATATTAATATATAATAAATATATAATATATAAATTTATATATGTTGTATATTATATATAAATATATATATTTTTGTGTGTGTGTGTGTGTGTGTATAAATTAATCAGTTAATTCCTGGAATTGGAATTACTGAGTCTGAGAATAGGCATTTAACATTTCAAGAAATACGAAGAGAGAGAGGTTGAGAGATTGATTGATAAGGCCCAGCTCCACCATTATAGCCTAACTGTATTGTCAGGGCCTGACCTATGAAACCTTTCCCAAGGTCTCTTCCATCTGCCTGTACATGCCCCTGCCTCATTGGATTATAGTTTACTTTTAGTTAGCTATTCTAAAGATTGATTTCTCTAAATGAAGCAGCAAATCTTGATTGAAATCTGTATTTTAAAAAATAGATGAGGTCATGTTTAAGTAGCAGTAATCAATATTTGTTGATGATATGTTTACCTAGGAAAACCCTGTAAATGAAATGCAGATTACCTTTTGCTTATTGGTTTAAAATCCATCATAGGAATGAATTAATTCAGTGTTTCCTATTTGGCAGGTAAGAGCAGTAAGGAAGAGATGAAGGAATTAATATTTATTATGCGCTTATATGGCTAATGCTAAACTAGGTAAATGTATGTGATATTTAGTTTTCATAGCAACTCTAAGATGTAGGTGTAGTCATCTACTTTTTTTTTTTTTTTTTTTTTTTTTGAGGGGGGTTTTCTCTTTTGTTACCCAGGCTGGAGTGCAATGGCGCG
>NW_016107333.1:12694437-12713451 GCF_001604975.1 Cebus imitator | reverse complement strand
TGTTTTGTATTTTTAGTAGAGACGGGGTTTCGCCATGTTGACCAGGATGGTCTCTATCTCTTGACCTCGTGATCCACCCGCCTCGGCCTCCCAAAGTGCTGGGATTACAGGCTTGAGCCACCGCGCCCGGCCTGTCATCTACTTTTAATAGATAAAGAGCCTCATAAAATTTGCCTAATATCCACTGATAGTCAGTGACAAAGACTTGATTAGAACCCAAGGCTTTGCTCAGTTTAAGGACCCAACAGAAACAGTTTTATAAATGGTGATTAGGCCCCCTAACTAGTGCACAGCAATTTCCTAAATAAGGAATGCAGCCATATTATTTTGATGACATGAGCTGTCCTATGTACCTAACCATCATTTCTAATGTTTCCTTATTGTGTATAATTCACAAATTTCCAAAAGGATCTGGGGTGGTTTTTAAAAAATATTTATATGGAGACATAGCATTCAAGTATGATTGCTACAAATGTGTTTTTGCCCCAGTCTCAAGAGGAGCACCTTCTTTTCTGAATACCTAGAACATCTGGGAACACATTTCCCTACCCTGTCTGCTACACCCTCTGTGGGGAGCTGGCAGGGAAGCAAGGATTCTCCTCTGTGGGAAAGGCCTGAGCCCCACCCGCAGCAGTGAGTTGTCTCATCTCAGTCCTTGGTGCCCGTTGCTGATTAAAGCTTGCCACATGTCCTGGAGCTTGCCTTCACGAATTCAGCCAGGGTGTTATTCCTCCAATAGCTCCCTTATATAAGATCACAAAAAGTCTTTTCTTAATAAAAAGGTTGTCTTCTTTGCTATTATGCTATTTATTTTTATTTTTTAAAAATAAAAAGTTTTTCTTCTTAAATGTTCATCTTTCCACCCAGGCCGTCACCGATGGGTGATATATACTACTGAAATGAACGGCAAAAACACATTCTGGGATGTGGATGGAAGTATGGTGCCTCCTGAATGGTAAGCTAAGGCAACATTTTATATGATTTTATTTTATTTGTCTTCACCCAGGGTGGAATGCAGTGACACAATCATGACTCACTTCAGCTTTGACCTCCCAGGCTCAAGTGACCCTCCAATATCAGCCTCCCTAGTAGCTGGGACTATAGCCCTATGCCATCTTACCTGGATAATTTTTTTTGTTGTTTGTTTGCTTTTTTTTTGAAATGGAGTGTCACTCTGTCACCCAGGCTGCAGTGCAGTGGCGTGATCTTGGCTCACTGCAACTGCCACCTCCTAGGTTCAGGCAATTCTCCTGCGTCAGCCTCCCGAGTAGCTTGGACTACAGGCGCGCGTCACCATGCCCAGCTAATTTTGTATTTTTAGTAGAGATGGGGTTTCACTTTGTTTGCCAGACTGGTCTTGAACTCCTGATCTCAGGTGTTCCACCACTTTGACCTCCCAAAGTGCTGGGATTACAGGTATGAGCCACTGTGCGTGGCTTGTTTTCGTTTTTGTTTTTTACACAGAATCTTGCTCTGTTGCCCAGGCTCAGGTGCAGTGGCATGATCTCAGCTCACTGCAACCTCTGACTCCCGGGTTCAAGCAGTTCTTCTGCCTCAGCCTCCTGAGGAGCTGGGACTACAGACGTGAGCCAGCACACCCAGCTAATTTTTGTATTTTTAGTAGAGAAGGGGGTTTCACCATGTTGGCCAGGTTGGTCCTGTACTCCTGACCTCAGGTGATCCACCCCACCTTGGCCTCTCAAAGTGCTGAGATTACAGGCATGAGCCACTGCACCTGGCCTAATTTTTGTAGTTTTTAATAGAGATGGGATTTTACCA
The DNA here is from genome assembly GCF_001604975.1 of Cebus imitator. Taxonomy (NCBI): domain Eukaryota; kingdom Metazoa; phylum Chordata; class Mammalia; order Primates; family Cebidae; genus Cebus; species Cebus imitator. The sequence continues at coordinate 12,711,672 of NW_016107333.1, read as the reverse complement.
TGTTGCCTAGGCTGGTCTCAAACTCCTGAGCTCAAGTGATCCACCCACATAGGCCTCCTAAAGTGCCAGGATTACAGTCATGAGCCACCATGCCTGGCTCTTTTTTTTTTTTTTTTTTTTTGTTGAGCTGATATCTCGCTATGTTGCCCAGGCTGGAACTCCTGGGTTCAAGGAATCCTCTCACCTCAGCCTCCCAAGGAGCTGGGATTATAAGCACAAGCCACCGTGCCTGGTTCATTTTATTTTATTTAACTTGGCAATATTTATTTCATTATAAAAATATTTATTGAATACCTCTCCATAAGGCAGTCAGTGGCAGTCTTCTGAAAGTATATATCCTAATTACACTGAGTGCATGACAAGTTACCCTAAAACTTAGTGGCTTAAAACAACAATTATTTCTCTCTCCATATTTTTTTTGGGGAGGTCAGGAGTTCAGACAGGACAAAACGGGGGTGACTAATCTCTGTTCCCGGATGTCTAGAGCCTCAGCTGGAAGAATCCAAGGCTGGACACTGGAATCATCTGAAAACGTATTCACTTGGTATCTGGCATTTAATGCTGGCTGTCAGCTAGAGGTATATAGATGGGGCTGTGGGTTAAAATACATTCATGTTGCCTAGGCTGACCCAGGCAAGTGTTCTGAGAGAGTGAGCTAAGCAGAGCCATATTGCCTTATCGGACTTAGTCTTGCAAATTGTCCAGTATCACTTTCATATTCCCTTGATTGAGGCAATTAGAAAGCTCCACCTAAGTTCCGCATGAGAAAACATAGACCTATCTCTTGATGGAGACATGTCGATAGATATCGGTATATATTAGAATGTATAATGGTGTGTGGCTATCTGGGGAAAATAATATGCTGTATTATCACCTGTCTGGTAAAAGAACTTTGGCTCTAATCTTATCTAGCAGGTAAACTTTGGCTCTAATCTTATAAGCAAGTTCCTTAACCTCTCTGGGACTTAGTTTCATCATCTGTAAAATGATAGCCCTAAAATTTCTTAGGTCTCCAAAAACTGCATGGCTTTGTAATAATATGCATATTTTGAAATGAAACTCTAAATGCTCACTTGAATTACCAAATTTTGCATACAGTATTTCGAAGCAAAGTACTTATATCTGCTTCATAGATTGCTGAAGTAATACCATACAGTTGATACACAATTAAACTCTGGAGATCTTTTCCAGTGGTCTAGAAAAATTCACCCAAAAACTAGAAATAAGTATATCTGATTGGCTGTGACATTTTATTTTAATTGATTTTGATTGTCAGAGCTAGCTTTGGGCTGTCTTCAGTAGAAAGTGAGATAATCTCAGTGTATTTGCCTCTGTTCTAAAGAGTCACTCTTTAGAAGAGAGCTATGAAACAATAGGACATAGTGGGGACTACAGTGAGCTGAAAAGTACAGACTTGGTCAAAGAGGTCAGCAGCCTTATTCAGCAATTCCCAGTTCCATCAGGTGAGAATTCTGCGAAGGGTTTCTGGATGATTTTTCAAAGGTGGACATCTGTATTTCTTGTGAGAGTTCTTGTGTTTTCTTTCTTTTTTTTTTAGTTGGAGTCTCACTCTGTCTCCTAGGCTGGAATGCATTGGCACCATCTTGGCTCACTGCAACCTCCACCTCCTGGGTTCAGGCGATTCTCTCGCCTCAGCCTCTTGAGTAGCTGGGATTACAGGTGTGTGCCACAATGCCCAGCTAATTTTTGTACTTTTACTAAAGACAGGTTTTACCATGTTGGCCAGGCTGGTCTCAAACTCCTGGCCCCAAGTGATCTACCCACTTCGGCCTCTCAAAGTGTTGGGATTATAGGCATGAGCCACTGCACCTGGCCAGTTCTTGTTTTTTCAATTAATTTTTTAAAATATTCAACAATTTAAATATAGCATTATCTAGCAGAACTTTCCACTTTCGTGTTCTTTATCTGCCCTGTCCAATCGAGTCGCCACTTGCCACATGTGGCCCAGAACACTTTATTATTATTATTATTATTATTATTATTATTTTGAGACAAGGTCACACTCTATTTCCCAGGCTGGAGTGCAGTGGCACAATTAGGGCTCACTGCAGTCTCCACCTCCTGGGCTCAAGTGATCCTCTTGCCTCGGCCCCTGAGTAGCTGGGACTACAGACATGTGCCACCATGCCCAGCTAATTTTTTTGTATTTTTAGTAGAGATCAGGTTTTGTCACGTTGCCCAGGCTAGTCTCAAACTCCTGGACTCAAATGATTCGCCCACCTCTGCCTCCCAAAGTGCTGGGATTACAGGCATGAGCCACCATGCCTGGCCTTTCTAGAGCACTTTAAAATGTGGATAAGGCAACTGAGGAAATTTTTTAATTTGTATTTAAGACAAATAGGCTACTCGATTGGACAGAGCAGTTTTATTTTTTTCAAATACTGTGTGAGCTAAGCAAAACGTATTTGTACTGTATGTTTTGACTGAGCTACAATCAGTTTTCAATACTGTTCTTCTACTTGGACTAACTATGGGCATTGACCATGTCAGTGATGTAATTTGAAGAACATGATAGTGGAAAATGTCTTTAAAATTTCACAGGGGCTGGGTGTGGTGGCTCATACTTGTAATCCCAGCAGTTTGGAAGGCTGAGGCATGAAGATCACTTGAGGCCAGAAGTTTGAGACCAGCCCGGGCAACTTAACAAGGCCTCATCTTTATAAATAAAAAATATTTTAAAAATCAGCCAGGCATGGTGATGCATGCCTGTAGTTGCAGCTGCTTGGGAGGCTGAGGTGGGAGGATCCCTTGAGCCCAGGGATTCGAGGTTGCAATGAAGTATGATTGCATCACTATACGCCAGCTTGAGCAACAAAGTGAAACCCTGTCTCTCCCTTTTTTGTTTTTTTTTTGAGATGGAGTCGCACTCCTGTGACCCAGACTGGAGTCCAGTGACGCAATCTTGGCTCACTGCAATGTCTGCTTCCCAGGTTCAAGTGATTCTCCTGCCTCAGCCTCCTGAGTAGCTGGGACTACAAGCACCCACCCCCATGCCCAGCTAATTTTTGTCATTTTAGTAGAGATGGGGTTTCACCATATTGGCCAGGCTGGTCTCGAATTTGTGACCTTGTGATCTGCCTACCTTGGCCTCCCAAAGTGCTGGATTACAGGCGTGAGCCACCGTGCCTGGCTGAAACCCTGTCTCTGGAAAAAAGAAAAAAATAGCTCGTTGGTCCTTAGCATGAGAAAGCAGCACTGATGAGAAACTTTCTCATGCCACATCATTTGGGGATTGCTATTGTACTCTTTTTTTTTTTTTTTTTTTTTTTTTTTTTTTTTTATTTTTTTTTTTTTTTTTTATTATTAAAACTGTTCTCAGTAGTTTATAAGCTCTGATGTTGTACTCTTTTTACTGGGAAATAATAACCTATGGTTAAGGTCTTAGGAGCTGTGGGTTGTTTTTTGTTTGTTTGTTTACATTCTATGTCTCTCTATTTTTTTCCTTCAGCTTTTATTCTAAGTTCTGGGGTACATGTGCAGGGTGTGCAGGTTTTTTACATAGGTAAACGTGTGCCATGGTGGTTTGCTGCACAGATCAATCCATGACCATGTATTACGCCCAGCATGCATTGAGCTGTGGTTTTAGGTTTAGAACCATCAGCCTTCACCAAAGGGACATTCTGTATGTTAGGAGATCTCATTCTATCTGAGACCAAAGTGTCAATGTGGAATGCAGGCGTTAAGAGCCAAGCTGTCCTGGTTTATGCTTCACTGAGAGATTGTTTCTTGGGTGGAGTTGGTCTGGGGAGGCTATGGAAGGCATGTGAGCTGTCTTACTCAGATTGACATCTGTCTGCTTCAAAATGCTCATCTAACATTGGTGCTCAGGCGCCACATTTTGGGAGATGAGGAGTAGGGGCGTGATTTCAATTACGTGAGATGAATTATGTTTGAAATTATAAAATAGTAAAAACCTGAAAAGATAAAAGTTCTATTCAGTGGCGCAAGTCCTTTTATTTGATCTGAGATCACATGTAAAAGAATCTAAGAGTTGTAGAACATCAGTCCAGCAGGTGCCTGAGGGCAAGTGAGGATTCAAAGCTGCATTTCTTTGTGGAGAGGCACCTCCTAAGGGCTGAGTATCTTTGATGACCCTTGTTTGTATGGGAAGCTTAATGGCTTGTGATGAATCTTTTAAAGGAGAAATGGTGTTGGACAAGCTTAGCTGTTAGTTTCTCAAACCCCTTCGTTGACCATGGCACACTGTGAAATTCTAAATCTGTGGATTCTTACCTTTGATTCATGAATAAATTTGATGTTGGGTTGATTTATCTCTAATTACAGAGCTAGGTATTATCACATATAGCATGTAAGGAATAACAGATACAATTTATCATCTTTATTCAAATAACTATTTATTTAGTACCCACCAGGTGCCAAGAACCTGGGGATAGAGAGGTGAATAAAACAAGGTGCTTGTTTTCATGGCAGAAGACAAAGAAACATTTTATATATTTGTGGTAACAATAAATGCAAGAAAGATAATATGAAGCTTGGCCTCACAGGGGAATCAAGAGCAATGGAAGGATCAGGTGGCTGTTTTATACAGGCGTTAGGGAAGGCTTCTTTGAGTGAGTGACATTTGAGGAAAGACATAAAAGAGGAGAAAGCATTCCAGGCAGAGGGAACCACAAGTGCAAAAGCCTGTCTGTTTGAGATGCATTGCTTAGTCTGTTCGAAGAACAGCAGCGTGGCCACTTTGGCTGGAATGGAATGAGTGAGGGGAAGATATTAAGAAATGAGGTAGGAGAAATAGCTAGGGCCCAGATCCTGTAGATCTTGTAAGCCATGGTACATACTTCAGCTTTTTGTCTGAATTTATTTGGAAGTCACTGGAAGGTAAGGTAGGGTGTGATCTGATTCAGTTTTTTAACATTTGGAATAATCCCGAACTTTCAGAATGACTACAAACATTTGAGTAACTTCAAAGTAAGTTGCCAAATTGATACTTCATCACTCCTGAATAGTGTGTACTTCCTGCAAACAAGAATATTGTCCTACATAACCACAATATAACCATAAATATCAGGAAAGTAACAATGATACACTATGTGAGGGAGGCAAAATTTTACCCTTGACGACTTAGGGCTTTTTGGCTGGGCCTGATAATTAAACGCATGTTAACAGGAGAAAAGCATACATATGACATGGAGCCCTCATAAGGGAATGAAGACCCAAGATGCAGTTAATGTCGAACACTTAGGTACTGAATTGGACAAAGAGTAGAACATTGTGGAAATGTGAGAAGGCAAAGGGACTTGGGCTTGGGTAGGTAATTGGGTATAGAAGTGACTAAGAAGATAAGAGTTAATTTAACAAAGTGTGTGCATTTTCCTTGACCTCAATTTCCTGTCCTTGATGTAGAATGATAGTTTCCTTCTGGTATAGGGAGGACATCTTTTATGTGGGATTTTTTTCTCCTGCTTTCAGGAAGAAAAAGGTCTTATTTTTTTTTTTTTTGAGGCAGGGTCCTGCTCTGTTGCCCAGGTTGGAGTGCAGTGGTGCAATCTCAGCTCCCTGCAGCCTCGACCTGTTGGGCTCTAGTGATCCTCCTACCTCAGCCTCCCAAGTAGCTGGGATTACAGGCATGTGCCATCATGCCTGGCTAATTTTCGTATTTTTAGTAGAGACGGGGTTTCACCGTGTTGGCCAGGCTGGTCTTGAACTCCTGGCCTCAAATGATCCACCTACCTCAGCCTCCCAAAGTGCTGATGAGCCACCATGCCCAGCTGTGCCACTGTTTTCAAATGCCTTTAACTCAGCATAATCAATATGCCAGAGCTGCATACGTTGAAGCGGCGTGTTATGAACTTCAGCCACTCAGGATTCATCAGTTGTCCCAGCAATGCCCTTTATAGAGAGATCTAATTACACATTTCATATGGATTTCAAATTCTTTAGTCTCCTTCACACTGGATTGGTTCCTCAGCTTTTCCTTGATTTTTCATGACCTTGACGCTTTTGAAAATTACTTGACAGTTTTGTTGTTGAAGGTCCCTCAGTGGGTTTGTTGAATGTTTCCTCATGACTAGGTTCAGGCTATGCTGCTGTGACATTCCTGTCACTGAAGCCATGTTTTTCTTGTTGCACTCTATTACTTAGCAGCTGATTTGTGTTTGTCCTATTATTAATGAAAACCTCTGTCACCTGATTAAGGGGTCTGCCAGTTTTCTCCATTCTAAAGTTACTAATTTTCCCTTTGTAATTAATTAGCATTTTGTGGGGCAACACGTTGAGGTTATATAACTAACCCCTTACTCATCAAAGTTTTAATTCATTATATCTGTATCAACTCCTAATTTAATCAATTGGTTATAATCCGTTGCTATAAATGATTCTTTTATTGTTCAAATTGGGCTCAATTTGACCAGTTGGAACCCATTCAAGCTGCATTTGGAAGTCTTTGGAGGTTTTTAGTGGGGAGGGGTTCTCAGTTTCTAAAAAATATTTTATTTGAGACGGGTCTCACTGTGCCACCCCGGCTGAGTGCAGTGGTGCTTTCCCAGCTCACTGCAGCCTCAACCTCCTGAGCTTAAGCCATCCTCCCACCTCAGCCTCCTGAGTAGCTGGGACTGCAGGCCTGCATCACCGTACCTGTTGGGTTTTTATTTTAGGAGACGGGGTCTCACTGTGTTCCCCGGGCTAAAATTTTATTTTTAATTGATCAATAATAATTGTATATATTTATGGGATACAATATGATGTTTTGATATATGTTTACATTGTGGAATGATTAAATCAAGCCAATTAATAAATCCATTACCTCACATACTTATCATTTTTTGTGGTAGAAACATTTAAAATTATTTTAGCAATTTCCAAATATACAATGGATTATTATTTATTACAGTCACCATTCTGTGCGATAGAGCACTAAAGCTTATTCCTCCTAATTGGAATTTTGTACTCTGATCAGTATCTCCTCTTTCTTATACTCTTTACTCCTCCTGCCCCTGGTAACTACGATTCTACTCTCTACTTCTTTTGTTTTTTTTTATTTTTTAGTTTTAAAGACAGAGTCTTGTTCTGTCTCCCAGGCTGGAGTGTAGTGGCACATTAATAGCTCATTACAACTTCAATCTTCTGTGCTCAAGCAATCTTCCCGCCTCAGCCTCCTGAGTAGCTGGGACTAGCTAATTATTTTTATTTATTTTTATTATTTTTAAAGATTTTTATTTGTTTTTATGTTTTATTTTTTTTGAGACGGTGTATTGCTCATGTCACCCAGGCTGGAGTGCAGTGTCGTGATCCCAGCTCACTGCAACTTCTGCCTCCCGGGTTCAAGTGATTCTCCTGCCCTCAGCCTCCCAAGTAGCTAGGACTACAAGTATGTGCCACCATGCCCAGCTAATTTTTAGTAGAGACGGGGTTTCACCATGTTGGCCAGGCTGGTCTCAAACTCCCGACCTCAGGTGATCCACCCGCCTTGGCCTCCCAAAGGCGGGATTACAGGCGTAAACCACCGTGCCCGGCCTATTTTTATTTTTCATAGAGGTGAGGTCTCACTAAGTTGCCCAGTCTGGTCTCAAATTCCTGAGCCCAAGCAATCCTCCTGCCTTGTCCTCCAGAAGTGTTGTGATTACAAGTGTGAGCCACTGCACCCAGCCTGATGTTTTCTTTTGGAGATTTTTTTAAATGATAAATTTCAAATATACAGTACAAGGAAGATGGAATGAATAAGAAAAAAACTCATATTTTATTTCCCTATTAACACTAAGCAATATTTTTTAAAATGTGTTTCAAAATGTTTGGCTAGATCACCAATCCCCGTCATTACCTCTGTTTGAATATTGACAAAGAAATTAGTCAAGTGGTAGAAACCCATTTGGAGACACCATCTAGAGAGAACAGCTACATGGCTACATATAATTTATTAACTTAATAGTTTAGTCCTAATATTTAACAACCTTGTTTAAAAATTACTATTCCCATTGGTTTATAGTGACATTAATATAAATATGTAATTTGAAAGTCAACATTCCTTTCACTGTGAACATAAAACTTCTTATAAGATAGCTGTGGGTTGGGGTAGAGTAATGATGGGGGCTGCTGACCATGTTCAAAGCCTAAAAGACTGGCAGGCTTGGAAAGGTATAAATCATATATATACACTCTCAGTATACTGTTATGTCCCCCATTTTTGCATACATTCTTGTCTAATAATATGGTCTAAATTATTCCCTTAAATTTGAAAAAACAATGAAGATGAATACATTTTCATCTTCGTTTCAAAATAACCCTTTTAAATGAAAAAGCATTTCCTCAGGTCAGTTAAATTTGTTCAAAAGATGGATTTAAATACTTTCTTCACAACATATACAATTTTTTCACTTTTAGTGCCTCATTACAATCAGTCTGGCAGTAAGACCTCCAGTGTTTGATGAGAAATGGCATTCAATGGATTATAAGATTGTTAAACCTGTACTTGAATCCTTCTTAAGACACTAAATTATACCAAGGTCCAAAAAAATGTATGACCACTTAACACCCTCAGAACCTGTGAGGTTATTGCAGATAGTCTCACATGTGCATATAATTCAAACAGAAACTTTGTAGACAGGGTGTATAAAATAAATACCATAGTATTCCTTCAACTCTATTTAATGCTGCCTAGATGGTTAGATGAAGACTAATATTACTGACAGAAAGAGAAACTATTTTAAGGACTGTTTTCTAAGTAGTTAGAACAGGTTTGCCAAACAAAGATAAGCAAGAGCCAGTGCCAATACATTGTTCCTGTAGCGTAATGTAATTGCTAATATGGGATATAATCAGTAAGCAGTTAATACCAATATAAATAGGTATAATCCATCACTAACTCACAGTCTGGTGAAAAGCTTCTCAGCTAAAGTAGTTTGAGAAGGTTAAGGGAAGGAGAAGTGGCAGGCAGGGCAGGTTTCCAGTGGGAACATCATTTACGTGCCTATAACGGTCCACTGCTACAGAATGGTAAATCCTTTCCAAGTATGCTAGCCTAGAATGTATTTTATGTAGCATAGTAAGATTATTTAATGATTACTAATGCTTCATTTGCATTTATATTTTGATATACACATAAATATATGCATTTTAAAAACTATAAACAGAATTTCACAACACTTTAATCTCATTTTGGGAAAGTTAACAGGTAAAATGGAACAGTATACTACAAAAGTTTCTAGAATATCTAAACTCAGAGGTAAAACCAAAGGAAAACATCACCACCTGTTCAGTATATGGCTTGTGCAAAACCTCAACCTTCCCTGTTTTGTTTTGTTTTGTTTTGTTTTGTTTTGTTTTGTTTTGTTTTGTTTTGTTTTGTTTTTGAGACGGAGTTTTGCTCTTGTTACCCAGGCTGGAGTGCAATGGCGCGATCTCGGCTCACCACAACCTCTGCCTCCTGGGTTCAGGCAATTCTCCTGCCTCAACCTCCGGAGTAGCTGGGATTACAGGCACGCGCCACCATGCCCAGCTAATGTTTTGTATTTTTAGTAGAGACGGGGTTTCACCATGTTGACCAGGATGGTCTCGATCTCTTGACCTCGTGATCCACCTGCCTCAGCCTCCTGAAGTGCTGGGATTACAGGCTTGAGCCACCGCGCCCGGCCTCCCTCATTTTTTTTATAGGTGGATTTGTTTGATAAAGATTGTAATCCAATGATTATTTAACAGCAATTTTACAAACTGTAAATTCTTTTAACAGGCATTTTAAACAGATATAATCTTTTTTATTTTTATTTGTTTTTTGAGATAGAGTCTTGCTCTGTTACCCAGAATGGAGTGCAGTGGTATGATCTCAGTTCACTGCAATCTCTGCCTCCCAGGTTCAAGTGATTCTCCTGCCTCAGCCTCCCAAGTAGCTGGGACTACAGGCCTGTGCAACTATGCTTGGCTAATTTTTTGTGTTGTTCACAGAGACAGGGTTTCGCCATGTTTCTCAGGCTGGTCTCAAGCTCCTGAGCTCAAACGATCCACCCACCTTGGCCTTCCAAAGGGCTGGAATTACAGACGTGAGCCACTGCACCCGGCCGTAATCTTATTGAAAATCCATGAGTGCCAAACTACAAATATACAGTTTATGATTAACTTAAAAAGTAATTCTCGTTTTATTAATAAAAGACAAATGGCCGGGCGCAGTGGCTCACACCTGTAATCCCAGCACTTTGGGAGACCGAGGCGGTCAGATCACAAGGTCAAGAGATCGAGCCCATCCTAGCCAACATGGTGAAACCCCGTCTCTACTAAAAATACAAAAATTAGCTGGGTGTGGTGGTGGGCGCCTATAGTCCCAGCTACTCGGGAGGCTGAGGCAGGAGAATTGCTTGAACCCGGGAGGCAGAGGTTGCAGTGAGCCGAGATCGCGCCCCTGCACTCCAGCTTGGGGACAGAGCGAGACCCTGTCTCAAAAAAAAATAAAATAAAAGACAAACACAGCATACCAAAACCTATGCTAAACGAAGAAACTATAATATAGACACATGATTGATATGTCTAAAATGATATATACAGCTCATAATTAATGTTGTGTGATCAGTACATTTTTCTATATGATTCCCTTCATGCTTCACTTTCCCTAGAAACTGAATTCTGAACTTCCTCTTCTAAAATTAGTACACTAAGTTTATCCTTGGACATCAAATTACACTTAAGCGCAAAGTTAGTAAACTGACAACACAAAAATGTTTCATTTTCATATTCATCAAAAATTTGCCAGTGATGAAAATAAGCATGTGAAAATATTCTGTAAATCTGTAAATCCTATGACACGCTGATCCTAGTTTTGCTACCGATGATTCCTTTATACTAACCCTGATGGGAAAATATTTATTGCTATTCAGAAGACACAACACCATCAAGTATGTGTCTAGTGTAGTCTATAGCAGGACAATCTTGTTTTATGAGTTGCACAAAGACAAATCTGTTGTTCACTTGCTGTCATTTCAGTACAAGTATCTGGATGACATTCACTCTGAGGTTTGACATCAGGTCCATTTAGCTCAAGGCAGAATTGCTTTAAATATTCATACTTCCATATATTTTCATCTTGGCCTTCAGGTGGTTCAAGAATTTTGTCAATATTGGAGCAATCTGCTCTTATGTTCTGTTGAATGCACTGCTGAACCCAGAGTGTACTGTCCATTTTCTCAAGGGATTCATCAGGCCAGTTATAGAAATCTTGAGCCTTGGTGCCCAGTCTGTTCCACCTCAGCACTGCTGTCCCCTCTACCATGACCATAGGCCAGTGTCAGGGCAGCTGGAGTTGGTACCCCGATATCTCTTCTTCTGTAAATTCAATTTTTTAAGATTCCACATATAAGTGGGATTATGCAGTATTTATCTTGCTGTGCCTGGCTAATTTTACTTAGCATAATGTCTTCCAGGTTCATCCACGATGTCCAAATGACAGAATTTCCCTCTTTTTTAAGGCTGAATAGTATTCCATTGTGTATATATATCACATTTTATTTATTCATTCATCTGATGATAGACACCTAGATTGCTTCTTCATCTTAGCTTTGTGAATAATGCTTCAGTGAACATGGGAGTACACATATCTCTTCAGCATAATTCAGCAATCTTACTTCTGGGTATAATTCCTTTGAATATATATCCAGAAGTGGGATTGCTGAATCATATGGTAATTCTATTTTTAGTTTTCTGAGGAACCTCCATGCTGTTTTCCATAGCACTACATTAATTTACATTCCCACCAACAATGCACAGCTTCCTTTTTTCCCTTTTCTTTCTTTCTTTCTCTCCATTTTTCTTTCTTTCTTTCTTTCTTTCTTTCTTTCTTTCTTTCTTTCTTTCTTTCTTTCTTTCTTTCTTTCTTTCTTTCTCTTTCTTTCTTCCTTTCTTTCCTTCCTTCCTTCCTTCCTTCCTTCCTTCCTTCCTTCTTTCCTTCCCTCTCTCCTTCCCTCCCTCCCCTTTTCTTTCTTTTTTTTTTTGTTTGTTTTTTGACATAGTCTCCCTCTGTCACCCCAGCTGGAGTGCAGTGGCACAATCTCAGCTCACTGCAACCTCCACTTCCGGGGTTCAAGTGATTCTCCTGCCTCAGCCTTCCAAGTGGCTGGGATTACAGGCATGAGGCACTACACTCAGCTAATTTTTATATTTTTAGTAGAAACAGGGTTTTACCATGTTGGCTAGGTTGGTCTGGAACTCCAGACCTCAGATGATCTACCCACCTTGGCCTCCCAAAGTGCTAGAATTACAGGTATGAACCACTGCACCCAGCCACAGATTCCCTTTTCTTCACACCTTTGCCAACACTTGTTATCTTCTGTCTTTTTGATAAGTCATTTTAGCAGATGTGAAGTGATATCTCACTGTGGTGTTAATTTGCATTTCCCTGATGATTAGTGACAGTGAGCATTTTTTTTCATATAGCTGTTGGCCATTTATATATCTTCCAAGAAATGTCCAGGTTCTTTGTCCCCACCAACTGCTTTTATTAAAGGTAGAGTCTTGGTATGTTGCCCAGGCTGAAGTGCAGTGGTGTGACCATGGGTCACTGCAGCCCTGACCTCCTAGGCTCAAGCGACCCTCCCACCTCAGCCACCTAAGTTGCTGGAACTACAGCCATGTGCCACCATGCCTGACTAATTTTTAAAAATTTTTGTATGAAAACAGGGCCTCCCTATGTTGCCCAGGCAGGTCTGTAACTCCTGGCTCAAGTGATCCTCCCACCTTGGCCTATCAGAATGCTAGGATTACAGGCATGAGCCCATAAGCCACCATGCCCAGCCACTTTGCCATTTTTTAATTGTGTTTTTTTGCTCTTGAGTTTTTTGAATTCCATATTATATATGGATGTATGTATTATATATATTTTGGCTATTAGCATTAGGGGTCCTTTTGAAATGTCTTCATCATTCTTGGAACACCTTTTACTTCCTGACACGAGGTGTTTCAGGTTCATCTTGTAATTTCTCTGTTCCAACCTTGGAGACAGCCATTTCTCTGAGGAGCCCTGTGTTTGTTTGCTTCCTTATTTTTTAGTGGACAGTGGTAGTAGAAACTAAGATATGAATGTAAGACATGCTTGCTCATCGTTATTGGAATGTCAGTGCTCCCAGGCCTTCTCAGTGGACAGGCTAGGGAACATATGTAATGATTGTGTGTCCCCACCAGTACCACTGATGACAGTCCAACACTACAGGTTACACTGTAGTTTTTTCCCTTTCCACATTTATGGCTGTTTTTTTTTTCTTAATATAGTTATTTGACCAATTCTGTGCGTAACTGTTTCCATTGCTGCCCTCTCATCCTCTTCCCCCACTGGACTTCCTCCTTACCTCAGTTTGCCTCCAGCACCCCAAACCAACTTGCCACTTCTCCTCTCCATGGGTGGACAGGCTCTTTTCCTCATGCAGGCTCTGACACATCTTGCTGGACCCCCCTCACATACCAAGTGCAGATGTCTACTTTCCTTGGCCCCACTAATGGCTTTTGCACTCTGATTTACATTTTTAAAGCATCTCTATGGTTCTTGTGAAGAATAAAGGAAGGGGGGCAAGGCAAGCGTGGAAGCAGACTAATCACTTAAGAAGCTGTTGTATGTCATTGCCTAGGCTGTTGATGGGGCTGGACCAGGGAGCTAGTGATGCAGGTTATGAGATTTGGGATCATATTAGTTGTCTATTACTGTGGAACAAGTTATCCCAAACTTAGCTTAAGACAGTAAACATTATCTCACAGCAATTTGAGTGAAGCTTAGCTGGATACTTCAGGCTCAGGGTCTCTCACAATGTTACAATTGAGATCTCATCTGAGGCTGCCATGCTCCCAAGGTTTGACTTGGGAAGGACCCATTGCCACACTTACTCATGTGGCTGTAGACAGACCTCAGAAGATTTGCTTCCAATCTTACTCAGTAGACCTCTGCACAGGCTACCTCATGCCATGGCATCTGGCTTCCCCAGACCAAGGTGGAAAACACAGTCTTTTTAAACCTCATCTAGGAAGTGACATCCCGTACTTCAGCATTAGAAGCCAGTCAATCAGTCCAGCCACACTTAAGAAAAGGGTATTATACCAGAGTGTGAATACCAGGAGGAGGTGATCATTGGAGGTCCTTTTAGAGGATGCCAAGTAAGATGGGGTCAGCAGGATTTGCTGATTGATTGGCTTTTGAGAGAAAAAGCAGTCAGGATGACTTCAAGATTTTTGGCCTGAACTAGTAGAGGTATAGTCACTGAGCTAGGGAGGAGTGGAGTAGGGGAGCAGGTTTGGAAGAGGTGGTCAAGAGTTCTACCTGGTCTGTGTTAAGTGTGAGAAGCTTGATAGATGATCACGTGAGAAGGCGAGTAGACAGTTGAAAAGTAGCCTGTTGGTTAGGGTGGAGATTGGTGCCGGAAATAGGATTTTGGTTTGATTTAGTCTAGTGTAGTATTCAATTTAACTTTATAAATTAAGGGTTAGGAGAATATGACCTTCAGTTAAATGCCTAGCTCTGTTATTCTGGAAACCAGATAACATTGTGTTAACTGTACTGCAACATAAAATCGACCTCTGATTGGGAAATTGCATTTGGGTTGAGAGGAATTATGAATGCCTGGTGGGTGCTACTACTCTTAGAACTGGCATGACCCTGGTGGGAAAGGGACATTGGCTTTGATGGAGCATGAGGGTTTTAAGTTAGGGAGCTCCTGCACCTGCCTGATGTTGCTCTCATTCTCCCTCGAGCCTGTGCTGTGTCATCTAGGGAGTTAAAGAAAATAGCTTCTGGATGGCTGGGTGAGCTGTCATTTGCATCTACAACTGCACAGCCTCCCAGGGAGAGGAACATCTGATGCTGCCCAGCTGGCAAGCTGTGATTCCTGTCCTCTGTCCTGAGTTCTCAGGTGCCAAGTATGGCCTATGATAGTCTTATGAGTCTGTTCAGTAGCTGCATAATCTCACCTAGGGGAAGATTTCCCTTAGAGACATTAGTGTTTTTGATAGAGTTTTAGTCAGCTTCTCTGTTTCACTTAATGTTGTCTAATCTTATGGGAAACATTAGAAATCTTATAGAAAAATGAGTTCATGTTATCTATGTGGTCCACAGACCTTCACTTTTTTGAATCTGCCAGCTGCCAGTAAAGGCTGCTAGGTCCACCAGTATAAAACCAAAGATGGTGGTGCAAACTTCTTGGATGGGCAGTTGAGCTACATACACATGCCTTGAAAATAAGAAATGGGGATTGCCTAGAACCTAACACAGTCTGCTTACAAACTTGATTCATTCAACAAATACTTATTGAGCACCCCCCTATACGTCAGGCCTTGATAGGTTCATATATTGACAGCAGCGAATTAAATATGTATGGTCTTTGTTCTCTTGTAGTTTACAGGCACTCAATGAATACTAGTACCAATACTGTGTTATAATTTAGTGTCTGTTATTTTTGTTACAGTACCTTCATTTTCCTGTATGTTTTATTCTCTTATGAGATCATCAACAAGATACTAATTTCTTCTTCAGCAATTTATATTAGTTTAATTTGATTGAGTAGAATACTCCGAAAGTATTTAAGTAGATAACAAATAACATTTTATTTTATTTTGAGGCAGCGTCTCACTCTGTCACCCAGGCTGGGGTTCATTGGTACAATCTTGGCTTACCACAGCCTCGAACTCCCAGGCTTAAGCCATCCTCCTGTCTCAGCCTCCGGAGTAGTGGGGACTACAGGCATGGACCACCACGCCTGGCTACTTTTGTATTTTTTTTTTCTAGAGACAGGGTTTTGCCATGTTGCTTAGGCTGGTATTAAACTCCTGGGGTCAAGCTATCTACCTGCCTTGGCTTCCCAAAGTGCTGACATTACAGGCATGAGCCACTGTGCCCAGCCCAAATACCATTCTATACTACTTACTTTTTCTTTCTGTTTCTTTCTTTTTTCTTTTCTTTTCTTTTCTTTTTTTTTCTTTTCTTTTCTTTCTCCCTTCCTTTCTTCCTTCCTTCCTTCCTTTCTTTCTTTTGTCCTTGTTTTTATTTTGTTTGATACCACTTTATTGCCTTCAGTTTTATTTTGAAGTTATCTAATTGCCACCATCTATACAGTAACTCACAAAAGTCTTCATTTTTGTTGTTATGGCAGTTAGGTTTTATATAGAATCAGTGTAGAAAAGTAGAAAGTTTGGGCTATTTCATGCATGGCTGTATAAAATTATTGTTTTCATTTGTATCAAAAAATAAATATGTGCTGTTTGTGGTTTGAAGTATTGGAACCTTGAAGTCCTTTGAAGCAATTTGATACAAAACAAGACATGGCCTGGATAGATTTTCCTCTATTGCATGTATACCGTTTTCCCACTTGGTGGCACTTTCTGTTCATTTCTTAGTAACATGTCTTTCTCCCTCAGTGTAGTTACACTAGTCTTTCCTTGTACCATGATTTTTCTTATTAAAATTAATGTACTGAAGTAATACATAAATACATCATTTAAAAAATAATATTTTATGTTAAAGGGTTTTTTTTTTTTAACAGAAAATAATTTTGTCCCTGAAATTTTTTCTGTGGCCAAGGCAAAATTGATAAGTGGTTTTGCTCTTGAAAGGTTAATTTGTTTAAGATGCTGAACATCCTGGTGGTCAGCTGTTTTTCATTTGGCATGATATGTTCTAGAAGCCTTTGTAGAGAAATAGGGTGGCAGGTGGGGGCCATTGCATGAAGGTGACAGACAAGAATCAAGGATATTTATAGGTTTGGGGCTTGAGTAGTTGGTACCATAATGTGGGGACCATTCACTGAGATGGGAAGACTTGTAGAAGGGCAGGATGGTGGGGGTGGAGAGTTAGAATCATATGCTTCTTTTTGGACTTAGTAAGTGTATGATACCTGTTGTGAAATCCACATGATTAGATATATCAAGTAAACAGCTGGATATACGAATTTAGCTTAGGACAAAGGTCAAACATGCCAAACCAGCAAAGAACAATGATAAGTAGCTAGCAAGGTAGGAGGAAAGGGAAGAAAGATTTATATTTTAGGAAGGGAAGTCTTGTTATTTTGATTGTTGCCAAGAGGTTGAGTAAGATGATGACAGAAAAATGTGTGATTTGGCAATATGAAGTTCATTGAATCTACATAGAATCTGTTCTTAAAAGAAATGCAGAGAGATCAGAAAAGTTTACAGATTCTAGCAAAGGAGAATGATTCACATAGCCTGTGGTAGACATGTACTGTCAATATTGGACATATTTCCATTAATCCTTTTTAATCCTTTTTTTTTTTTTTTTTTTTTTTTTTT
>NW_016107333.1:12684214-12693132 GCF_001604975.1 Cebus imitator | reverse complement strand
AAAAAAAAAAAAAAATCACAGTGTAAAACTGTAAAAAATTTTTGTAAAAATCAGAAAAACTGATTGTAGCTTATTGGTCACACCTTCTTTAGAAGAAAGTTTATGATTATAAACAATATACATACACATTTCTCATATAATACAGTATTTTGTGACTTGCTTCTCCCTCCCCTCACTTAATATGTCACAGACATGTTTCCTATCTCATTAAATACTCTGTCAATTCAAGTATTTTTGTTTCTGTGGGGCTTTTGTATTTAGAAAGGATTGTTGGGCAATTTGGATTTAAAATTAATATACTATTTATTATAGTTGCAAATTTTCAAACCTAATTGTTTTTCTTTCTTGAGGTTCGATTTATAAATAGGATAAAAAGATTAGTAAATTGAATTATTTTTGCATAAAAATAAAGAACAATCATTTTTTCTTGTGCTTTGATGAATGTTTGATAAACTCTAATGGAAAGGATTACATTGTCCTAACAGTAATACCCATTTGCAGATTTAATTAATATATCCCATTAAGCATTTTTGGTCACATTTATAAATTGAACATATTTGATATTCTTTTTTTTTCAATTGTTCAAATCCCCAGTGCATAGGCAGATTAACTTATCAAGCAAAATGTTCCTAAGCACTTAAAGGACATTTGTTTACTCAAGCCCAAAACAGTGTCATCCTCCAGTCTAATGTCTCTAATTCCAGTCTGTTAGCAAGTTCATCCTGCTTTCGTTTCTGAGTATATCCCACATCTCATCACCACCTCTCTGACTGTTACCCTCATCCAAGGCACAATGATCTCTTGCCTGGACATCTACAATCACCTCCCAACTGGTTTGGTAACATTCCTGCCATGCACTAGTGTTCTCAACATTCTAAGTGATTAGAGTGCCTATTTTAATATGTAAATCAGGTCACATCAAGTCTCTGCTCAGAATGATCCAGTGGCCTCCCATCACAGTAAGAGATAAAACCGTAACTCCGTCCATAGTCTGCAAGGCCTTATGTGATCACAGTCTGCATTCACTGTCCTAGTCACTGCCCTGTTGACTCTAACTTGGCCACATTGGCCTTCTTGCTTTTCCTTGAACAGTGAGCCTACTCTCAGCTCAGTCTGCACCAGCTGTTTCCCCAGATTTTGCATGGCTCACACACCTTCACTTTATTCGAGCGCCCATCCGGTAGCTCTTCAGGTGATCTAAATAAAGAGCCCTGTTCCCTCACATACTCCATACTCTTCCCCTGCTCTAGCTTTTTCCTTAGTGGCACTTACCTACCTCTGCATCGTATTATATATTATTTAATTTATTGTATGTTTCCCCAAATGCCATGTTAGAACAGTGCCTAGAACAGTATTTCTGCAATTGATATTTGTTGAATGAATGAATGTACATATACTATTTTACTTGCCACAAATATTATTTTTTGGGTATGATAATCTGTTTTCTTCACTTTTTTTTTGAGACGGAGTCTCACTCTGTCAACAGGCTGGAGCGCAGTGGTGCAATCTCAGCTCGCTGCAACCTCTGCCTCCCGGGTTCAAGCGATTCTGCCTCAGCCTCCTGAATAGCTGGGACTACAAGCATACACTACCATGCCTGGCTATTTTTTATATTTTTAGTAGAGACGGGGTTTCACCATGTTGGCCAGGATGGTCTCCATCTCCTGACGTCATGATCTGCCCTCCTCAGCCTCCCGAAGTGCTGGGATTACAGGCATAAGCCACGGCACCCAGCCAGTTTTCCTCACTTTAGCTGATCCCAAAATGACATCTTCTGCTACTCCTTCATAGTTTTTTAATAAATTTAAAGTTAGATTTACCTCTGAATTACATTACAGTTTCAACCTGTCCTTTTTAGTACTTTGACCCTCTGAATCATTTGTTATAATTTTTATTTTATTTTTTTTGCCAGGGGTGGGGGTTTGTTTTTTTTGTTTGTTTTTTGTTTTTTGTTTTGTTTTGTTTTGTTTTGAGACAAGGTCTTACTCTGTCACCCAGGCTAAGTGTAGTGCTATGATCATAACTCACTGCAACCTGAAAATCCTAGGCTCAAGCCATCCTTCTGCCTCAGCCTCCAGAGTAGCTGGGAGTATAGGTGCTTGCCACTACACCCAGCTAATGTTTTTGTTTTTGAGAGAGAAGGTGTCAAACTCCTGGCCTCAAATGAACCTCCCACCTTGGCCTTCCAAAGCACTGGGATTATATGTGACAACCACTGTGCCTAGCCTGTTACAGTCTTTTAAAATACTATTTCTCTAAGTAATTTATATTCTCGGCATAAATATATTTAGTAGTAGATGAGTGTTGATTTCTCTTTAAGTTCACAGATTCTGGGTTTTATTTTAAAAATTTTTTGCCAATTTATCAAGTAAAAAATTGTACCTTGTTTTAATGTGCATTGCCTTGATTAAACTTCATTGTTTGCCACTATGGTTTTTTCTTTGTTGATATCTTTTAATATTTTTTATTCATTTTTCTATTGGACATTTGACTTTCTCTGACTGTAATGGTAGGTGAACCATTTTTTCTGTATATTACAAATATTTTCCCCTATTTCTTTTAGCCTTTAATCCTGTTTATAGTTGCAGATGAGGAGGAGGTGAAGATGGTTAATGGGTATTAAAAAATAGTTAGAAAGAATAAAATTTAGTATTTGATAGCACAACATGGTGACTATAGTCTGTAATAATTAAATTGAACATTTTTTAAAAACTGAGTATAATCGGATTGTTTGTAACACAAAGGACAAATGTTTGAAGGGATGGTTACCCCATTTTCCATGATGTGATGATCACACATTGCATGCCTGTATCAAAACATCTCACCCCATAAATATATACACCTACTATGTACTCAAAAAAACTAAAAAAATTATTTTTTTTAATTGAAATGTCTGTTTGCCATTTGTTTGTCTTTTGAGAAATGTCTATTCAAATCTTTTGCCCATTTTTTAATCACATTATTAGATTTTTTTCCTGGAGAGTAGTTTGAGCTCCTTCTGTGATCTGGTTATTAATCCCTTGTTAGATGGATAGTTTGTAAATATTTTCTCTTATTCTGCGAGTTGTCTCTTCACTTTGATGATTGCTTCCTTTGCTGCGCAGAAGCTTTTAAGTTGATGTGATCTCATTTGCCCATTTTTTTTCTTTGGTTGCCTGTGCTTGTAGGTTATTACTAAAGAAATTTTTGCCCAGACCAATGTCCTGGAGAATTTTCCCAATGTTTTCTTGTAGTGGTTTCATAGTTTAAGGTCTTAGATATCATCAGTCTTTAATCCACTTTGATTTGATTTTGTGAAATACAGCAAAAGATAGGAATCCAGTTTTGTTCTTCTGCATATGGATATCCAGTTTTCTCAGAAGAGACTGTCTTTTCCCCAGCATATGTTCTTGGCATCTTTAGCAAAAATGAGTTCCCTGCTGTTTTGGTTACCGTAGCTCTGTAATATAATTTTTTTAAGACCTTTTTTTCTTTGTTAAGATGGAGTCTCGATCTATTGTCTAGGCTGGAGTGCAGTATCACAATCTCGGCTCACTGCAGCCTCCACCTCCTGGGTTCAAGCGATTCTCCTGCGCTCCCTACTAGCTGGGATTATAGGCATGTGCTACCACACCCGCTGATTTTTGTATTTTTTAGTAGAGACAGGGTTTCACCATGTTGGCCAGGCTGGTCTCAAACTCCTGACCTCCAGTGATCCACCCACCTAAGCCTCCCAAAGTGCTGGGATTACAGGTGTGAGCTAACACACCCGGCTGCTCTGTAGTATAATTTGAAGTCAGGTAATGTGATTCCTCCAGTTTTATTTTTTCTGCTCAGGATAGCTTTGGCTATTCTGGGTCTTTTGTGGTTCCATATATATTTTAGGATTTTTTTTTCTATTTTTGTGAAGAAAGTGATTGGTATTTTGATAGGGATTGCATTTAATCTGTAGATTGCTTTGGGTAATATGGACATTTTAAAATATTCATTCTTCTAATCCACGAACATGGAATATATTTCCATTTTTTGATATCCTCTTCAATTTCTTTCACCAATGTTTTATAGTTTTTTCAATTTTTACATGGTAAGATCTATCAGCTTTTTTTCTTTTTATGGCTTTTTACCTTTGTGATTAATTTTACTAGTGATCCTTAACATTCTATTAATATCAATATATTCTATGATTATAAATATTCATTTTATATCTGAGTATCATTATTTATTTTTATTTATTTATTTAGAGACAGAGTCTTGTTCTGTTTTGTCTCAGCTCTGTTGGCTGGAGCCAGACCTCACAATGTAAACTAAAACCTGATTGGCTAATAACTTAAAACTTTTCTAAACAGGTAAAAGCAATGGAGAGCTGGGACAGGCCTGTGAGCACATCCAGCCACAGATATTTTGGTTGAAGTACAATAACATAGAATGTACTACATGCCTGTTGGCACAGCATGTTTAACAGCTACATAGAATAGGGCTTAACGAAGAGCTACTAGCACACTTACTTTTTTTTTTTTTTTTAAGCACACTTATTCTTTAACAAAGGAAACTTTAAAAAGGAAATTTTCTACTTCCCACAATTCCCTCTTCTTTTACTTTATAATTTTTCTTCTTAAACTTTTTTTTTTTTTAAGCATGTTTTGGCTTAGTTGTTCTGCCTGAGTCTTTAAAAGAAAAAGTTTCTGTTTTCTAAACTATTTCTTTCGTTAGTTTTACTTTCTCTCTTTCACACGCACTTTCTCTTACCATCTTTTTACATACTTTTTCTTTCTGATTTCTAACATTTCGCTGGCCTGAGCGAGACTTGCCTTGGGCTTTTGTAGTTGCTGCCCGTGCTGCTGGTCTCCCCTGCTGGCGCAGGTGCGGCGCCTGTCTGCCCTGCGGGGGTCCCGGCGTCCAACCTCAGACTGTCCTGCTGCTGCTGCTGCTGCTGCTTTCCAGCCTCTCCCACTGCCGCCTCTGCAGAGCCCCTCGCTGCGGCACCCCTTGCCACAGCCAGTGTCCTTGCAGGCAACCTCCGCCACTGCCACCCCTACACAGGCCACTTGCCACTTCCAATGCCATCTGCACTGCTTCCTTACTCCCCGACCCTGTCGTTGGCAGGTGCACTGCCACTTAGAGCAACCTGGCGCCTGTGCGCCTGTGACCTTCGCCTCCCTGGGCCCCACCCCAACGGGCGGCTGACCCAGCCACAGGCACCCCTGCGGCCCTCTCAGCAGCAAGATGGTCCGAGGTTGGACGCCCAGAACCTTGCGGGGCAGACAGGCATCTGCGCCAGCAGGGGAGAAGACCAGCAGCACGAGCAGGGGGCTCCTCCAGAGCCTTCTTGGCTACCTTTTGCCTTTTTCCAGGGGAGGGTTCTAACTATCCCCCTAGCCCTTTCGGAGGTCTCTCTCACTCCTCTCTTTACTTTGTTTTGCTCAGAGGCCTTATGAAACGATTACAGATGTTGCAGAGAAAAACCACTCATACTGCTCTCTTGCATGCACACTTATACATACTTAACCTTTAGAATTTTGACCAAAGCTTGAAGCCTTTTTTCCCCTGGCATTGCTGAAAGACCAGGTTGATTTATTCCTCGTACCAGGTGGGTCTTGGCTGGAGACCACTCTGGAGGGGAATGTGTCCCATCTGTGTCACCAATTTGTGGACATAGATGTTCAGTGTCGCAAAGAAAAATTAGGAATGGGACAAAGGATCTTTCAGCAATGCAATTTTTACTTCCTGGGCTGCAGGAAGGGTACTCTAAGAGTACCCTTAATTAATCTGTTGGCATTATTAATCTCTATGGAATCATTGATGACTCTGGAAAGCCAACTTGTTTTGTTTATCTTTTTGTACATTCCTCTCAACTTATACCTAATGGTGTTTTTTTTTCCCAACAAAATCATTCTAGCATAATTTGTTGAGAAATGTTTACTTTCCTCAATGATTTGAAATGCCAGTTTCACCTTATATACATTTTAGTCTGTTTTGTGGATTTTTTTTCTAATTTTTTCTTGTTCTTCTGGGCCAGTTGTCATAGCATTCTGATGTTTGAGGCATTCATTTAATGCCTGATGATGCCAATGCCAGCCTTTCTGATGGTTCTGAGTTTTCAAAATTTTCTTCAACTTCTAGCTGAAGCTTACAATCATATTGTCAAACTCTGAGAAGAACCCCATTGGGATTTTCATTCAGATTGCCCTTAATTAAATAACAGTTAATGTGCTAACAAGGTTTAAATTGCTGTTTTATAATGAACCATATTTGGTTTTTGAATTTGTTAAATATGTCGGTCCCATCCTGGGGTTAAATGGATCTAAGGGGTTTTGTGGATACCATAATCCCAATCCAGCTTCATCTATTGATTGAAAGTTAAATTTCTAATCAAAAGATTCTTGAGTCAACCATTAGGAGGCTGTGTTCAAGCCTCAGCTCTGTAACTTACATCATGTGGGACCATGGGAAAGTCATTGTAATCCTGTTTTGTAGACTTTAGAATACCTTAATGAGTACTAAATAAGTGAGAGAGCAGTATGTGTGCGAATATCTCATAAAGTGAGTTGGAGTAATAGCTTTAGTGTGATTAATATTTTTACTTCAAGAAACATTGTGGAGTTTTTCCTTAGTCTTTCATATTTATTTTTTGAAAAATTCAAAAATCTTCAGCATTTCTAGGCCAGGTGTAGTGGTTCACATTCTGTAATCCCAGTACTTTGGGAGGCTGAGGCAAGCAAATCACCTCAAGTCTGGGAGTTCAAGGCCATCCTGGGCAACATGGTAAAACCTTGTCTCTACTAAAAATACAAAAATTAGCCAGGTGTGGTGGTTTGTGTCTGTAATCCCAGCTCTTCAGGAGGCTGAATCACTTGAACCCAGGAGGCAGAGGTTGCAGTGAGCCAGGATTGTACCATTGCACTCCCACCGGGGCAAACAGAGCAAGACTCTGTCTTAAATAAATAAATAAAAATAATAAATCTTTGGCATTTCTAGTCTCAGTGATACTAAGTGAAAATATCTGAAACAGTATGGTCTGAAGCCAGCCTGTAATCCCAGCACTTTGGGAAATTGAGAGAGGAAGATTGCCAGGAGTTTGAGACCAGCTGCCTGGGGAGCATAAAGACCACATCTCTACAAAAAATTTTAAAATTAGCCCAAGTGTGGTGATGTGCACCTGTAGTCCTAGCTACTTAGGAGGCTGAAGCAGGGGGATCACTTGAGCCCAGGCTGCAGTGAGCTGTGATGACACCACTGCAGGCTTTGATTCCTTAACTTCACCAGGAAGAAAGAATCAAAGTAGTATTGTATATTTCAAAGTAGCTAAAAGAGAGGACTTGAATTGTTTCCAACACAGAAATATCAAATACTCAAAGTGATGAGATACCTTAGAGACTTGATCAGCACACATTCTGTGCATGTAACAAAGTATCAAATGTACCCCCACAAATAATGTAAAATGTTATGTATCAATTAAGGGAAAAAACCTGTCTATATTGTTGTTATTGGCTCTTATTTGGTGATGTTTTGTTTCTGGCAGTTTTCTGAAAGAGAACATTAAACTTTCTTATCTTTGTTATTAATACAAAACACTCTTTAGGAATGTTTTCATTTGCAATGATTTTTTAAAATGTATTTTATATTGTATGTTTTTATTTCTTAAATTTTCTTTTCGGCTGTTTTAGTTTTTCTTCACAAATAAATCCCTCTGTTTTCCACTTTTGAGTAGCACACATCCTCAAACTGAGGGGCTATGTAAGTGAAGCAGCATGTTTTCAAAGAAGGAGAAAATCTTTCTCCCCTGTTCTCAGACACACTTTTTCTTCTTATACAACTGAAAATAAGATTAACCATTTGTGGGATTTATTGCTGTTAGAGTTGTGTTGCAAGTTTAAGCTTCATTCCCAAAAGTTAAAATAATTCGGTGGAGGAGATTATAGTAATTATGATTTAATATCTTCATTTTCCAGTTATTTTGATACAACTTCAATATGTTTGAGTACTGAGTTTTTCCCCCAATGTAAAATTTTTTTTACAGCTTTGAGCAGTGGCAGTATCGTAGCTGATGAGGTTTATCTGAAGCATGATTATTGCTAATTGAAAACTTTTCCTAATACCCTGCCATGACGACTTGAAATACAGTCGCCATTGGCAATTTTTGGCAGTCTCTATGAGGACTGAATATATATATAAATATATATATATTTTTTCTACAAATAGTCTTCTCTTTTGTATTTGTAATCTTTTTCCTTTCTCAGTCTCTTTATTTACAGTTTCGCTGACTGTATCAAATATATATAATTTTACACTTTGTCCTTTCAGATAATAACTGGGATATAAAATTGAAGTGAGTCTAATGCCAACTGCAACACAATTTTCTAAACAGTGCAGTTAGTACATTGGCTTATTTACTTATTTATTTATTTTGAGACAGAATCTCACTGTGTCACTCAGCCTGGAGTGCAGTGGCAAGATAGCTCACTGCAACCTGCCCCTCTCAGGCTCAAGTGATTCTCATGCCTCAGCCTCCCAAGTAGCTGGGATTACAGGTGCACGCCACCACTCCTGGCTAAGTTTTGTAGTTTTAGTAGAGATGGGGTTTCGCCATGTTGGCCAGGCTGGTCTCAAACTTTGGCCTCCAGTGATCCATCCATCTGAGCCGCTGTGCCCAGCCAAATTTTTAAAAATAACTTAAAAGTCAGTATCTCTGGCCAGGTACAGTGGCTCATGCCTGTAATCTCAGCACTTTGAGAGGCCGAGGCCAGTAGATCACTGGAGCCAGAAGTTCAAGACCAGCCTGGACAACATGGTGAAACTCCATCTCTATTAAAAATTTAAAAATTGGGCCGGGCGCGGTGGCTCAAGCCTGTAATCCCAGCACTTTGGGAGGCCGAGGCGGGTGGATCACAAGGTCAAGAGATCGAGACCATCCTGGTCAACATGGTGAAACCCCGTCTCTA
>NW_016107333.1:12672393-12684134 GCF_001604975.1 Cebus imitator | reverse complement strand
TCCGTCTCAAAAAAATAAAAATAAATAAAAATAAAAAAAAAATAAATAAAAAAAAAAAATAAAAATTTAAAAATTAGCCCAGCATGGTGGCACATGCCTGTAATTCCAGCTACTTGGGAGGCTGAGGGGAGAATCACTTGAGCCCAGGAGGCAGAGGTTGCAGTGAGCCAAGATCATGCCATTGCACTCTAGCCTGCACCATAGAGTGAGACTGTCTCAAAAAAAAAAAAATAAAACTCTTGTGTGGCATTCTGAAAGATATGATTTGTTTACCCCTTATTTAATAATAATAGCAACAGGGTTATATTTGCCTAGCAGACTCTAAACATTTCTTATAATTCTTTATAAACTGCCATAATGGGTATAGTTTATTATTTATTCATTCCCTGATTCTTGCATGTAGACGTGCCAGGATAAATATTTCAGATTTGTGTATTGTGATAAAAATTATCTTTTACTTTTTTGGAGCATTTTCCATTTCTCCATGAGCTCTTCAGTTCCTCACTTAAGCAACTGAATAGGCATAAGCTTAGGACTGTGGTTCCTTAAATATCATTTTAATCTTCAGGAGTCTTGACAGCAATTTTTTGAATAAAATTTTTCTTTAGTTAAGCTGACTCAACAAGGTAAAAGTTAAGTATTTCTGTGCTTTAAGCTCGCAAAGCCCCCTGATAAGTGACAGCCTTGACTTTAACAGCTAATCCCTCCTCTGAGTGGCTAGTAGAGCATGGCTCACCACCATCGGCTCACAAGGGCTTCAGCACTCATATACTCATAAGAATGGTTATGGTTTATTGGTCCAGGTCACTTTCACTAATCCCCAGCTTCCTTTAGAGGTTGTAAGACAGACACTGACCTAGCTTGTACAGCCTTCTGCATTCCTCATTGTATAAGCTGATCATGATACAGTTATCTTTAGATACAAATATAGCAACTGTAATCATATTTTATCTCTATTCAGACTGGATTTTAGCCAATTACCTAGCAGGATCTATCAATTACTGCTAGCAAATATTCTTAGGCTTACATAGCAACAAAAATTTTTCTCATTAGCTTTAGTTTTAGTTATTCCACTGAAACATCCTTCTCTTGTCCTTTTCTCTGAAGCTAGATAATCACCTTTTTTCCCCCTTGGGGCTGCAGTTCTGTGGCTGTCCCCTCATTCTGCCCTCCGCCACAATAGGGTCGTCTCTGTCTTGTGAGCTCCAGGTCTTAGGGGCTGGTACGAATTCACTCTCCCCTTATTTCCCATATAAACCCCTCAGCTTAGCTTCCTGCTTGATCGCACTCTTTGTTCCACAAACTGATTCCTCCTTTCCCTGTCATTAGCAGCAATATCACTGGTCTCTTCTCTTTCAACTCCAGGTATCCAGCTTTTAGGTCTGATTTCTGGAAAATATCCTCTTAAATTAAATTGTTAAGCACTTATGACTGAAATATTTGTGAATTGGGGGCTGATTCAACTTTTTTTTTTTTTTTTTTTAGACAGGGTCTCACCATGTTGCCCAGGCTAGTTTCGAACTTCTGGTCTCAAGTGATCCTCCTGCCTCGTCTTCCCACGGTGCTGGGATTATAGACATGAACCACTGTGCCTGGCCCTGATTTAATTTTTTAATATAACAAGTTTAAATTTTTAATATAACAAGTTGCATATTCTCTAGTGTTTATATTCACACGCTTGAATTTACAATGCATCAGAGACTCTTCTCAGCAGGAGCCTCATGGGTTTTAAACTAGACCTTCATGAGCCAGAGTAACCTGAGCATACTGAAAATCTA
This sequence comes from Cebus imitator, assembly GCF_001604975.1. Taxonomy (NCBI): domain Eukaryota; kingdom Metazoa; phylum Chordata; class Mammalia; order Primates; family Cebidae; genus Cebus; species Cebus imitator. The sequence continues at coordinate 12,682,356 of NW_016107333.1, read as the reverse complement.
GAATCGGCCTCTAGCACCTAATAGTAGTACTGTATTTTATCAATTCTAAAATACATTTTTACATCTAAAATTGGAATACGTATTATAATCAGTAGTGTGCCATAATTCATTTGGTAGCATCTTTTCTTTCTTAGAGGGAGATAAAATAATGGCATGTCTGAAAATGGATGGTGTCAGATTTGATAAAATACAGTAATAGGCCAGGCATGGTGGCTCATGCCTATAATCCTAGCACTTTGAGAGGCTGAAGCAGGAAGATCTCTTGAGCTCAGAAGTTCGAGATCGACCTGGGCAGCATAGTGAGACATCATTTCTACAAAAATGTTCTAAACGTTAGCCAGGCATGGTGGCATGCTCTTGTAGTCCCAGCTACGTAGGAAGCTGAGGTAGGAGGATCACATGAGCCCAGGAGTTCAAGGCTGTAGTGAGCCACGATTGTGCTTCTGCATTCCAGCCTGTGTGACAGAGTGAGACCCTGTCTCCAAAAAAAAAAAAAATAGAAGGAATGAAAGAAAATGAAGAAAAAAAGGCAGTAATGAGAACAGTAGCTAACATTTGTTGAGTATCTGCCACACATAAGAATTTTTCTATGTGCTTTATGTATATTGTCTCCTTCTATCATTATACCATCCTTGAGGAATAGGGATATTCAGATGGAAAAAAACTAAGGCATAGAAAAATTCAGCTAGTAAGTGATGGCCCTCAGGCTTGAACCCAAGCAACAGAATCGTTCCAGGACTACGTTTTTAACCCTCCTTCTACTGTGCTGTTTTGCCTCTTCATAACTGTTTGGGTTTTTTTCCCCCTCTTTAAGGCATCGTTGGCTTCACAGTATGACTGATGATCCTCCAACAGTAAAACCACTTACTTCTCGTAAATTCATTTGGACAACCCATAAATTCAACGTGACTGGCACCCCAGAACAATATGTACCTTATTCCACCACTAGAAAGAAGATTCAGGAGTGGATCCCACCTTCAACACCTTACAAGTAAAGACGATGAAGAACAGTGTAAACATGCAAAATATGGAGCTTTCCATGTAATTACACTTTTACTGTTTACCATTAACTAGATTAAAATTGTTTGACTAAACAATGTCTTTCGTGCCTTTTTGCCCTTTACTTTGTTGTTTTCCAGTTGCAAAACAGATGCTTGCAAACATGGTGATTGAAGTAGACTTGTATTGGGGTAGCTGCCTGGTTCACAGTTCCCTTTTCTGGAAACAGCCTCTGGGGTCATGTTTGTGCTTTGGGACCCTACCTTACTACCATAGTTTATATGGGAAGACCTAAACCAAGCCAAGCAAGTCCAGATTTTCTCATGGGAATTTGGAACTTGAATGGAGAGACACAAAGGCTGAAAGTCATCACGACTGGGTGGCTTTTATTGAAGCTCTCTAAGGAGGTTATCAGAGATATCCTATTTCCTGAGTCTGGTTCTTTAACAGTTCATTTAAAACTGTAAACTATCCTAGGCTCTGTTCCAATATATTCTTAGTTCTTTAAGCTAACTAGGGTCACAGATTTTTTTGTTGTTGTTGCTTACAAATGAGAAAAAAAAAAAAAAAAACTTTACTATCAGGATTGGTACCAGAGGTAGGCAAAAGACTTTCAAGGAAATGTGGGATCTTTGGAATTGGTTGTTGTGTCTGGGTAGGATGAAAGGTGGTGCCACATCCCTCTGTATTCTGGATGGAAAGCTCACAGCTCCAGTGACCAAAGAGCTTATCAGGCTGTCTTTAGTCACCAGGATCCACGAACCCCCTGAGGATAAGGCCCTCGGAGACTGGTTAGGAGCCACCATGGAACAGTTTAATAGCAATATGGAGTCAGGTGGTTGTTTCCAAGGGTATTGAATGACTTAAGAGAGAATAAACCTTGATTCTCAAATCTCAACTCAAGGCATCGAGTGTGTGAAAGGAAAATAAATCTTGGGACCCCAAAATTACTGAGCCAAGGGAAAAGTCAAGCTGGGAACTATGTCAAGCAAACCTGCCTCCCATTTTATCCCTAAATAAGCTATTAACAGCTACAAAGTTAAAAAGTTTGTTACGTACCTCCCTCCTTGAAATTCCTCATGGACAAAGGACAGACAAAACTCAGAGTCATCTCTGAGGCTTACCGGAGACAAATGCATATCCGATTGCTTCTTCTGCCATATTGTTAATGTAAAAATCCAGATTCACTGAGTCACTAAATTGTATATTCAGTGGAAGGCTGATCAAGGACTCAAAAGAATGCAACCTTTTGTCTGTTATCTACTTATGACCTGGAAGTCCCCGCCTCAGGCTGTCCTGTCTTACCTGACAGAACCAGTGTACAGCTTACACATACTGATTGATGTCTTATGTCTCCCTACAATGTCTAAAAGCAAGCTGTACCCCGACCACTTTGGGCACATGTTGTCAGGACCTCCTGAGTCTGTGTCACAGGCACATCCTTAATCTCAGCAAAATAAACTTTCTAAATGGATTGCGACCTGTCTCAGATACCTTTTGGTTTATAAATGAAACTGTTTAAGGGATAGAGTGGGACCCTGGCTGTTGGTATAGGGACATCTAGAAGGAACTAGAACAACGGTCCTCGCCCTTGGCTGCATATTAGCTTTTTTGTTTGAGAGGGAGTCTCGCTCTGTCACCAGGCTAGAGTGCAGTGGCATAATCTTGGCTCACTGCAACCTCTACCTCCCGGGTTCAAGTAATTCCCCTGCCTCAGTCTCCCGAGTAGCTGGGATTACAGGTGCACACCACCATGCCAGCTAGTTTTTTGTATTTTAGTAGGACAGGATTTCACCATGTTGGCCAGGATGGTCTCGATCTGACCTCATGATCCACCTGCCTCAGCCTCTTAAAGTGCTGGGATTACAGGCATGAGCCACCACTCCCAGCCTAGCTTTTTCATAATCCAGAAGCCCAGGCAATTGGAACAGCATCGCTGAGAGTAGGATCCAGGCATCAGTAATTTTTAAAACCTCTCCCTGCACCCACCTTGTGGTCTCCATTTTGCAGCCAATGTTTTGAACTACCATGCTAAAGAAACACAAAAACCAGTTCTTTTGAAACTTTCCTCCATCATAAGACGCTAATCTATCTCAGCCCAGCCCCCTGAGTATCCCTTACTTAGCGGGATCATGTTGAATTCAGTGCCTTTGAAGATACTGTATTCAGTGTGCTGTTTGGCTTTTTGAGCCCTGGATTTTCAAGATAGCATATAATACACAGATGTTCTGCACTTATTTATTTATCTGGTGACCTGAAAAGCTGGCAGAGCAAAAACAGTCCCTGTATGTGGCCCAGTCTGCAGTCCAAGCAGCTCTGCTGCTCAGCCCTCTCAAAGTATCCGGCTGATTTGGAGACTTACTGAAGTTAGAGACAAATTTCTCCAGGAGAATCATAGTGGAAGCCCACAGGACTTTGCAGCAATGTCAGACCCCCTTCTGGAAGATTACTATTCTCCTTTTGAGAAACAGTTCTAATTTGCTACTGGGGATGTTGAAGACTATGGGACACCAGGTGCTATTTAATCCACCTACTCATAAAGTTGACCATTTCCAGAGGCACGCCATCACCTAGCAGATGGGACCAGACAGACCATGAGAACACATTTTGTTTGTATGAACAGATTTCTCCCCACTCTGCCTTTAACTACTCTATTCCCACACCTTGCCCCTACCAATCTGTCCCTTTACCCTTGTGGAGAATTATTGTCCAATTAACTGAGAACGAAAAGTGCCAAACCTGGCTTATCATGAATAATATGCAATATCAGCTAGAAATGTACTGTGTGTATTTGGGGTGGTCTTGAAGGACAGTAGAGGGCAAATCTGAATTTGTAGGCAGAATTCCAAGCACTACCTTTTATCACGTACTTCTTTAACTTGAAGGAAACATTATCTGAGGTGAAGATCTATAACCATAACCAGTCACTGGCTAGATGGTCAGAGATTGAAAAAAGCAACATTGATGATGCATGTAAAAGTTTTGGGAAGAGCTTGGCCAATGAAGCTTGAGGCTTGGATCTATAATCCAAGATTTAGAACAAAGTAGTCAGATGATTACTGAGATCACCTTCCGAGAACAAATCTTTGTCTCAGCGTCTGCTTCTGGAAGATCCCAACAGAAAACACACATCTAAGCCCAGTAACGTCATTGCAGATAGTTCATTTCAATGGACTTCTTCCATATTGGAGGAAGAAATGATTGGTTTTTGTGGGAATAGGCACTTGTTCTGAATTTGGGTCTCGTTTCCTTGCCTGTGCCTTGGCCAACATCAATATTCATGGGCTTAGAATGCCTTCTGCCTTGTCATGTGTAGGACTTCACAGGAAAGAAAAGAGGCAATGGCGACTGTGGGAGTCCCTGCTTGTGTTGGTGACGTGCCTGTTGGCCTACCTCTCAGTTACCACCTCTCGTTTCTCCCTCTATCACCCACTATACGTCGGCCACACAAGCCTCTTTCTGATCTTCAAAGACTGGATTTATTCTTGTCTTGGGTCTTTGCACTTGCTCTTCCTTCTGCCTAGAATATTAACATCTTTGTGTTGCTCCTTCTTTTTGTGCCATTCATATCTTGCAAGTATCACCTCCTCAACAGAATGTTCTGTGTCTAGCTAATCTAAAGTAGCTTCCTCAGGAACTTCCTAGTATTTTTTATTTATATAAACTTCCTTGTTTTGTTTTCTTCATAGTACTTGTTGTTCCTTTTAGGAAAAGGCCTGAACAAAATTATTCCAGTAAAGAATCTGTATTGAGCATTTACTGACCACCCACTGTCCACCTACAAAGGCCCTCTACATGCACAATGAAACAAAACTGTATTGATTAGATTTAGAGCTGGGCCCAGTGGCTCACACCTATAATCCCAGCACTTTGGGAGGCCGAGGCAGGCAGCTCACCTGAGGTCAGGAGTTCCAGACCAGCCTGACCAACATGGCAAAAACCTGTCTTTACTAAAAACACAAAAATTAGCCAGGTGTGGCAGCGTACCTCTGTAGTCTCAGCTACTCAGGAAGCTAAGGTAGAACTGTTTGAATCCAGGAAGCAGAGGTTGCGGTGAGCTGAGATCGTGCCACTGCACTCCAGCCTGATGCACAGAGTGAGACTGTCTCAAAAAAAAAAAAAAAAAAAGATTTAGTAATTTTTGCTGGAGGTGAGATAATGACTGAAATTAAACAGCAGCAGCCCAGAACGGCAAATTCTGAAGTTTCAAAAAGTAAGAGTCCTTGTGGGGAATAACCTTTAAACATGCAAATAGTTATTCATAGGAAATTTCTAAAGTTTCATTGAGTAATTATTATAGCAAAAAAAAAAAGTACACTAATTACTGTGATGTCATGCTATGCTTCCAAAAAATTGGTGATCATTTCAAGGGTCTGCAATCACTTGGGTGATCAGCTTGCAAAGACCCCTAGATCCACATGCCTGCTTTAAGTCATCCTTCTTTGAATGGAGAAGTCCTGTTCCTAACATTCTTCTCAAATACAAGTTAATTCATACACTGGTGCCAAGTGCCTATAGTATGAAATGCAGTCACATCATAAGAGCGTAGTAATGGAGCCATATTTATCAGCTCTGGCTCCAGGAAGGTCATGTCTGTGTATGTTTGTTTGTTTGTTTGTTTGTTTGTTTTAGACAGAGTCTCACTCTGTCACCCAGTCTGGAGTGCAGTGGAGTCATCTTGGCTCACTGCAACCTCCACCTCCTGGGTTCAAGCGATTCTCCTGCCTCAGCCTCCCAAGGAGCTGGCATTACAGGTGCATGGCACCATGCCTGGCTAATTTTTGTATTTCTAGTAGAGATGGGGTTTCACCATGTTGGCCAGGCTGGTCACCAACTCCTGACCTCAAGTGATCCATCTGCCTCAGACTCTCAAAGTGTTGGGATTACAGGCGTGAGCCGCGGTGCCCAGCCAGAAAAGTTGTTTTCCAGACTGATGTCTGGTGTCTAAGAACCTGTTTCCACAAGTGGCTGAAGTACATTTCATTCACACTCTTCAATGATATGAACCAGTAAATTTCCCCAACTATTTTCTTATAGCTGGATTTAGAATCTATATTGACTTATGCTTCTTTCACTTGCAGCTGAATGTCCTCACTGATACAGCATTCTTATGACTTTATTCTCTTCTAGTAATAAAATTTGTTACTGCTATGTACCATCTTCCTTCCTTCCTTCTTAGCTTCCTTCCTTCCCCTGTCCTTTCCCTTTTCCCCTTCTCCTTCCCCTTTCCGCTTTCCTTTCCTTTCTTTTTTTCCAACCCCTCCTCTCCCCTCTCCTCCCCTCCCCTCGCCTCTCCTCTCCTTTTTTTTTTTTTTTTTCCCCAGAAACAGATTCTTGCTCTGTTGTCCAGACTATAGTGCAGTGGTGCAATCATCACTTACTGCAGCCTTGACCTCCTGGGCTCAAGCAGTCCTCCCACCTTAGCATTCCAGGTAGCTTGGACTATAGGCATACACCACCATGTCCAGATAGTTTTTTTACTTTTTGTAGAGACAAGGTCTTGCTATGTTGCCCAAGTTGGCTTTCTTTCTTTTTCTTTTCTTTTCTTTTCTCTTTTCTTTTCTTTTCTTTTCTTTTCTTTTCTTTCTTTTCTTTCTTTCTTTCTTTCTTTCTTTCTTTCTTTCTTTCTTTCTTTCTTTCTTTCTTTTTCTTTCTTTTTCTTTTTCTTTCTTCTTTCTTTCCTTCCTTCCTTCCTTCTTTTTTCTTTCTTTCTTTCCTTCCTTTCTTCTTTCTTTCTTTCTCTCTCTTTCATTTCTTTTTTTCTGTTTTTTTTGACAGAATCTTGCTCTGTCATCCAGGCTGGAGTGCAGTGGCACAATCCCAGCTCATTGCAACCTCGGCCTTCCAGGTTCAATTGATTCTCCTGCCTCAGCCCTCAGCCTCCTGAGCAGCTGGGATTACAAGCACTTGCCACCATGCTCAGCTAATTTTATATTTTTAGTAGAGATGGGTTTTCGCCATGTTGGCCAGGTTGCTCTCGAAGTCCCGACTTCAGGTGATCCACCTGCCTTGGCCTCCCAAAGTACTGGGTAACAGGCTTGAGCCACCTTTCTTATTAGATGTAGCCCTGATTATGAATCTTCTGATTCATAATGCTGGGCATATTACAAACCAGTAGCGTTTGCCAGGATTTATTACTATAAGCTAATAAATAGCTCTATTTAAAAACTTTGTGTTAAAGTGGATGCATGTATTCCACAAACCTCTGCATGTGCATTTGAGGATATATCTAGGCCTTTAACATTTCTGCATGTAGTGGCTCTGCCTGATTCCACAGAGAAGTCACATTTACAGATTTGCCTGTGTGTAGCCTGGACTTGGAACTTTGAGCCACAGTAAGTTGCTAAAAAAAAAAATTGGCAGATTTTTTATGTCACTAAATAAGGGTAAGCATCAGCCTCATAGTTTTAGGTGATTTATGATAATCTTTTCAAAGCAATAGAAAGGGGATGGAAGAATTACATGCAAGAAAACCTGAATCCTAATTTGAAATTTAAATATTAACTTACCGTGAAAAACCATTTTCTCATTTTTGAAAAGCTATCTCTTTGAAGGTAGGATTAATAAATTTGTAATGTTAAGAATTTCATCTAAGGCAACACAAATCACTAGAACCATTAATTCCAACTTGAACTAAGTGAAAAAACAAAAAAATTACTCATGGAAGAAGTAGTCAGCCATATAAAAGGTTGTTGCATTTGGAGGCAGCTTGCCCTACAGGCTGACCTGAATTTCTCGGTTTGAGAATTGTGACAGCCATTAATACTTGTCTCATAGCTGTGCTTGTCCCAGCTCCCTTACAGTCTCCACACACCCAGCCCCTATAATCCTAAATTAAAACCCTTCACTAATTTTCCACCGGTGAAGAACTAAGATTTCACTCTCACATTTTCTCTTGTGGTCACTTAAAGCACAGTTTCTCCCCTGCCTTTTTTATTTATTTATTTTTTTGAGACAGAGTCTCTCTGTCGCCAGACTGGAGTGCAGTGACGCAATCTCGGCTCACTGCAACTTCTGACTCCCTGGTTCAAGCTGTTCTCCTGCCTCAGACTCCTGAGTACCTGGGATTAAGGCAAGTGCCACCATGCCCAGCTAATTTTTGTATTTTTAGTAGAGACTGGGTTTCACTGTGTTGGCCAGGATGGTCTTGATCTCCTGACTTATGATCTGCCCGCCTTGGCCTCCTAAAGTGCTGGGATTACAGGAGTGAGCCACTGCGCCCGGCTTCTCCTCTACTTTTGACTGAGTAATGGCTGCCTTGCCCTCAGTTCTTGTCTGTATTTGCTCATTGAGTTTGATGTTGAGATTTCTTTTAGGATCCTAGAATTGGCACTTATCTATTTCACACGTCGCAAGTGTGTTTACTATTTTTGGAGTACATTTAAAAATCTAATAAGTTAACTTGTTTGTCCAACTATATGGCACATTTATATAATTATGATTCAATAATTATTTTAGACGAGATTGGGCACATTCAGGGTGGTATGGCTGTAGACCGAATAATTATTTAGAACACTCAGTTGTTAGAGTTCTATTTCATTAAGGAACATGCAATATGTTTCTCTCTCCAGCACTGTTGAGTCAGGGAAGCAGTATGATGGACTGGAAAGAGATTCGGCTCTAGAGTTGGACTGACCTAGGACCATCCCAGAGTTTAGCCACGTAGCGTTGGGCAACTGCCACCTCCTAAGAGGAACTCAGTTTTCTCATCTGTAACACGGGGATGATTACATCTTCCTTAGGCTTGTTAGGTAAAGCATCTGACATATGGTAGACATTAGATTATTATCATCATATCTTAATGATGTTGGTGAAATCATAAGCAAAGATTGAAAATTTTAACAACTTTATTTATTTATTTTTCTGAGATGGGGTCTCACTCTGTATCCCAAGCTGGAGTGCAGTGGTGTGATCTCAGCTCACTGCAACCTCCACCTCCCAGGCTCCAGTAATCCTCCTACCTCAGCCTTCCAAGTAGCTGGGACCACAGGCACACACCACCACACCTGGCTAATTTTTGTATTTTTAGTAGAGATTGGGTTTCACCATGTTGCCCAGACTGATCTCAAACTCCTGAGCTCAAGTGATCCGCCTGCCTCAGCCTCCCAAAGTGCTAGGATTACAAGCGTGAGCCACTGCACCCAGCCTTAACAATTTTAAATAATGATAATTTAGGTTATTTATTTATAGTTCCTGAAAGTGTGATTAATTTTAGGCCTTTTAATTCTTTATTTTAAGAAAAAAAGATCATATAAATGCTAACTTATTCAACTAAATTTTACATTATACGTTAATATAGATCACTATACAAGAATGATTTAGAAATTTTTTAATTTTATGCAATATTCCTTTGAGTTTTACTAGGAACTCAATTTTAAATTATTAAATCCTTTTATGGTTGTATTTGGAGATAAAATTAAATATATAGCTATGATATTAGCTTTTATCTTTATAGTACCCTTTTATTTACAGGAAAATGAAATTTGATATTTTCAGAGATGTACAGCTAACATCCCACCTCCTATGATAGATAATTACAAATGATTTAGGAAGATCAAATCAAATCCACAGTACATTCCAGACAGCTCTGGATTCTGTAATGTTTTACCTTTGCGAAGACAACTTAGACAAGCTAATGATAGTGGCAGGTTATAAAATTCAGTCTCCTCACAGATTCAATAAGTGTGCCAGGCATTTGGTATTTGTCTGCTCAGCATCGGTTTTTTCCCTTTTGAAAATAGCATCCCCCTTCTTTGGAAAACTTCTCCTTCCCATTCTAGCCCTGCTAACTACAGCACACTGCCTCCTGTCCTTATGCCAGGGGTGGGTCTAGCCCCCGGGGCCTAGCTAATTCTGACACCATCCTCCTGGCCCCAATAAGTGGCCCTGGAATAAACATATGTATGGCCCACACCAGGCTCATCAAATTCTTCCCAAGCTTTCTTTTTTTTTTTTTTTTTTTTT
>NW_016107333.1:12665687-12672318 GCF_001604975.1 Cebus imitator | reverse complement strand
GGAGTGCAGTGATGCAATGTCAGCTCACTGCAACCTCTGCCTCCCGGGTTCAAGTGATTCTCCTGCCTCAGCCTCCCAAGTAGCTGGGATTACAGGTGTGCACCACCACACCTGGCTAATTTTTGTATTTTTTAGTAGAGACAGGGTTTCACCATGTTGGCCAGGCTGGTCTTGAACTCCTGACCTTAGGTGACTTGCCCTCCTTGGCCTCCCAAAGTGCTGGCGCTACAGGTGTGAGCCACCGCACCTGGCCTCCCTAGGCTTTTTTCTAAGTGCAGCTAGTAGGTAAAGTGCTCTTTCCTTTCAGGGCCACAAAACTATATGCAGCTCCAGCGTTGTTGGTGGCCATGTTTTTGGTCTCAGAAAAATGCCTGAGGAAATGGGGGTAACACCCGTAGAAAAGGAGACAGAGAGAGAGAGAGAGAGAGAGTCCATGGTCTCTAGTTCCAGAAGTCCTCAGAGGTGCCCTGACTCCCAGATGTCTTCCTTTGATTCTATGACTTGCTCTCTCCCTTTGAATGTGCTCAATTCAAGCTGAATTTCTCTCATTGGCAGCAAAAACAACCCTGACTAACACAGTAGGATATTAGTATTCTTCAGTTGGTACTTGGCTACAAATCAATGCTTTCTAAATTTATGAGGAGGGTAATAGACAAAGGTCATTTTAATTCTTGTGAGATATGATTATTAATGTCTTATTTAATACTGTGTGGCTTTATTGAGGTAAATGTCATTCATAATTAGATTAAAGGGATTTATTTGACAACCTTTTATGGCCTTTGGTTATCTAGAAATTAAGTGGTTTTCTCTGGCTAAGGTTATCGCTCCAAAGCTGGGCTTTGATTGAGCATTTTGATTTGGGGTCATTTTTGTGAGGCTTCCTTCAACCCAGCTCACTCTTTTGCTCTTGCCTTATCTTTACAGCATCCTAACAGCAAGATCAGCGTACAGTAGCCAGTTTGGGCCTGACAGTTAGTACCTAGGTCATGTGACTTCTCACCGTGTTTCTGTGGATGCTTTGCTGCTTCTGCTCATGGTGCTTGTATCACTTGAGGTTGATTTCTTTTCAGCTGTTGCTAGGATACACCATCAGCATCCATTCACTCTTTAGAATTACAGCCAACTCAAGCTCTTCCTGACTTCTCAGTGTTGTAAAAGCAGAGGCAATGTCAGAAGATTCCCATTCAATTTTGCCAAGAGTTTTTAGAAATGGCTGGGGACAGAAGGAGGGTAGGCATTAACTATACAAATCCAATGTCACCTGGGGTCTTCCTGCTCCTTAGATCGAGATAAAATTGACTCAGGAAGCCCCTCTCCCCTTCACAATTGAAGAAAGTCCAACAGTCTGTCCAAAGCCTCAGGGAGGGGTAGAGCTTATGTTCTTACAGATTAACTTTTGGCTACAGATTCCCATTTCTTTTTTCTTTTTTTTTTTTTTTAGACGGAGTCTCACTCTGTCACCCAGGCTGGAGTGCAGTGGTGCAATCTCGGTTCACTGCAACCTCCACCTCCCATGTTCAAGTAATTCTCCTGCCTTAGCCTCCCAAGTAGCTGGGATGACAGGCGCATACCACCATGTCCAGCTAATTTTTGTATTTTTGGTAGAGACAGGGGTTTCACCATGTTGGCCAGGCTAATCTTAAACTCCTGACTTCAAGTGATCTTCCAACTTCGGCCTCCCAAGGTGCTGGGATTACAAGTGTGAACCACTGCACCTGGCCCAGATTCCTATTTTTGTTAAATCAGTGCATTTAACAGAATATATGGTCCTGTCAATGCTGTCCACTTCTACTCTGCATCAATCTACATGAAGAGCTCAGCTCCCTCTCATAACTTCCAACAGAAATGACTCACAATGGATATTTGTGTGACTACCGGACTTTATTTATTTATTTTTGAGACAGAGTTTTGCTCTTGTCACCCAGGCTGGAGTGCAGTGGCATGATATTGGCTCACTGCAACCTCTGCCTCCCAGGTTCAAGTGATTCTCCTGCCTTAGTGTCCTGAGTAGCTGGGACTACAGGTGCATGCCACCACACCTGGCTTATTTTTGTATTTTTAGTGGAGGCAGCATTTCACCATGTTGGTCAGGCTTGTCTCAAACTCCTAACCTCAAGTGATCTGCCTGCCTCGGCCTCCCAAAGTGCTGGGATTGCAGTCCACTGTGCCTGGCCCCTAGTGGACTTTAAGCTGAAGATTTAGGGTGACAGAGAGCCTTACATTTCAAAAAGATTATCAACCTCAAAATTAATATCAAATATGCATCTTCTTTTGTCTTTTCTGAGACAGGGTCTCACTCTATCACTCAGGCTGGAGTGCAGGGGCATGATCGCAGCTCACTGCAGCAACCTCAGAATGCTGGGCTCAAGTGGTCCTCCTGCCTCAACCTCCTCAGTAGCTGAAACATCAGGCATGAGCTACCATGCTCAGTCCCAAATATATTTATTCTTTTTAAAAACTGTTAATTTTTTAAAATTTATTTTTTTCTTAAGAAAATAGAGATGGGGGCTGTTATGTTGCCCAGGCTGGTCTTGAACTCCTGGGCTGAAGCTATCCTCCCATCCTGACCTCCCAAAGTGCTGGGAGTACAAGCATGAGCCACTAAACCCTGCTTATTTTTTAATTTTAATTTTAACTTCTTTATCTTAAAACAGTCTTACTCTATCGCCCAGGCTGGAATGGGATGGCGCCGTCTCAACTCACTGCAACTTCTGCCTCTCATATTCAAGTGATTCTTATGCCTCAGCCTCCTACCAGCTAGGATTACAGATGCATGCCACCACACCTGGCTAGTTGGCCTTTTTTAATAATTTTTTTTTTTTTGAGATGGAGTCTTGCTCTGTCACCAGGCTGGAGTGCAGTGGCATGATCTCGGCTCACTGTAACCTCTACCTCCCAGGTTCAAGTGATTCCCCTGCCTCAGCCTCCTGAATAGCTGGGACTACAGGCACGTACCACCATGCCTGGCTAATTTTTCATATTTTAATAGACACGAGGTTTCACCACGTTGGCCAGAATACTCTCAATCTTCTGACCTCGTGATCCTCCTACCTCAGCCTCCCAAAGTGCTGAGATTACAGGCGTGAGCCACCGCACCTGGCCCCTATTAATTTTTTAATTTTCATTTTTTTAAATGAGACAGGGTCTTGTGCTGTCACCCAGGATGGAATGCAGTGATGTGATCACAGCTCATTGCAGCTTCAACCTCCCAAGTTCGAGCAATCCTCCCACCTCAGCCTCCTGAATAGCTGGGACCACAGGTGTGGGCCACTACACCTAGCTAATTTTTGTATTTTTATAGAGACGTGGTTTTGCCATGTTGCCCAGGCTGGTCTTGAACTCCTGGGCTCAAGTGAGCCACCCACCTCCACCTCCCAAAGTGCTGGGATTGCATATGTGAGTCACCACACCCAGCCCCTAATATATTTAAAGTCATTCTCCACTTTGTTTTATTGTTTGTTTCTTCTCTCTATTTCCCGCTCCAAGAAGGGAAAAAATATAGGAAAATAATTTCTTTCTTTTCATTTCTTTTCTTCTTTTTGAATTTTTTTTTTCAGTTTTTAGTGATGAGCTCTTACTATGTTCCCCAGGCTGGAGTGCTGTGGCGTGATCTCAGAGTGAAGTGGCTATTCACAGGTGTGATCATAACACACTGTATCCTCAAATTCCTGGAGTCAAGCCATCCTCCTGCCTCTGCCTCCCTAGGAGCTGGGACTACAGGTGCCCACCAGCATACCTGGCTACTTTTTAATTCTGTCCTATGCCTAGCTGTGTTTGCATATCTAAGGATTTTGCTTTGTCATTACAGTTTGTAATGACCCAGGTAATCAGAGAGTGGGGATGAGATCACTTTGTCTCACACTTTTGGGGTTCATTGTGTTCCAGGCTCTGTGCTAACAACTTTTTGTGTATTGTGTCATTTAATTCTCAACAGCCACCCTGTGAGGAAGGTGCTGTTATTCTTCATTTTACAAACGAACAAACAGAAGCATAGAAAGATAAATGGCTCTTCCCAGAGACATTTATTTGGTTGACCTGGAATTGAAGCTTCAGTGCCTTCTAGCAACTGCTAGAAAGAAACTCGAGTCACGTGATTCACACTTAGGGATCTCGTGAGCCACCAGCAGCCCTGCACTGCCCACCTCTGGACTTCTTTCAGGTGGGAGAGAAATAAGTCTCTCTCTTTAGCTGTATTATTTCTCTGAAATAGAAACAGCTGGGCTGGGCGCAGTGGCTCACGCCTGTAATCCCAGCACTTTGGAAGGTCGAGGTGGGTGGATCACTTGAGGTCAGGAGTTTGAGACCAGTCTGGCCAACATGGCAAAACCCCATCTCTACTAAAAATACAAAAATTAGCCAGTCATGGTGACACATGCCTGTAGTCCCAGCTACTTGGGAGACTAAGGCAGCAGAATTGCTTGAGCCCTGGAGGCGGAGATTGCAGGGAACTGAGATCGTGCCACTGTACTCCAGCCTGAGTATGAGAGTGAGACCCCGTCTCAAAAAAAAAAAAAGAAAAGCAGCTGGATAGAATTTCTAAGTGGTACAGATTTATATTGGTATTAAAAAATAGAATGAGGCCGGGTGCCTTGGCTCAAGGCTGTAATCCCAGCACTTTGGGAGGCCAAGGCAGGTGGATCACTTGAGTTCAAGAGTTCAAGACCAGTCTGGCCAACATGATGAAACCAGCCTGGCCAACATGATGAAACCCCATCTCTGCTACAAATACAAACATTAGCCGGGTGTGGTGGCTGGCACCTGCAATCCCAGCTACTCAGGAGTTTGCACCACGGCAGTCCAGCCTGGGCAACAGAGCGAGACTCTGTGTCAAAACAAAAGAAAAAGAAAAAGAAAAAAAAATTGAGTCACCAGTGTTTAAAATCTGGGATATTATACATGAGAATCTAGATTTCAGCTTTTTCTTGAAAAATTAAAAAAAAAAATCCTGTCAACATGGGGCCCTTCATATCCACTACAGCTCAGCAACTAGTGGATAGCTCATTTGAACAAGCTAGCAGGGCGGTGAACAAGAAGAGGGATGGGTGGTGCCGAGATGGAAGTTGATATGCCCACGCCTTCCTCCCTACCTGGGAAAAGCCCTGTGAATGAGACCTCTTCGTTTCTAGACTCACGAGGCTGTAGAGAAGGTGGTTCTGCGTCACTTTGCTCAGGACTGAAGAGGAGGAGCATGTTCTCTAACAGGGCTGGAGCGTGGTGGCAGTGGTGATGGTGGTCACTAAGGAAGGTTATGTGGGGGGTGGCAGTGTTGGAGAAGGTGGCTGAGACAGGGTGAAGGTCAAGGAGCCCCTGAGGTTCAGCAGGGATGGCATTTCTTCAGAGACAAGCTGTGGCCCCACCTGGGGAGGCTGGAGGGATCAGAGATAAATGGAAAGACAAATTCCTCAAGGGGTAGAGGCGGGAGGTGATGGACCCCTTACAAGGCTCTGAGAGTCTAGACTCTTGAGATGCCCCTCCTGAGAGCAAGAAAACGCCATCTCCAGATCTGGAAGCACTAAAATGCCTCCTGCGGATGGGACTGTCCCTTCTAGTGACTGGAAAGAGGATAGCCGGGAACAGGATCTAATTTAGATGTGAACTAGATGGAACGAAGGGAAAAGGGGGTTGGCCTCTGGATTGCTGAGTTTCCGTCACTGCTCTAATTGGTGCTTTGTTTATTCATTCACTCATTTATCTGTGCACATATGCATTTATTCTCCTGCCTCAATCCACAGACAACTGTGGCTGCTGACAGAATGCCATTTTGTTTTTTAGACACTTTAATTCTGTCACCAGGCTGGAGTGCCGTGGCACGATCATGGCCCACTGTATCCTTGACTTCCTGGGCTCAGGTGATCCTCCCACCTAAGCCTCCTGAGTAGCTGGGACTGCAGGTGCACACCACCACACCCAGCTAATTTTTAAAGTTTTCAGTAGAGACGGAGATCTCACTATGCTACTGAGGCTGGTCTTGAGCTCCTGGCCTCAAATGATCCTCCCACCTCAGCCTACCAAAGTGCTGGTATTACAGGCCTAAGCTGGCACCCAAAATTTTTGAAGAGGAAAGTATAAGCACAATTAGACCATTCTTGCCATGATGAAACCCCGTATCTACTAAAAATACAAAAATTAGCCGGGCGTGGTGGCACGTGCCTGTAGTCCCAGCTACTCAGGAGGCTGAGGCGGAAGAATCGCTTGAGCCCAGGAGACGGAGGTTACAGTGAGCTGAGATTGCGCCACTGCACTCCAGCCTGGTGACAGAGCAAGACTCCGTCTCAAAAAAAAAAAGACTTACAGATGCAACAAGTATAATTTTTTTTTTGAGATGGAGTTTTGCTCTTGTTGCCCAGGCTGGAGTGCAATGACGCAATCTTGGCTCATCGCAACCTCCACCTCCCAGATTCAAGTGATTCTCCTGCCTCAGCCCCCTGAGTAGCTGGGATTATAGGCACATGCCACCATGCCCAGCTAATTTTGTATTTTTAGTAGAGATGGAGATTCCTCCATGCTGGTCAAGCTGGTCTTGAACTCCCGACCTCAGGTGATCCACCTGCCTCAGTCGCCCAAAGTGCTGTGATTACAGGCATCAGCCACTGCACCCGGCCAGCAAGTATAATTTTTTTTTTTTTTTTTT
>NW_016107333.1:12648875-12664097 GCF_001604975.1 Cebus imitator | reverse complement strand
AAAGTTACTTCCCGGGAGAAACTTCAGCTATTAACTTTACCTTTGATTTGGAATGTAGAATATATACATTCCACTTTCCCTGTTACATTTGATGCTGGGAGACCTGTTGTTGGCTGTCCAGCCTATTTCCCTTCATCCTTCATAACAATATCCTATTTACTTGGGGAAACCAGCATTCATTCCCACCATTCTCAGCTCCGCAGGTTTTATGTGGCCAACTCCACAGCTATCTCCTAGTTAGAACCTGATTTCCCTCCCCGTAGACACAGTGATTGGCTCAAAGACAGGCACAAGAGTTAAGCCAGTCCAATCCGAGGTCCACAAGAATTCTGAGACACAGACCCCTTTCTCTTCTCTTTGATATTAATGAGGACACATTCCTCCTTCTCCTAGCCCCAGGGGCTATTGGTCAGCATCTTGCAATAATGAGAGGCAACCTTAGGATGAAGAGAGTAGAGATGGGAAGACACAGATGCCGTTGAGTTTCTGGATCAAATCCTGCCTAAAGTTCATTTTCCATTTTTCTCTTTCATAAGCCAATAAGTTCTTTCTTCTGTCTAAGCCAGTTTGGGGAATATTTTTTAATGCTTAAAGCTAAAAGATACATGACCCAGCTGATGCTAGTTGTGAAGAAACACATCGCTCCTCTATGTAACTTCTTTCTTTTCCATAGGTCCCAAGCATCCTGTATCCGCCCCCCGCCCGACCTTTTTTTTTTTTTTTTGAGAGGAGTCTCACTCCATCCCCCAGGCTGGAATGCAGTGGTGCTATCTCAGCTCACTGCAGCCTCTGCCTCCCACGTTCAAGAGATTGTTCTGCCTCAGGCTCCCGAGTAGCTGGGATTACAGGCGCCTGCCACCATACCCGGCTAATTTTTGTATTTTTTAGCAGAGATGGGGTTTCACCATTTTGACCAGGCTGGTCTCAAACTCCTGACCTCAAGTGATCAACCCACCTCTGTCTCTCAACGTGCTGGAAGTACAGGCGTTGACCACTGCACCCAGCCCTGCATCTCTTTCTTCTTCTTCTTTTTATTAATTTTTTTTTTTGAGGCGGAG
This sequence comes from Cebus imitator, assembly GCF_001604975.1. NCBI lineage: Eukaryota > Metazoa > Chordata > Mammalia > Primates > Cebidae > Cebus > Cebus imitator. Next base: position 12,663,039 of record NW_016107333.1, on the reverse strand, counting down.
TCTCGCTCTGTAGCCAGGCTGGAGTGCAGTGGCGCGATCTCAGTTCACTGCAACCTCCGCCTCCAGGACTCAGCCTGCCAAGTAGCTGGGACCACAGGCACGCGCCACCATGCCCAGGTAATTTTTGTATTGTTAGTAGAAATGGGGTTTTACCATGTTGACCAGGCTGGTCTCGAACTCCACACCTCGTGGTCTGCCCGTCTTGGCCTCACAAAGTGCTGGGATTACAGGCGTGAGCCACCGCTCCCGGCCCCTGCATCCCTTTCTTTTCAACGTTGTCGTCTCCCTTTTTATCCTTGGGAGCTTTCTTGTTTCTAGGAATGACAAAAAAATGGGCACAACCCCCACCCGTTTTCTCATTTTCTTTCCTAGAAGGCAAGCACTTAGGAGCTTTCTGACTTCAGCAATTTGTTTCTTACCACTGTAAGGAAACATCCAGGGAAAAATAACAAACACAGGTGTTTGCATGAGTTGCATAAATCATTTGCTCTTAGGGTCTTTGTGGTCTATTATGAATCTAGGTGCAGTAAGAAAGAATTAGATCTTGGGTGGCTCTAGGGTATCTTTCTCATATGATATTGGAAGGGCTTACTCCAGGAAAATTCACGCCGGCACATTTGCTAGTCCTGGGAGCATTCTGAGTTACAACCTAAATTTGCTTCCTCTTTTTTTTTTTTCTTTTTTGAGATGGAGTCTCATTGTGTTGTCCAAGCTGGAGTATAGTGGCATGATCTCAGCTCACCTCAGCCTCTGCCTCCCAGGTTCAAGTGATCCTCCTGCCTCAGCCTCCCGAGTAGCTGAGACTACAGGCGTGCGCCACCATGCCCAGCTAATTTTTTCTAGGAATGAAAAAATTAGCTCTAGTAGAGCTAATTTTTTCTAGTAGCTCTACATCTCTAGTAGAGATGGGGTTTTACTATGTTGGCCAGTCTGGTCTCGAACTTCTGACCTAGTAATCCACCCACCTCGGCCTCCCAAAGTGCTGGGATTACAGGCATAAACCACCACGCCCAGCCAGCTTCCTCATTTTTATGGCACGTTTGGATCCCTAGGTCTTCTCAGAGAAGAAAAATATTTCCCAGTTGGTGTCCAGAAATTATTTCCTTGGGTTTCAGGCCACTCTGCACCTGCTTGGTAGATACCTGTCTTTCCAGGAGAGCTCTCTCAATCCAGTCCTAGAAAATCTTGCCCTAGTATGAAAGCCGCCTAGTATTTACTCCTTGGCATTAAATCTCCTTTCTTCTTCATGGTAAGAGTACCCCAATTTCCTTTGGGGCGCCACCTCACACCTACTGTGAGTCATGTGATTTAGGTGGGAGTGTCCTTCGTTCCACATCAGCCCACTTGATGCCACTTGTAAAGACACCACCGCAGATTTCCAGCTTTCTTTCTTTTGATGGCTTCCTTCTTACTTACTTACAAATCCTTCTTCCTCTGTAATGCATGGGTTTTCTGACCATTGAGCTCACACAGCTGCTTCTCATTGCTCCTTAACATACCTTCCTTCTTTTCCACGGGTGGGCTCTGATTAACTTAAGCTGATCAACAAAGCCCTTGCATCTGACGACAGTGATTGCTTCAGGATGGGCACATGATTCCATTTAGGCCAAAGAGAACTGAGGGAGTATTTGCTAAAGCTCATCTAGATTTCAGCGTGGCCAGTGTAATCTTCTACAACTCCCTGGATGTCTCCTTGGCTTCAGCCCCTGGAAGTCCTCTCTTCTTTTCTTGTCCAGAGCACTCTGTTCAATGCCGTGTGCCTCCAGTGCATTCTCAAGACAGGTATTAATGCAGATTTTATTCTAATTGAAGTTTGCTTCCTTTGTTTTTGGTTCTGATCCAGAAATAGCACATAGGTTTTATTTTGTGGGTCAACTCTGAACAATAGGTAGTAGATTTGGGAGGCTGAGGCTGGAGGATCGCTTGAGCCCAGAGAGTCAAAGCTGCAGTGAGCATGATCATGCCACTGCATTCTATCCTGGGAGATAGAGTGAGACCCTGTCTCACAACAACGACAGCAACAAAACCAAATAGGTTGTAGGAGATAGGTAGTGGGGATCTATGCTAAGGGATTCTGAGGTTGCCTCTGGTCTCAGCAAGAAAGTATGCAGTGATCGCTTAGTAATGTCTGCCATGGCATGGGATGAAGAATGTGCTTCATGTTTTTGATATCATTGTTCTAAGTCAAAGTCTGAGCCTAGTACCTTTGACAGTCATATGGCCTCCCAATGTCTGCCTGCAGCTCCTGGCTGAATGTGTCTTTTTCTGGTTCATGACTCAAGTGTGTGTACCCAATAAGCTTCTACTCCTTGTCTAAGGAATACACAGTCCCGTTGCAGACCTGAAATGACTGACATACCCTAAGACAAATGACTATCTTGGTGCCTTTCCCGGCTTATGTTACTTGCTCCCCCCATCTGCTTAAGTCTCTGGTGGCTCTTTCCATAACAATAGGGCTCCTCTTAATCCTCCAGCTAAAAAGTCCATTTTAGAATTATAGAATCACAATATAATAGTAGCTTAAAAATGAGAAGACACGATTTCCACCAAGAGAACTGGTGGGCTGTTGATCACACACCAGCTCTCATCCATGACTCATAAAGTTTCATCCTTTTTATAGACATGGCTGAGCCAGACTTTATTCATGATTCTTTCCTTGAAACCACAGCGAAGTCTTTAACACTCTAGACATTCTGTTTCCTGAATGAAATCAAGTTGGATTGGTGTTTGAATTCTACAAGCATCTTAGTGTATTTATCCTGATTTTGATGGGTGAGTTTTCTGTTCTATGATTATAAACCATTGGTTATATGGGTATCCAATGTGAGGTGTAATCAGTGCCAATTTCAGATATATCTCAATTTGGAGAGAGATCTGTGTGAGATCCCACTCACCTTTGTCCCAGATTCTTACCAGTGATTGCAATAGTGCTATGGGCTCAGGTTAGTATTTGTAGAGGGCTTTCTAGTTTGTGAGCCCCTCCCCTCATGGTCTGGAAGTGAAAAGGAGGTGAGACTCTGAGGATATGATTAAACTAAGGATCTCGAGATGGGGAGATTAATCTGGATGGGTCTTCCAATCCTGTGGAGTCTCCTGTGAGGACTAGAAGACCCGTTCAGGTTAATCTCCCCATCTCGATATCCTTAGTTTAATCATATCCTCAGAGTCTCTTTGACCATGTAAAGTAACAGGTTCCAGGGACTGAGACACAGACATCTTTTGGGGGCCATTACTCAGATTATCACAGACCCATATTTATAGGGGGACCTGCTGCTGCAGAAAAGAATCTGCTCAAAGGAACAAGGTTAACCTTATGGCATTTTCTTGTCCCATTTTGTAATTGTAAGAAACCGGATAAAACTGTACTATCCACAAAATTAACTATGGCAGAGCTTTTGTGTTTTTGTTACCCAGGAACCATTTTCCCCAGATTGTCTGGGTTCATCCCCTGGTTCTGCTACTTACAAGGTGGTGTGACCTTGTGATTACTTTCTCTGTGTCTCAGTCTCATGAAATGTAAAATTAAGTGATATTTGTACCTCCAGCACACAGTTATATAAGGATTAACTGAGTTAGTATATATAGTGTTTTGAACACTGTTTGGTATATGTTTATATATACACTGTTGTTGAAATGGGAGAGTTCCCTGATCCCCCTTCCCCACCCACTTGCCGGATATACAACAAGGGTGTGGCTCGAATGTTTGGCCACCACATGCTCAAACCCCTGACGGGACAGGGAGTTCACAGATGGGCAGATGCAGAGCTGGGGTGAGCAATTTTGGGCTCTGGCCCCATGGTGGCCTCTAGGGATGTGTTACAATTAATGCTTTTTTAGCAGCTGCCATCTGTGGACAGCTAAGTGTCTCCACTAGCTCAGTGGAGAATCAGGGTGACAGTCTTTTACACCCTGCTCTTCTGGTATCCAGGTCCTTGTCTGGAATCCAGGAAAAATCAGGTCACACACAGACTTGAAGGACAGTGAATGTGGGGGTTTTATTGAGTGGTGGAGGTGGCTGTCAGCAGAATGGATGGGGAGCTGGACAGGGGATGGAGTGGGAAGATGATCTTCCCCTGGAGTTTGCTATTGTGTGGCTGATCTACTCTCCAACTGTCCCTAGCCAAACTCCTCTTGATGTTCAGATGCTCCTTCTCTTCCCTCCTTTTCTGCCGCACCACTCTGCTGCTTTTCTGTTCATCTTGTCTGCTCGTCTGCTGTGGAACCTGGGGTTTGGGGTTTGCATGGGTACAAAATAGGGGGTGTAGCAGGCCAAAAGGTGACATTTGGACAAGAAAACAGGAGTGCCTATTCCCATGAGTTTCCAGGCATGAGAATGAGGCCCTTGCCAGGGAACCACCCTCCTCTACCCAGTATTTCCTTGCTTCCTCTCCATATGATTATTATTGTTATCCCATGTTTCCTCTGAGGAAACCACTCTTCTCTTATTCAGTCTGTGTTTCAGATAGAGCTGACTCCACCTTTACCTCTGTTTGCAGTGTGACATCTCACCCAAGTCCTCTTAAGTCAGGGATTTGCAGGCTCACCCTCTAAAGAAAGAGAATTTCTTGGCCAGAGATTGGAGAGCAGACATTGAACTTGCTCCTGATTAGCTCCTCCTACTTAGTAAAGGAAAGCTCTTCATTTTATAATCATAAGTGATCCTTCTTATAAAAGGCAATAATCTCATAACATAAACGTTGAAAATTACTTTGTGAAAGTTGTTCTGTTCTGGCTAATGTGGCAGGGGCAGGGTGAGTATTCTGATCCAGTTTTCTCTGCCCTGCAAGTCCCACTTCTCAGGACTCCAGCTTCCAGAATTCTGTTGAATCTCTAGTCTGCTGTTATCTTCCTCTCATTCTTTTTTTCTGTGAGGATTTATACCTACTTTATACCAATTTTGTTATTTTACAGTCATGTTATTGAGATTTCAGAAGAGAGAAGAAATAAAGCCTGTGTTCAACTCACTTTATTTAATGTTAAAATCTTTCAGAAATCAAAGAAGTTTTGCTGGGAAGTGGACAGGCAGCACTGCCCTGGGCAGCCTATCTTGGACACATCCCTGAACTACACCAATTATGGTTGAAATTAAATCCGCAAATTTCAGTGACTATTTTTGAGCAAATGTGAGCACTCAGAAACTTAATGAGATTCAGGATGAAATGTCTTTATTCTAAAAGGTATAATACATTTCATCCTGCAAATTAATCTCTATGCTTTATTCCATAAGAAGAATAGTCCTGGCTTTGTAGCCTTTAGCCTCACAGATTAAACCAGGGCTTCTACCTGCCCTGGGGTCCACACACCGGGAAGCTTGGTCTGCTTCTGGGATCTGTCCCAGTTGGAAACCAGCTCTTTGTCAGGATCGGTGGCGTGTTCCGGGGGGCTGCTGGGTGGTTTTTTGTTGTTGTTGTTTTTTTACCGTGGTCTTTCTTTGCTGTCTGTGGTGTAGGAGACTGTGGAGTGACAGCTGAAGTCATCTGTCCCTGGCCACATTATCTCTCCTCTTATCAGCCACCACCATGACTACATAACAATAACAAGGAGAAATGAGGATAGAATTCAGATGCCTAGTCATCTGAAAAGGCACCTAAGAGGTGCCAGTTGCTGACATGTTTACCTCGAAATAATACATCTTGACATCTTAAGGATCAGGACAAGCTGCCCTTTCAGATAATTTTCTATAAATTTCCCCAGACATAGCCCCCAAGCACCTCTTACTTCACCTCTCCACACCCAAACAACTCACATAATAAACGATGATGTCAGGGAAGATCCAGGTTTTGTGGAAACTAAGGCTTAGATAATTTGTAGTGACGTGAGCTCCTTCCCTAGCAAAAAGAATGCAAAGTTACAAATACAAAATTAAGTAGGAAATCGAATATTTTACTTAAAATGGGAAAAGAAATGATAGCATGTTACAAAGTTTTAAAAGCTGACAAATAGTACAAAAATTCAGAAAAATAATATTTTATTTGACTACTCGACACATATCTTTACACTTTTCTGTTTTTGTAATTGCATACCTCCATGTACTTCTTTTCATGACAATGATTTTGTAACATCATGTTCTACAGAAAGAGAATTCAGTCTTCCCTATAGCATGGTTGAATACTTTTCCTTAAAAGTATTTAGATATTAGAAACAGTTTTCAGCCTGAGAACTGGTTATTGGTAAGTCATGTAAATTTTTAAAATTGTTGCCAAATTTGGGAAACTCTACAGAAATTTCTTTCATATATGAGCTGTAAGATGCCATGTACATTTCAAGTTTCATCGCACAGGGACTGATCTTAAGTATTCTGAATTGATGATCCTCATTAACCAGTTGGTCATTGGTAACCCCACTGAATTGGTAGATAATGATGTTGGTATTCCATGTTAGATAAAAAATAAATAGATAATCAAATAATATAAAAGCCTATTCTTTGTTTGAAAGTCTTTTCTCCTCTAAATGAGTTAGTTACTATAGTTTGGGTATAATTTGAAAAAAAATATTTTGGCTTACAAAATCAGTGGTTCTCATCTGGGGGCATGTCTGTCTACTACCCATCCCCCACCACTGCACACAAATTTACTCAAAGGACGTTTAGCCATGTCTGGAGCTATTTTTGGTTGTTACAACTTGGGGAGGGACACGCTACCAGCATTTAGTGGATAATGGCCAGAGATGAAGGGTAAACATGATGAAACACAGGACAACTGCCCACAGCAAACAGTTCCCCACAGGAAATGTCAGGAGTACCTAGGTTGAGAAGGTGCTCTAGCCTTCAGCTGGGAATCTCAGGCTTGCCTCCTGACCCCTTCGGATGTATAGCTTTTCCATTGTGTGTAACCAGTTCCCCGATTAATTTCCCTTTGTTAAGATACTTAAACTGGCTTTTGTTTTCTGATTAGACTGACCAATGCCTCCCCAACATATCAGCTTCTTTTCTTTTTTACTCTGCCAAAACCATTTACTGACACTTTCTTTGTCACCTCCCTGTGGATTCTGGAAATTTTCACCACTTACCTCCATCCTGTTGCTTTCCGTCCAGAATTTTACAGTTTTCATAGAGTACATTTTAATTAATAGACTATTTTATTTTATAATGAGGCTCCTCCAGAATTATGAAATGAGCAGAAGAAGATGCATAACTTTCTTTTACTAAATAAAAATAGAGCACTCCAACTTAACATAATCCAATTTCCACCCTTCAGAATGCATTATTATTGTAAAAATGCATTTGGTTAATGTCATTATACATGTAAAATGTAGATTAATTTAAACCCAATTAAAATGAGATCTTTTGGGGTTCTTAATTCTCTGTTAGGCAAAATTGCACATAGTGCTATCTGGGTTTTTTTGGATTTTTTTCAGCATAAAAATAATTTTTTGGCAAAGAAAGAAAATAATTAAATTTTCAGAGTTCCAAAGGGATAAAGGAAAGAAAATATATTTTGGCTTCTATCATGTTGTGAGGCCTGTTAGCTTCCTAGGGCTGCCAAAACAAAACCTGAGTGGCTTAAAAAACAGAATTCATTGTCTCAGTTCTGGAGGCCACAAGTCCAAAATTAAGGCACAGACAGGGCTGTGTTCCCGCTGAAGGCACGAGACGGGGAACTATTCCATGCCTCTGTCCTGGCGTCTGGCAGCTTCAGGCGCTCTTTAGCTTGTGGATGCATCGCTTCAATTCCCATCTTCACAACCCCAGGTCTTCACATCATCTTCCCTCTGGCCATATCTGTCTCCATGTCTAAATTTTCCCTTTTTATAAGAACACCAGCCCACTCTACTGACGTCGTTTTAACTTGATTACATCTGTAGACACCCTATTTCCAGATAAGATCACACTTTGAGGTACTGAGCTTAGGACTTCAATATTTCGGGGAGTGGGAGAGACACAGTTCAACCCACAATAGGGGTATTAATATGTTTTTAGCCATTAAGATGCCTTTTTGGCTGATGGGAACTTGTGTGTGTATACGCAAGTTCAAAAGATATATTTTAACTTTGCTTTTCCTTTATAATGGTTTAGAATGTCTATTTCTTTTCTATCGAGACAGAGTCTCGCTTTGTCACCCAGACTGGAGTGCAGTGGCGCGATCTCGGCTCATTGCAGTCTCCGCCTCCTGGGTTCAAGTGATTCTCCTGCTTCAGCCTCCTGAGTAGCTGGTCTCCCGACTAATTTTTGTATTTTTAGTAGAGACAGTGTTTCACCATTTGGTCAGGCTGGTCTCAAACTTCTGACCTTGTGATCCACCTGCCTCGGCCTCCCAAAGTGCTGGGATTACAGGTGTGAGCCACTGCACCTGGCCTAGAATGTTTATTTCAAAGAGTGATCTTTTGGGAATTTATTCAACAAATACCTATTTAGCATCTATTTTGGGTTAGGTATTGTACTGGGCATTAAAGACGAGCAAAACACAGTCTCCACTGTAAAGGTGCTCATAGTCTGATGGGTGGCGTGAATACGAAAATGATTAGCATGCAACCTAAGTACTACTATACCATGTCAGAGACCCATGGAGGAGGTTTGTGAGTCCCTAGAGAATGCCTCAAACAACACTGCCTGGAGGCAGAATCAGGAAAGTTTTCACCTAAGGAGTTGCAGCTCAGCTGGGTCAGAGGTGCACATCCACCAGGACAAGAAAAGGGCCAAGCAGGCTGAGATGCAGTGTGAACACAGACACAGAGAGCATGGTGCCAAGTGAGGCAGGAGGAATCTGGTCACTGCTCACGGGAAGTGCAGCTGGCAGAGTAGGGCATGGAATGAGAGCAGATGGAGGCCAAAAATTGTTGATAAAGCTGTTAAGAAGGGTGATGAGCCACTGAATTTTTAAAAATTTTTAAGAGGTAGGGTCTCACTGTGTTGCCTAGGCTGGTCTTGAACTCCTGGGATCCAGCAATCCTCCTGCCTGAGTGTCCCGAGTAGTGGGGACTCCAGGTTCAAGCCACTGTACCAGGCTTGAAGCTTTTAATCAAGGGAGTAACATGAGATTTGCTTTAGAAGGATCAGTCTGGGGCACCACTGTAAAGGGTAGATTTTTTTTCTTCTGAATTGAAAGTTCACTTCCTTGCCTTCTTTCACCGATCTCTCAACATCGCACACCAGAGCTGAATGCTTCCTCTTTTTTTTTGAAATATTTTCCTCTCTTGGTCTCTATCACTCCAGCTCTCCTGGTTTCCCTCCTACATCACAGCTTCTTTTCTTTTTCTGGCTTTTCTATGGGCTGCAAGACTCAAGAGAGCCTCAAGGCTGGCGCGACCTCCCTTCTCATCTAATCTCTGAGATCTCATCTATGCCTATGCCTTCAAATTTGTACCCCAGCCCCGGCCTCTCCATTGAGACCCAAACTTGCCCATCTAATGTCTTAATCCCTACAATTGCCTAAGATGTTATAGACATCTCAGACTCAGCATCTTAAATCTGTTTCATCCCAAATCTTCCCCATCTCAATAAATGGCCCCATATGCTCCCAGGTAGTTGTTTATACCCAGTGTCAAGATTAATCTTTAATTCCTCCCTTTCACTCCTTTCCCATGTACAAATCCGTCTCTGAGTCTTCCTGCTCCTACAACAAAAATACTTCTTTGTTTTTGTTTTTTGAGACAAAGTCTCACTCTGTTGCCCAGGCTGGAGTGCAATGGTGAGATCTCGGCTCACTACAACCTCCACCTCCTGGGTTCAAGCAATTCTCCTGCCTCAGCCTCCTGAATAGCTGGGATTACAAGTGCCCACCATCACATCTAACTAATTTTAATATTTTTGGTAGAGATGGGATTTCACCATGTTGGCCAGGCTGGTCTTGAACTCCTGACCTCAAGTGATCAGCCTGCTTCAGCCTCCCAAAGTGCTGGGATTACATGTGGGAGCCACCATACCTGGCCCACCAAATACATCTTTAATCCATTCATTTCTCCCCATCTCCAATACCATCACCTTAGGCTGGACCCCAGTTGTCTATTCTCTAGACAATTGCAATGGTCTCCTAACTGGTCCCCACATATGCCCTTATCTATCTATTTTTCTATCCAATAACCTTAATTATTTTATTAGAATTTTAACCAGATATATAATTCAATGTAAAACCCAAACTGCTTCTTTTTTTTTTCTTTACTTTTTTTGAGATAGGGTCTCACTCTGTCACCCAGGCTGGAGTGCAGTGATGCAATCACAGCAGTGTCTAAGCTCACAGCATAATAATAATATTTCAGAGAAATCATTTCTATCTCTAGCTTTTGGAATGAGCTGCCTGGGTACATGGCGGTTGACTAAAATTGGAGGAGACATAGTTAATCTTAGAGGCTTATTCAACCTCATGACATATGCCGAGTCCTTTCACAAAAATTAGGTTTCAGTGGTTCTGGATTGAAACTGGGCAGGGCTAATGTGTTCTGGCTGCTCTTTAAAGGTATGTATGATGTCTGAGGCCCTGTCATTTAATTTGATTCTATTATGTCTTTAAACATCCTGTCAGATTATAACCTGATTTATCACTCACTCAAGAGGCTAAAAATAGGAGGTGATACAAGAGGTTAACATCACTGAGAAATGAGCGTTTTCCCAAAGGAAGAGACATAGATCAGAGGAAGCGCGTCACTCATTCCTACCCACGGCTGGGCAGGCCTGGTGCTTGGCAATTGTTTCAGAATGAAATGACTCTTGAGCTGAAAGTGTCGTCATTTGGGAGAGGCAGTTTGAGAGGGTTTCAGAAGATGTGATGACTGGAAATCTTCCTCCAGCCAGCCCCTGCTCAGCAGTCCCCGTGAGCCTGAAGTGGACCCTGATTGCTGGCTGCTCTCGGCTGGTTTCCAGGACAGCCGTTTACACAGTGGAATTAACTGTAGGAAAGGAAGAAATTTGAAATTTCTTTCTAATTTTTGGGAAAAACAACTGATCTTGTGTCATATTCTACCTTCCCTCTTGGTAAAATAGAAATTGTTTATGTTTCTCCCTTGGAGGCTGCTAAGCCCTTAGAGAGCCTCAGCAGAGGGGCAGTGTGAAAATAAAGGCTACAGGCCGGGCGCGGTGGCTCACACCTGTAATCCTAGCACTTTGGGAGGCTGGGGCAGGCAGATTGCCTGAGCTCAGGAGTTTGAGACCAGCCTGGGTAACATGATAAAACCCCGTCTCTACTAAAATACAAAAAATTAGCTTGGTGTGACAGTGTGCACCTGTAGTTCCAGCCTCTCGGGAGGCTGAAGCAGGAGAATCACTTGAACCCGGGAGGCAGACGTTGCCGTCAGCTGAGATCACACACTGCACTCCAGCCTGGGGGACCGAGCAAGACTCCGTCTCCAAAAAAAAAAAGAAAAGAAAGGCTACAAGTTCTTACAGTGCTGGCTACAAAGAAGGCACTGACCTCTGACATCTCAAATTCAGGGAGAAGAATGAATGAAACAGCATCATGCTCACTCGGGGTAGGCAGAGCACAGGACTGGAATTAGAGGTGGGAGAGGGACATGAACATATGGAACATGTGACTATGTGCTGGACATGGCATTAAGCATTACCTGCTGTTGTAGGCAGGGAGCTGCTCTAACAGAGTATCATATGCTGGGAGGCTTATAAATAGCAGAAATTTATTTTTCAAAGTTCTGACAACTGGAAGTCCAAAATCATGGTGCCAGCATGGTTGGCTTCTGATGTAGGCTTTCTTTTTCTTTTTCTTCTTCTTCCTCTTCCTCCTCCTCCTCTTCCTTGTCCTCGTCCTCGTCCTCCTCCTCCTCCTCCTTCTCTTTTCTTCTTCTTCTTCCTCTTCCTCTTCCTCTTCTTTTCTTCTTCTTCTTTCTTCTTTCTTCTTTTCTTCTTCCTCTCCTCCCACCACCTCCTCCTCTTCTTTTAGCGTTTTGAGATGGAGTCTCACTGTTGCCCAGGCTGGAGTGCAGTACTGTGATCTCGGCTCACTGCAACCTCTGCCTCCCGGGTTCAAGCGATTCTCCTGCCTCACTATCCCATGTAGCTGGGATTACAGGCAAGCGCCACCAGCTAATTTTGTATTTTTCACAGAGACAGGGTTTCACCATGTTGGCCAGGCTGGTCTCAAACTCCTGACCTTAATTGATCCACCTGCCTTGGCCTCCCAAAGTGCTGGGATTACGGGCGTGAGCCACCGCGTCCAGCCTGATGGAGGCTCTCTTCTGAGTTGCAGACTGCCAACTTCTTGTATCCTTACATGGCAGAATGGGGGCTAGAACTTTCTGGGGCCTCTTTTGTAAGGCACCAACCCCATTCATGAGGGCTCAGTTCTCATGACCTAATCACCTCCCAAAGGATCCTACCTCCTAATACCATCACATTGGGGTTTGAATTTCAACATATGAATTCTGGGTGGGGCGGGGTGGGGGGGGTCACAAATATTCAATCCCTAGCACCTACTTACCTAATAGGAATTGCCATAGTATGTGGTGTTACCTTAAGTTGATAAAATGACCCATTCTATGAATGAATAAGTTGACTCTCAGGGAAGTTAAGTAATTCCTAAGCTAGTAAGTGGAAGAAGCAGGGTTTGTCCCGAAGACTGGCTCCAAAGTCCCCATGTCTTTCCTGTCATCATCATGCCATGCTACCTATACACATCGATGAGGCCTAAGAATGAGAGCGAGCTTGCCTGAATGTGACAATGGCTCCAGGGTCCCTGCTTTAGATAGCCCCTGCTGTGAGGCTCTCGCTGCTCTCTGGAGGTTAGACAGCTCAATTTCACAGACGTTAAAGTTTGGAAAGAAGCCAGATCTCCTCTTTTGTGCCCTCTGAGCTTCCTTTGGATATTTTAGGGCCTCCCCTCCTGCAGCCTCCAGCCCTTTTGGGCTTCACTCTGGCTGTCCACTTAGGCTCTATCCCTTGCTCCTAAATACTATCCCTGTCTCCTACGAAACTTACTCACGTGGGGCTGGGCACGGCGGTTCACATCTGTAATCTCAGCCCTTTGGGAGGATGAGGCGGGTAGATCACCTGAGGCTAGGAGTTCGAGACTAGCCAGGCCAATGCAGTGAAAACCCATCTCTACTAAAAATACCAAAATTAGCTGGACGTGGTGGCGTGTACCTGGAATCCCAGTTACTCTGGAGGCTGAGGCAGAAGAATTGCTTAAACCCAGGAGATGGAGGTTGCAGTGAGCTGAGATAGCACCACTAACTCCAGCCTGGGTGACAGAGCGAGACTCCCTCTCAAAACAACAGCAACAACACAAAACAACTTATTCACCTGGATCTTATTTCTTCGGGCCTTAGGAAGTCATTAACTTGCTTATCTCCCTAATTCATGCAAAAGTATTAATGATCAAAATATGTAACACTTTTCTTGGAGCTATGGGCAGTGTTCGCTAGTCCCAGGAACTTGTTTGGACAACATTCTGTTGCATTCATTGGGCCCCGGCATGAGCCTTCAGTCCTTTCTTACCAGAGGATTGGTAGACACCAGAGGTGGTTAAAAGAACGTTTCTGTTCCTATCCTGTGGAATTGTTCTCGCCAGGATTCTGTCTTGTGAATCTTCTGTTTCCCACGGTGTGTGAGGTTCACCGCTTGTTCTGCAGTGGAGCAGAACTTCCTTGTGCCCAGGACTTTATCATAATGACCAGCATGAGCTGGGCTCTGCCTACCGTGGCTCAGAGTTTAACTCTATGAAGAATCAGTGTCATCTGTATTGCCAGAGCCTCACTGCCATCATTCAGCCCCCTTGGGCTCTGCAGACACCAGCACCCTTGTCCTGGGGACAGCTGCTCTCTCAGACCCATGCTCCCAAGGGGGCCTGCTGCTTGCTGGCTCTCTCTGACCTGAGTGATGTTGGTGGAAACAGTTTTACATTTCCTGTTTCAAAAAAATTTTGGTAAAATAAGCAACAATATTTATTAACCATTTGGACTTTTTTGTTTTTTGAGACAGTGTTGCTCTGTCACCCCGGCTGGAGTGCAGTGAGGTGTGACCTCAGCTTACTGCAACTTCTGCCTCCAGGCTTCAAGTAATCATCCCACTTCAGCCTCCTAAGTAGCTGGGACTACAGGCGCGCACACCTGGCTAATTTTTGTATTTTTTTGTAGAGACAGGGTTTCATCATGTTGCCTGGGCTGGTCTCGAACTCCAGGACTCAAGCAATCTACCCATCTCTGCCTCCTAAAGTGCTAAGATTACAGGTGTGAACCATCACACCTGGCCCATTTTATCCATTTTTTTTTTTTTTTTTTTTTT
>NW_016107333.1:12645244-12648770 GCF_001604975.1 Cebus imitator | reverse complement strand
CTGGGATTACAGGTGCCCACCACCACTCCTGGTTAATTTTTATATTTTTAGTGGAGACGGGGTTTTACCATGTTGGCCAGGCTTGTCTCAAACTCTTGACTTCAGTGATCTACCCACCTTGGCCTCCCAAAGTGCTAGGACTACAGACATAAGCCATTGCACCTGGCCCATTCTGACCATTTTTAAGTGTACAATTCAGTAGCCTTAAGTGTACTTACAGTGTTATAATGTTGTGCAGCCATCATCACTGTTCATTTCCAGAATTTTTCATCATCCCAAACTGAAACACTGTGCCCATGAAATAACTCCTCATCCCCACCTGCTCCTAACCCTTAGTAACCGCTACTCTATGTTCTGTCTCTATGAATTTGCCTATTCTAAGAACCTCATGTAAGTGGAATCATTTAAGGTTTGTCCTGTGCCTGGCTTATGTCACTTAGCACAATGTTTTCAAGGTTTACCCATGTGGTAGCATGTATCGGAATTTCCTTTCTATTTAAGGTAGAATAATATTCTAACACATGATATAACAGATTTTGTTTATTCATTTGCTGGTAGACAGTTGGTTTTTTTTTTCTTTTGGCTGTTGCAAATAATGCCACCATGAATTTTGGTGTACAAGCATTTGTTTAAGTCTTGGCTTTCAATTTTTGGGGTATATACGTAGGGGTGGAATATATTACTAATATTTAGGCCAGTAATTTACAACATATGTACTAAATACTAGTAGTTACTATTAATATCTTATACTAGTATTAGCTGAATTATATAGTAATTCTTATTTAACTTCGAGAAACCACCAAACTGTTTTCCATACCATCTGTACCATTACATAATCCTAGTAGCCATACACAAAGTTTCCAGCTCTGATTTGTCAGTTTATTTGTTTTGCGTTTTACTAGGAAAAGAACCACTTTCCATTGCATAGATGTCATCCTAGCCTGACTTTCCCTGTTGGCCCATGAATTCATTCAACAAATATTTATCAAATACTTGCAAGGTGCCAGGCATTGCATGAGGTATGAGACACTGGTGGATGAAATAGACATGGTTTCTGCCCTCATGGAACTTCTAGTTAAAGAGACAAGAAAGAAAACAAAATACACATCATTGCAAGCTGTGATAAGTTATTTAGAGAAATGAACAGGGATAGTGATAAGAATAATTATAACAAGGTAGAATTTTCCCATTTGCTGTTTCAGGAAGCAGTATGGCATAGGACGTGAAGATGTGGTCGTTGAAGTCTGATAGGATCAAGCCTAGCTTTTTCGTTTTCTTTTCTTTTTGGGAGGGGGGTGGAGTTTTGCTGTTGTTGCCCATGCTGGAGTGCAATGGTGCGATCTTGGCTGCAACCTCCACCTCGAAGGTTCAATTGGTTCTCCTGCCTCAGCCTCCCAAGTAGCTGGTATTACAGGCACCTGCCACCTTGCCTGGCTAATTTTTTGTATTTTTAGTAGAGATGGGGTTTCACCATGTTGGCCAGGCTGGTCTCAAACACCTAATCTCAGGTGATCCACCCGCCTCAGCCTCCCAAAGTGTTGGGATTACAGGCATGAGCCACTGTGCCTGGCCAGATTTTCCATTTTCTGTTTGACCTTGGACAAGTTACTTTAATCTCCCTGTGCTTCTGTCTCCTTAACTATAAAAATGGAGATGATAATAGTACTTACCTTAGTGTGAAGATTACATGATGGAATCCATGTAAAGCATACAGAACGCTGCCTGACATATAGTAAGTACTTAGTAAATTATTAATTTCATACCTCTTCTTTGTAGGCTACCCACAAGTTCTTATAATAATTCCCACTTGGAATACATACCAGTTATTCACGGAATGGCCATTGACAAATGCACAATGGCTAAGCTCTGCTCCTGATGCTTTTGACCACAGAAACCTATGCCTTGAGATGCAGAACTCATGTGGCCCCTTCTTTAGCCAGCTTCTAGTTTTCCATCAAAATTTCAGCCCATGCCCTTCTTTTTCCCGGGCAGGATGCCGTGATATGAGAATAGAGGATTTGAAACTAAACACAGCTGGCTGTGTTATTTATCAACTGATTGGGTTATCTTAGACAAATTACTTAACCCCTCTAAGCTTCGATTTCCCCCTCTGTGAGGCACCTTAGGAGTTTTTGTGATTAGCTCCTACCTAACTCAGCATCTGGACCATGGCAACAGATCAATCAATCATAACTTTTTCTAGAAATATCTTAAATAAAATTGATATGAATCCAGGCACAGTGGCTCACACCTATAGTCCCAGCACTTTGGGAGGCCAAGGTGGGTGGATCACTTGAGGTCAGGAGTGTGAGACCAGCCTGGCCAACATGATGAAACCCTGTCTTTACTAAAAATATAAAAATTAGATGGGCATGGTTGTGTGTGCCTGTGGTCCCAGCTGCTCCGGAGGCTGAGGCAGGAGAATTGCTTAAACCCAGGAGATGGAGGTTGCAGTGAGCTGAGATAGCACCACTAACTCCAGCCTGGGTGACAGAGTGAGACTCCCTCTCAAAACAACAGCAACAACACAAAACAACTTATTCACCTGGATCTTATTTCTTCGGGCCTTAGGAAGTCATTAACTTGCTTATCTCCCTAATTCATGCAAAAGTATTAATGATCAAAATATGTAACACTTTTCTTGGAGCTATGGGCAGTGTTCGCTAGTCCCAGGAACTTGTTTGGACAACATTCTGTTGCATTCATTGGGCCCCGGCATGAGCCTTCAGTCCTTTCTTACCAGAGGATTGGTAGACACCAGAGGTGGTTAAAAGAACGTTTCTGTTCCTATCCTGTGGAATTGTTCTCGCCAGGATTCTGTCTTGTGAATCTTCTGTTTCCCACGGTGTGTGAGGTTCACCGCTTGTTCTGCAGTGGAGCAGAACTTCCTTGTGCCCAGGACTTTATCATAATGACCAGCATGAGCTGGGCTCTGCCTACCGTGGCTCAGAGTTTAACTCTATGAAGAATCAGTGTCATCTGTATTGCCAGAGCCTCACTGCCATCATTCAGCCCCCTTGGGCTCTGCAGACACCAGCACCCTTGTCCTGGGGACAGCTGCTCTCTCAGACCCATGCTCCCAAGGGGGCCTGCTGCTTGCTGGCTCTCTCTGACCTGAGTGATGTTGGTGGAAACAGTTTTACATTTCCTGTTTCAAAAAAATTTTGGTAAAATAAGCAACAATATTTATTAACCATTTGGACTTTTTTGTTTTTTGAGACAGTGTTGCTCTGTCACCCCGGCTGGAGTGCAGTGAGGTGTGACCTCAGCTTACTGCAACTTCTGCCTCCAGGCTTCAAGTAATCATCCCACTTCAGCCTCCTAAGTAGCTGGGACTACAGGCGCGCACACCTGGCTAATTTTTGTATTTTTTTGTAGAGACAGGGTTTCATCATGTTGCCTGGGCTGGTCTCGAACTCCAGGACTCAAGCAATCTACCCATCTCTGCCTCCTAAAGTGCTAAGATTACAGGTGTGAACCATCACACCTGGCCCATTTTATCCATTTTTTTTTTTTTTTTTTTTTT
>NW_016107333.1:12637660-12645217 GCF_001604975.1 Cebus imitator | reverse complement strand
AATGGCACAATCTCGGCTCACTGCAACTTCCACTTCCCTGTTCAAGCGATTCTCCTGCCTCAGCCTCCTGAATAGCTGGGATTACAGGTGCATACCACCACACTCGGCTACATTTTGTATTTTTAGTAGAGGCAGGGTTTCACCATGTTGGTCAGGCTGGTCTCAAACTCCTGACCTGTGATCCACCTGCCTCAGCCTCCCAAAGTGCTGGGATTACAGGCATGAGCTGCCGCGCCTAGCCTAGCAGTAGCCTTTAAATTGTATGTGTTGCCTTCAGCACGAATGTGTTGTCTCCTGCTGTTTGTTAGTAGGGTAACTTCTGGAATGCTTTTGGATGTTTCCGTAGGAAAGGACCTTACTGCCATTTGTCAACAGGCTTAGCTCAACAGTGCTGTATTCGGGTAGACCAAATTCTTGTAACAAGACCTGTTAATTTAGTGCTGTAAAGAATAATGAAGTTTATTTCTTGTTCACAAAACTGCCAATGCGGGTGTTCTAGGTTGGTTGGCGGCTTTGCTCCACAGAGTCATTCTGGAACCCAGGCTCTTTCTGTCTAGTGGCTCTGCCCTGTCTTCAGGCCTCTTGCCATCTGCATGGTCCAGGTTGAGTTATTAGATCCAATTTCCAGCTGTTGGAAAGAAAGGAACACAAAACATGTCAGCCCAGCAGTGGCACCCACCACTTCCACTCATATTCCATAGACTAGAACTTGGTCTTATGACCACACCCAACTACAAAAAGCTCAGGAAGATGAAGAAGAAACTAATTTTGTTTCTATCATAGTAGCTAAGGGGGAATGCCTGAGTATTCAGGGTCTCCTGACAACTCCCTGACCTAAGTTCTAAGTCTTTACTTCTGCCAAGGATAACTTCATGCCAGAGCATGGTAGAACCTGGCTGGCTAAGCTTCCTTGAACTCAGTCCACCCTATCTCTGTGGATTCCTCCCGAGTACTTGTCCTGTGTCACTCACCATAGTGCCCTTTTCTCTTTCTAACTCTTGATTTCCTCATTCTGTAAGTATAGACAATGAAGCTCAGCATGGTTGCTTATGCCTGTAATCCCAGCACTTAGAAAGGTAACTTGGGAGGCTCACCTGAACACAGGACATCTAGACCAGCTTAGGCAATATAGTGAGACCCTGCCCCTACAAAATAAAAGGGAAAAAAATTAGGCAAGCATGATGGGGTGTGCCTGTAGTCCCAGCTACTCAGGAGGCTGAGGCGAGGGGAGCACTTGAGCCCTGGAGTTCAAAGCTGCAGTGAGCCATGATCATGCCACTGCACTCCAGTCTAGGTGACAGAGCAAGACCCTGTTTTTAAAATAAATAAATAAGGACAATTAATCCTAGTAGGACCCCTGGCTCTTACAGCCCTAATGATAAAAAAAGAGGTAGGTGCTATTATTGTCCCCATATTATAAAGCAACTGGGGTATAGAGGAATTAAGTAACTCCCTCAAGGTCACAGCTAGTCACTGATAGCACTCAAAAGGAATATTTCTTTTGTTGGGTGGGGATTTTACTCTGGAATCTGGCCAAGGAGCATGCTGTGAAAACACTACCTTGACCACACTAGCAACTTTGATTTGACAAGGAATTCTTTTTTTTTTTCAAATCTGCAGAAATATTCTTTGCTAACTGTTGTTTACCTTTTGTCTATGTACTGTTGTTTTCTCTTTTCCCCTGGTGGATAGAAGTTTTACTTTTTTTTTTTTTTTTCTTTTTTTGAGACAGAGTCTCTCTCTGTCACCCAGGCTGAAGCGCAGTGGTGCAATCTCAGCTCACTGCAACCTCCTCCTCCCTGGTTCAAAAAATTATCCTGCCTCAGCCTCCTGACTAGTTGGAACTACAGGCACCCGCCACCACGCCAGGAGAATTTTTGTATTTTTAATAGAGACAGGGTTTCACCATGTTGGCCAGTCTGGTCTCGAATTCCTGACCTCAAGTGATCCACCTGCTTCAGCCTCTCAAATTGCTCGGATTACTGGCATGAGCCACTGCACCCGGCCAGAAGTTTTACATTTTTATATGATAAAACCTGATTATCTTTTCCTTCATGATTTTTTTTTCCTTCTTACTTTCAGCCTTGAAAAATCATCTACCTTTGAGAATGACAATAAATATTCAATTCAACTTTCTTCCAGTCTTCTAATGTTTGTTTTTTAAACATTATTTGCTTTAAACCATCTTTAATTGGTTTTGCCTGTGGCTGTGGAAAAATAACAATTCTCATTGATTTAGATATGAATCTGCCAGAGAAGTTATTTATTTTAAATAGGCTTCAATGGGGAAAGTGAACACTAGTGACAGACCACCAACAACCTCTCTTCCATACTTAAAGAGTGGTGAGATTTCTTGACACAGGCTGGCGAGGTTGTAGATTTCGGATTAGTTGTCACAGGCAGCTGAGCTTCTGTCGCAGCTGTAGTGAGTGCATTGGATGCTGCTGGTGTGCTGCCCAGTGGCTTTTTTTTTTCTTTTTTCTTTTTTTTTCAAGATAGAGTTTCACTCTTGTCGCCCAGGCTGGAGTGCAATGGCACGATCTTGGCTCGCTGCAACCTCCATCTCTCGGATTCAAGCGATTCTCCTGCCTCAGCCTCCCGAGTAGCTGGGATTACAGGCACCCACCACCATGCCCAGCTAATTTTTGTACTTTTAGGAGAGATGGGGTTTCACCATGTTGGGTGGTCTTGAACTCCTGACCTCAGGTGATCCACCTGCCTCTGCCTCCCAAAGTGCTGGGATTACAGGCGTGAACCATTGTGCCCGGCCTTTTTTTTTTTTTTTTTTTTTTTTTTTTTTTTTTTTTTGAGATAGTCTTGTTCTGTCACTCAGGCTGGAGTGCAGTGGTGCAATCTCGGCTCACTGCAACCTCCACTTGCTGGGTTCAAGTGATTCTCGTGCTTCAGCGTCTGAAGTAGCTGGGATTATAAGCATGTACCACCATGCCTGGCTAATTTTTGTATTTTTAGTAGGGATGAGGTTTCACCATGTTGCCCAGGCCGGTCTCAAAGTCCTGAGCCCAAGTGATCCTCCTGCCTTGGCCTCCTAAAGTGTTGGGATTACAGGTGTCAGCCATGCCCGGCCTCAACGTGGGACCTATTCTGAGTTGTAACCTATGCTCCAGAGCTGGCCACAGGATCAGGCTGGAGCTCCTCCCCAGGCTTGAGACCCCACCCTTGCTCAGCCCCTTCTCCTCTGCCTTCTCCTTTCCTCACTCCTTTTCTCCTGAAGGCATTCATTCAGATCATGCACACTCTAATCCCTATCTCAGCCTCTGCTTCTAGGCTATGTGATCTAGGACAGTGAGGAAATCTAATTTCCTACAAATAACATTTGAACACTTAGACATGCTTTACAAGCTTTGTAGCTATCATAGACTCAAGGTTAAAGGTTATATATTAGAACATTTAAACACATATGTAGTGAACTGTTATACTGGAGAGTTTTTTACCCTTAAATATTGAAGTGGTAACGATCAGAGTTATGAGTGATAATAAGAATATTTTTGAACTTAAGATCTTTGACCCATTTAGATAATATTTATTGTTCCTTGTTTTTCTGGAGTTTCTGGAAGTGCAAATATTCTCTAATCCCCTTTTCTCATCTTACTGAGAAGAGAAATTCTACTCCATGGTTTTTAATTCTCCACGTGCTTTTGTCAAGGAGATTACCCTCCCTCAAGCCTTACGATTAAATACCGTGTGCTATGTTACCTATTGTCTCTTTTCATTTCCATCAAAGTGGAATCAAAATTTCTACAGTGACATAAATTTATTATATTCTTCAGATTTTATCCAGCATCAACTATGGAATAATGCTTCCTTTCTCCCTTAGTTTTTACATTCCGAAGGCAATACTACTTGGATACCACCATTTATTTTCTTTTCCCCAAGCTTGGCCTTTTTGTTATTCTCTACACCTGAAGAGGCAGAGACGCATTCCCAATTGCTTGAATTGGGAACGTGAGGTTTCATGCTCAGAATCCGAAGCTTCAGAGAGCTTTTCTTGCCCCAAGCAGCAGTTCAATCTCCTGTGCTTTCCCCTCTGTGGACTCCACCGCTACGTCTGTGTCACTGATCTGTCATGCAGTAACCCTTTCCTTGGTACCTCTGAATTCTGTCATGCTCCTTTGGCTTATTAAGAATCAATGCTGTTTGCTCTATGTTTTGCAAATGAACTTAAACACTCCTGAGCCTTGCTTTGGATTTTCCTCTCTCTGTTCAAACAAAACAACTGGAAGGTGGTTCAATATTTCTATATTTGCTTTTTTGATTTAGACTGTTTCTCTTTTCCTAAGAGCTGAAGGGTACTGTTCACAGATCTCAAGCAGCACCCTGGAGGAACTTAAGAGGTGGGTTTGGGAGCAGGGGAGAGCTAAGGAATGAAAGGTTTAATTGAAGAAGAGGAAAGAGAGGGAGAGAATATCATTTGGTTTCTGTTTTAGGTAGATTCACATTAGGCAGAACTTTTTCCAAAACCAGTTAGACTTGGATGAGGAAATTATCCAGAACTTGCAGATGCCTGCTGAGCTTCCCTAATTACTTGGCCACCCTAGTTTATGATGCTAAGGCTTAACATTTTAGAGACAAAAATGAGACATCTGGTCATCTTATTTCAAACACAAGTCACTCTGTCAGAGGCACCTGCCATAACACTGACCTCACACAGTTGTTGCTAGAGTCGAATGGTGTAGATAGTGCTATAGATACAATTATTACTATTTTTGAGACAGAGTCTCACTTTGTCACCCAGGCTGGAGTGCAGTAGCGTGATCTCGGTTTACTGCAACCTCCGCCTCCTGGGTTCAAGCGATTCTCCTGCCCTAGCCTCATGAGTAACTGGGACTATGGGCACCTCCTACCATGCCCAGCTAATTTTTGTATTTTTAGGAGAGACAGGGTTTCACCATATTGGTCAGGCTGGTCTTGAACTCCTGACCTTGTGATCTGCCCACTTTGACCTCCCAATGTGCTGAGATTATAGGCGTAAGCCACCACACCCGGCCTAGATACTATTATTATTGGTATCCCCATGTTATATATGTGTTAACTGAGACACAGGAAAGTGAACGTGCCCAAGATCACACAGCTAGCAACTGACATAGCTAGGGTTTGAATCAAAGCATCACTCACAAGAGACCAAAATTTATAGTAAAACGTAAAAGTATGAGATTATGTTATTTTTTAAGTTACATTTAAGTTTCAATTATTTAGGTTGTTTTACATCTAGGAAATTTTCTTAGAATGAAAAAACTATATATTTTGCTGAAATTTTTTCATATTCTCCCAAACATGATATGATAGCAGGATACATAATCCTCCACACTCAAATTTCCCAACATGATTCAAACAAAAAGCATTTGTGCAAAATTATTTGAGCATTTCATCAGTTTTCTCAAAAGCCTCTCCTAAGACTCTGATATTCAAATAATTTTCTTTTGAAGTACCTGAGCAATTGGTTTGATTGAATTTACATTGTGTACTCATATATTAGCGTGCGGCTGCTCTGGAAAAATGGGATGTACAAGGACATAACTAGCTTTAAGAGGAGAACTGTCTCCTAGAGTGGGAGCTAATTTGATAATATTAATGATATTTTCATCTCAAGATGGCCTTTGCTTCCCTGTGCAACCTGGCAACAACAAGGACTTTGATAATGAGAGCTGAGCTAATGAGGACCTGCTGCCATTTCACAGACATAAACTATCCTGCCTTCCTTAGGGAACAACCCCAGCTTAGCTGATCTGATGACAGCATTCGGTGAATTTTGAGGCAGACCCTAGGACGACCTCCAGTGATCCCTGCCACCTGGCACTCATGCTTCTGTGTAATTCTTTCCCCTTGGGTATGGGTGGGACCTGTCAGTTGCCTTTAATAGATAGATCACGAGATGTATGTGATTACATATACATTAGTATGTTACAGAAGGTTGTAATGTCCTTCTTGCTAACACCTTCTTCCTTCCTGGTTTTGATGAATCAAGGCGTCCTGCTGTGGGCGCTCTATGGAGTGGCCTATGTGTCCGGAACTGAAGATAATTTCCAACTCCCAGCCAGCAAAACACAGAGGTCCTCAGTCCAGCATCCCATGAAGAACTGAATTCTGCCAACGACCATATGAGATGAGACTGCAATCCTGGTCAGAAATGCAACGGCAGCTTTCAGATGAGACTCTGGAATAGAGAACCCAACAAACAGATGCCTGGACTCCTGACCCGAACCCACAGCAGTGGTGAGATAATAAACGCGTGCTGTTCTAAGCTGCTAAATTTGTAGTCATCTGTTATCCAGCAATAGGTAACTAATGCAATCATCATACCAGAACAAATGGGTCATTCATCCTAATATTTATTGAGAGATCCTGTGTGCAGCACACGGCAGTATCTCTGGGTATACGACGGTAAACGAGAGAGAAAAGACCCTGACCTTCATGTAGCTTAGAGTTTAATGAAATAGATGACATTAGATAATTATTCTGCGAGCTCTACAGTCTGATACTATTATCAGCATTAGCATCAGTAACCCGTGTCAGAACTAATTGGATAACTACAGGTGAATATTATGGAACGTTCACCCTAGTCATAATTTTTAAAAGCAAATCATCCACAGCAAATCTACTTTTAAGGCCAGGCATGGTAGCTCATGCCAGTAATCCCAGCACTTTGGAAGGGTGAGGCAGGTGGAATATTTGAGGTCAAGGGTTTGAGACCAGCCTGGCCAACACGGTAAAACCCCATCTCTACTAAAAATACACATAAAAAATTAGCCGGTCACAGTGGTGCAGGCCTATAGTCCCAGCTACTCAGGAGGCAGAGGCAGGAGAATCACTTGAACCCAGAAGGCAGAGCAACCTCAGTGACCCAAGACTGCGCACTACACTCCAGCCTGGGTGACAAAACGAGACTCCATATCCAAAAAAAAAAAATCAACTTTTAAGCCATACAACTTTCTACAACTTGAGATAATGTTACTATCCCTTGTAAAAATGAGAACATGTTCACTCTTTTCCCTAAGGAGAAACCTGAAGTCATAGCAGCTCCTGAATTTGTCTCCAGGTCCAGGACTTCTGAGTGATGGTTGTTCCTCCTCAAGTTTAATAATAAGCCCTCTTCATGGCGACGTGCACCTGTAGTCCCAGCTACTCAGGAGGCTGAGGCAGGAGGATTGCTTGAGCCCAGGAGTTTGAGACTGCAGTGAGATATGATGCCTCTGCACTCCAGCCTAGGCGACAGAGCAAGACTCTGTCTCAATGGTAATAATAATAATAAGCCCATCTTCTTATTCTATAATCTCCTAAGTTGTAAAGTTGGCCATCATTAACATAGATTATACAAAATAGTGGGAGAAAAGCTATAAGAAATAAAATAGACCAGGCGCAGCAGCTCACACCTGTAATCCCAGCACTTTGGGAAGCCAAAGCTGGTGAATCACCTGAGGTCAGGAGTTCGAGACCAGCCTTGCCAACATGGTGAAACCCCATCTCTACAAAAATACAAAAATTAACCGAGCACGATGGTAGGTGCCTGTAGTCCCAGTTACTCGGGAAGCTGAGGCGGGA
>NW_016107333.1:12612414-12637071 GCF_001604975.1 Cebus imitator | reverse complement strand
AAAAAAAAAAAAAAAAAAAAAAAAAAAAAAAAAAAAAAAAAAGAAAAAAGATAGTGGTTCAACAAGCTGGGCGCGGTGGCTCACGCCTGTAATCCCAGCACTTTGGGAGGCTGAGGCGGGCAGATCACAAGGTCAGGAGTTCATGACCAGCCTGGCCAACATGGTAAAACGCTGTCTCTACTAAAAATACAAAAATTAGCCAGGCATGGTGGCACATGCCTGTAATCCCAGCTACTCAGGAGGCTGAGGCAGGAGAATCGATTGAACGTGGGAGGCAGAGGTTGCAGTGAGCTGAGATTGCACCACTGCACCCCAGCCTGGGCGACAGAGCGAGACACTATCTCAAAAAAAAAAAGAAAGAAAGTGCTTCAACATCTTCAGCAGTGAATCTAGGATCTGAACCCATCCAGTCTGACTTCAGATTCTCTGCACTTAGCCTCTTAACTATACTCCTTCTCAACATGAAAAGCTCCTTCATTCCTTGTTTGAACAGTATTCACAAGGGCACAATTGGTGCTTATAACATCCTCCCCCCACTACTCCTTTGATGTCTCTTTTGCCTGTAGCAAGCATTTCAGCTGACTGACGACTTATTTTTTATTTTTATTTTTTTGAGACAATGTCTCCCTCTGTCACCCAGGCTGGAGTGTAATAGCACAATCATAGCTCACTTCAGCCTCGATCTCCTGGGTTCAGGTGATCCTCCTGCCTCAGCCTCCTGAGTAGCTGGGACTACAAGGGTACACCACTATGCCCAGCTAATTTTTTTTTTTAAATTTCTTAGACAGGGTCTCACAGTGTTGCCCTTAGAGGTCTTAAAGTCCTGGACTCAAGTGGTCCTCCTGCCTTGGCCTCTCAAAGTGCTGGGATTACAAGCATGAGCCACTGTGCCCAGCCTGACTGAGGATTTTTACTTGATGTGTGGACTCTAGAATTTGACTTGGTTTGAATTCACTTTTACTAGCTATGTAAATGTGGGCAAATTGCTTAACTTCTCTGTGCCTCAGTTTCCTTATCTATAAATGGGGACGATCACACTGCCTACATTATAGGGTTGTTGTGAAAATTCAGTGAGTTAATCAACACAGGCATTTGGTTTATTATTTCAGGAGGGACTGTTCCAGAGCCTCCCTCTTAATACTTCCAACTGTAATAACATTCACATCACAGGGCAGGGAGCCAGTGTGACTCTTCTGCCAGTACTTTGATTACAACTAAGCACTCCAGAACTAAGGAAGTAACTATAAGATGAGTTCAAGGATCCACTGAGGTCACTGGGAACAGTTCCCCAGTGAGTAAGCCCCACTATCAGCCATTATCCATAAAATTCTGTACTCCTACCAGAGAATCACAGATGGCATGTGGGGCCTCCAGGATTAGCATTAGTTAGGAGATAATCGTCCTGAAAGGGCTATGAGTTCCTTTTCCCGGGGTCCAATTGCCCTGGTAAATTGTTCCAAGTGCCTTCCTTAAAGGAAAGGAGGAAGACTTGTGCTGGCATTGCTGGGTTGTTCCTCAGGAGCATCTGGTCTCCCTACTATTCAAAGGGCTCTGGGTTTGGAAAGTGACTAAGGCCTGGGATTGGGTGAAGGACTGGACTCACCATCATCACGACTAATCAGTCCTCTGTTCCCCAGACTTAGATTTTGTTGTTATACAAATTAGGCCAGACTTTAGTGTCCATGAATTCCAGCCCCAAAGGCTCTAGGATCTATTAAGCGCTCTTAAATATCCTTAAGAGTCAAATCCTTCTGATAATCACATCTAAGTCTTCTGCTTTTCTTCAGGAATCAGGACGTGCTTGCCCCTGAAGGTTAAAGCTGATGTCTGTCCCTCCAGGAAACCTCTTCCCATCAAAGCATGTCCCACTGTCATCCCTGGTCTACAGAGGGCATCCACTTTTCAAGAATGCCAACACCTCTCTCACCAAGGTACATTTTTTCTGGAGTTGGGTGAGTAGATCAGTGATTATAAATCCACTCAAACTGGTTGTTTGGCTCTGTGTCCCCATTGAAATCTCATCTCAAATTGTAATCCCCACATGTGGAAGAAGGGACCCGGTGGGAGGTGATTGGATCACAGGGGCAGTTTTCCCCATGCTGTTCTCATGATAGTAAGTGAGCTCTCATGAGATCTGATGGCTTAGAAGTGGCATTTCCCCTGAGCTCCCTCATTCTTTTTCCACTTTGAGAAGAAAGTGCCTGTTTCCCCTTTGCTTTCTGTCATGATTATATGTTTCCTGAGGCCTCCCTAGCCATGTGGAACTGTAAGTCAAGTAAACCTCTTGTTTATAAATTATCCAGTTTCCAGTAATATCTGTATAGTAGCACGAAAATGGAATAATACACCAACATTCATATCTCCTTAAGGCTTTGGGTTCCTTTTTCCACAGCACATTAAGGAATGTGTGGCATCTGACTTCACCCTGCCCAGGCCACCAGTGAGACTCATTTTTAGACAGCCAAGCAAACGTCTTGCACTTGTTTAATCTAGCATGTTGACTCCAGGATTCTCGGGGAGGGTATCTATGAGATGAGTTTGACCAATGTAAAATGATGTTCTTCTCATCCTGACATTCTCAGAATACATTCCTGTAATCTTGCCATTCTTTTGGTATGCAAGTCTTCTCTTTCCAGGTTTGGTTTTGATTTCAGGACATTCTAGAATCTGACTCTAATTGTGGATCTGGAGATAATGAGCAGAGTAAGGGGGGGCCATGAGGCCATCCCCTTGCAAGGTGACCATTCAGTGCGCTTCTTACAGGGTCTCTGAATAAAACAGAACCAGCCTCATCAGAATGGGAGGAAGGTCTCCTCTCATTTTATTGGCCTGTGAGGCTCTGTGAATTCTGGGGTTTCAGATTCTTGGGGTTATCTGACATCTTCAGAATATTTCCACTCCAATACTCAGGGGAAGAACCACCTTTTCCCAATCAATGCCCTGAAAGACATAGCGGGACTGTGAATTCAGTCGATTTTGTGATTCATCCATCTTCAGGCTCTGTCTCTGCCTCTAATTTTCAGCTTCATTAGCCTTGTACCTCATGACATAAAAGAGTATTTGAGGGAAGTCACAGAAACTTTCTCATTCACTGACCATGCTTCAAAGTGAGAATTTAAATCCCTGAAAATGTCATTTTTTTTCTTGAAACTTCATCGTGCAGTTAGATGGAACTGCTCACCTCGTGGCCTTTATAATCCCCCCTCTGCAGTCCCCCAGAGCCTTGCTTTCAATAGGCACTTCATTCTGTGTCACTAGAGGTGATGATTTTGGTTCTCCCACTGGGTGACATGGACATCTATGAACACAACTCATGATATAATCAAAATACAATTTTATATGTGTTTCCCACCAACTCTTTACACTTATTTCAGGGGTTAGAGAAAGAGAACATGACCTTCCTTTAGCTCTGGAGGAAACTTCTGGCAGCTTCTATGGCTTCTCTTTCCTGCTCGTCCTCACCTCTACTTGCCAGCTGTCATTTTCTTTCTCTTCCAGGGTTGAAGGTAGGGTAGAAATTAGAAGAAAAAGGGGCAAGTGAGTCACTACTTGATCTGGTAGCTTCGTCTCTCTGGGCCTGCAGATGATTACAGCTGGTAATCCCCGGGGGACCTGGACAGTGGATCAAGCTGATTCTTTTTCTTCCAGCCCTTGAATAGGAACGATGGAGTGGCTTCCTGCAGGCCCCCTCTCCTGCAGTTCACTTGACTCAGGTGGATGTATCTCTATTTAACTCCTTCCTGAGCCTCTGGGTATCCAGCTGAGCATGCTCAGCCGCTTTCTGTGGAGGTCCTTCTGTTGTACTGGATCAAGCGTAGAAAGTTAGCACCAAGACAAAACTATGCCAGATTGCAGGGTCATTTATTATGCCGGCGACCACAGAGGACTCACGTTTCTCCAACCTGTGGCGTCAAAAGGAGGGTGCCAAGACTTTTTATACCTGAAAAACCACCTTGGGAGTGGGGGTGAGGAGCGGGGATGGGGATGAAAAGGTTTCAGACATTCCAAGGGCTAGGGGATTCTGTGATTCACCTCCTGGGCAGAGACGAGGGCGGGGGTCTCCGGACATTCCAAGGGCCAGGGGACTTTTGTCATTCTGTTTGTTACTTCAGTGGTTTACAGAAGTCAAGATAAGCATTTGTTTACACACAGATCTTAGTTATCCTGGGCTGCTTATTTTAGTTATTACCGGTAAGCAAAGGCTAGCAATTCTGGCACAATATCACACTTCTAAGAGGACCTGTTAGGACCCAAGGCTTTGTCTTGTGTTACCTTCATATGGACTTAGGAAGTCTCCTTCATCCTTTGCCTCAGTAAACTCCAGCAGTGCCTGCTGATCCCAAGGCGGAAGCCCTGCTTCTTCTTCCATCTCCAAAGCACATAGCCAGCTTTGTTATGGAGAAACACATTCTGAATTTTCTTGGTGGAGTCGGACTTCGGTTTGCAGTGCGCTCTAAGTTTCTTGCTAGTTAGGCCACCCCAGTCTTCTGTGTCTTCCAACTGCAAGGCACCCATTTCAAAGCTTTCCCAGTGGACAACTAAAAACCTTCTCACTAGGCTTAGGGTTGGGAGACAGCGCCTCTGCCCCTCATCCTAAAGGGAGAGGGCTCACAGCAGAGCAAAAGTCTCTTCAAAACAATCTTTTCAACCACAGTCTCCTAAATCCTCCCACTGACCCCTTTTATATCTTTGATTTCATTGAGAGCCCTAGGAGACGTGGAATAGGGTCTTCTTCCCTCCTGTTCTAAATCCTACATGGCAGGGTGAGGTAGGTGGCAGGGAGGGGTGTGGTGGTTGGTCTCAATCTAATTTTGGCATCTTGAGATTTAGTCTGTTGATGCCTCAATCTAAACTGAGGCAGCGGCCAGGTGTGGTGGCTCACTCCTGTAATCCTAGCACTTTGGGAGGCCGAGGAGGGCAGATCACCTGAGGTCAGGAGTTCGAGACCAGCCTGGCCAACATGGTGAAACCTGTCTCTACTAAAAATACAAAAATTAGCCAGCTGTGGTGGCACACTCCTGTAATCCCAGCTACTCAGAGGCTGAGGAACGAGAATTGCTGGAACCCAGGAGGCGGAGGTTGCAGTGAGCCTAGATGGCACCACTGCACTCCAGCCTGGGCAACAGAACAAGACTCAGTCTTAAAAAAAATAAAAAGAAAAAACAGACACAGGCAGGAATAGTGTCATACTAACTTCTCTAACAATAGTTTTAGTGACTTTCTGGCCACCAGATGTCATGTTTTTCCTGTATCCTATGCTTACTACTTTCAAACCCAACCAAGTTACCTAGTCAATTACAGATTCCCAGTACCTTGGGATCTCTTTCAGGAGAAAAATCCAGTCTAGCTGGTTTCAGCAGAGCTTTATTACATGGTATTTCGTAGAATTTCTGGAAGGGCCAAGAAACAAAGCCTGGATATTATACAGCCAAAAGTGAAGCAGCCAGGAGGAATGTCCAAGCATCCCACACGTCCCAGATATCCTAAGACTCTTCTAGAAGAAATCCTACTGTTGCTGCTAGATGATGCTTAACATCTATAAAACCAGAACTGACCACCAGGACCCCATTGCAGTTCATGCGGAAGACCAGGCACTGTTGTGTCCAGACTTACTAGAATTCTGTGTCTGCAGCCTGTCACCTATATTCCAAGTCTTGTTTAGGTTTGGATTTGTTGGAAGATAGTCAAATGTCTATATCCTAGCAGCAAAGGGTCTTAGGAAATGTGTTCTGTTTGTTTGTTTGTTTGTTTTTGGAGACAGAGTCTCACTCTGTCACCCAGGCTGGAGTACAGCGGCATGATCTTGGCTCACTGCAACCACCACCTCCCAGATTCAAGGGATTCTCCTGACTCTGCCTCCCAAGTAGCTGGGACTATAGGTGCCCACCACCACATCTGGCTAATTTTTGTATTTTTAGTTGAGACGGAGTTTTGCCATGTTGACCAGGCTGCTCTCGAACTCCTGACGTCGTGATCCACTCACCTCGGCCTCTCAAAGTGCTGGGATTGCAGGCAGAAGCCACTGTATCCAGCCTAATTTTTGTATTTTTTATAGAGATGAGATTTCGCCATGTTGCCCAGGCTGGTGTCAAACTCCCGGGGTCAAATGATCCTTCCATCTCGGCCTATCAAAGTGCTAGGATTACAGGTGTGAGCCAACACGCCCACCATGTTTGTTTATTTCTACCTATGGAAAAGAGAATTCACAATATAGAAGAGCTACCAAGAAAAGATTTGAGGTAGACACAAATGACAAACGTCCATTATAAAACTCTTAAGAAAAGTCGGCCGGGCATGGTGGCTCATGCCTGCAATCCCAGCACTTTGGGAGGCTGAGGCAGGTGAATCACAAAGTCACGAGTTCAAGACCAGCCTGGCCAACATGGTGAAACCCAATCTCTACTAAAAATACCAAAAATTAGCTGGATGTAGTGGTTGGCGCCTGTAATCCCAGCTACTCGGTAGGCTGAGGCAGGAGAGTTGCTTGAACCCAGGAGGCGGAGGTTGCAGTGAGTCGAGATCACGCCACTGCACTCAAGCGCTGGTGACAGAGTGAGACTCTGTCTGAAAAAGGAAAAGAAGAAAAGAAAAGTTTGTCCTAATCAGTAAATGATTTTGACTATATAAAACAAGAAAATAACAAAAAAACCCTCTTCTATATCTTTTGAATTTTGTACCATTGTTGTAATATTTATTCAAAGCATAGATTAAGAAAAAACGAAGTCCGCCTTTTCAAGCCTCTTCCTTAGTGCCATTTTTCTTGTCTTCCTTTCTCTTATGGTGTTACGGTCTTCTAATGTCTTTGTTCTTTAACCCTAGAAGTGGTTTTGATTGACCTGTTGTTAGTCTTTGGTCTCATTTACCCCTTGTGTTGTTATAAAGATAAATAAGGTAATGCATTTAAAATGCTTCGCATGATGTTTGGCACCTACTGGGTCATCAACACTCATTAGTTTTCCTGCCACTCTCCTCCTGCTATATTATTGCTTGTGGTGGTTGTTCCAGTCTTGATTGTAGAGAATTCAGCAAGACGTAGTGGGTGCATTTGAGGGACCCTCCAGCCCACGTCCTCACAATTTAAATGTGGACATAATCTGAGCTACACCAGTTAGACTTCCTTTTTTAAAAAAATAGTGATGGGGTCTTGCTATGTTGCCTAGGCTTGTTTTGAATTCCTAGGCTCAAGCAATCCTCCTGCCTCGGCCTCCCAAAGTGCCGACATTATAGGCATGAGCCACAATGCTGGGCTGCCAGTTAGACTTTCTTAGGGACTAGGTAAGGTAAGATCATGTATAGATGGAGTCAGAGTTGGTAGCTAAACTGCCCAAAGACATACCTGCTAGCTAAAGAAAGGAGGTAGGAGAAACTGGGAGATGGCAGAGTATCCTGATCATTACATGTGGGCTCTGTAGTCTGGTTGCCTTAAATCCCTGCCCGAACACTCACAAGCTGTGGGATCTTTGGCAAGTCAATTACATAAGCTCTCCAAGCTTGCATTTCTTCATCTATGACACAGGAATAACAGCAGTATCTTTCTCATAAGGTTTTGTGAATTGCTGTGGACAATCCTTATCATATAGCAAGTTTGATTCCTGGATTTCATTTACTTGAAAGTTTCTGTTTGAAAAGCATCATTCCCCAAGTTTTTATCTTCCAGTGAACTAATGGTTCTGCATTTCATGTCTCCAGGCTTTTATAAGAATAAACATAGTTAAAGTGTTTTAAAATATTTTTGTAATGCATCAGTTTGAATTAAAAACTCATTATCGGCTGGGAGCAGTGGCTCACACTTGTAATCCCAGCCATTTGAGAGGCCAAGTTGGTCATTCATGAGGTCAAGAGATAGAGATCATCCTGGCCAACATGGTGTAATCCTGTCTCTACTAAAAATACAAAAATTAGCTGGGCATGGTGCTGCACACCTGGAGTCCCTGCTACTTGGGAGGCTGAGGCAGGAGAATCGCTTGAATCCGGGAGGCAGAGGTTGTAGTGAGCTGAGATCGAGCCACTGCACTCCAGCCTGGCGACAGAGCAAGACTCCGCCTCAAAACAAACAAAAAACTCGTTATCTCATTACTAATAAGAATAAAAAAGCACTTGAAAAGCATAAAGGATATCTAAGTGTCAAGTTGAATTTAGTTCAAAGTTTTCTGTAGATATAAAGTTTCTCTTTAAGGATCTGTTGACATCCATTCCATGGGCGAACTGATTCACTGTATATTTAGTTGGGTTAATCCCAACCAGGTTGTGCAAAATGTGTCATTTCACAATTAGGTCAAGCAATGCAATGTAAAATGTGGGACTAAAAGTAAGCTTACAAAAATGCCTGTCTACTTTCCCAAATGAGCTCAAGGAAAATCTGCAGGGGCTCCTTGATTAACCAGAGACCCTATGGTGGTTTGTCTGTTTGTTTGTTTTTTGAGTTAGGTTCTTGCTCTGTTGCCTAGGCTGGAGTGCAGTGATGCAATCATTGCTCACAGTAACCTTGAACTCCTGGGCTCAAACGATTTTCCTATGTCAGCCTCCTGAGTAGCTGGGACTTAGGAGCACAGGCCCATGACACCTCATCTGACTGGTTTTAAAAAATTTTTTGTAGAGATGAGATCTCACTATGTTGTCTAGGCTGGCCTGGAACTCTTAGCCTCAAGTGATCCTCCTGCCTCAGCGTCTCAATGCGTTGGGATTACAGGCATGAGCCACTGCACCTGGTTGACTTTATAATTTCATAATTTTATAGCTTTAAGACCTGTGACCCTGGAATAGAAGTGTGTCCCATTCTACTTTGCTGAATTAAAAGAAAAATCTCAGCAAGCTAAATTATAAACTACTTCTTTTAGCAGATGACATTTCATAAATATCTTGAGAGCTATGGAAAAGACTTTGAAGGAAGAATGAAAGCCCCACATGTAATTCCATTTGCAGTTTAGTAGGTTATTTTATTCTTTATTTTTTTCATTTATTAAAGTGAGCCTAATGCCATGAACCTGATTTCCTCAGGTTTCCCTGACCTGTGGGTTAACAGGGGGCAGATTAGTGGTGATAACCCATGTTTTGCTGAATCTGTCTAACATCTTCAGGCTTCGGAGCCTCAAGCACCCCATTCAAGCCTCCTTGAGTTATTTCTGGAAGTTCTCGGAGTGTATATTGCAAACAAATCTATCACCTACAGTTACCGGGTAATGTGATGTCTTCTTCCTGTACTCTGACTCACAGATATTCTTTGCCCGGCTAGCCATTTGAGGATGTGCATTTCCACCACCCAAACTGCTGGTGCCCCTAGGATAACCCCAAGACTGTCCCAAGAATGCCAACTTCCACTGATCTCTAGACAGCCATCCCTGGAGATGCCAGAGCAGTTTCATGTTACTGGGAACCCTAAATGTGCCAAAGTGCACTGCATCAAGAAGGCCCTGCTCTATGTGGCACTTTATCCCTTGGGCACACAAACTGTGTGTTTCAAGAGGGAGTCTTTGTAAAACAGAGGCTTTGTCTTCTGCTTACAGCTTCTCTTGCCACAATGCTCAGATGTGAATCCTTGGGGCCTAGACCGTCTTCCCCAGTCCTATCTCCCTCTTCATGGAAAGTGGCTCTTCCTTCCTCTCATTCAAATCACTTCATGTAAATAGATGCCTTTTCTTTTGGTTCATCAGTGCATTTGTCGGAACTCTTTTGGCTGCAAATAACAGACTTGAACTGGAGCCTGCAGAGGCAAATGGAGAGTCTGAATTATAAAGCTCTTGGAATATCTGGTGAAATAAAATGGCAGAACTGCAGCTGGGCCTCAAGGAGAAACTAAAATAGGGGGCTGAAAAGCTCTAATGATGTCTGTCCCTCTCCTGTCAAGTTGACTGGCTTTCTCTGATCACTGTTTCATAAGGAGGAAAACAGGACTCTATATGGGTTTTGTTGGGGAAATGGGGTGAACTGGCTATTTCTGAAGCCTAGGGTGATGGTAAAGGTCAGGGGAGGGAGGCTTGATGGCAGATTTGGAGACAGAGGCAAGCACTGCATCAAAGTTGATTTTTAACAGGCTGGAACTTTGCCCTGAAGTCAATGAATGGCAGAGCCACTGAGGAGGCAAGAGTAGAGCAAGAAAATTTTTACCGTAGTTAGGTTATGCTGGGGTATTCAGGAAACAGATACAAGGGAGCAAGACCAGAGACAGGTAGAGGAGTTAGGATGCTACTGTCAGAGTATCTGAACCAGAGCAACTCCATTTTGAGTGAAGGCTAGGAACATAAGGCTGAGACTTTCTAGGCTGCATTCTCAGAAAGTCAGGCATTCCTAGCTTCTAGATGTTTACAGTTAAGGCAAAAAATTAATAATATTTACTAAACAGACCCAGACTTGGGAGTGTGCAGATATCCCGATATCTGGAGAACAAAGGCATTCCTAATTTTGCTTTAAAGATAATAATATCAATTATTGCAAAATATAATCATAAAGAAAATTAATTCTTTATTACAAACCCTTGCAGCCGAGCACATCTCCCCATATATACAAGCACTGTACCCATGGTGGAAGCATTCCTCCTCTTACTTTCGGGAGCATCCTACTCTGTCTATGGAGTAGTGATCCTTTCACCACTTTTCTTTCTTAATAAACTTTCTTTTGCTTTGCACTGTAGACTTGCCCTAAATCCTTTCTTGCATGAGATCCAAGAACCCCCTCTTGGGGTCTGGATCAGAACCCCTTTCCTGTAACACTACTGTAACATGTAATCTTAAAAACATATTCGATAGGCCCACTGAAAGCAGGAATAGAGAGGAAGAAATGGATTGGAGAACTATTTAAGACGCAGAATCCACAGGACTTAGTCATAGGTGGGCAATGAGGAGAGGGAGGAAAACTCCAAAGTGCCTGCCAGGCTGTTGGCCTTGGAGGCTGGATAAATGGTGGTGTTAGAAACAAGAGCTTGGAGTTACAAGGAAAATGAGCACTCACACAGCAAGGCAAATCCTTCTGCAGAAGGATGCTGCTCACACTTCTGGCCACTGCAAGAGCACACCAAACAAAGGAGGGAAGGGGCTTTTATCCCTAACGCAGTCAGTCCTTGCTTCTGTGTCTTGTCTCCATTGGTTGGAGTCAGACCACACAATCTAAGCTGATCCCAATTGGCTATTTCAAATAGAGCACGGGTGTGGGTTACAGCAGTGGGAAGGGGAGTTTTGGCAGGAAGGGCCGTTTATGACACAAGTACAAGTACAAGGCATGTCTGGGCATGTTCTAGTTGCAGCAAAGTTGGGAAGAATGGTTACAGAAGTTACAGAGTGGGTAGCCAAGGGTGAGGGGGAGTCTTTCCACATAAGGAATAGATGTGGGCTGCAGAGCAGAACTGGCAGGAGAAATTGTTTATGGTGTGGGTAACTAGGAGTAGGGTGGGGTACAAGGAAGTTGACCCTAAGAACAAAGAATAAGGAAGTTAAACAAGCTGAACCTCTGAAGAAGAACTTACTGTATCTAACAGTGATGATATTGGCTGAGGTGGGGGATAGGGAGAAGGAGGAGATTTTGTTTGGGGGAAGATGAAATGGCATGCTTTTCATGGCCTGGCTGGAATTAAACCTGACTGTATGTACAGCAAATTAAGTTAACTTGTGTTTGTTGAGTTTGGGATGCCCAAAGCATCCTCAAAAGTTGATATTAGGCTAATCTCAGCAGTTTGGGAGGCCAAGGTGGGTGGATCGTTTGAGGCCAGGAGTTGGAGACCAGCCTGGCCAACATGGCGAAACCCTGTCTCTACTAAAAATATAAAAATCAGCCAGGCATGGTGGCACATGCCTGTAATTTCAGCTACTCAGTTGGTTGAGGCAGGGAGTTGTTTAAACCCAGGAGGTGGAGGCTACAGTGAGCCAAGATTGTACCACTCCAGCCTGGGCGACAGAGTGAGACCCTATCTCAAGGAAAAAAAAAAGTGGTAGGAAGCCATGAACATTTAATTCTCTCACTCTGGGAGAGTCAATCAATGCTAGAGATTTATGGTTGAGCTGGGACTTACCAGTATATAATATGGTTCAATCATGATTCCGAATAATGTCACCCAAGAGAGCATGTGGTAAGAAGAGCAGCTGATACACGATGGAGACTTGGAGAATGCTAGAGTTTAAGGAAGGGGGAAGGGGTTTAAGAAAGAGAAGCCCATGAGAGAGATGGAAAAACTGATAATTCAGCAGTGTTAAATGCAACAGAGAATGCCGGTGAGATGACTACAAGGTGTCTGTTCACTTAACCACAAAATATTTATTAGAGACAGGGTCTCACTATGTTGCCCAGGCTGCTTTTGAACTCCTGGCCTTAAGTGATCCTCCGACCTTGGGCTTCCAAAGTGCTGGGATTACAGGTGTGAGCCATCACATGCAGCCTCACAAAATATTTATTGAGCAGCTACTGTGTTCAGCATGCTATAGCAGTCAAGAGTTTAGGCTTTGGAGCCAGACTGCCTAGGTCTGAATCCATGATTTACTTGCTGTCTGGCCTGGGACAAGTTATTACTCTGTCTTAGCTTCTATTTTCTCTTCTGCAAAATGGCAAAGATAACAGTAATGATTTCATAAAGAGTTACATGAGGTTTAAACAATATGTGGCAGATGGTAATTATATAATCAACGCTATTATTGTCATGTATCGGATACTTTTTTGGGCTCCAGGGATACAGCTATGAACAAGACAGACCAAGTCCCTGCTCTTGTGGAATTTATAATCTATTTGGGATGAGGGGAGCATGGATCATAAACAACAAAAAGCAAGAAAATGGCAGCAAAGTACTAAGAAGAAAATAAAAAGGGTGAGATGATGGGAGGTGGGGGTGAGATGGAATGGTGTAGAAGGGCTGGCCAGGGAAGGCAGCCTCTCTGAGGAGGTAACGTTTGCACTGGAACTTGAAGACCCATGAGAAGATACTGGGGCAGAGTGTTTCAGGCAAAAGGTGAACAAATGCAGTGACCCTAAGATGCGAACAAATTCCATGAGTTCAGGGGAAAGAAAGAACCACCTCTGTCTGACTTCACAGCCCATATTCTTTTCACTGTACCTCATGGTCTTACTGGCACAAATCATATTAATAAAGCCACAGGAAATGAATCGTAAAATTCTTGTGGCTGAGACTGTAAGTTGACTCATTCAATATGTATTTGAATCACTTTTGATCAGGAAAGCAAAAAGCTACATTCTTAGACTCCCTTGCAGCTAGATTGATATTCACAACACAGTTTCTGCCAATGTGTGAGGCGTAGCAGCAAGGTGGTGGCTGAACCCAGAGAGAGAGCAGATTCTCTCTGCTGTGGTATGCACGGAAACTGTTGTATGTCATAGCAGGACATTTTTTTTTCTGGCTGCATGGTTTCTGGCTGAATAGTGTTCAAGCCTGGTTCTCTGTTCCTCCCAAAGATTCTATAAGCTCTTTAGTTCTTTCCATGTATTTCTCTTTTTTAAATTTCTAGGTTTTGTTTTGTTTTGAGACAGAGTCTCTCTCTGTCACCCAGGCTGGAGTGCAGTGGCACAATCTCGGCTCACTGCAACTTTTGCTTCCTGGGTTTAAGCAATTCTCTGCCTCAGCCTCCTGAGTAGCTACAATTATAGGCACATGCCACCAGGCCCGGCTAATTTTTTGCATTTTTAGTAGAGATGAGATTTCAGCATCTTGGCCAGGCTGGTCTTGAACTCCTGACCTCATAATCCACCCACCTCAGCCTCCCAAAGTGCTGGGATTACAGGTGTAAGCCACTACGCCCAGCCCAGTTTTTAGTTTTTATGGGTATATAGTAGGTGTATGTACTCATGGGGTACATAAGATATTTTGATACAGGCGTATGATGTGTTATAATCGCATCTGAGTAAATGAGATTTTTCATGTATTTCTTTCTGCTTAAACTAGCCAGAGTGAATTCTATTGTCTGCAGCTAAGAACCTTGATCTATATAATGCCCTGCTAATTCCATATGTACTTCCACCAGCTTTCCAACTACTTCTTGTCCCTCCCTCCTCCAGGTCTAACCTGAGGAGAGGGAAGGTTGGGTGATTCAGCCCTAGAGATCAGTCGTTTGGGGACCCCCAGGCAGGTAGAGGAGGGCAATGGATGGTGGTAGATGTTGGGGGCAAATGGACACTAGTACAGTCTCCTCTGCAAGTGCCATCAAGCCTTGTGTCTTTCCATGTACCAGGGCAAAGTGTCTGGCCCTTATGTGACAAGCTTTGCAGTAGCTTAAGGAAAATGGAGAGATTAAAACTTTCAGCAGGGGCACAGGACGGAAGAGCAGCCCCGCTGTAGTTTGGGAGGATTGAGGAACACTCTGTCATCTCAAGATGATGCAGAAACAAGACCACAGCATGCCTCCTCTTTGCTGAAAGAAGGCAGGGAAAATCACCTGCTTTTTCTTCTTCACTCTCTTTTCCAGTTTCTGAATGAGTTACAGAGTGCAAGAAACCGAGTGGGTGGGTGACAGTTTGGAACACCAGTGCCTCTGTGCACCTTCTAAATATCTATATGCATGCCGGAAAGAGTGGGCAAAGCCTGGGCAGAACTGGGGAGCAGGGGAGATTCATCGTTTTACACTTTTGCTTCCTCTTCCTGATTATTTCTCTTCCTGATTCAGTATAAAATGTGAATTTTGTATTGTCTGCTGTTGCTTCAAGTGACTGCTTTCTCATTCAAACAAGCAGGGCTTAGTCTCACGATGGTTACTTTTATATATCGACTTGACTGGGCTAAAGCATATCCAGAGAGCTGGTAAAACATTTCTGAGTGTGCCTAGCAGGGTGTTTCCAGAAGAGATCAGTATTTGAGTGGGTAGACTGCGTAGAGAATATTACCCTCACCAGTACAGGTGGGCATCATCCAATCCATTCAAGGGCTGAATACAGCAATGATGAAGGAAGGGGGAGTTTGCTCTCCGCTTAAGTCATCCATCTTCTCCTGCTTTTAGACATCGGCTCCCCAGTTCTCCAGGCTTTCAGACACAGACTGGGACTTACACCACTGGCCTCCCCAGTTCTCAGGGCTTTGGTTTGAACTGGAGTGATACCACCAGCTTTCCTGGTTTTTCAGCTTGTAGATGGCAGATTTTGGGGCTTTCCAGCGTCCACAATGAGCCAATTGCATGAGCCAATCCCTCAGAATACATCTCTTTCAATATATCTGTATATACATTCTACTGGTTCTTTTCTCTGGAGAACCCTGACTAATACAAGTTTCCAGTGCCTAAATATTAGTAGCTTTTGCTAGCAGAATGGATGCTAGGTGCTTAAAGCTTTTCCCCCTATGAAGTTTGTTGTTGTTTGAAATGGAGTCATGCTCTGTCACTTAGGATGGAGTGCAGGGGAGTGATCTCAGCTCACTGCAACCTCCGCCTCCCAGGTTCAAGCAACTCTCCTACCTCAGCCTCCTAAGTAGCTGAGATTACAGGTGCGCACCACCACAGCCAGTTAATTTTTCTATTTTTTCTTTTTTTAGTAGAGACAGGGTTTTACCATGTTGGCCAGACTCGTCTCAAATCCCTGACCTCAAGTGACCCACCTGCCTCAGCCTCCCAAAGTGCTGGGATTACAGGTGTGAGCCACTGTGCCTGGCCCCTATGAAGTTTTTGAAATAGAAAAGAACACTTCCTTCTGTTTGGCTCAGATTGGGCTTGTTTGGGGTCACAGGTTGGAAATAAAAGTTTTGAGTTTGGGCCTACTCTAACCAGACAGCATGCTCAAATATGTGAGTGTTTCCCCACAGTGTGTCTTTTTTATAGTTTTGTATTTTCTCTTGTCTCTGCTGGTAAGAGGTCTATCCCCTCTGCTGAATTATGCCATTCTAATTCCATCCTGTAAATGGTCTAAGCCTGTTGTATTTACTCTTTAGCAATTGACTGCAATTTGGAGCCTTCAAATGCTTGTTATCAGTGCATTAATTTGGAAAACGATTAATGCTCTTCTTGCTGAGTTTGATGTGCCAGGTTCTGTTTGGTAACATTCAGTGTTCTCTCTAGTTCTGTCAACTACCAGCATGAGATGAAAGATGGGGGTAAGTGAATAAAAACCAGAGACATCATGAGCATGATTCCATTTTATCATGCTGAAAATGGCTGACCCTTAACAATTGCTTTATAGTTTAAGAATAATTTTTTCCCTGACCAGATTTATTCAGAGAAGTCTGTGAATCGAAATTTTACTAGAAAACATGTAAAATGATTCCTTAAAAAAAAATACAAGTCTCCTACTTTATCTATGTCCTTCAAAGCGCCTAGCACTGGAAGATGTAGTGAACAATACTATTGTCAGAAAGACCTGGGTTCAAGGCCCTACTTGGAAAGACCACACATGGTTTTGATTCCATTTACAAGACATTTCCAGAATAGGCAACTCCATGTAGACAGAAAGTAGACTAGTGGTTTCCAGGGGATGGGAGAGTAGGGAATGGGGTGCGACTGCTAAAGGATTTGAAGTTTCCTTTTGGGGGGATGAAAAGGTTCTAAAATTGATTATGGTGCTGGTTGTACAACTCCTCAAATACACTAAAAACCACTGAATTGTACTTTTCTTTTTTTGAGACAGAGTCTCGTTCTGTCGTCTGGTCTGGAATGCAGTGGCGCGATCTTGGCTCGCTGCAACCTCTGCCTCCTGGGTTCAAGCAATTCTCTGCCTCAGCCTCCCGAGTAGCTGGGATTACAGGTGCCAGCCACCATGCCAGGCTAATATTTGTATTTTTAGTAGAGATGTGGTTTCATCATCTAGGCCAGACTGGTCTTGAACTCTTGACCTTGTGATCCACCCACCTTGGCCTCCCAAAGTGCTGGATGACAGGCATGAGCCACCGTGACTGGCCCTCAATCATACTCTTTAAAGGATGAGCTGTAGACTATGTGAAGTATATCTCAATAAATTCGTCACATAGAAGAAAACGCTTCTTGGCATTCATTGGCAGCTTCTGCATCTATAAAATGGGCATAGCAACATCTACCTCACAGAGCCACTCCAGGGATTAAAAGAAATACTGTACGGAGAGCAGTTACCTTAGTGCTTTGCACATAGTAAATGCTGTAAACGATGCACTCTGTTTTATAATATTCTCATTAAATATTTGCCTGCTGCTGCTGCTGCCAACACTTGTAAAGTCAAAGAGGAATTAGTATAAAGGTGAATATTAAAGCAGAGAATTAGTATAAAGATGAATATTAAAGCAGAAAGGTCCTTAGAAATCAGTCAAGGCCAGGCACGGTGGCACACGCCTGTAATCCCAGCACCTGAGGAGGTTGAAGCGGGAGGATCGCTGCAGCCCAGGAGACTGAGACCCGCCTGGGCAACATAACATAGAGAGACCTTTCCTCTACAAAAAATAAAAAAGAAAGAAATTTAACTTAAAAAAGAAATCAATCTAGTTCTACTCTCTGATTTTGCAAATAAGAAATTAGTCATAAACCTAGAAAATGACCACCAGCAAGAGAGGTTTAGGGAGGCTATGAGAGAAGGAATGAACTCTGGAGTGAAGGCGAGATGTTAGAATGAAAGCCATTTTGCCACGTTACTGAATCATGTGCGCTCTGCTGAGGCAGCAGCACTGAACCTGGCTTAGCCCTTTGCAATAAGAGCAAGGAGGAAGAGCAATTAGATAATTCATTTCCACATTACAGAAATATGTGCGTGTTCACTGGAGTCTGAAATAGAAACAGCCTCATGCGGTTGATAATTTTAAAAATTCTATTAAACTCCTCTAGGTAGGTTTTTATAAACAATATAAGAGTTACCTTCCTTAATCTTAGAAAGGGTAAGAATATTAAATATTAAACTTGCTCCAAACCACCTACATTCGTTTTTAAAAATTCTGTCTTTGTTTCTCTCTGTACCACACACACACACACACACACACACACACGTGCACACACACACACATACACACACACATACATAATTCTAAGATGCACAGTTTTTTACAACCTAAGTCTCTGATCAGGACACATCTTATAATCAATGACTCATTGTAATTTAATTGACAAAATCATTTTATTTCTTAGTTTTACACAAAATAATGGTCTGTCTTAAAAATAGAGGACAGATCAAATCAAATATGCTATACAGACATATATATATATATATATATATATATATATATATATATATATACTTAAAAGATGTGCTAGAAATTGGTGCTGGCTGAATGTTGAGGAATACTCAGGTGTCACTGCTGATCTGAGTATCAAAAACCACAGAGTTAAGCAGCTCCACTGGGGCAGTCTTTATGCAGCTGGAACATGCATCCTTGAACCTGGGACTCACTAATGGGCACTCTGGATTAGTGACAGTTTTGCTAATAATAATTCTGGAGAAAAGTATTCATTTATCCTTTTCTATGCCTGCATTTTTTTTCTTTGAGATGGAGTTTTGCTCTTGTCACCCAGGCTGGAGTGCAGTGATGTGACCTCAGCTCACTGCAACCTCTGCCTCCCACGTTCAAGTAATTCTCCTGCTTTAGCCTCCAAAGTAGCTGGGATTATAGGCGCTAGCCACCATGCCTGGCTAATTTTTGTTTTTTGTTGTTTTCTTTTTGGAGAGACAGGTTTTCGCCATGTTGGCCAGGCTGGTCTCAAACTCCTGACCTCAGGTGATCCACCCACCTCGGCCTCCCAAAGTGCTGGGATTACAGGTGTGAGCCACCATGCCCAGTCTACCTGGGTCTTTTGATTGGATATACCTGGGTCCTTTCAGGAAAAAACCTAGAGATATCACAGGTCCTCATATTTGACTCTTGCAATGAATGTTCAATGTTCATTCTAGGGTTCCAGAAGCAACACTTTGTCAGGAGGTGCTGTAGAAGCTGCAGGATCGGCTGATGCCTCCCACTTGAATCAGCAAGGCTTTCCTCTAATGGCCTTGCTTGATTTAGGGGTGAGTGAATTTCTGCAGAGTGGCTGAGCACTTGGTGTGGTTTGAAGGTCCCTAATAGATGTACCAAAGTGTTTGGCTACAAACTCCTCACATAATAGTAATTATTCTGATGCTGCTGCAGATGATTAGCCTGGACCTTGGAAAGCTTCCTCCTTGGTGCATTCCATTCAAAAGGCCCCCTATTCTCAGCTTGTGCCTGTCAGCACAATCCCCTGAAATGACAAGAGAGGATAAGAAAAGCTGCAAGCATTGCCTGTACTGGCCTTTTGAACTCATTCCAGGTTTCCATGGAAGTGGGAGTCAGGATAGATGGATTTGTTTCTTCTCTCCTTGAGCAGTGAGGTTTTTGTCATTTGCTGGTTGATTTGAAGCCTTTAGAATTACGTCCCCAGACACATTTCCATCAGGAGCACAGGAGCAGCCAAGACATACAGGGAGACTTTCATGTGACTTTGTGCAGGAGCCTTTTCCGCCAAATCAAACAGAGCAGAGATACAGAACACAAAAGCAAGCCATCAGAAAACATTTGTGTGACTGGGCATGGTGGCCCCTGTCTGTAATCCCAGTGCTCTGGGAGGCAGAGGTGGGAGCATCACTTGAAGCCAGGAGTTCAAAGTTATAGTGAGCTATGACCATACCACTGTACTCCAGCTTGGGCAACAGAGCTAGATGAGAGAGAAAGAGAGAGAGAGAGAGAGAAGGGGAGAGAGAGAGAGAAAGAGGGGGAGAGAGAGAGAGAAAGAGAAGGAGAGAGAGAGAGAGAAGGAGAGAGAGAGAAAGAGAGAAAAGAAAGAAAGAGAAAGAAGAGATGAAGGG
Source organism: Cebus imitator (assembly GCF_001604975.1). Lineage (NCBI taxonomy): Eukaryota > Metazoa > Chordata > Mammalia > Primates > Cebidae > Cebus > Cebus imitator. The sequence goes on along the minus strand of NW_016107333.1, from coordinate 12,617,394 downwards.
AGGGAGGGAGAGAGAGAGAAAGGAAAGAAAGAAAGATCTGTATGTAGTATCATCCTAGAATTCTGACTCCTTAGATGGAAGGGAGTACAGGATAGAGTCTTCTGAAAGCCTGATTGCGTGCTAAGGAAGCTGAAGCAGTCTGCTCAGCCAGCACGAGATGATCTAGAATTCACTCATTCACTCATTACTTATTGAGCACCTACTGTGTGTACACATCCTTCCGGTCATTGAGGATACAGCAGTCAATAAAACAGACAAAATCTCTATCCACATAGATCTTCCCTTCCAGGGGATGGAGGCAATAAGCGAATAAATGAATGGATCCCATCAGGCACTGATAAAAGACGAATGCTGTGAAAAAATACATAAGACAGGTTAGGGGAGAGAGAATGCCCAGGTGAGGGCAGCATGTGGCTGTTTCATGCAGGTGTTAGGGTGAGATTTGAGCAGAGTTTGAAGGATGCTGGGGTGTGAGTCATGAGGACTTTGTGGTGGGTGGAGTATGTCGGGTGAGAAGAAGAGCAAGTGCAAAGGCCCAACGCAGGAATGCACTTGGTTTAGGCATGCAGGCCTAGCAGCTGGTGCAGGTGGAGCTGGTGATAGTGATGGGAAGTGAGATTTGAGAGAGCTGGGGCAGGCTAAGATCATGGAGGGCTTTTCAGGTCATGGAAGACCTTGGCTGTCCTCTGAGATGAGAGGCTTTGGAGAAGTTTGAGCAAAAGAATGATGTGACCTGAGTTGTGCTTTAACAAAAGTACTTTGCAATATGAAGAATAGACCATGGCAGGAGGCAAGGTTGGAAGCAGGGAGACTAGGAATCTACTGCAGTAGTCCAGGTGAGACAGAATGGTGGATGTGGAGATGATGGCAGGTGGTCTGACTCAGGATGCATTTTGATGGTGGAACCAGTGGGATGAGCTGACAGATTAGATAGCCAAGGCATGCGAAGAGAGAAGTGAGGAGTGACCTCAAGTCTTTAGGGCTGCACGATTGGAAGAATGGAATATGTTGGGCCACGACATTGGAAGTGAAGCAGGTTTTTGCTTTTTTAAAATCTAATCGAGTTTTGGATTTGTAAAGTCTCAGTTGTTTATTACATATCCAAGTGGAGATGCTGAGTAGGCAGTTGTGAGTCTGAGTTCAGGGGAGAGGTCTAGGCTAGAGACAGGAATTTGGGAATCATGAGCCTATAAATGGTACCAAAGAGACTGAATGAGATGATCTATGGCAAGTGTGAAAATAGAGAAGAGAGTTGGCTGGGCCTGTGGTTCATACCTGTAATCCCAGCACTTTGGGAGGCTGAGACAGGCAAATCACCTGAGGTCAGGAGTTCGAGACCAGCCTGACCAACATGGAGAAACCCCATCTCTACTAAAAATACAGAAATAGCTGGGCATGGTGGCACATGCCTGGAATCCCAGCTACTAGGGAGGCTAAGGCAGGAGAATCGCTTGAACCTAGGAAGCGGAGATTGCGGTGAGCCAAGATTGTGCCATTGCACTCCAGCCTGGGCAATAAGAACAAAACTCTGTCTGAAAAAAACAAACAAACAACAACAACAACAAAAAAACAAGAGTTGAGGATAGAGTCCTGAGGCTTCTGCTGGCACCGCTGCCCCCCTGTGCTGATGGACCTTGCCTTATACTGCCTTCATGATGGCAAGCCAGGCAGAGTCCAGAATCAGGGCTTCCCGTTTCCTGGGGATTTGCTTGGAGAGGTCACGAGAAAGCAAGGTCCTCATCTGGTTGGCAGATGCTTGGGTGAGGTCTGTAACGAAAACGAAGGGTCCTTCTCCCCACAAAAGCATCACGGCAAGCGTCTCCTGATGCACCACCATCCCACAAAAGCAACAATTGTAGATGGTATGCTGCCACCTCTCTAAAGAACCATCAACCTCCCACCTTTTGTCATCTCAATGCTGGGTAACTGAGAGAATGGTGGCTGTGTCCTGAGACTGATGCTCGAATCTTGGCTTTGCTGCATGCCACCTGCATGGCCTTGGGCAAGTCAACCTCTTGGGGCCTGAGTTTCCTCAAGTCCACACATCTCAAGGCGTATTTCAACAACTAAATAGGAGGATACACATGAAGAGACTACTGCTGTGCCTGGCCAATCAAAGATCGTTATGAGAGCAAACACTGTGTCAGATGCAATTTTATACATTCCACCCTCCCCGAGATGAAGTCTCATTCTAACACTAGGCTGGAGTGCAGTGGCATGATCTCAGCTCACTGAAACCTCTGCCTCCCGGGTTCAAGAGATTCCCCTGCCTCACGCTCTCGAGTAGCTGGGACTGCAGGCGTGTACCACCATGCCCAGCTAATGTTTTTATTTTTAGTAGAGACGGGATTTCACCATGTTGGCCAGGATGGTCTCCATCTCTTGACCTTATGATCTGCCCACCTTGGCCTCCCACAGTGCTGGGATTACAGGCGTGAAACATCGCACCTGGCCTCATACATCTTTTATATATTTACTTAATTACCACAAGAACCTTAAGAGGAAGGTGTTATTTCCACTTTACGGATAAGGGTAAAGAATTTGTCCAGCTAGTAACTCAAGGAGCCTGGCTATAGAGTGACAATTTAACCACTGTGCAATACTGCTTCCTGTGAATACGGAAACATATTTTCTTGTCTTTCATTTTCAAATGTTTTTATTATATGGCTCAAGTTTTCAATTCTCAGTTCTGTACTTTTTCTTGTTATTAAGTTGCATTCATTATCTTTCATCCCTTTATACTAATATAGGCAGTTTTATGCAATGGCAAGAAAAGAGAAATTCACATTTTCTAAAATACAAGAGATAGAGTCTTAGTGCCAACCTTCTCTGTGGGAAGCCGAGTCGGCGTAGCTGAGCACACAAAGCAAGCTGGGGATATGACTTTCTCCTTGAACAGACAGGCACTGACCAAAAAGAAAAATGATGTATTTGGAAAGCCATGACAATCAGAACGGAATGAGGGATTTTTATTTTAGAATATGAGGAGAAACAGAATCCATTTGTATCTGTATGTATGAGTGTGAGAACATTTATGTGAGAGTGTGTGCCTGTGTGTTTGAAGGTGTGTGGGTGAGTGTGCGTGCGTGTGTGCATTTGCAATATGCACTACTCATTGACTACCAAAGGAGCTGACCCTGTGGGTGTTTGGCACAAAAGCATGAGCTGGGATTAATTTTCTGGTTTATGCTTCTTTAAATCATTGAGCTGGTGACACTGAGGAAGGAAAGCAATCTCCAAGGAGAATATAAATCATGTTTCCCATGAAATAGGACTGCCATATTAAGCAAATAAAAATACAGGACTCCCAGATGAATTTGAATTTCAGATAAACAATGAATACTTTTAAAATATAAATATGTTTTATGTGATATTTGGGACAAACTTTACAAAAAATTATTTGTTATTCAAAATTCAAATTTAACAGGGCATGTTGTGTTTTCTCTGGCAACCTTACCATGAAAGAGAAAAAATTAAAATATCTGCTGATTTTGTAAAATATTTAAAATCCACAGACTACTTTTATACTAGGAAAGACCTTTGGTTCTGGCAGGGGCATCAGCTCATCCTTTTCTCTTTTAGGATATTCCTTAATGGCTTGGCTCCACCATCTGTGAAATGGGGAAATCATCTCAGTGAATGCTCTGTCCTCTCTCCAGTCAAAACCCCTGCAGATTTCATATCTGTATCCTCATGTCCAAGGACATGGGCCACTTCATAGACGTTCATTCTCCACTTCAATTAAAAAACCAATTAAGAATTTTTTTCAAAGGATTGCTGATGGCATGCCTTAATAGCCAGCCAGTGTCCTGCGGTGTTCAATTTCTTCTTTCTTTCTCCCTCTGTCTAGCTTGCCTGGTGATAGAATTCTTTCTGCCAGGCAAGTAGCAAACTCTGGGAAGTCTCTGGAAGGAACAGGACACTGATGGGAAGGCAGGGAGAAACTTTGCATGACTTCCCAGGGAAGCTCAAAGCAGGCACCTTGAGGCCCAGGAGCCAGAGCGCATGGGCTGATGTGATCCAAGAGGAACCCTTGGTCTCTAGGTGGGTGTCTGGATCACAGACTTCTTCCTGTCCGAAGCACCCTGTTCACTGGGATGAAGTAGAATGTGGCAGTGAAGTCTTGGGCTCCCAGTGACACTCTCTCTGCTCATACTGTGTCCCTTTCTTTCTTTTTTGAGACAGAGTCTTGCTCTGTCGCCAGGCTGGAGAGCAGTGGCGTGATCTCGGCTCACTGCAACATCCGCCTCCCACAGTCAAGCAATTCCCCTGCCTCAGCCTCCCAAGTAGCTGGGACTACAGGCATGCATCACCATGCCCAGCTAATTTTTTGTATTTTAGTAGAGACGGGGTTTCACCATGTTAGCCAGGATGGTCTTGATCTCCTGACCTCATGATCCGCCTGCCTTGGCCTCCCAAAGTGCTGGGATAGCAGGCGTGAGCCACCGCGCCCGGCCTGTGCCCCTTTCTAGTTGTCTGAGCTAGAATCTCGGGCCTCTGATTTTCTCATTTCTAAAATGGCTGCAATACTCGTGCCTACATCAGAGTTATTTTCAAGACCAAACAACAGCATTAATAAAACTGTGTCTGGCATTCAGGAAACACTTTGTAAGCATTAATCATTATTATTATTGTTGCCAGGGGCTATTTCTCCTAAGAAGTTCAGTTAGAATTTTTAATAATAACCTTTTCTGAGAGTAGATACGATGCATATTCACAGAGCAATATATAAATATAGAAAATCCACAGGGAAAACATTTAAATCAGAAATGCCCATGAGGCTGGTGCTGTGGCTCATGCCTGTAATCCCAGCACTCTGGGAGGCCAACATAGGTGGATTACCTGAGGTCAGGAGTTCAAGACCAGCCTGGGCAACCTGGTGAAACCCCATTTCTACTAAAAAAAAAAAGATTAAAAAAAAATTAGTTGGGAGTGGTGGTGCATGCCTGTGATTCCAGCTACTTGGGAGGCTGAGGAAGG
>NW_016107333.1:12592590-12611819 GCF_001604975.1 Cebus imitator | reverse complement strand
TGTATTTTTAGTAGAGACAGGGTTTCACCATGTTGACCAGGATGGTCTCGATCTCTTGACCTCGTGATCCACCTGCCTCGGCCTCCCAAAGTGCTGGGATTACAGACTTGAACCACCGCGGCTGGCCCCCGTTGTCATTTTTATATAATATCCTATTTTTCTCTTAAGGCTCAGCTGTGGTTTTGACAAAACCCTAATCCACTGCTTTTCACCCAGCAGTCGCCTCACAGAATGAATCCATTTAAAAACGTCATCACTCTTGCCTTTTCTCACCTCTCTTGTCTGCCAAGTTTGATGAATAGAGACCTACTCCCCGTAATTCTCTCTTCTGCTCTTGGATTTCAGCTGTTGAACTGATGGCCACTTGTGGCTCTGGCCCTCCAGTCGTCACTCTGCGTTTTGTAGCTGACATTTGCTATCACGCTGGCCAACGTGCCAGGGAGGATTTGTACATTTTCGGTCCTAAAACATTCATTTGACATCTAACACTATTTTTCATTTAGTGCTCAGCCAACCGTGATGGTGGCTATTTTGGCTCAAAACAATCTCCAAGGACTCTTGGGGGAGAAATTTCCTTGGCTGCCTAGCTGACATTTTAGGAAAATAAAATAAAACACCGTTTAAAAAGAAAATCTTTCATAGATGGCTGTCTCTAGCGCTGATTAATGAGGGTAGATATGAGGTGAGAAAGGGCCTTTAATTTAGAAGTAAACACCCTCCCCACTCAATTTATGCTCATCCTGCTGCCATATTGGCATTACTGAAATAAATGCAGTAGTCACAGGACAACAAATATCACCCTGACTTTCTATCCTGGGTTGATTCTCCAACTGCTGAATGAAGCTCAAATGATGGTTATTTGAAAACTTTTCAAAACCTTGTAAACGAGGTGTTTCTCAAATAGTGATATGCTGCTGAAATGATACCCTTGATGAAATGTGCCTTTGGGTATCATTTGTATAGAGTAGCAAGCAGCTCCGGGCATATCCAGTTACTTTTTTTTTTTTTTTTTTTTTTTTTGAGTTGGAGTCTCGCTCTGTTGCCCAGGCTGGAGTACAGTGGCGCAATCTCAGCTCCCTGCAGCCTCCACCTCCCAGATTTAAGTGACTCTCCTGCCTCAGCCTCCTGAGTAGCTGGGATTATAGGCGCACACCTGGCTAATTTTTTTGTATTTTTAGTAGAGACAGGGTTTCATCATGTTGGCAGGGCTGGTCTCAAACTCCTGACTGCAGGTGATTTGCCCACTTCAGTCTCCTAAAATGCTGAGATTACAGGTGTGAGCCATCATGCCCGACCCCCCCTTTTTTTGAGACAGGGTCTCACTTTGTCACCCAGGCTGGGGTGCAGTGGCACAACCATGGCTCATTCACTGCAGTCTCGAACTCTCTGGGCTCAGGTGATCCTCCCACCTCAGCCTCCCAGGTACCTGGGGTCTGTTCATCCACTGAACAGCTTGGGCTGTTTTGGCAGCGCTCTTGCTGTCCTCAGGGTGCAGTCAGTGCCGTGACGTCAGCAGCCTTTACATCCTCAGTGGGCCTGGCCAGAGACTCTGAAGCAAATGGTCAGGCACTAGGGCTGGAGACCCACTTCTCTGGTTCCCTCAAAGACCTGTTAATAACAGGACATGCTGGTGAGCGGGGTGGATGCCATCATACCCAGCTATTTTTTATAGAGATGGGGTTTTGCCATGTTACCCAGCCTGATCTCGAACTCCTAAGCTCAAGCAATCCACCCACCTCAGCCTCCCAAAGTGCTGGGATTGCAGGCTTGAGCCACCACGCTGGCCTAAATACGTGGAAATTTTTTATGGCACTGGGGAAGAATGTGGGTGTGGCAGTCACACAGACCTGCAAGTTCTTCCACTTACCAACTGGTTATTTAGTATCTCTAAGCCTCAGTTTCTTCCCATATATCATGGGTGGGAACTAAATGAGACAATTGGACGCCCCAAGTCGTGTATACTGTGCTGGTGTTCCAGAAGGGAAGGAAGTGAAAGTCTCAGCCCAAGCTGAGATGGGTGATTTGCTGTCAGGGATGGTAGAAGGCTTTGTCTGAGGGGCCAAATTGCTTAGATCTCTGTCTGTGCCAGTTAAGGTCCTATGGCCTTGGCTGAGGCTGGCCCACCAAGTGCCATGTTCAGTGTTTCCAAGCCAGAGCAAGTATTGCCCTGCTCTGGTTGGTTGTTCAGCGAGGCTTGAATGATCATAGAAGTGGTTCTGGGGTCTGCCAAAATTAAGACTGCTTCTCTTCTCTGAGGCAGTTTATACTGTGATTCCTTTTGATGTTACATAATAGAAATTGCAGGATCCCAGGAGACAGGGTCCAGCCAGAAGAGTTTTGTACTTCCTTAATCTCCTGTCATATCAGATGCACCATCTAAGTAGCCCTCCCGCTGCTGCTTCTGTCTTCAGCCCAAATAATGGCTTCTTTAGTTGTGCAACCCATCCTCACCCCTAGGGTGGTATCTCCCACTTGGTGGTGATGACAGACACCAGAGTTGTTGCTCAGAACTCAACCAAATCTTTGCAATCACAACCAAGTGACTGTGCCAAGCAAGGAAGGCTTGCTAACTCCTTTTATTCATTTCCTAAGAGCAGAAATCGAGGGGCTCATAGGGACATCTAATTTCAACTCTCCTACCTGCACACAGTTTCTTCCCATTCTTAACAGAAACAAGAAAAATAGGCAAGAGTGATTTCTGTTTTATTTTTGCTCTTGTCGCCCAGGCTGGAGTGCAATGGCGTGATTTTGGCTCACTGCAACCTCCGCCTCCTGGGTTCAAGCGATTCTCCTGCCTCAGCCTCCCAAATAGCTGGGATTACAGGTATACACCACTATGCCTGGCTAATTTTTGTATTTATAGAAGAAACGGGGTTTCACCAGGTAGGCCAGTTGGTCTTTAACTCCTGACCTCAGGTGATCCACCCACCTCGGCCTCCCAAAGTGCTAGGATTACAGCTGTGAGCCACTGTGCCTGGCCAAGAGTGATTTCTAAACAAATAGTGATTTTAAGCAGAGTTTACGTACCTATGTTGTTTCTCTTTGTTGCTGATAAGTACCCTTCTCTGGGAAGGGGAGCTTAGATCCTTGTATGTCACTTACAAGCAATAGATTTTGGTCTCAATCTGTTCGTTCCTCCAGTTTTTCATGAGCTATGCTTTCTGGGTAATATTTTTCTCCCTGGCTGCTTTCAAGATCTTGTTTTTATTGTATATCATTTTCAATACAATGTGTGCAAATGTGGATTTTGTTTTCTATATGTTTTGCTTAGGATTTGCTGTGATTTCAGAATCTAAGGATTCATATCTTTCACAAATCTCAGAAGATTCTCAGCCAGATGGTTTATCCTATACTGTTTCCTGCAGTCTGGATTTTGTTGATTGCATCACCTATGGTGTTGTTTAATATGTTCCTCTGTCCCTTATATACATAGTTATATAGTTCCTTATATAGTTACATAGTTCCCTTATATAGTTCCTATAATTTGGTGGTTAAATTTAGAGGCTCAATCTGACTAAGTTTGATTTTTTTGCAAGACTACATTACTGGGGATATTGTGAACTTCATAAAGAGATGTCTCTCTTTATGTGTTACTAGCAGCCATTGGTGATCATTGTTTAGATCCGTCATTTTGTTAGGGTTTGTCTAGTGGTGATATTCCAATGCTTTCATATTCTTTTTTTTTGGGATAGAGTCTTCACTGTGGGTTTGCTGCGTCAAAGGGTAAATGCATGTACAATTTTGTCTATTATTGCCAAATTACCCTTTATAGAAGTTATGCCATTTTGCATTCCTGCCAATAATATATAAGAATGCCTATTAGCCCTTGGAATGGCCAACAGAGAGAGTATGTTTTCCAATATTGTATTTCTGCTTTTCTGATGATTGAGAAATGGTGTCTTGGTGTGGTTTTCATCTACATTTATCTTATTATAACTGGAGTTCCTATGTCTCCTTCATAGTTGTGGTACCTGTCCTTTAGAAGCTGGCAGCATATTCTTAAAAAGATTGGACATAGAGCATAAAGCTACAGGAGAATCCAATGGAATAGGGGATGACTGGTTAGGTGGCTAAGCCACCTAATACTATTAGGAGCGGAAAGCAGGTCTCCAACTACCAAGACAAACAGATCTACTCATTCCCAATTGTCATTTAGACTCAGCATTGCATTACCCGTCTTTTCCCTTGATCTTTACATGTAATGTTAAATAATCCAACATGTTATTGTGTGTTATGCGGGGCTCTCAGAAAGGTATAAAAAGGCTCTTTCCCAGGATGGAGCAGTTATCTCGGGCTCCAGTTGCACACGTAGTCATGGAGCGGGTTTGCCTGCAGGGAGCAGCAAACCCTTTCAGCCACAGGCTCAGGGCCCGGAGCAACTCGTCCGCTTAGCAGGAGTGTGATTGCTTTGTTTCCAACTGAACTAGAGATGTCACAGGAAGATAAGTCCTTTTTAATAATCCTTAGCACAAAAGTTCTTTTTAAAATAGTCACAAAATTCTGGAGATGTGTTCTCCGAGGTTGATAGAATTTGGCACCGAGAGGTCATATCAGCAAGATCCCGAAACTTCCAGGAAACTTCTGTTGGTGGAGACATCCAGGGTTGATCCCATGAGATTTTATTTCTGAATTTCAAACTGAATGATGCTCTTGCTGGCATTGGTCAAGGGCAACTGTGTGAGTAAAATTATTATATTATTATTATCAACAAATATTTATTGAGAACTTACTATGCACAGAGTGCATGGGTATCTATGTAGCCCATTGATTATCTTATTATTTATTTATTTATTTGTTTGGTTTTTTTAGATGGAGTTTAGCTCTCGTTACCCAGGCTGGAGTGCAATGGTGCAATCTCGGCTCACTGCAACCTCTGCCTCCCAGGTTTAAGCTATTTTCCTGCCTCAGCCTCCCGAGTAGCTGGGATTACAGGCATGCGCCACCACACCCAGCTAATTTTGTATCTTTAGAGATGGAGTTTCTCCATGTTGGTCAGGCTGGTCTCAAACTCCCGACCTCAGGAGATCTGCCCACCTCGGCCTCCAAAAGTGCTGGGATTATAGGCATGAGCCACTGTGCCCAACTTATGATCTTATTTTTTATTTTTGAGACAGAGTTTCAATCTTGTTGCCTGGGCTGGAGTGCAATGGCTCGATCTGATCTTGGCTTATTGCAACCTCTGCTTCCCAGATTCAATGATTCTCCTGCCTCAGCCTTCCAAATATCTGGGATTACAAGCATGTGCCACCACGCCCAACTAATTTTGTAGTTTTAGTAGAGACAGGGTTTTATCATGTTGGTCAGGCTGGTTTTGAACCCCTGACCTCAGTTGATCCACCTGCCTTGGTCTCCCTAAATGCTGGGATTACAGGCATGAGCCATCATGCCTGGCCGATGATCTTATTGATAATAGAAAGATGATGAGAGATGATGGTGAGAGAAATTTTTAAGGAACACTGGGTTTCCTTTAGCCGGAAGGTATTAGGTATTATTATATATTAGGTACTTTATATAATATATACATATAATACATATAATATATAATAAAACATATTGTATTATATTAGGTATTATAAATTAGGGATGATTTAAGGTATATAGGAAGATCTGCACAGGTCATATGCAAACACTAGATCATTTTATATCAGGACTTGAGCATTTGAGGATTTTAGTATATGTAGGAGGTTCTGGAACCAATACTTCGCAGATATAGAACTTCACATGCAGAATGGTTACACATATGCCTTCTTGTTTTCCTCTTCATAGATTCTGTAACTAGGGAAGACCGCCTGGTTAGTTTATTGGTCACTAATCATCTTAGAATTCCTCATAGAGGGTTTCTCCTGCTTAACTGTGATTAGGACCCAAGTTTTGATGCATATTGAAAACGTGTGCTATATTGACTTTTTCTTCTAGGTTTTGCTCCCTGTGGAATGGCCTTACTGTTCAAATTCAGATGCACTTGGCAAGTTCAGAAGACAAGAGTGAAGATGAGAAGCCACCGGCCTCATGTGGAAGGTGAGTCTTTCTCTAGCTCCCCACTGCACATGCAAGCTTGCTTTCCATCCATACCACATGGTCCAGAAGTGTTCCTGTATATTCATCAGCTTGGGCTACCACAGGACAAAAGACTTAGCGGCTTAAGTAACAGAAATGTACTTTCTCATAGTTCTGGGGTCTGGATTGGGTGCAGCGTGGTTGGGTTCTGGTGAGGACTCTCTCCCTGACTTGCAGACAGCTGCCTTCCCACTGTGCGCTTGCATGGCCTTTCCTCGGGATGCACATGCGGAGAGAGAGAGACCTCCAGTATCTCTTCTTTTTTTGGTTGGGTGCCACTTCTGTCGGATTAGGGCCCCACCCTTATGACCTCATTTAACCTTAGTCCTTAAAGCCCCTGTCTCCAGTGTAGTCGCATGTAGGATTAGGGCTTCAACGTGTGAATTTAGGGAGAAGGAAGACAACTTAGTCCCTAGCATCCTGGGATCTAGATACTGGAGGATACAGTCCATGTCTGACAGAAATCTCAGGGTTCTGGAAAACATTTCATGCTTGAAAATAGTTGCCAGAAATATTTGAAATTGAGCAAGTGGAATTTAAAGGGAAAGACTTTGCCTTTAGATTCTAAGCTCCAGGAGGGCAGGGACTGTGCCTCAGTATTTCAGCACAGAGCACAGCAGCAAGCCCTGATAAATGTGAATTCAGAAAAGGCAGCCCTTCCCGAAGATAGATCTGTAGTTTGTGGGACTTACTGTGTCACCTTCATTTGGCTCCTGTTAGGAATCCAGAGAGAGGGTAAAACGGTTCCTGTCACCCCTGAAGATTGACTGGAGCCTGGAATTTTCCAGAGGTTTCCAGAATTTTCCCAGTTTCCTGCTATCCCTTCCCTGTTCTGGTTCTGTTTCTGAGGACACAGCTGTCAGCTTTCAGCTTAGATGCTCTGTTTGAACTGTCCTGAGAGACATAAAATTTTCCACTCAGGATCTAGTAAAATAAAAACATTTTAAACAAAATATTATATATATATATATATACATACATGCACACAAAAACAGTTAGTTTAAAAAGCAGCCCAGAAAAATCTCTTGTTCTCATGAGGATTTCTGCCATCGTGGGTAATTTTTTTTTTTTTAACAGTTTTGTTCTGGGGCTTCTCTGCTTTTTCTCTTTTCTGGGTTTTATATTTCAGATCCAGTTGTAATTTGCTGCTGAATTAAAGCCTCTGTAATTATTTCTTTAAATTTTTAAGAAGAGGACCAGGTGTAGTTGTTTCAGAACAGCACACAGTCATGTGTTGTAGTGTGGCCTACTCTGGAGAGGTTCTGTTGATCAGTCCTGCCTCTGCTCTTTACCAGCTCTGTGGCTCTGGACTAGTTCATCTTTCTTAGCCTCCTAAAAGCTGTAGGTTATGTGAAATAATATGTGGAAAGTACCTCTCGTGCACGGCCTGTCCATAGTAAATGCTCGGAAATAATAACTATTATAAATATCCCTCCCTTTTACAAATTGCTCAGTGTTCTGAATACAGAGGTCTAAAACTCAAATGTCTTCAGGGGCCAGGAAAACAATTCAAATATGACAAGGGGTATAGGACAGGCAACATGGACTGGAAGAAACTATGATAAATGAGGGAGTGCATGCTCTGCTAAAAGTAAATCTAGGCCGGGTGCAGTGGCTCACACCTGTAATCCCAGCACTTTGGGAGGCCAAGGCAGGCAGATCATGACGTCAGGAGTTCGAGACCAGCCTGCCCAGCATGGCGAAACCCCGTCTCTACTAAAAACACAAAAAATTAGTTGGGCATGGTGGTGGGTGCTTGTAACCCCAGCTACTCAGGAGGCTGAGGCAGGAGAATCACTTGAACCTGGGAGGCGGAGGTTGAAGTGAGTTGAGATCACACCACTGCACTCCAGCCTGGGCGACAAGAGCAAAACTCAGTCTCAAAAAAAAAAAAAAAAAAAAAAAAAAAAAAAAAAAAAAAAAAAAAAAAAAAAAAAAAAAAAAAAAAAAAAAAAAAAGAAAAGAAAAGAAACTCTAGCTCAAATTTTATAACAGAAAAAAAGGAAGGAAGGGAAGGAAGGAGGGAGGGAGGTAGGAAAGAAGACAACACTGTACATGGCTCCTACCTTGACTTGGCCCTGGACCCACCAGTTTGCACCCCTTTCTCGGATTTAAAGTAGAATATATTTTGGGCCAGGTGCGGTGGCTTATTTCCGTAATCTCAGCACTTTGGGAGGCCAAGGCGGGAGGATCACTTGAGCCCAGGAGGTTGAGACCAACTTGGGCAATATAGTGAGACCTTGTCTCTAATTAAAAAAAAAAAAGTAGAATATATTTCAAGCTGAGTGAGCTGTATTTGGGAAATAAATCCCAGGTCTTAACCCTCAGTTTTCAACTGCTAGTGACAAAGTACACTCCCTATTGAATTTCTAACCAAATAGGAGTTGGGTCACTCCAAGAACTTCAGGGTACAGGATTCATCTACCCCAATTCCAGTGTGACTGGGACCCTCAATAATTTTCAGTAATTTATTAACAATGACAACAATATAATACCAACTTTATTTTTATTTATTCTTAAGATGAGCTGGATTTTGAGACAGGCATTTCCTGGCAATTGAACAACATGATATTGGTTTTAAAGGTGAGGCTATGAGTTGTTTTATTAGAGACTCTCTGGGGACAAGCCTAGAAGACTCTTTGGGGTACAGAGGTATTTATTAATATTATTTATAACTCACAAACATTTATACATATTCTTCAAGGAATCCGTGTTCAGGTTTTCTTAGGCAAAGGCCTAATAAGGAGAATATGATGCTGTATGATTAGAAGGGAATGATAAAGTATTCACCTTCCTTTTCCAAAATCCCTTTCCTATAGCACCTAAAATTGCCATGTTATTTAGACTTTTGAGACAAGGACATCAGACACCCTTCTAAAACAAAACCTCTCAGGCCATCTGGGAAGAGATAGAGATGATACATTCAGCTGTTATCTTGCACTTATACCATTTCCCAGTTAGTTTATCAAATTCAAGTAACCTAGCTGCTGATCAAAGGAAGGCAACAAGAAAGACTTATTACTTTCCTTTTTGGACACAGGGTCTCACACTGTTGTCCAGGCAGAAGTGCAGTGGTGCAATAGCTCATGGTAACCTCAAACTCCTGGGATCAAGAGAGCCTCCTGTCTTAGCCTCCCGAGGAGCTAAGACTACAGGTGCTTGCCACCATGTCTAGCTATTTTACAAAAATTTTTGTAGAGATGGCATCTTCCTATGTTGCCCAGGTTGGTCTCAAACTCATGGCATCAAGTGATTCTCCCTCTCAGCCTCCAAAAGTGCTGGGATAACAGGCATGAATCACTGCATCTAGTCCCCCAAAAGGAATTTTTGATGAATTTTGATGAAAGAAGATAAGGAGGACCCACAGGAAGCCACACATTCATTCACTGATTCATTGATTCATTCATTCATTCTTTCATTCATTAGTTCCTTTATTCATTCATTCTAGCAGCATTTGTTGAGCATCTACTCTGTGCCATGATCTGGAACAGAATATGGGAAGAGGGATAATTCCAGGGCAGTGGTAGTGCTAGGGTAGAGGTATGTGGAAGGTGGAATGGACTACATTCAAAGGGCAGCCTCCTCAGACTGGACAGGGTGGCTTGGGAAGGGAGCGTGGTTGTAAGGACAGTTTCCTGGAGGAAGTGGCACTGGGCTGAGTCCTGAACAATACACAGAATTTACAAGGAAGGAGTTTGTTTGTTGTACACTTTAAGGCTCTGCGCTCAGATCTTTCCAGTTGAAAATTTTAATCAATTACTTGGATAAATATATAAAAATACACATTATCACTGGAGATGATGACACAAGGTTGAGAGAGACAGGGGTTACTTTGGACAGTGTCACATTCAGGGCTCAGGAAAATCTCGGCAGGGTAGAGGAATGGGCAAACCAACAAAATAAAGCTGAATAGAGGTAAATGAAAGGACTTGCACCGTGTTAAAACAGAACCACCACCACCAACTGCAAACACTAGGCAGTAGGTGAGCGGTGGAAAAATAACACATTTATATCATGTTTTAGTTCAGAAGTTGACAAACTATCGCTCATAGCCAAATTTAGGCAGTTGCCTATTTTTGTAAGTGAAGTTTTACATTTTGTCTGTGGCTGCCTTTGTGCTATGACAGCAGAGTTGAGCAGTTGCAGCAGAGACCATAGGAACAGTAAAGCCTAGAATATTTACTGTCTGCCCCTTTACAGAAGCGTTTACTTAACCATCATTTAGCCCACTGCAAGTTCAGTTTGAGTCAAGAGTATTGTAAGTGTACTAAAAAAAGCCAGTTCTCTCTTACGGTGGCTTAATAAAAATACAGACTCCTGGCCGGGCATGGTGGCTCACACCTATAATCCCAGCACTTTGGGAGGCTGATGTGGGTGGATCACCTGAGGTCAGGAGTTTGAAACCAGCCTGACCAATACGATGAAGCCCCATCTCCATTAAAAATACAAAAATTCGCTGGGCATGCTGGCTGGCGCCTGTAATCCCAGCTACTCAGGAGGCTGAGGTGGAGAATTGCTTGAACCTGGGAGGTGGATGTTGCAGTGAGCCGAGATTGTGCCATTGCACTCCAGCCTACGCAATAGACCAAGACTTGGTATTAAAAAAAAAAAAAAGAAAGAAAAGAAAAGAAAAAGAAAAAAAATACAGACTCTTAAAATCATTTGTGGCTGGGCACGGTGGCTCCCACCTGTGATCCCAGCACTTTGGGAGGCTGAGGCGGGTAGATCATGAGGTCAAGAGATCAAGACCATCCTGGCCAATATGGTGAAACCACATCTCTACCAAAAATATAAAAATTAGTTGGGCGTGGTGGCAGGCACCTGTAATCCCAGCTTCTCAGGAGGCTGAGGCAGGAGAATCGCTTGAATCTGGGAGGTGGAGTTTGCAGTGAGCTGAGATCGTGCCACTGCACTCCAGCCTGGGAAACAGAGCGAGACTCTGTCTAAAAAAAAAAAAAAAAATCATTCATGAATGAATCGCTGAATGAATAAACAACCAAGAAGGGGAGACAATGGCACATCTTGGTCTTTGTGGGCCACAGCCCACCAAAGTCCTGAGCTAATTTCTGGGGATAAACGGCCGTGTGTTGCTTGACAACTGGGATATGTTCTGAGAAATGTGTCATTAGGTAATTTCATCATTGCGCCAACATCATAGAGGGCACTTACATAAACATAGATGGTATCACCTACTACCCACCTAGGCTATGTGGTAGAGCCTATTGCTCTTGGTTGCAAACCTGTACAGCCTGTTACTGTACTGAATACGCAGGCAATTGTACACAATGGTATTTGTGCATCTAAATATAGAAAAGGTACATAAAAATACCGTATTATAATCTTGTGAGACTGCTGTGTACAAGTAGTCTATTCTTGACCAAAATGTCACTATGTAGCACAGAACTGTAATTAAAGAGGAATACTGGCAGTGCCTGTAATCCCAACACCTTGTGAGGCGGAGTCAGGCAGATTATTCAGATTACTTGAGCCCAGGGTTTTGAGACCAGCTTGGGCAACATGGCAAAACCCCATCTCTACAAAAAAATACAAAAATTAGCCAGGCATGGTGGCATGCACCTGTAGTCCCAGCTCCTCAGGAGGCTGAGGGGGGAGGATGGCTTGAGCCCAGGAAGATTGAGTCTGCAGTGAGTTGTGATTGTGCCATTGCACAATCCACGCACCTCAGCCTCCCAAAGTGCTGGGTTTATAGGTGTGAGTTATCACGCCCAGCTGGGAGGCACTTTTCTAAGTACTACTTTACATGTGTTAACTCATTTCATCTTCAAAACAGCTGAGTGATACCACAAATGTCATCATTCCCATTTTACAGATGCAAAAACTGAGACATGCAGTAGCTATCTAATTTAACCAGAGTCACACAGCTAGTAAAGATTAGAGCCAGGATTTGAATGTAGGCAGTCTGACTCCAGAACCTGTGCTCTTAACCGCTACCAGACAAAAATCTATTAAGAGGGGATGTATAATTTGAAAAAGTGCCTTTTATTTTTCCCTTGCCTTTGCATCAAGCTTTTTGATACATTCTCTTCCTGCTTTGAAAAGTGCTATATTACTAGAAGTTAATGGTAGCAGTTGCCAATATAATATTCTCATTTTGTCAGATGATAATTTATAGGACCTGTTTTTCCTGTTTCTGAAACAGGCTCTGAGGTAGGGGGTTCCCAGATGCCCCATAAACTCTTACAGACTAATCAAGTTGTTCAATCTCTCAGAAGTCACAGCCGAAGGTATAAACAATAATCTCCTACTTGTAATGTGCGTCTGATTCCTATTCAAGCATTACTTCTGCTATGGGAACCATTGGGTTTCTATACCTCTTTACAGAGGCAAGGCTGAGCTGTTGCCCAGGCCGAGTGCAGTGGCGTGATCACAGCCCACTGCAGCCTTGACCTCCTGGGCTCAAGCCACCCTCCCATCTCAGCCTTCTGAGTAGCTGGGACTATAGGCGCATGCCACCACAGCTGGCTAATTTTTTATTTTTTTGCAAAAAATGGGTCTGAATTTGTTGCCCAGACTAGTCTCAAATTCCGGGACTCATGCACTCCTCCTGCCTTGGCCTCCCAAAGTGCTGGAATTACAGGCACAAGCGGCCCCACCCAGCCGGTTTCTGCATGTCAGTTTTCCTGATGGCTAAGGTGGAATTTGGTTATAGCGGGGACTACAGTTGACACGCAGTAGGTGCTTAATATATATTTGCTTAATAAATGTGGTAAATTGGAACTTATTGACTTTGGGGTAATAAGGGTGTCAAGGTAACTTTTTTCCCTTATGGTACTGGGCTCTGACAGTAAATAGCTAGTCATATTTGATCCATGCCCCTCCCATTACTGAGGGATTTGTGCTTCCAGTAACTGGGCAAACAAAAATCACAGCATCTCCTCAAATGCATTGTACTCCTGAGCAAAAAAAGTTGTGGTTTTTTTTTGTTGTTGTTTGTTTGTTTTTTTTCTTTTTTTTTTTAAATAGACAGGGTTTCACCCTGTTAGCCAGGATGGTCTCGATCTCCTGATCTCATGATCTACCTGCCTCAGCCTCCCAAAGTGCTGGGATTGCAGGCATGAGCCACCGCGCCTGGCATGGTAAAAATCTTTTACAAGAAAAACTGTAGTTATTATTTAGCCAAACGCTATGTTTCCAAGCAGATTTCCTTCCACGTCTCTTATTCCTCATTCAAAGCATTGCCAGTCCAATGAGGACACAGAACATGAATCGCCCAATAGTTGATTTGCTCTGTAGATAAGGATATAGGCTTTTGTGTCTAAGGAGACCGCTCAGATTATTGTGTACAAGCACAGAGAGTTCCTTGCTTGGCTTATTTACCACGTGTTTTAATTAGCTGCCAGGCCTCTTACAGCAGTCACTGTTCCAAAGATAGAGAGATTTGATCTTGTTTAGGTGATGGCTTAAGTAAGAGCTTTGTCATCAGGTCTGCACTTTTCTTCTTTCATTTCTGCTCAGAGACTGAGCTCTGTAACACAATTCAGTGAAACCGGCCTCATTCCAGCAGAGAAGTAGCCCTAGAGACAGAGTGCTAGACTGTGGGTGCCCCAAGGCCAAGAACTTTGTCTTACTGTGTTTGCACCTTCTATGCCTGGAGTAGTGCCTGGCATACAGGAGACGCTTAATAAATGTTGGTTGAAATATTCTGCTGAGGCCCATTCAGAAGTCCTGTAAACCCTCCCTTTCACCTCCCACATATTGTCTCCAAATCCTATGGAGTCTATGCAGAGGTGATACTCAAAGTATTAAGCCGACATTACAGCATGGGCTTCGACCAATCAGCCACTGAGCTGCAGCAGGAACCCACAGGACTCCTCTTGCGATAGACATTGACTCCTTAGCTTCTACTTCCCTCAGGGGACCTAGGGAAAGGACACTTGAGAAAGGGGCTTTAGGGGTTGGAGCCCTGGCTACTTTCTAGTTGGAATGAAAGTACTTAAATATTTTGACAATGGTACAGCTAAGCTAGTTCATATCAGCTGACTGTATCTGTTTTAAATCCCTCAAAGCCATCCAAAACAATGTGGCCAGATGCTTCTTTTTTTCCCAAAAATGGAAATATTATTGCTTTTACCCCCAGAGAAACATGATTACTGTGAAAATATTTAAAAATTAAAGTGAGCTGGGAAGATAGTAGCTGCAGCATAGTTTTTGAAATTTCTTTGAATTCCTAAATAAAAACAGATAGAACAACTAGATGGCCAAATAAAAAAAACCCATGAACACATTTACAGCAAAACTTGGTGAGAAGATATCCCTGCACACTCCCAAATCCACAAAGACCTGCACAGTACTAGCATCTGTGCACGAGGAAGCAGAGGGGATTTCTCTGGGACTTCTGCTGGGTCTAAGAACAAGAGAATCCCCAAATAGTCAACAGTCATTTGCTGGAAATCATGGCAGGCATGGCAGGCCAAGCCGAGGACACCATTTGTAACTGGGAAGAGATTTGCCATCTTCAACAGCAGGTGAGTGGAACGGGTTTACTCTAAAAAATTGAAGGCGCTGGATCAGTCTAGCCCTAAGAACTATCAAAACTGTCCAGCCAGGTATCCCTTTCAGGATAGAATTCTACCCTGAAGAGAAACAATGCAAGTAGGCAGTAGAGAATGTGGGGCGGGGGTGGGGGGTGGGGTGGGGGCGGGGGCAGAAAACAGATGTAAGTGGCAAAAAGAAAGAGGACCAGAAAATCTCAGAAAACAAGCTGCAATATATTTTTAAGCTTCTTATAAAAATCTCAGAAAAGAGAGTTCCATGAAATTAGAAATATTACCTTGGGTCACACTTCTTAAGTTTCAGGAAATGAGTTTTACATAAAAAAAATAAGCAATAAAAAGTCTCAAGACTAAATCCCACACAAAGTATTTTAAAAATAAAAGAGGCTGGGTGTAGTGGCTCATGCCTGTAATCCTAGCACTTTGGGAGACCAAGGTGAAAGGATCACTTGAGGCCAGAAGTTCAAGATCAGCCTGGGCAACATAGGCCTTGGTTCTGAAAAATAAATAAAAGCTATATGGAACAAAACTACATCCATTCAGACAAAACCACACAGCAAGATATATCTACAGAATAGATCGAAAGGATGACCTTTTATTTAAAAGCCACTAAAAGATATTAAGAGAATGACAGAAAAAATAACATACATCAAATTAGAAAAAATAATTTTAAATGAGGCTATAGACTTCAAGAAAGAATTAGGAATAAAAGAAATGAAGACTAAACTTTGTGAAAGAAGACTAAACTGAAAACTAAAGACAAATAAATCCAACAGAAAAACAGACTGTGGACCGCGTGTGGTGGCTCACATCTGTAATCCCAGCACTTTGGGAGGCCAAGGTGGATGGATCACTTGAACTCAGGAGTTCAACACCAGCTTGGCCAACATGGTGAAACCCCAACTCTTCTAAAAATACAAAAATTAGCTGGGTGTGGCGGTGCACGCCTGTAGTCTCAGCTACAGCTACTCAGGTGGCTGAGGCAGGAGAATTGCTGGAACCTGGGAGGCGGAGGTTGCACTGAGCTGAGATCATGCCACTGAACTCCAGCCTGGGCAACAGAGTGAAAAAGGAAAAAAATAAAGTGAAAAGACAGAGTTTTTTTAAATCAAAAAGAAATTAAGAAAGAAATCTTGTTAATACCAAGTGAAAGTGATAGATACTGAAGATAGGAGAAGATGATCCAACACACAGATAACAGGAATCCCTGAGGACAAAAACTAAAGGAAGACAACAATGCATACTAAAATTATAAATTAAAAAACGATTTTTTCCCTGAAGCTGAGAAAAGGATCTGAAGCTACATATGAATGAACATGCCGCACACTGGAGAAGATCATGCTGAAACTAATAGCACTTAGACACATTTCAATAAAATTACTGTGCTTTAAAGAAGAAAAAAACGTCTAAACAAAAACAGTGAGGCAAAAAATTATATCAATACCAGAATTTTTGAGAGCAATGATTTATCCCACGAGAAAATTAAATAACATATTTAATATATTTAAGATACTCAAGAAATATATCTTAAAATGTTTGAGATACTTACGAAAAAAGAGACCAGGCATGGTGGCTCACAGCTAGAATCCCAGCACTTTAGGAGGCCGAAGTGGGTGGATCACAATGTCCAGAGATCCTGGCCAACCTGGTGAAACCCTGTCTCTACTAAAAATACAGAAATTAGCTGGGCATGGTGGTGAGTGCCTGTAGTCCCAGCTACTCAGGAGGCTGAGGCAGAAGCATTGCATGAATCTGGGAGCAGAGGTTACAGTGAACCAATATTGTGCCATTGCACTCCAGCCTGGTGACAGAGCAAGACTTCATCTCAAATAAAAAAAAAGAAAATGTGAGCCAAGAACTTTATATTCAGTAATTTTTTTCATATCTTCTGTCATTCACTTAATATCTTTTAGTGGCTTTTGTTATTTATTTATTTATTTTTTTGAGACAGAGTTTCACTCATGTTTCCTAGGCTGGAGTGCAATAATGGGATCTCGGCTCACTGCAGCCTCTGCCTGCTGGGTTCATGCAATTCTCCTGCCTCAGCCTCCCAAGTAGCTGGGATCACAGGCATGCGCCACCACGCCTAATTTTGTATTTTTAGTAGACACGGGCCTTCTCCATGTTGGTCAAGCTGGTCTCAAACTCTTGACCTCAGATGATCCACCTGCCTGGGTCTCCCAAAGTGATGGGATTACAGGTGTGAGCCACTGTGCCCAGCCTAGTGGCTTTTAAATAAAAGGTAATGGTTTCATTCCATTCTGTAGTCTTTTAAGCACTTGGTGACTGTTATCAATAGACAAACTGTTATCAGCATGTAAGAACTTAAGAAATACTGTTTCCATTAACAGTTCCAGAGGATTCTGCTTGAGAATAAGATTCACCAAAGAGAAACTGGTGGTGAGAATTAGAAATACAGTTGTTTTTAAATTAAGACTATATGACTGTTAAAAAAGGATATCATGTAATGGGTAAACGATCAGATAATGTAATATAGTGGAACTATTAAGGCCAAGTACAGTGGCTCATGTCAGTAATTCCAGCATTTTGGGAGCTGAGGTGGGAGGATCACTTGAGGCCAGGCGCTTGAGACTGCAGTGAGCTATGATCATGCCGCTGCGCTCCAGCTTGGGTGACAGAGTAAGACTCTGTTGCTAAAACCAAAAAAATGAATTAAAATTTAAAAATGAGGCATCAGAATAGAGAGACTAAATACAAAAATGTTCTTAAACGTTCTTAGTAGTAATATTTAGTGCGTTAGTATTGCCATTCTGAAAGAGTTGTGTGGTAAGTAGATAAGTAATTATAGGATATTCTACTTCTATCATCACTTGTGTTCTTAAGAGCCAGGAGTCTCATTTGGAGGAAGATATAATACAGAAGGGGCAAAATAAAAACAAGCATGACTTGGAATTGGAGCTATTAGTATGATATATATCATATAATACTAGCTAGAGAGAGTATATAGTTTATATTCTCTACCTATACAGATAGTCTTATAGTTTAGCTGTGTCCCCTGAAGAGGCCTAACATTTCTGACCAAGTCAGCAGCCAGGAGCATTCCTAGTATCAAGATTGTGGCCTTGAAACACTATTTACCACTAAAAGAAAGGATGACTTCCTGGAAAAATTGATAATTTTCAGAGAAATTGTTGATGTCCATCTGGGACAGATAATGTACAAGATGCGACCAGAGCATTTTGTCATACTCAGTAGCAAGAAAAATATCAAACACATCTAGGTACGTGGAGAAAAAAAACCCTGAGAAGCCAAATTGAAGGGGCTCTTAATGGCCAAAAGCAGAACAATTTGAGTTTTCAGGAAAGTTAATAATTGTAATTGATTAAAATTGATCAAAAAGGTTTAAATTTGTGAATTCATATGAATATTTTAAAAGATTGGTCACCTTCAGAGGATGATAGGGAACCAATTCATTATCTTGAAAACTGGGAAATAAATGCATAGAATTAAACTTTTATCTTGCCTTTTCTGTAAACTATAATACTATTTAGGCAATAGGGAAAATTGCCTCTTTATAAAAGCATTTTGATTAATGAGTGAAAAAGATATGCAGAATTAGAAATCTTTATTTTACAATCCTTAAAAAGTGAATGGATTTGCATAGAGGTGTGTATGGTATTCTCTGATAGTAGTTTGTATTTCTGTGGGATCAGTGTTGATATCCCCTTTATAATTTTTTATTGTGTCTATCTGATTTTTCTCTCTTTTCTTCTTAAGCAGTCTATTTTGTTAATCTTTTCAAAACATTGGTTCCTGGATTCGTTCATTTTTTGAAGGGTTTTTCGTGTGTCTATCTCCTTCAGTTCTGCTCTGATCTTAGTCATCTCTTATCTTCCGCTAGCTTTTGAATTTGTTTGCTCCTGCTTCTCTAGTTCTTTTAATTGTGATGTTAGGGTGTCGGTTTTAATCTTTCCTGCTTTCTCCTGTGGGCATTTAGTGCTATAAATTTCCCTCTAAACACTGCTTCAGCTGTGCCCCAGAGATTCTGGTACATTGTGTCTTTTTTCTCATTGGTTTCAAATAACTTATTTATTTCTGCCTTAATTTCATTATTTCCCCAGTAGTCATTCAGGAGCAGGTTGTTCAGTTTCCATGTAGTTGTGAAGTTTTGAGTGAGTTTCTTAATCCTGATTTCTAATTTGATTGCACTGTGGTCTGAGAGACTGTTTATTATGATTTCTGTTCTTTTGCATTTGCTGAGGAGTGTTTTACTTCCAATTATGTGTCAATTTTAGAGTAAGTGTGATGTGGTGCTGAGAAGAATGTATATTCTGTTGTTTTGGGGTGGAGAGTTCTGTAGATGTCTGTTAGGTCCACTTGGTCCAGAGCTGAGTTTAAGTCCTGGATATCCTTGTTAATTTTCTGTCTTGTTGATCTGTCCAATATTGACAGTGAGGTGTTAAAGTCTCCCATTATTATTGTGTGGGAGTCTAAGTCTCTTTGTTGGCCTTTAAGAACTTGCTTTATGAATCTGGGTGTTCCTGTATGGGGTGAATTTATATTGAGGATAGTTACCTCTTCTTGTTGCTTTGATCCCTTTTCCATTACGTGATGCCCTTCTTTTTCTTTTTTGATCTTTGTTGGTTTAAAGTCTGTTTTATCAGCAACTAGGATTGCAACCCCTGCTTTTTTTTTTTT
>NW_016107333.1:12560483-12592264 GCF_001604975.1 Cebus imitator | reverse complement strand
GTCTTGCTCTGTCACCTAGGCTAGAGTGCAGTGGCGCAATCTTGGCTCACTGCAACCTCTGCCTCCCACGTTCAAGCAATTCTCCTGCCTCAGCCTCCCAAGTAGCTGGGACTGCAGGCACATGCTGCCACAGCCAGCTAATTTGTTTTTGTATTTTAACAGAGACAGGGTTTCACCATATTGCCCAGGGTGGTCTTGACTCCTGAACTCAGACAATCCTCCTGCCTCAGCCTCCCAAAGTGCTAGGATTATAGATGTGAGCCACCGTGCCTGGCCTTTTTTTTTTTTTTTAAATATGTATAATATGTAGGTTTCACCTAAATGAGATTATACTACAGATGCAATTTTAAATTAAACTTTTCACTCAGCAGTATGCCGTGGATATCTTTCCATGCTGAATTATACAAAGCAGCCATATTCATTTATGATTAAAAAGTAATTACTCTTAAATAAAAATGCTATCTGTTCCTTAAAAAAAGTTTTAAGCAATACAGAAAAGGACAAAAAAGAAAAGCAGCACATTTCTCAAAATCTCACCACCCAGTAATGAATATGAACACAATACAAAAAGCCTCTCTACTTACATGTAAAGGTAGAAGATGAGAGAGTTTTATGGCTACAAAGATTATTTTAATTATTAAATTAAAGTTTGTTTTATTTTAACACAATAAAAAAATCTGTAATTGAACTAAAGTAATTCAGTTTCAGATAACTTTTCTTTCCCCATCATGGGAGAAGTTACTAAGATATGCCTGAGTTTAAGAAAAAACTGCAGAAATGATTAAGAGTTTAAGTATTTCTTTTCTGTTTCAATTTTGGATGATCTCAATTGGTTCCCTGCAGATAGAAGATGAAGTAATTAGCACTCATACTTCCTTTCACACTCCTGTACCTCCTGATTTTAAAATCTTCCTATTATTTTTACTTTGTCAAGATTGGTAACATTTTCAATTTGTTCCATGGCTAGAATTCCATCAGTTGTTTAATCGTAGTTCTCTATGTAAATTCTTAACTGCCTACCATCAGCAGTTTTACCTTTTACCTTGGGGTCTTCTGTTCCTGATTTTTTTTTTCCATTCATCTCCTGCTCCTGCTTGGCTGGATTTTTTTTTTCCCCAAGAAGGACTTGTGTGTTTTACTCCCTGAGTTCTTTTATGCTTGAGAATATCTGCAGATGGTTATGTGTAACTTTCTTAGTTATTCTCTCTCCAAGCCAGGTAGACTGTGTGTTTGTGTGTGTGTGTGTTTGTGTTTGTGTGTGTGTGTGTGTGTGTGTGGTTTTGTTTTTAGAGACAGGGTCTCACTCTGTCACCTAGGCTGGAGTGCCCTGGTGTGATCATGACTCACTGCAGCCTCAACCTCCTGGGCTCAAGCAATCCTCCCACCTCAGCCTCCCAAGTGGCAAGAACTACAGGCGTGTCCCACCATGCCTAGCTAATTAAAAAAATATATTTTTTTTGTCGAGACCAGAGTCTAGCTGTGTTGTCCAGGCTGATGACATTGTCTTCTGGCTTGAGATGTTTTGGGCATGTTTGTATCCATTTCTTTTCCACCCCCACCAACCCCCATCTTCATGGATGATTTGCCTTTTTCTGCCTAGATATCCAAATAAATATTTTCTCTTGAAAACTGTTAACTTAACCAGACTATGTTTTGATGTCTGTTCAAAGTATATATTTATACTGGCATACAGTGTAAATTTTCCTCTGCAGATTCAGTTCTTTCTTCATTTTAGAAAAATTGTTCCTGAATTGAGTGTCTAAATGCGTATTTTGTTACATTTATTGGATTATCTACATCAATTAGGGACATCAACTATCTTATGTTTGATTTTCTCTTGGTTCTCTTATTATCTTATTATCCTCTCCCTAATTGCTTTACCCCCTCTTTACGCAAATTATGTTATTTGCGTAATTATCACAAGCCTTTTACTATCCATTAATTTAATTTTCAATCATGTCTTTCCTGTTACTTGGCATTTCTAATTTATATATTAGATCTATAATGGCATTGTTTCAGTTTTTGATTCATTTCTTTAGCTCTGATACCTTTTTGGTCTCTCTTGGTCATTTTTTATCTCAATTTTAAGGTCTAATTTACCCAGGTTCATATTCTGAAGGCATTTGTAGTGCAAAGCACTACCTGGGGGATATGTTTCATGGACTTATGTTTTATTCCATACTGGTTTCTTTCCAGCATATACATTATCTTCCTTCCTCCCCACTCCACCCTTTTTTGACTGTACCACATTTACATGGTCTTCTTTTCATCTCAATCTTGTTTCATAGGAGCTCCTCCAACCAGATCTTTTTGTAACAGTTACATAGTGTGAATGAAGTCTGCTTGGCCCCTGTCTCACTTTATCTCAGATAAGTTTGTTAACCTCTCTCTTTGAGCTACAGTTTTTCTTCATTATATCAGGTATTAGGAAGAGGAGAATCTGTGATCATGATTTAGTCTGTTATCTTGACCTGAAATTATTAGGATGATATTTTAAAATGCAAATCTCATCCTAATGCCATATCTTGCTTAAAACTCTTCAGTGGGTTTTTAAAGCTTTTAGGAAAAAGGTCTAAACTTCTTTCCTCACATCCAAGATCCTGTATTATTTGGCTTACCTCCCTTTCTAACCTAAGGTCTCCCATCACTCTCTACCACATTTGCTAACGGCTCACAGGAGGCTTTTTCTGGGCCTAGATTAGAACTCAGAGCCCTTCTCAACACAGGGCTTCAGGTAGCCTATTGGCCATCTGGACTCTAGTTAAATTCCATTTGTCTTTCAAAACTTAGTTCCAATGTAACCAAAATGGAACTGATGAGGAACCAAGGTTAAGACTAGGATGGCGACGGTGGAAATGGAAAGGGAGAAACAGTGTCTATATCCACTGCCAGA
Source organism: Cebus imitator (assembly GCF_001604975.1). Classification (NCBI taxonomy): domain Eukaryota; kingdom Metazoa; phylum Chordata; class Mammalia; order Primates; family Cebidae; genus Cebus; species Cebus imitator. Next base: position 12,589,371 of record NW_016107333.1, on the reverse strand, counting down.
ACTGGAAAGATATAACCTTTATAACTATATAGCTAGATGATCATACTTAGTCATAATTGTCTTTTCCAGTATGGTGTAATGGGTTTTAAACCCAGACCACCTGGGCTCAAGACTTAGCTCTGTATGACTTGCTATCTGTATGACTTTGGGGTGACATTATGTAATCTTTACGTGCCTATTTCCCTATGAGAATTAATTAATGTGTGTAAAGCTTTCACTAAAAATATGCTCAAAAATGTTACTGTTTTTTATTAAAAGGCACCATCGCGAACAACAATAATGGTCCCGTACCACCCACAATGAATACCTGATAACCTGGGAGCTGTCCATGGTGCTAAAATAGTGCTCCCCATCACATGACAATGTCCCCACAGTTCGTCATATTTTTAGCCCCATATAGGGTAAATCCCTAGTTACATCTTTCCAGCTTTAGCAGTAGATGTAGAAACTGTTTCTCCCTTTCCATTTTCACAACCACCATCCTAATCTTGACCTCGGTTCCCTCATCAGCTCCATTTTGTGTGACTGAGGTTAGCCTTCTAACTTGTCTTTGTAACTCTGGACCATTTAATCTACCATGATCACATTCTCATCCTCCAAATACTTCTTAATATGAAGTCATATCCCTACTTACTAACTCAAGGGAATTTCAAAGGAGTATTTTATTTTATTTTTGAGATGGAGTCTTGCTCTGTCACTCAGGCTTGAGTGCAGTGGCTCAATCTCGGCTCACTGCAGTCTCAACCTCCCTGGGCGCAGGTGATCCTCCTGTTTGAGCCTCCCAAGTAGCTGGGATTACAGGTGCGTGCCACCATGCCTGGCTAATTTTTGTATTTTTTTTTTTTTTTTTTTTTTTTTTTTTGGTTTCCATTTGCTTGGTAAATATTTCTCCGTCCCTTTAATTTGAGCCTACGTGTGTCTTTGCACATGAGATGGGTCTCCTGAATACAGCGCACTGATGGGTCTTAACTGTTTACCCAATTTGCCAGTCTGTGTGTCTTTTAATTGGGGTATTTAGCCCATTTACATTTAAGACCGATATTGTTTTGTGTGAATTTTATCCTGCCATTATGATGCTAGCTGGTTATTTTGCCCGTTAGTTGATGCAGTTTCTTCATAGTGTCCATGGTCTTTGCAATTTGGTATGGTTTTGCAGTGGCTGGTTTGGGTTTTTCCTTTCCATATTTAGTGCTTCCTTTAGGAGCTCTTGTAAGGCAGGCCTGGTGGTGACAAAATCTCTCAGCATTTCCTTGTAGCTGGGACCACAGGCACATACCACCACACCTGGTTAATTAATTTTTTTGTAGAGACAGGACCTTGCGCTGTTACCCAGTCTGGTCTAACACTGCTGGCTTCAAGTGATCCTCTCACCTCAGTCCTCCAAAGTGTGTCATTATAGGCGTGAGCCACCATTCCTGGCCATCTCTCTCTTTTTTTTTTTTTTTTGGAGATGGAGTCTTGCTCTGTCACCTAGGCTAGAGTGCAGTGGCGCAATCTTGGCTCACTGCAACCTCTGCCTCCCACGTTCAAGCAATTCTCCTGCCTCAGCCNACGCCACCATGCCCAGCTGAATTTTTGTATTTGTAGTAGAGACGGGGTTTCACCATGTTGACCAGGATGGTCTCGATCTCTTGACCTCGTGATCCACCCGCCTCAGCCTCCCAAAGTCCTGGGATTACAGGCTTGAGCCACCGCGCCCGGCCAATTTTTGTATTTTTTTATAGAGATGGAGTTGCACTATGTTTCCCAGGCCAGTTTTGAACTCCTGGGCTCAATCGAAGGAGTAGAAACACTGTAAATAGCAACATGAGGGGATAGTTAAATGATAATATATCACTGAGAATGTGTATATTGAGCAGCCAATAAAGGTAATTATTAATGCTATGTAAAAATATAGAAAACATTAATCAAGGGAAAACAGTAGACTATAATATGGTTTGAACATCATTCATTCATTTATTAAATATGTACCAGGCACTCCTGTTTTGGGGTAGGCCATGGAGATGTCAGAATTAAGATAGTCCCTTCCTTAAAGGAGTTAGGGGCTAGCAGGAGAGGTAGCTGTGTTAACAAATTGCAGATGGACATGCATTTGGACGAAGACTACAAAGGAGCATGGAATTAAATATGTAAGTAGCCCTAGGGGTGCACGTCTGGGTGAATTTTGTCTTTTTAAATACCCATTAGGGGGTGAACTACGGCACAGGGCCTTAGAGGAAAGAAGAGAACTAAATTCCTATGACAAAGGCAACACACAGCTCTAGGTAAGTTCTTTCCCACTCTACCCTGCATTTTCAGGCCACAAAAAGAAGAAAAAGAAAGATCAATAGAATCACAGAAAGAAGAAAAAAAGATCAATAGAATGTCCAGGCCTTGGCAAGAGCAAGAAAAGAAATAGCATAGCAACCATTCAGATCTTTTACAGCAAAATAAAGGACTCAGAATATCCTTAAGTGACTGTGATATTGCAATAAAAAATAAAAATTAAAAAGTCACATATCCCAGGGTTCCCTTATAATGGTTTGACTGCCACCACCATTACATTGTGGCTTATTCCACTGTACCCTTTGAATAATATTCTTGCTGGGCATGGCAGCTCATGCCTGTAATCTCAGCGCTTTGGGAGGGCTAGGTGGGAGCATTTCTTGAGGCTAGGAGTTTGAGACCAGCCTGGGGAACATAACAAGACCCTATGTCTACAAAACAAACAAACAAAAAATTGTAGAGGTGGGTGTGGCAGCATGTACCTGTAGTCCCAGCTACTTGAGAGGCTGAAAAAAGAATATTCTTCACTCTTCACATTCAAGTCTTGTATTTTTTTCAAGCTAATGACTCATCTCCTTTAAGAATTCTTTCTTAACTAATGTGATTTTATTTCTAGTATAAATATTTGAAAGTCAGTTTTAATGGATATAAAATTCTTGGCTCACATTTTCACCACTTTGAAGAAATTCCAGAGAGAGAAGAGTCTGTGTGGTACATTAATATCCACCTATCACAGGTTAATCTCGGGTCTGGAGTCAGATTGGGGTAGATGTCTGTCACTAATTAAACATGCAGCCTTTGGCAAATTGTTTCATCGAGATAAATGTTAGTTTCATAGTCTATAAAATGGAGAAGATACAACAATTTTGCAGAGTTTTGTGAGGATGAAACAGACTGATATATGGTTTTTCACGATGCCTGGAACATATAAAATAACTCAATGCATGTAGCTGTGATACATGCTTCCTTGAAATTATTCTTTATCTTTCTCAGGGAACTATGGATTTATTTAATCAATAATGTATATCCTGCCCCCCCCACCCATAGTAGGTATTTAATAGATACCTTATGAAGGATTCAAATTTAGGAACATGGTAAAGAGAAACAACATTTAATTACTAATGCTTTTCTAAATGGAGGATGGTAGAAATTATGCTAATTGGTAAGATTTCTTATCTACAAAAAGCAGAATAAATTATCATTTTTCTTTTACTATTTATGTAAAATTGTAAACTAGTTTCTTTTTGTTCAATTTTATATCAAATGCCTATCTACCTTCATAGGTAATGAAAGAAGTAAGCTTTACCTCCTGATGTTAGTATGCTTCCTACTGTCTATGAATCCAGCCTGTGGATCAACAAGGTTAAATAGGCCTGGTGTGGTAGCTCACACTTTTAATCCCAGCACTTTGGGAGGCTGAGGTGGGCGGATCACCTGAGGTTGGGAGTTCAAGACCAGCCTGGGCAATATGGTGAAATTCTATCTCTACTAAACATATAAAAAATTAGCTGGTCGGGGTGGCAGACATCTGTAATCCCAGCTACTTGGGAGACTGTGGCAGGAGGATCGATTGAACCCAGGAGGTGGAGGTTGCAGTGAGCGGAGATTGAGCCACTGGTCTTCAGACTGGGCCCAACAGAGTGAGACTCCACCTCAAAAACAAAAGCAAAAAAACATTATTTCGATCAGATATCACATTTGCAGAGCAAAGAGTATTAGTTAGAAGGAGCAGAAAGAGGTGATGTTGTGGAAGGCAGCACAAGCAGTGTTAAACAAGGGGTTGTGGTGAGATTACACAAACCAATGAAGTGGCTAACACTGTTCCCCCAGGTTAAGATTTCTTACCATGCTGAGCAAGAATACTGAGATGCTAATACTCACATAGTAATATTCTAAATTTTGAGCTTTACTTCTGGCTAGGCCTTTAATGCATCTATTTAGTCCAAGTTTTCATTTTACAGATGAGGAAGCTAAGGCTCAGAGATGTCAAGTGACTAATCTGACTTATGACAAAAGCTCATGTTTTTACTTCCAGGAACACCTTTACTCAGCTGCACCTTTTCTATGAAGCAGAGGAGGGCAATATTGCATGGGCATTCAGTGAGTGGGCTATCATGTCAGACTGCCTGAGTTGAAATCCAGGCTGTGCCACTAACAAGCTGTGTGATCTTGGGTAAATTACCTACCCTCTCTGAGCTGGAGTATCTGCCTCTGAAAAACCATAATATCACAGTACATACTTCATAGAGTTGTGTGGATTGAAATGATAACACAAGTATGGCTCGTAAGTACACTTACTAACATTCTTATTTTCTCAAAGGCAAAAACATAAAAGCTCAATCAGAAGAGATTTATATCCAGGGAGGAAAAACCCCACTGTATACAGATCATAAGATAAAGTAAAAAAGGGACGAAGCAAGTATCGTTGATTGTCGTTTCTTACACTTCCCCCTAACACATCAGTCACTCCTCCTCCCCTTATGTGTGCTGATAGATACCAAAGAGAAATCCAGATGAAATGTTTTTATTCATTAGATCATTAAGGTACTTTGTGTAATACTATGGTCTCTATAGTGCTGCTGACAATCAACGTTAGAAAATTATAAAGGTATTTCTTTGACAGTGGTGATCTGCCAGAATAATTGGCATAAAGGCAATGCCAAAGCTGAAACACTCAGGAGAAGTGTTTACCCGGCACCAGCCTTTGCATTCCCACTGCTGTCTGCCTGCATACCTGTCACAGCCGCTTTGAAAATACAAGCGTCCTTGGATGCTTTTCAAAGGATTCTTTGACAAACAAGAGATATTTTTTCCACACAAAATTCAGGCTGCCTTGAGTTAGTTCCGTGCTATTCGATTTACTTTGTTCAGCAGTCGAAGCAGAATGGAATCAGATTTCTTCCTGAAAGACCTTTCCACATCATGCCATCCTGTTCTTGTGGATTTAGATCCTGCCTTCTGGGCTCAAGGGTATGCAGTGTTTTCATGATTAGGGGAATATGTCTTTTCCCCGTTCTCATCTTTTTCCCCCCAGAAGCATTAGCATTTGGGGATGGGCTTCCCGCGTTGTTTGGAAAAGTTGGGGTGAGGTATGGAGGTCGATTGTGAAAAGAAAGCTGTGCACGCAGGGGACTGCTAGGAAAACCCACAGGTTTCGCTGGAATGAGGATGCAGACCCCTTCCCCGCCGAGCTTCTTCACCTGAATGAGACCAGGCCGTATCTGTTCCACGGTGTTTCCTCCAACCCGTGGAGGAAACACGGGTAGACCTGCTGTTTACCACTCTTAACTCTCTTCCCGCCCCTCCCCGCAAAGCTTTATGAATGCTCAGGACTTTCAAACAACAATCGCAGATTCCAAGGAATAGAAAAGGGCCGGCGCGGGGGCTCACGCCTCTCATTCCAGCACTTTGAGAGGCCGTGGCGGGAGGATCGCTTGAGGTCAGGAGTTCGAGACCAGCCTAGGCAAAATGGCAAGTCACCCGTCTCTACAAAAGAATAAAAATACAAAAATTAGCCAGGTGTAGTCAAGCGTGCGCCTGTGGTCCCAGCTACTGGGGAGGCTGAGGCGGGAGGATCGCTTGAGCCTGGGAGTTCCAAGCTGCAGTGAGCCGAGATCGCCCCGCTGCGCCCAGCCAGGGGGGACAGAGAGAGACCCTGTCTGAAAAATTAAAAAGAAAACGAAAAGAGTGGGAACGGACATTAGCGGGCCACATTTCCTTCCCATGGGGAGAACTGTAAGGCGATACTTTTAAGACGGTGAGAATTGCGGTCTGCACTCTCCGCCAATCCCCTCTTGCTCTTCAAACTTGGGGTCCCCGCAGAGTGGGCCCAGCGTTCAGCCCCAAGCTTCTCCGGCTCAGTTCTGGGGGCTGCGGGGCCGGCATCGGAGACCCGCTCCGCTCCGGGTCGGGCGGGAACTCGAGGAAGAGGAGAGGGGCGCAGCGGCCAGAGGAGGCTGGGACGCTGCGACGCTGGAAGAAGGGCCTCGGGGCCCGGGGCCTCCACCAGCTCGGCGCGTCTCGCCCTGCTCAGTGCAGCCGCAGCAGCCCGGGAGAGCCCCGGGGACCCCGCGGCCAGCGTGCCCCTGCCCCTCCCCCTGCCAGATCGGCGGCCGCGGCGCAGGCGTGTGCAGGCGGGGACAGCGCGGAGCTTCTGGCCGGCGGAGCGCCGCCGCCCGTCCAGCCCGCCTCGCGCTAGCGTCTCGGGGCCCGGCCCGGACGGCCCCGGCACCATGCGGAGGGTGAGTGCGCGGGGTCGGGGGGGGTCGGGCGAGAAGAGTGAGGGCGCTGCGGGGCCGGACGTCGGCGGGGAACCGGGGCGCCCCGGGGGGACTGGAGAGGTGAAGGGGCACCGCGGGGACCGCGAGTCCGCACTCTTCGCGGCAGCGTCTGCACGTCGGAACCCTGGGCTCGGGCCTGAGAGGTGGGCTGCGTCCGGCGCTCCGCCCCCGCGCCTGCGGACGAGCCACTTCCCGAGCGCCCTTCACGCCAGCCCGGCTGCCTTCTGCTGCCCAGCGCCCCGCTCCTTCCTCGGGAGCCCGGGCAGGTCTGCCGAGCGTCGGTGGGGCTCCCTCTGCGCACACCCCAGGGAAGGAGCCAGCCCTAGGTCCGGGCCAGGTGGGCGACCCGTGGAGACCGGGGCCGGGGTTGGGGGGCGGTGTGGCTCGCCTGAAAGGATGCTGCGCTCCGGCGTTTGGAAGGCGCGAGTCTCTCCAAGGCACCGCCCGCCGACGGCGCGCAGATCCTGGCCGGAGGCGCACTCTGGGGCTGCGGCTGCTGCTTCACCGGCAGGTGTCGGGGGCTTCGCGCTCAGCCCTACTCTCCAGCCAGGGCTGTCTGTGGAAAAAAGAAAAACAGGCTCAGCTAGAGGGGCTCTTCCACCTCCAGGGACAGCTTGGGGCACTGGTGCTGCTTGCTGTCAGCCCCCGAGAGCGCGCAGGCCCTAGTGCAGCTCGATCTTGCTTGTTGGGGGAAGTTAATTGACGCGAAGGTGTTGGCGACTTTGTTATCAGACCCTGAGTGCCGTTTGTGTTTTAACTTTGGAAATGGAAGGTACTTTAATCAAATACAGGATCTCGGCATTTAACAGTGTGGAAAACAGTACAGGAAACTTAAGGAAATCCTGTTAGGTACCCTCCTCGTTGTCCCAGACCTCCTAAGGCCAACCTGAAGACAGTTTAGGTACCCAGGAAGAGGTGGAGGGATGTTTTCTGAAGAGACAAGACTGAGAAGAAATGCTGGGGGAAATGCCCCAAAAACAAACCAAAAAAACGGAGTAAGACTCTCCCTCCAAAGCCGATGCATTGCTCTAGGTTAAGGCTGGGGGTTGGCTTGTTGTAAGGTATCTAATGCGCCAATTGCTTTGATCACCTGAGTGATCCTTTCGTAGATTTCTGCCTCTCAGCGGCTGGGTTGCTTCCAATGGAACTCGGGCCTCTTTTTTCTGGTGGTACCAGAATTAAGTGTTCTCTGTGTGTCTTGAGGAGGGCCTGTTTGTAGGGAGTACAGAGCAAATGTGAATTGGCCCTAGCTGCCCCTGGAGAGTCTCTCGGTGAGCTGACACCGAAATTTACCTGGCTTATACCTTTGGAGCTAGTCCAGACCTGCTCAGGTGTTTCTGGGGAGAATAGGATTCCAGCCAGGCTGGCCAGCTAGTTTGGCATGCAGCAGAAATGGAAACTGGCCATGGTGAGGTTACTTGTTTGAACTCAAAATTCAGGGGTCAGCAGCCTCCTTTTTTACCCTCAGTGGCCCAGAGTCATTAAATAAAGGAGCCTGAATGGGATCCGTAGGTCTAAGTAGTGCGCGTTAGAGAGAGAATCATGATTTGGAGATGGAGGGCATTGACCAGAGTATCTTAACGTGTGATCTGCCTCCGATCTGCCTTAGGATGAAGGAGATGGATGCTTGCTGAAAATGCAGATTCCTAGGCTCTGTTTCAAACTTAATGAGTCAGAATCCCTGAAACTGGAGCTCAGTAATGTGCATTTTAAATCCCCAGCTCGCACCTCCATGTGTATTAAGCACCTGCTATGTGCAGTTGCTGTTCTGAGCTCTAGGGATACTGTGAAGAACATGACAGATAAAGGCCGTGTTCTCTCGGAAGCCACATTCAAACTGAGAAATCAGATAATAAAGTAGTAAACAATTGTACAAATAATGTAATTTCAGATAGTGATGAGTGCTATGAATAAAATAGAGCAGGATGAGGTCATGAGGAATGAGTCGGGGGAGGGAAGCATTTTAGTTTGGGTGATCAGAAATGAAGACATTTCTAAGGGGTCGACATTTGAGCTGTGAACTACGTTATGAAAAGAAGCTGTGCGGAGGTTCAGGGAAAGACTGTTCCAGACTGAAGAGCTTTGAGGCACAGACTCTGGGTCAGGAACAGATGACATGGGGGCTGGGGCAGGGTGGAGTGTGTAGGGGGTGAGCGTGCAATGAGATGAGGCTGAGACAGGCCGGGGCCAAGTCCTCTAGGGCCTTGTTGGTCATGGTTAGAAATTTGGATTTTAGGCGGGGCACGGTGGGTCACACCTGTAATCCCAGCACTTTGGGAGGCCAAGGTGGGCAAATCACAAGGTCAGATCAAGACCATCCTGGCCAACATGGTGAAACTACGTCTCTACCAAAAATATAAAAATTAGCTGGGCATGGTGGCGCACACCTGTAGTCCCAGCTACTTGGGAGGCTGGGGCAGGAGAATCACTTAAACCTGGGAGATTGAGGTTGCAGTGAGCCGAGATCAAGTCACTGCACTCCAGCCTGGCGACAGAGCGAGACTTTGTCTGAAAAAAAAGATTAGTTTGTAGATCACTTGTGTGTGGAGGAGTTTTGGAGAGATGTAGAGAGATGGGGGTTGTATTTTGAGGTAGAGTCAACTGAGCTTACTGATGTGAGCAGAAGGGAGAGACAGGAATCCTCTTATGTACACCTAAGGCTGCTAATTGTTGGGGGTGGTGTGTGTGAGAAAGAGAAAGAAAGAGAGATGGAAGAAAGAAGGTGGTTAGCCTCTGTTAGAATACCCCAAAGACAATGAAAATGGCCGCCGTGAAGTGAACATTCACTGTGTACCTGGTACTGTGGTACATGCATTAGCAAGAGTCCTGTGAGAGGTAAATGCTGTCACCATTGAACAGATGGCAGTAACAAGCTCAGAAAGGTTGGGCATTGCTCCGCTCCACTCAGCTGAATGTTGGAGCTGGAATTTGTGCCCAGGTTTGCTGGGCTCCAAAGCCCTGGCTCTTGACATTACACTCTGTTGCCTACAAACTTCTTATTCCTGTCCCAGACCCTGTCTGCTTCTAGAGAAGTAGAGAATTTGGCAGTTTGGCAGATGCATGTGGCAACCCATCAACTGTGGCAGATCAGTAGCTGCAGAGCGTGAGAGTGTGCAGACACACTACTGGAATCCGACGTAATTACTTTCATTTGGTGTCCTTGAATGAAAGAGAAGGTCCGCAGGGAATGTACAGAGTAGGAGCACAGAAGATGCCCGGTATTTGGGTTGCTCTGAAGAGCAAAGCTGTGGTTTGAATGTTTGTGTCCTCTGCAGTTCATATGTTGAAACCCTAACCCTCAGGGGGATGGTATTAAGAGGTGGGTCTTTGGGAGGTGATCAGGTCACAAGGGCAGAACTCTCATGAATGGGAATAAGCTCTCTTTATAAGCTCTCTGGAGCCTTATAAAGAAGGCTCCAGAGAGCTACCTTGCCCCTTCCATGATGTGAGAAAACATAATCTCTGAACCAGAAAGTGGGCCTTCACCAGACACTGAATCTGCTGGAGGCTTGATCTTGGACTTTCCAGCCTCCAGAACTGTGAGAAATGCATTTTTTTTTTGTTTATAAGCCACCCAGTCATTGGAATTTGATTGTAGCAGCCCAAATAGACTCCAACCAAAGGCTGATGTGGTGTATGCTGTGCTGTCCAGTGCTTTGAACACCAGAGAACCCCATGGTTGGGTATTCTTTCGCCTCTTCACATAGCTAGCTCATATGTCCTTCTTTATTTTTGAATCCAAAATGAGCTCTTTCCATGTAAGCCAGGAGTTACAGAGGATTGGCTGCATTAAAAAATTATTTGTGTTAGCAAAAGTTAGAAAGCAGTTGTGGGAGAATAACTATAATGGTAGCTACTTTTTTTTTTTTGAAACAGGGTTTCACTCTGTCACCCAGGTGGCAGTGAGGTGGCACCATCACGGCTCACTGCAGCCTCTCCTTCCTGGGCTCAAGCGATCCTCCTGCCTTATTTTTTAATTTTCTGTAGAGATGAGGTCTCACTATGTTGCCAAGGCTGGTAGCTACTATTTATTGATTATTTCTGACAGCTATCTTCCTTCATTTTCATAACAACCTTTTAAGTTAAAAATCAATAGCTGATACATTTACACAGTATAAAATTCAAAAGCTATGCAAAGCTTACAATGAAAATGAGCCTTCCCATTCTATTGCGCAGCCAACTAGTTCCCTTTCCTAGAAGCAATTGATGTTAAACCCATTTCTTGTGTCCCTCTAGAAATAATCTATGCATATATAAGCAGTTATATATTTATACTTTTCATTTTAAAAGCACAAATGGTAGCATAGAAGTACACTCTTCTTCACCATGCATTTTTCTCTCATACATCAAGATCAGGATTTTTGTAGATTTATGAAGTTCTCTCTGTCTCTGTCTCTGTCTCTCTCTCTCTCTATATATATACACACACACACACACACACACATATATATTTTTCTTTTTTGAGAAAAAAAATTCTTTTTTCTTTTATCGAGACAGTTTCCCAGGCAGAAGTGCAGTGGTGCAATCCTACCTCACTGCAGCCCCAACCATCTGTGTCAAGTGACCCTCCCACCTCTGCCTCTGGAGTAGCTGGTACTACAGGTGCATGTCATTATACCAGGCTAATTTTTTTCATATTTGTAGAGATAGGGATCTCACTATGTTGCCCAGGTTGGTCTTGAACTCTCTTTGGCTCAAGGAATCCTCCCATATTGGCCTCCCAAAGTGCTAGGATTATAGGTGTGGTGCCACTGCACCCAGCCCCAAGTTCTCTTTACAGCTGTAAATGGGAAACCTTTATGTGAATATACGGGCATAACTAGGAGATATTATAGGTTTGATTCCAGACCGTCCCAATAAGGTGAATATCTAAAAGGTGAATCAAACAATTTTTTGTTTCATAGTGCATATAACAGTTATGTTCACACTACACTGTAGTCTATTAAGTATGCAATTGCATTATGTCTAAAAAAGCATACTGTATATATCTTAAATAAAAATACTTTATTACTAAAATTGCCAGCAATTGTCTGAGCTTTCAGTGAGTCATAATCTTTTTGCTGGTGGAGGTCTTGCCTCGGTGTTGAAGGCTACTGACTGACTAGAGTGGTGGTTGCTGAAGGTTGGGGTGGTTGTGGCAATTTCTTATGGAGCATAGAAGTACATTGATTGATGCTTCCTTTCATGAAAGACTTCTATGTGGCATGTGATGTTGTTTGACAGCATTTCTCCTATAGTAGAACTTCTTTCAAAATTAGAGTCAATCCTCTCAAATCCTGCCTGCGTTATCAACTAAAGTTACGTAAAATTCTAATTATTTGTTATTTCAACAATGTCACAGTATCTTCACCAGGAGTAGTTTCATCTCAAGAAACCACTTCTTTGCTCATCCATAAGAAGCCTCACCCATTCAAGTTTCATTATGAGATTGCAGCAATTCAGTCACATCTTCAGGCTCCGCTTCTAATTCTGGTTCTCTTGCTGTTTCCAGTACAGTTCCTTTCTCCACTGAAGTCTTGAACCTCTCAAAGTCATTCACAAGAGTTGGAATTATATTCCAAACTCCTGTTAATGTTGATATTTTAAATGTTCCTATTAAGAATGTTGTTAATGGCATGTAAAAATGGTGAATTCTTTTCATAAGGTTTTCAGTTTATTTTGCCACCAGGGGAATCACTATGGCAGCTCTAACATTACAAAATGTATTCTTAAGTCGTAAGACTTGAAAATTGAAATTGCTTCTTGTTCATGGCCTGAAGAATGGATGTTGTATTAGCAGGCACAAAACAACATTAATCTCCTTGGATACTTCCATCAGAGATATTGGATGACTAAGTGCATTGTCAATGTGAATTAATACTTTGAAAGGAATCTTTTTTTTTTTTTTTTTTTTTTCAACAGTGGGCTTAAAATATTCAGTAAGCCATGATGTAAACAGATGTGCCATCATCCNTCAGAACTCTTGGTTTACTGGGTGCATTGTCAATGAGCAGTAACATGTTTAAAGGAATTTTTTTTTCTGAATAGTAGGTCTCAACAGTGGGCTTAAAATATTCAGTAAGCCATGATGTAAACAGATGTGCCATCATCCAGGCTTTGTGATGCCATTTGTAGAACACAGGCAAAGTCGATTTAGCATAATTCTTAAGAGCCCAAGGATTTTCAGAAGAGTAAATGAGGACTGGCTTCAACTTAATGTCACCAGCTGCATTAGTCCCTAGCAGGAGAGTCAGCCTGTCTTTTGAAGCTATGAAGCCAGGCACTGACTTCTCATCTCTAGCTATGTAAGTCCTGACTGACATCTTCTTCCAATATAAGGCTGTTTGGTCTACACTGAAAATCTGTTATTTAGTGTAGTCACCTTCATCATCGATCTTAGCTACATCTTCCGGATAACCTGCTACAGCTTTTTCATCAGCACTTGTTGCTTCACCCTGAGCTTTTATGTTATATAGACGCCTTCGTTCCTTAAACCTCATGAACCAACCTGTGCCAGCTTCAAACTTTTCTTCTGCAGCTTCTTCACCTCTTTCAGCCTTCATGGGATTAAAGAGAGTTAGCACCTTGTTCTGAATTGGGTTTTGGCTTAAGGGAATTATGTCCGGTTTGATCTTTTATCCAGACTGCTAAAATTTTCTCCCCTTCAGCAATAAGGCTGTTTTGCTTTCTTATTATTCATGTGTTCACTGAAGTAGCACTTTCAATTTCCTTCAAGAACTTTTCCTTTGCGTTTACAACTTGGCTGACTATTCAGGGCAACAGGCCTGGCTTTTGGCCTGTCTCAGCTTTCAATATGCCTTCCTCACTAAGCTTAATCATTTCTAGCTTTTGATTTAAAGTGAGAGATGGACAACTCTTCCATTTATTTTAATGCTTAGAGGCCATGATAGGGTTATTAATTGGCCTAATTTCAATATTGTTGTGTCTCGGAACAGAGAGGCCCAAGGAAAGAGAGAGAGAGAGGAAGAGTTGGGGGGTGGAGCTGTCAGGATATGCACCACATTTATACAGTAAGTTATCCATGCTGTATGTGTATGGATCGTGGTGCCCTGAAACAATTAGAATAGTGTAATTAAAGACCAGTGGTCACAAATCACCATAACAGGTATAGTAATAATGAACAAGTTTGAAATATTGAGAGAATTATCAAAGTGTGTCCCAAAGACATGAAATGAGCATATCTTGTTGGAAAATGGTGCAGATAGACTTGCTGGACACAGAGTTTCCACAGGCCTTCAATTAGTAAAAGAGGCAGTATCTGTGAAATTCAATAAAGGAAGTAAAATGAAACGAGGTATGCCTGCACTAGAACTTTTTTTCTGGTATTTTGCCATTATCGACAATGCTGCAGCAAATAATCTTATATATACATGATTTTGTATGTGTGTAAACATATTCATATGATAAATTGCAGTGGAATTTCTGGGTCAAGTGTTATGAATACCTGTATTTTCAGTAGGTAAAGCAACATAGTGTAGGAGTTAGGAGCATAGACCTGTAGACAGATTGCTTGGAGTTGAGTCTTGGCTCTGCCATTTACATGTAGTACAAGTCACTTAACCCCTCTTTGCCTCAGTTACTTTATCTGTAAAATGGGGATAATAATGTTAGCTACTTAATAGGATTGTTATGCGGATTCTATCAGTTTGTGTTGTACAACAAATCACCCCAAATCATCATGGCTTAAAAAAATAACTATTTTACTTGGCTCACAAATCTATGGGTTGGTTGGATGGCTCTTCTGGTTCTGCTTCCGAGGTCAACTTGTGGGTCTGCTGGAGGCCAGACAGTCTAGGATGGCCTGACGCACATGTCTGGTGCTTGACAGGTGTGTTGGTCATCGGGGACTCATTTGGGACAGGATGCAACCTCTCATGCTCCAGTAGCCTAGCTCAGGCTTCTTCACATGGTGGTCTCAGGGTTCCATAGCATGGCACAGGAGGGCAGAGCTCAAGCACTTTTCAAGCCTCTGCTTGTGTTACATTCCATTGACCAAAGCAAATCACATGGCCAAGCTCAGAGTCTGTGTGGGAGGGGACTCTCCAAGGTCAGGGATGCAGGGATACAGTGAAGGGAATCACTGCTACCATTTTTACAATGTGCCACGAGAATTGAATATTTGTAAAGTGCCTAGTGTAGTGCCTGACACATTTTAAGTGCTATATAAGTTTGTTAAGTTTGAAAAAGAGCAGTATTACCAGATTGTATTGATAGAGATTGAGCCAGTTTACATGTCTACCAGTGTGAATGCCTGTCTCCCAGTTTCTTCTTAGAAACTGTTTCAAAGTGGTTTATCCATGGAGAGGCAGTTGTTCTTATCCCCATTTTACAGATGAAAAAATGATTCTTGGAGAAGTTAAGTCATTTTTCTGATATTACAGAGCTGAACTAGGATTTGAATCCTTTGTCTTTCTGACTCTAGAGCACCTCTGCTAGTCTTGCCACTCTAGACAGAGGTGAGATTCCTGTGTCCCTAATGACCCCATCCACTGTTCCTGCCAACCCTTTGCATTTCATGTCCATCATTTCTATTTTACTTTTGGATCTTGCTGGGTTGAGAAGGATCTGTCAGTCTTTTGAATTCTTTAACAGTGATTTTGATTTCAGCTTGGCCTACTGAAATCAAAGCCAAGTGTCCGCAGAGACAGCGGGCTCTTTTATGACTGTGAAGGGATGATGAAGGGAAACCTGTCCTTTTACCGCTTATAAATGGAGAAAACAGATGCGTCCGGCCTTCTTTTGTTTTACATCCTTTCTTTTCATTCCTCACATCCTTTAGCTTCCCTTTGCAACCCAGGAATTCCTTTCCCTAAAGGGGAAGAGATGAAGATGGGAGACAGTGTTTCTTGGTGGTTCAGGACTGCATCTCTGGAGACAAGCTGGGTTCAAGTCGAGCACAACTTCACTGGCCATGTGGCTTGGATGGGTTCACCTGCACCGAAAGGTTTTCCTGAGGTCTGTAGAAAGTGCTCCATTCTCATCATTACACAGCAGATTACTTTTGCTTCTGTTTTCTCTGTCTGTTTCACATCCCTTCTCCTCCACACCTATTCCTATGCCTCTAGCTATGTTTAATGATAAGGATAGCTAATATTTACTCAGCCCTTACTCTAAGCTCCTTTCATGTAATTAACTCATCTAAGCCTCACAACAAACCTATTAAATAGATGCTGTATTATTCCCATTTTCAAGTGAGGAAGCTAGATGCTGAATGCTAAGTAATATTCCCAACATACCATGGCTAGTAAATGATGTAGCAGGGATTTTAAATGAGGCATTTTGGCACCAGAGTCTGTGCTCTTATATTTATGCTTAAAAAAAAAGAAGGATGGGATGGAAGTTTGGGAATTTAAAATTGAGAGCTTCTGCCCTAGAAAAACTGCTGGTAAACTTTCATGCATCCTCTGTCCCTGGCAGTGGGTGAGTACACCCAGCTGTGATTTAGGCTGAAAATCCCAGCGTACACACAAAGTAGGAACTTTCAGTTCTTTTGCCAGAAGGCTTTCTAGTTTAATCATATTAATTCTGACAAGATTTAGGGCATTGTGCCTCCCTTGTAACTGAGGTGAAACAGTGTTGAAAAATACATGGGGCTTAAAAAAAAAGATTAGAAAATCCAGCTGACTAGTTTCAAGTCTTGCCACCTCTTGCTTCTTTTGATCAACTGCTCTGGTGGTAGAGACACATTCACCAAAGCATCAAGAAAATAAAATGTGAATACTGCAGCTAATATGTGACTTTTTGAGTTTAGAATTGTGCATATCCTCAAGCTGAAGGAAAGAACTGAGGCTGTTTCATAGGTATTTCCATGCAGACTAAATGTAATGTGGTAACACTCATCAAACACATATTTTAACATTGACTTCCTTCTTTGTGCTAGAAATCCACTGTGGGTAAGCAAGCTCTGTATGGCTCTGATCTTGTAGACTTTGCAGGCTCTGAGAAGAGAGTTAAGCAGTACTGTGAATGGTGGCATATATGGTTGCAGAGGAAGGATCAGTTGCTGGGGACTGTAGTGGGTGTTCCTAACCTAGTCTGAGGGATTCGTAAAAACCTTCCAGTATGATTGTAGCCAATGGCTTGTCATTTATGGCTTTTATTATGTTGAGGGTATGTGCCTTCTGTCCCTAATTTGTTGAGAGTTTTTGTCATAAAGAGATGTTGAATTTTATGAAATGCTTTTTCTGTATCTGTTGAGATATTCATGGTTTTTGTCCTTTATTCTGTTGATATAATGCATTTATTGATTTGTGTGTGTTGAACCATCCTTGCATCCCTGAGATATAAATCCTACTTAATTATGATGTATTATCTTTTTGATGTGTTGTTGGATTCAACTTGCTAGTATTTTGTTGAGAAATTTTTGCATTTATATTCATCAGTGATACTGGTCTGTAGTTTTATTTATTTTATTTTATTTTTGAGAAAGAGTTTTGCTATTGTTATCCAGGTTGGAGTGCAATGGCACGATCTCAGCTCACTACAACCTCTACCTCCTGGGTTCAAGTGATTCCCCTGCCTCAGCCTCCTGAGTAGCTGGGATTACAGGCACCCGCCACCATGCCCAGCTAATTTTTTGTATTTTTAGTAGAGACAGAGTTTCACCATGTTGGCAAGGCTGGGCTTGACCTCCTGACATCAGGTGATCCACCTACCTCAGCCTCCCAAAGTGCTGGGATTACAGGCATGAGCCACCACGTCTAGCCTGTAGTTTTTTCTGTGTGTGTGTGCACCCTTGTCTGCTTGTGGCGTCAGGGTGATTCATTCCTCATAGAATGAATCAGGAAGAATTTTCTCCTCTTTAATTTTTTTGAATACTTTGTGAAGAATAAGTGTTGTTCTTCTTTATAAGTCTTGTAGAATTCCGCAAGACAGTCATCTGGTCCTGGGCTTCCGTTTTAGGGTGATATTTTTTTATTACTGATTCAGTTTCATTGCTCATCATTGGTCTGTTCAGGTTTTCTGTCTATTTTTGGTTCATTCTTGGTAGGTTGTATGTTCAGGAATTTATCCATTTCCTCTCTTCTCATTCAGACCAAAATCTTGAAGAATGAATCCTCAGAAAGCCCATCAACTGCTACTCAAATGGCAACAAGCCTGTAAGCACAAGGTTTAGTGAGAGTGGAATTGATGCTAACAGTGAGTGTGGAGGATTTTGATCACAAATTGTAGATTGCTTTGTGAGGCTTTTTGAAGTCTGGCCCATATCTAGGCCTTTAAACCTTAGTAGTAGGGCAGGGGATCATCTAAAATTAGGTCTACTTGTTTTCCATGCACTTGAACGTTTTGTTGTTGTTAGACTAGATTTGCTTCAAAATTGACTTGAACTGTAGTGCAGCTGTTGGCATGTTTTATTAGTAATAATCAAAAGAATCACCACTTAATCATTGCTATCTGCAATGCATTGTGTTAATACATACACACATTTTGCATATACATCTATGTATTTCATTGACTCTTCAAAACCATCTTTTTCCTTTTTGCAGTAAGCAACATTTATTCGTTCATTTATCTATCATTCTTGGGCTGAGTTAGGGACTAGCACTGCCAAAATACATGGCCCCTGAACTCTGAGAACTCAGTTTACTGATGATCAGACTTTAAAACAAATAGTTACCATGCCGTGTGATGACTACATTAGCAAAAGCATATCTAAAATATAGCCTAGAATAAAAAATGATTAACGTTTCCAGACAGAAGAGAGGAGTTGTGGTGTCAGGGGAATTTAATTTTAAACAGGACATGACTTTAGACAGGAGAGAGAAATTGTGGTGTCAGGGGAATTTAATTTTAAACAGGACATGATTTCTGAACACATTCTTTGAAGTTCCATTTTTTTTCCTCAAGCATTATCTAGCTACTCTGACCTTCTCCTGGTCTCTTCTGCTCAAATAGCATGTTTTCCTGTATATTACAGTTGCATTCTTTATTCTGCAGACAGTCCTATCTTGCTTTATTCACTGATAGTTTATGGGTCATGGCTGCCTCTTTTAATTTTAACTTTTAATTACATTATTTATTTTAATTTTTGTAGAGATAAAGTCTTGTTTAGTTGCCCAAGCTGGTCTGGAACTCCTGGCCTCTAGTGATCTTCTTGCCTTAGCTTCTCAAAGTGCTGAGATTACAGGTGTGAGCCACCATACCCGGCCTTCTTTTAACTGCAATCAAAAAGTCTTTTGGCTGGGTATGGTGGCTCATGCCTGTAATTCCAGCACTTTGGGAGGCTGAGGCGGGCAGATCACAAGGTCAGGAGGTCAAGACCATCCTGGCCAACATGGTGAAACCCTGTCTCTAGTAAAATACAAAAAGTTAGCTGTGTGTGGTGGCTCGTGCCTGTAATCCCAGCTACTCAGGTGGCTGAGGCAGGGGAATCGCTTGAACCCGGGAGGTGGAGGTTGCAGTGAGCCAAGATTGCGCCCCTGTACTCTAGCCTGGCAACAGAGCAAGACTCCATCTCCAAAAAAAGAAAAAAAATTTTTTTTTCTTTAGAGACAGGGTCTTGCTATGTTATCCAGGCTGGTCTCGAGCAGCTTTTTTAAATTAAAATTTAACAGCTTTCTTGAGGAATGATTTATATATTGTAAAATTGACTTGTTTTAAATGTATAATTCAGTGATTTTTTTTTCTCAATTCTGTGTTCCCCCATTCACAGTACAGACCAGGCATGGGGCCTGAACTTGAGCTGAGGTGTATATGGTTAGGTTTATTCCACCTCCTCTTTCTATAAAGTCAGTGTAAGAACACAGCCTATGGTAAGCACCAGGAGGCCAATTCAGTGATCTTTAAAGTACATTTACTGAGTCAGAAATCACCACTAGAAGTAGTAGCATCACTTGCATTTTCTCCGATGGAGACTGGGGCTCAGGGAAATGAGGTTTTGGATCCACACACATCCAGCTAGTCACTGGCAGAACTGGAATTCAAATGAGTGTAATGGCTCATTAAAGCATATTTAAGTTTGCCAGAGGGAAATAAACCTATGGAGCTTTTGAGTAGAAGGGCACCTTTATTGCCTTGGAATCTAAGGACTAGTTATATTATGAAACTAGAAAGTATCATTCACAGAGGGTTTAGGTAAAAACACTGGGAAAGAGGACTGAATTATGTGTAGTTTGAAAAGTGAGTAAAATACTGTAACAGTTGAACCAACAATGAATGTGTGTAGTAAAGCCACAAATTAAAATATTTTCTTGCAATTTTAATAATGAATCATGATGGTTACTTAGATTCTAAACCATTATGCTTATTATTTAGCTTTCCAGGGCATTTACAAATGTTAATTTCCTGATAGCGAATGCTTTCTTATTCTCACCCCCAAGCAAGCTGTGACATGGAATAGTCCAACAGGCAGTTAATAAGAGCAAGGCTCCCCCTCTCTTTCCCATCCAAATTACAGGGTTTGAAATGGTCTGAAATTGAATTAGCTGACTAGTGCAACAGTAGCAAATGCTTTATAATTTGTGTTGCCTTCAGAAATGGCAAAAATTAGGCTGCTGCTAATAGACCAGAACTGTCTGGACTCTGATAGGCTTCCCTCCTGCCTTCAGTGAAGGGAGTACAGTGGCTCCTGCTATTGAGCTCTGAATTATGCTTTACCTGCGGCAGTTCTGATTTTTGAATATCAATGCTGGGAAAATGACAACAGTGCTCCAGATGGTTGTTGACAGAGTAAAGCTACCTATTCCCTTTGCTAAAAGGAAGACTCAGACACAGCCTGTGCAGAGGGTTCTGCTGGGCCAGTATGCTGGGCTCCTCTCTTTATGCATTCATCATCCCAGTAATGGAATTAAATGTGCCGAAGCCCTTCCCCGCCTCTGTTTTTGGGCCAGAAAGCCACAGGAATAGTCTCAATCCAACATTGGGACATTCAGGTGGGGATAAGTAGATCATAGAATATTTTAGAGGTCAATATCAAAGGAAATGTATTTGAGATGATTCTAAGTTCAGTATGTTATTTCATATTCAGCAAACTAAGGCTAGACAGAGTCAGTTTTCAGGAAGCAACCTAACACCCCTACTTTGCCCTAAAATGGGGATTGACAAACTTTTTCTGTGAAGAGGCAGATAGGAAATAGCT
This sequence comes from Cebus imitator, assembly GCF_001604975.1. NCBI lineage: Eukaryota > Metazoa > Chordata > Mammalia > Primates > Cebidae > Cebus > Cebus imitator. The sequence continues at coordinate 12,568,749 of NW_016107333.1, read as the reverse complement.
TAGTCTTCGTGGGCCACAGGGTCTCTTATTGCAATGACTGAACTCTGCCTTAAAATGTAAATGCAAGGGTAGACAACACATGAAATGAATGAATGTGGTTGTGTTACTTATGGACATTGAAATCTGGATTTCATCTCATTTTCACATGTCGTAAAATACTATTATTCTGATTTTTTTTCAATAATTTAAACATGTAAAAAACACTCTTAGCTTGTGGATCATACTAAAACAGGTCATGGGCTAGATTTGGCCGGTGGACTGTAATTTGCCACCCTCTGCCCTAAAGCATTAGAGATTCCTCTAATGTGTTCCAGGTGTACCTGCAGTTTGTTTTCCAGTACGTGAGCCATCCTTTTCCGCCAAAGCCCGTCTCCATATTCAGTAGGTTATGCAGAGCGACATGGCTAGAAAACGAGAAACTCAACTGAAACCAGGATATTTCAGTCTTCTGCCTTCATCGCTTGCTGCCTTGGCTATCTCTCCCTCACACACCTCTGCTTGATGCTCATGGTACCCTTTCTTGATGACATGGGATCTCATTTCTATTCTTTGAGATCCTGGTCAGTTACATTAATCAGAAATGTAGAATTATACATTAAAATAAAAATGAAGCAATTAGCATTCAACGGAATGTTACAAAAGTTGGTAGTGAGGGCAAGGATATTGTTTCCTTTACAGAAATGGGTTTGGAAAGATCTGTTTGTTTTCTTTATTCATCTTCAGATAATTTCTCATTACAGGTTATAAAATGAAATTAGTTGAGAGTATAACAAGCTGTGTGCTCTACTACAAATTTATTGAAGTTCTATTTGAATGGATTTTTTTTTTATACGGTGAATAGTGGTTACTTGGGATGCAGAGGGCTCTCTGAACTGTGGACAGGTGCAGGAACTGCTCAGGCACACTATGGTTATTGGTTGGCTGGTTGCATGAATACCCTGTGAGGTGAGACCCAAGATCAGGTTAGAGTTCACCTGTGCTCAGAAATTTGGTGCTTAGATAATGGTGTAATGGATGTCATTGCACTGTGGCATCTAAACTGGCACATACAGGCTTGTGACTTATTTTTCTCATCTGTGAAATAGAGATGATTGACATGCACTTGACTTGTCAGAATCAAGTGAGACAGTTTATGTTTGCCAAGTCTGAGTGTAGTCTCTCAGACTTGGCAAACATGAACTGTCTCACTTGATTCTGACAAGTGGGAATTCATGCTTCACAAACTGGGCTGGTTATTGGGAGTGAGTGTGGCTTTCAGAAAATACAAATTCCCAGGCTCACCCCAAATTCAGAATTTCTATGATAGGACCTAGAAGTCTAAATTTTTTAGACTTTGGGAAACTCCGATATGTTCCATAAACCTCAGCAATGGAGTTAAGTAAACTAAATACTTCCTTGAATCCTAGCGTGCAGTATTCCACTGAAATTTCATACTATTTGTCTTCATGAACAATAAAGGTATAGGAAGAGGGAGGGCCAGGAAGAGCACAAAATATCTTCCCTTTATCTTCTTGGGGACGTCTGTTTCAGCAAGTAGAAGTAGAGCAAGAGCTGGTGTTTCATTGTCCCACCCAGTGAATGAACCCAAATTATGTTTTTCCTCCTTCAGCTCTCCCTCTGCAGCCCCAAGATTTATGGTGGTGGTTTCACCTTCTTCTGTGCATTGAAGCATATTTGTGAAAGAAAGCCTAGATTGTGCACATTGAAAATGTACAACAGATTGACAAAATCCTTTCCAGTTTTGCTACTCAAAACTCATCACTGAAAATGTCTTTTTGAGTTATTTCTGGAAATAACACAATTGTAGTGTTGGCACATATAGATCACAAACACAAAAAGAATCTCAGTAGTACTAAAAAGATAAATGTGAATTTCTCACATTTTATGCATTGCTGCTAATTTACATGTGAGTAATTGTAGATTTTAAATGAATGAAAGCATCCACCTCCACACTAGAAGCCCAGATTGTTTACCACAGTAGAATTCAGTAGTATGCACATATACACAAATGCTCTCATATAGTATTCTGCAAATTCCTGATGTTTGAGAGCCACAACAAAGTATTCTTCTGTTTGCAAAATTCCTACCACAAATATTAAGTATTTACTGTTTTCCAGGTACCTTGTTAGCAATTTAAATAAGGCATAGTTCCACATTCCTTATCTCAGAAGTTCACAGGCTAGAAGGAAGATGATCACAAAATAAATCACTGTAGAAAAAATGAGCTTTAATATTAATCCTTTTTAAAATCAAATCATCTTTTCAAATGGTATTTATTATAAAAGTAGAGAATTAGGCCAGGCTCAGTGGCTCATGCCTGTAATCCCAGCACTTTTGGAGGCCGAGGCAGGCAGATCAAGAGGTCAAGAGATGGAGACCATCCTGGCCAACATGGTGAAACCCCGTCTCTACTAAAAATACAAACATTAGCCAGGCATGGTAGCATGCACATGTAGTCCCAGCCACTTGGTAGGCCGAGGCAGGAGAATCACTTGAAGCTGGGAGGCAGAGGTTGCAGTGAGCCAAGATTGTGCCACTGCACGCCAGCGTGGTGACAGAGCGAGACTCTATCTCAAAAAAACAACAAAAAAAAAAAAAAAAAAAAAAAAAAAAAAAAAAAAAAAAAAAAAAAAAAAAAAAAAAACAGAATTTTTCCAATGGAAAAATATGAGATCAAGATATTCACTCTGATCCTTTATACCATGTCCCTGTTTTTATTAACTTTACGGAGATAATCCTTTGAAAGTAAGTAGATACCTATAAATATGTGAGGGACTAGCAGGAGTATCTTGTCCATGTAGTAATGCAGTTGGATGTGTTCATAGCTGTTGTGTAGCATCCATTTCAAGCTTCAGCTATCTCTGGAAGACGACTTTGTTTTTTTTGAAATGAAGTCTGGCTCTGTAACCCAGGCTGTAGCACAGTGGTGTGATCTTGGCTCACTGCAGCCTCCACTTCTTGGGTTCGAGCAGTTCTCTAGCCTCAACCTCCCAAGTAGCTGGGACTACAGGTGCACACCACCATGCCTGACTAATGTTTTTGTATTTTTAGTAGAGATGGGGTTTTGTCATGTTGGCCAGGCTGGTCTTGAACTCTTGACCTCAAGTGATCCTCCTGTCTTGTACTCCTGAAGTGCTGGGATTACAGGCGTGAGCTACCATGCCCAGCCTGGAAGATGTCTTTGGTTGCTGGGTCTCTACCCTGTGTCTCCAAGTCTCCAGAGATAATTTTCAGTAAAGTCCTGAATACCACCACTTTCCTACTCTTAAATGTTTCTCAAACTCAATATATGAAAAATAGAACTTATTCTTACTCTCAAACCTGATCTTTTCTTTTAGGCTCCTTATTTCAGGGACCCTGTTGCCATTTTTCCAGATGCAGAGGCTTCAAACTTTGAGATCATCTCTGACTCTTCCTTCCTCTTGACCCTAATCAGGAGCCAGATGCTGTTGGGCCTTTGTCTTCCTTCCTGTCCACTGGAGGTGATTTGGTTTGGCTCTGTGTCCCCACGTAAATCTCATCTTGAATTGTAATCCCCAGTGGTTTTCAGCGTGATGTTCTTGTGATAGTTCTCACAAAATCTGATGGTTTAAAAGTGTTTGGCAGGTTCCCCTCTCTCTTCTGCTGCCATGTAAGACGTGCCTTGTTTCCCTTTCATCTTCTACCATGATTGTAAGCTTCCTGAGGCCTCCCCAGCCATGCAGAACTGAGTCAATTAAACACATTTTATAAACAATTGCAAAAAAAGTAATTTTGTTTATAAATTACCCAGTCTCAGGTAGTATCTTTAGAGGAATGTGAAAATGGATTAATACAGGCACCATCCTGCTATTAGATCTTTGTTTCTCAAAGTAGTGTCCAAGGACTCTTAAAAGGCTTCATGTAATATTCTTGGTGATTTGAATGTTCCCCGTCTTAAGTTTTACATGTCCAGGATAATCTAATGAATTTTTTTTTTTTTTTGAGACAGAGTTTCGCTCTGTCGCCCAGGCTGGAATGCAGTAGCGTGATCTCAGCTCACCCCAACTTCCACCTCCTGGGTTCAAGTGATTCTCCTGCCTCAGCCTCCTGAGTAGCTGGGACTACAGTGGGACTACAGGCATGTGCCACTATGCCTGGCTGATTTTTTTGTATTTTTAGTAGAGATGTGGTTTCACCATGTTGGCCAGGCTAGTCTTTAATTCCTGACCTCAGGTGATATGCCTGCCTCAGCCTCCAAAAGTGCTGGGATTACAGGTGTGAGCCACTGCACCCAGCCAACAAAATTAACAAGTTTGTGTTTGAGGTCATCAAGATTTGTAGCTGTTGAGTGATTCTGCTGCAGACTTGAACGTTCACATTTGTGTTGTGTTTGTGTGCTGGTTCTAAGTTGGGCAAATCCTCCTCTGGGCTCTCATTGTGACTTGCTTTATTCTTGTTGCAATTGTGTGAGTCTAGCTTTCCTAGTGGACTGTGAGTTTGGAAGACAGGGACCTTATCTGGTGTATTTCTGTGTCCCCAGAGCCTAGCGTTGGGCCTGGCACTCGGTGGTACTTAAACTTGTAGCTGTTGTACATCTCACATTTTGGAGTCTGCTTTTGCTCCCATACACATTCCCATGCATGGCTATAGTTAACTTTAATGTTTATGTAGTATTTAGTCATGTTGATAGATGACATTTGACTTAACCATCCTTTATTTTTAGATGTTTGGATTAGTTTCATTTGTTGGCTATTTTAAGTAGTAGTTAAAAACATCTTTGAACAAAATTATTTTCTCTCATCTAAATTGTTTTCTTGGGAATTTTTAAATGAAATTACTAGATCAGCCAGGGGCTGTGGCTCACACTTGTAATCCTGCACTGTGGGAGGCCAACGTGGGCAGATTGCTTACGTACAGGAGTTCAAAACCAGCTTGGGCAAAATAGCAAAACCTTGTCTCTACAAACAAAATTACAAAGTTAACTAGGTATGGTGGCTTGTGTGCCTGTTGTCCCAGCTACACAGGAGGCTGAGGTGGGAGGATGGCTTGCGCCCAGGAGGTTGAGGCTGCAGTAAGCCATGATCATGTCACTGCACTCCAGCCTGGGCAACAGAGTGAGACCCTGTCTGAAAACAAGGAATTACTAAGTCAGGCAGTTTTATTCCTCTTGTAATATGATTGTAGGATTTGGTGTTTATGAAGAGATCAGACTGAGTCATAACAGATGAACTCTTTCAGATGTGTTTCTTTCATTGGAATCAAAGTTGAAAGAGAAAGCGAAGATGGTTATTCTTCTGCCACCGCACCATCATTGGTCACCTGGGCCATTTCCCTTCCTGTGATTTTTCCATCTGCAGCCACAACTTCAGTGATGGAGGAAGTACCTGTTACGTCAGCCAGAACCACGTTTCCAACATGCGGATCTAATCATGTTGCCGGTCAAGACACAGCGGTAGCTTTCTATCGCCCACAAGATCAAGTCCAGCCACGCTGTCAGGGCCTACAGAGTCTTTCAGGGTGTGGCTTCTGCCTCCCTTTCAAGGCTTCTCTTTGGCTGCTGCGCAGAGGCACTCCCTGCTCACCCGGCAGGCACTATTTTCGGTTAGGAATGTACATGCTGTTCCCTCCATCTGAAAGGAACTCCTCAACTCCTTCCTGCCTGGCATCACGCCACTCACCCTTCAGGGCTCAGCTCCAAGTCCCAAGTACTGCCCTCCTCTCACCCCTAATAAGGTGATAATCTGCTCCATCCCATTCTTTCAGAATTTTTCCATCCTTCGTTAAAGATGTTGTCACCTATATTGAAGCTGTGTTAGTTTTTTCGTCTTTTCGTTTAGATTATGAGCTCATTAAGGATGAGATTTTTTTTTTTTTTTGAGACAATCTTGCTCTGTCACTTGGGTTGGAGTGCAGTGGTGCGACCTTGGCTCACTGCAACCTCCACCTCCGGGGTTCATGCCATTCTCCTGCCTCAGCCTCCTGAGTAGCTGGGACTACAGGCATGTGCCACCATGCCCAGCTAATTTTTTGTATTTTCAGTAGAGACAAGGTTTCACCATGTTGGCCAGGCTGGTCTCAAACTCCTGACTTCAAGTGATCCACCCGCCTCGGCCTCCCAAAGTGTGGGGATTACAGATGTGAGCCATCGCATCTGGCCCGGAACAGGAATTTTGTCGGTCATTTTGTGACTAGCATATAGTTGGTCCTCAATAAACATTTTCTGAATGAATAGTGTTTTGGTTTGCTCATATGTAAGTAAAGTACTTAAGGTAAGTCTACTTATTGATAAATTGAAAATCCTTTTATGGTATTTATGATAATTCTCAGTTGTTCAGAATATCAGTAAATGTATTAAGCTCTCCCTTCTCCAACTATTTGACATGGGTTTAAAAAAAATAGATTTTATTGCATTTTAGGTTTTGGAGTACATGTGAAGAACATGCAAGATTGCTGCATAGGTACATACATGGCAGTGTGGTTTGCTGCCTTTAGCCCCATCACCTATATCTGGCATTTGTCCCCATGTTATCCCTCCCTAACACTCCACCCCGTGCTGTCCCTCCCCTAGTTCCCCCCCACAGACACCAGTGTGTAACAGTTGTAATTTTGATTATTAACTGTAAACTCTAGACAATTAAATAAATGTCAGCTGGGTATGGTGGCTCATGCCTGTAATCCCAGCACTCTGGGAGGTTGAGGTGGGAGGATCACTTGAGTCCAGGAGTTTGAACATGGGCAACATGCAAAACCCTGTCTCTACAAAAAATACAAAAATTAGCTGGGCGTGGTGGCATGTGCCTGTAGTACCAACTACTTGGGGAGCTGAAGTGGGAAGAACATTAGAACCTGGGAAGTCAAGGCTGCAGTGAGCCATGATCACGCCACTGCACTGCAACCTGGGCAACAGCCCAAGACCCTGTCTCAACAAAAAAGAAATGTTGGATAGGCATGGTGGATCATGCATATAGTTCTAGTGCTTTGGGAGGCCAAGGCAGGAGAATCACCTGGGTTCAGGAGTTTGAGACCAGCCACGGCAACATAGAGAGACCGTGTCTCTATAAGAAAATTTCAAATTAGCCAGACATGGTGGCGCACACCTGTAGTTCCAGCTACTCGAGGTGAGGTGGGAGGACCACTTGTTCCTGAGAGGTTGAGACTGCCATGAGCATGATTGCACCACTGCACTCCAGCCTCGGTGACAGAGACAGACCCTGTCTCAAAAAAAAAAAAAAAAAAAGGTCTAGTTCACCACCATTTCCCTAGTGCTTAGTACTGTTGATACCTGGTACCCATTTAGCACACAATAACTATTTGTTGAATGAGTGGAAAGATTGAAAAAAGGCATTAGCACGTGGCATATCACAAACCTTGACATTGGGAATTTACTCCATTTATGCATACGTATCTGTTGTATTTTATTCACCATTCTTCTATTCATGTGTCTGTTTAACTTGATGTTTTTCTTGATAACCCCTGTGGTCTCTTCTATCTTCATTTCGTGACTCTGAAGGCCTATTTGAGTCCCACCATCTCCTGCCCATCTCTTTAATGGGACATGTTCTGGAATACAAAAACTTCAAGCCCAAAAGCTGATACCTTGGGGTAGTAAGCAAGGTAGTGCCTCTGTCCCCCAACAAGGAGGCCAGAGTGTCTAAGTCTGGCCCCTTAATTTACCTCCAATATGAAATCCAAATCGATCAACCTCCTGTTGTTCTGGGGAATAAATAACTCAATCACATCTGCACGACAGAGCTGATTTGTAGGGAAGTGAGGTTACCTGTAGCCTGCCGCCAAAACCTGCAGATGTCATCTTGAGGGAAACGTGAAGTATTGGCAGAGAGATCCCCTGTCCTGTGTCGAGTCTTCTTGGGATATGTGCTTCATCCTTGGTATCCTGATGAGAATTTGCATGTTTCTGACCATAGCATGTTACAAGGAAGAATTCCATCCACTAATTTCTCCCTTGGATTACTAGTCCTGTTAAACAACTTCGTAAGGGAATAAAAAACTGAGGTAGTAATTACTAGAGGGAAAGGAGTAACATAGTTTCATGAGGGGAAAATAATTGTCCTCAACTATATTTTGGAGCACTGGGAGACAGAAGAAGACTTAAAAAACAAATACCAAAGCAACCTGGAATGGTGGCAAAAGTCCTCCTATTTGGTTCATTAAAAAAGGTGTTATAGGGCCGGGCGCGGTGGCTCACGCCTGTAATCCCAGCACTTTGGGAGGCCGAGGTGGGTGGATCACGAGGTCAAGAGATCGAGACCATCCTGGTCAACATGGTGAAACCCCGTCTCTACTA
>NW_016107333.1:12548775-12560313 GCF_001604975.1 Cebus imitator | reverse complement strand
AAAAAAAAAAAAAAAAAAAAAAAAAGGTGTTATAAATTCTCAATGACCTACTCCCAGGCTTAGGACTCCTATTAAAACCCTGCTGTGCGATAGCTGAAATCGTAATTGAAAATAGAACAGATTGAGCCAACACTGTATTTATTAAAGCTATTATCAATGCTCACTGCTCTCAAATGGATTCTTCTTATGATGCTGGAAGTACTACAGGAAGCTTTGCAGTCCAGAGCATCATTTAGCTTTAGCTGCAGGGCTACTGGAAACCACAGTGCCTGGCAGCACAGAGCAGGGGTTGGGGTGTCTGAGTGGCAGGGACTGACATGGTGTGCCAGAAGGAGGGTTGCACCCTTGTGGTAGATGGCACAAAATGAGGCTGACTCCCATGTCAGGACACATACATGAGCAGCCACAGCAGCAAATGAATGGTGCCTTGCACACAGAAGAAAGCCAAATGGTGGATGAAAGGGCACCAGGGAGGGCAGAGGAAGGCCAGGGCTTGTGTCTGTTAAAGATGTTGTGTTTCTGTAGCTCTGTATCCAAGGCTGTTGAAGTATCCTTGGCTCTTAATTTCAGGAGAAGCTGATTCTTTTTTGTTTATTTTTTTATTGTGGGTTTAAAAAATTGATACATAATATTTTACATACTTAGGGGGTACATGTCATATTTTGTTACATGCATAGAATATGTAATGATCAAGTCAGGGTACCCTTCACCTTGAGTTTTTATCATTTCTGTGTGTTGGGTATGTTTCAGGTTTTTGCTTCTAGTTATTTTGAAATACTGCAATATATCGTTGTTAACTATGGTCACCGTACTCTTTTTTTTTTTTTTTAAGGTGGAGTCTCGTTCTGCTGCCAGGCTGGAGTGCAGTGGCACGATCTCAGCTCACTGTAACCTCTGCCTCCCGGTTCAAGCGATTCTCCTGCCTCAGCCTCCCAAGTACAGGTGCCCGCCACCATGCTCAGCTAATTTTTGTATTTTTAGTAGAGATGGGATTTCACATGTTGGCCAGGATGGTCTCTATCTCTTGACCTTGTGATCTACCTGCCTCGGCCTGCAAAGTGCTGGAATTACAGGTGTGAGCCACCGCACCTGGCCCTATTCTGCTCTTGAATATTAGAACTTATGCCTTCTATCTAATTCTAGGTTTGTACCCATTAACCAACCTCTCTTCATCCACCTCTCCCTTCCCAGCCTCTAGTATCTATCATTCTACTTTCTACTTCTAACTTCCATGACATCAGCTATTTTTTGGCTTCCACATATGAGTGAGGACATATTTGTCTTTCTGTGCCTGGCTTGGTTCACATAACATAATGAACTCTACTCCCATCCGTGTTGCTGCAAATGGCAGAATTTCATTTCTTATGGCCAAACAGTATTCCATTATGTACATATACTATATTTGCTTTCTTTTTTCCAAGGAAGTTTTTAATTTTTTTTTTTTTTAATTAAGGCTAACCAAGTGCATCCATTGGTCAATGGCACATTGGATTTCAGCAACTATTTGGAATGTCCTAATTATAGGAAATGCCCATCTAATTGATATATTTAAATAATACAATCAATTTTTAAGGTGAATAAACTATGATAGTTTCTGAATAGTTTACATGTTACCTGAAAAATCAGAAAACACAAACTTAAGAATGATTAATTTGAAAGTTCTTGCCTAAAGGCATCACTGACTTAAAAAAACATTCAAAATCAAATACCGGAAGACATAAAGCCTCTTCGTGTATATTTTCATATATGCAATAAATGCATTAAATATACTAACTTTATTAAACATAGTACACTGTACTTGACTTATGGTTAAATATTTTACACACAGCTTGACCAAGTCATTCAAAAAGTATCTCTAATCTTAGCATGACCACAGCTCTTTCTGATGTAAAACACAGATGTGCATAGAGAAGATGCACCACCATTTACAAAGACTATCAGTTGACATTTTCTGCTTCTGAAATATAAACTCTTTTAAACATAAATTACTTTAAAAATTCATTTACTCAAATAGTTTTTGGTATGATTGCAGTTATCTTGCAGGGCTCTATTTTGAAAATTTGTAATATTATATGACCTTTCTTTCTCTGGTTGATGGCCAATGCTCCTCACATTATATTGAAAATGCTTTTCACATGTACATGCTAGGCTCTTACATGAGTTATTCTGCATACTCCTAGATTTGTTCATGTGAACAATATACTTGAAATTGGCAGGGGCATATATGAAAATGATTGCCTTATGGCCATGCTGCTGCTTCCTGTAGACATGTTTCACACATCTTAACTTTTAAAGCCTGGGGCTTAGGGAGGGGCCAAGGCAGGGAGACACCCTGAGAAGAAATATTATTTCTTCCACCGGAGCCACTTTCTCACTTGCAAGTTGCAATGAAAGGGATTTCATTTTATGTAATTCTGAAGACATGCAATGTATGCTGAATATATGCATACGGTAAGTATGCACAATTGCATTATTAATAAATCTGATTATTATAAAGCTTTAAAGGAAAGCTTTATTCTGGTAATAGACCTCACTTTGTAAGTAGGATCTAAGTGAAAATGAGACAGTAATATCTTGTTCCAATCTTAAAGCTCCCAAATAACTGGGATACCAGTACTCTGTCCCTTTTTTTTAAACACCCAGACTTTCTTTTAATACTGGGATCTTGGCTCAGTGGTCTGATAAGTAGCTTCTTATACAGCCTGAAGAACCATGAGCCAAATAAATCTCTTTTCTTTATAGGTTACCCAGCCTCAGGTATAGACACACAAATGGACTAAGACAACCTCCTTTTTAAAATTTATTCCTATTCTATTTTTTGTAGCTATTGTAAATGGGATTGCCTTTTTTATTTCTTTCCCAGCAAGTTCATTATTGGTGTATAGAAATGCTACTGGTTTTTGTATGTTGATTTTGTACATGAAGCTTTATTGAATTTATCAGATCTAAGAGTTTTTTGGTGGAGTCTTTAGGTTTTTCTAGTTATAAGTTCATATTATCAGCAAAGAGAGCCACTTTGATGTCTTCTTTTCTGATGTGGATGCCTTTTGTTTATTTCTTTTGCCTGATTGCTCTGGCCGGGACTTCAGTACTTTGTTGAACAGGAGTGGTGAAAGTAGGCATCCTTGTCTCATTCTAGTTCTTAGAAGAAAGACGTTCAGCTTTTCCCCATTCAGTATGATGCTACCTGTGGGGTTGTCATATATGGCCTTTGTTACGTTGAAGTATGTTCCTTCTAGGCCTAGTTTGTTGATAATTTTTTTTTTTTTTTGAGATGGAGTTTCACTCTTTTCACCCAGGCTGGAGTGCAATGGCGTGATCTCTGCTCACTGCAACCTCCACTTCTTGGGTTCAAGTGATTCTCCTGCCTCAGCCTCCCAAGTAGCTGGGATCATAGGCATGTGCCACCACGCCCAGCTAATTTTTGTATTTTTAGTAGAGATGGGGTTTTACCATGTTGGCCAGGCTAGTCTCAAACTCCTGACCTCAGACGATCTGCCTGCCTTGGCCTCCTGAAGTGCTGGGATTACAGGTGTGAGCCATTGTGCCTGGCTGAGAATTTTTTTTTATCATGGAAGGATACTGAATTTTATCAAATGCTTTTTCTGTGTGTGTTGAATTGCTCATGTGGTTTTTGTCCTTTATTCTATTTATATGATATATCACATTTACTGAGTTGCATATGTTGAACCATAGTTGCATCCCTGGGGTAAATCGCAGTCAAGCTGTCCTCGACCCCAACCCCAGTGGCGTGTGTAGGAACTGGCTGTGGTAGGCAGGGGTAGGGTGAACCTTATAGGCCACTAGGGAAATGCCCAGGTGCAGGCAGCAGCCCATGTGCTGTGGCCCTGCTACTGGGGAGGGCAGGGTTGTTTTCAGTGGGAACAGCCATAGGCAGGGGTCTGAGGGACATGTACTTCACTAGCTTTGGCCCATAGCTAGCTGCTTGACTAGCTGTGGTCCATGCAGTTGTCCTGGGGCATGTAAAAATGTGCAGCTGCCCATCTGCTGGGGTTGAAGACTGGGAGAAGTTGTTTCTAATGGCTGCCTTCTTGGCCCCTGCAACGGGTGGCTGAGGGGGAGAAATGTCAGTGGGACTCCAGGAATGTGGAGATGCAGGGGCTATTGGGGCCGGGGGCAGGATGCAGTCTGGTGGGGGCTGGGCTTTCAAAGTGGCGCTGTGCTGTAGATGCTTAGGACTTGGGGTTTGTGGGATGCAGCCTGAGTTCCCTGTCTGGAGCAATGTCTCTGGTTGCACAGTCTCCAGGCAGCGCCTTAGGTTAGTTTCCGGGGCCCCCAGAGTGGAGGGGCTCTTCTGTGGCTAAGATTGCAGGAGTCTGTGTTGGGAACATGGCCCTTATCCCTTCTCTGCACTGGGGAGCCTGTCCTGGATCCCAGCCCACCCTGGCAGAGTAGGCTGCCTCACTTCCCTCTCCTTCCCTGCTTTAGGTGTTTTCTGTTGAATTCCAGTGTTCTGTCTTACACGATCTATTTGAAATGTGACTGTCTACTCACTATTTTGGTTCTTCTTGTGGAAGAATTTGTAGGAGATGCTTCTCATCAACCATCTGGAAGTCCCTTGGGTTGATACTTAAGTGCCTGTAGAAGCTCATGTATGTGTTTTCAGGGACCCCAGTCCCTTGCCATCTTACACAGCTAAGAAGAGTGAGGTGGAGGCTATTCAGAAGGATTGATGGGGGAAAAACACATTTAGAATGAATGGGTGATTGTTGTTTGGGTCTGCATGAATTTAGGATTCTCCAGCCACTCAGAAGAGAGAAAGTGTTCAGTTTGGTTGTTTTGCTCCCCCACCTCCCAGTAAAGAGGACTGGAAACACATTTTGGCTGAGAGATAAGCAGATTACGCTTAAGAGGGAAGAGCAGTCATATGGGAAGAAAGAGAGTGGCTGGGGTGCTGTGGGATCAGTCATGCTGGTCATTTGTTTTGTGATTTCATGGAGAATGTGGTTTAGGGGAAAGACCAGGGGATTGGCAGGCATAGGTCCTGGGCTCTAGTTCTGGATCTGCCATAAATTCATTGTCATCAGAATTGAATCTTTTTTTTTTTTTTTTTTTTTTTTAATCATTTTTATTCTTTTTTTTTTTTTTTTTTTTTTTTTGAGACAGGATCTTGCTCTGTTGCCCAGGCTGGATTGCAGTGGCGTGGTCTTGGCTCACTGTGACCTCTGCCTCCTGGGTTTAAGTGATTCTCCTGCTTCAGCCTCCTGAGTGGCTGGGATTACAGGCATGCACCACCATTACCAGCTAATTTTTGTATTTTAGTACAGATGAGGTTTCACCATGTTGGCCAGGGTGGTCTTGGACTCCTGACCTTGTGTGATCCTTATACCTTGGCCTCTCAGAGTGCTAGGATTGTAGGCGTGAGCCAACGTGCCCAGCCCAGAATTGAATCTTGACCATTCACTTGGCTATAGGGTCTTTGGCTGGTTTAGGACACAGTTGGTTTCCACACATGGGTTTGACATGGAGTTTTCCTCAACCTGAAGCAAAGGCAGAAGGAAAATGGTGATGTGTTTGGTTTTTCATGAAGCTAAGTGTATTCAACTTAATGGACTCTCCTTTATTCTAATATTAGATATGCTTACTTTTAATGTTAAATTCCTTTAGTAAGTGGTGGTGAAAGTAGATGATGGTTGGATTGTTTTTATTTTTTTAATGACTTTATTTGCAACATAAAAAGTTGACAGCATTGTTTTAATTCTTTAAATTTGTTTTGAAATTTTAATGGTACACAAAATCCATAACTCTCACACCAGATAATCTTTAAAGTTCCTTCCAATTCTAACAGTTGGGGAACCTTTTCTCACCACCTGTGAATGTGAGGTGAGAAGTACAAGTGTCAGTTTATGTTTGCATCTTAGAACAAGCTGTGTTTTTGCCTGGAAAGATCATAGTGCCAGTATGTAAGGATTTTATGAGTGCCTTATTTTCTTCAACCGAAACAAAAATCGAAGCATTACCTTAAATCTTAATTTGACCAAAGATTAAAATGGAAATAGTGGAAAAAATTCACTGTTATACATTGCTGATGGGAGTGTAAACTGGTACAGGGCTCAGCAAAGTTATTCCATAAAGGGCCAGATTGTAAATATTTTTAGCTTTGTGTGCCTCATAAGGTCTCTGTCATGTGTTCTTCCTTCTCCCTCTCCTTTTTCTTCTTTTCTGTTTTAAAAACAACTCAGCCAGGTGTGGTGGCTCACGCCTGTAATCCCAGCACTTCGGGAGGCTGAGGCGGGTGGATTTCCTGAGCTCAGGAGTTCAAGACCAGCCTGGGCAACACGGTGAAACCCCCTCTCTACTAAAAAATACAAAAAATTAGCTGGGCGTGGCAGTGTGCGCCTGTAGTCCCAGCTACTTGGTAGGCTGAGGCAGGAAAATGGCAAAAATCCGGGAGGCGGAGGTTGCAGCGAGCCGAGATCATGCCACTGCACTCCAGCCTGGATGACAGAGTGAGACTCCGTCTCAAAAAAAAAAAACAGCTCTTGGCTGGGCACAATGGCTCACACCTGTAATCCCAGCACTTTGAGAGACCAAGGCAGGCAGATCACGAGATCAAGAGATCGAGACCATCCCAGCTAACATGGTGAAACCCCGTCTGTACTAAAAATATAAAAATTAGCTGGGCATGGTGGCGTGTACCTGTAGTCCCAGCTACTAAGGAGGCTGAGGTGGCAGAATTGCTTGAACCTGGGAGGCGGAGGTTGCAGTGAGACGAGATTGCGCCACTGCATTCCAAACTGGCAACAGAGCGAGACTCCATCTCAAAACAGCAACAACAACAACAACAAAACCCCAACTCTTCAAAAACGTAAAAATATCCTTAGCTCATGTGCTGGATTTGACCTGAGGGATATAGTTTGCAACCCCAGTCTAGTGTCTCTGGAAGTTGGTTTGGCTGTATCTAAGTTAGAAATACATGGTTGTGCAGAGAGTGAATATGTAGCAATTTATCCTACAGATATTCTTGCACCTGTGCAAAATGCCCAATGTACAAAGGCACTCATGGTAACGTTGTTTAAAAGAGCAAAATACTATACCCAAAGAATTATAAATCGTTCTATTATAAAGATACATGCACATGTATGTTCATTGTGACACTGTTTGCAATAGCAAAGACCTGGAACCAACCCAAATGCCCATTGATGATAGACTGGACAAGGAAAATGTGGAACATATATACCATGGAATACCATGCAGCCATGAAAAACAATGAGTGTGTATCCTTTGTAGGGACATGGATGAATCTGGAAACCATCATTCTCAGCAGACTGACATAAGAACAGAAAATCAAACACTGCGTGTTCTCACTTAAATAGGTGGGTGTTGAACAATGAGAACATATGGACACAGGGAGAGGAGCATCACACACTAAAGTCTGTTGTGGGGAGCTAGGGGAGGGACAGTGGGGGGTGGGGAAGTTGGGGAGCGATAACATGGGGAGAAATGCCAGGTATATCTGAGGGGGGATGGAGGCAGTAAACCACATTGCCGTGTATGTACATATGCAACAATCCTGCATGATCCGCACATGTACCCCAGAACCTAAAGTACAATTTAAAAAATTAAATTTAAAAAAAGATAAAAATACCAAAAGCATCACAAATATTCATTAGTTTTTAGGCACTGGTTAAGTAATAGGTTATCTATACAACAGAATATGATATAGTCTTTGCAAAGTCTGAGGCTACTCTTTATGGAATAATATCTGTGATATATTTGGAAGGGAGAAAAGCACGGTACAAAATAATGTTTTTAGGATAATACCATTTATAGTCTAAAAAGAATAGACCAGGTGCATTGGCTCATGCCTGTAATCCTAGCACTTTGGGAGGCCATGGCAGGTGGATCACTTGAGGTCAGGCGTTCGAGACCAGTCTGGCCAACATGGTGAAACCCCATCTCTACTGAAAATACAAAAATTAGCCAGGCATGGTGGCGCATGCCTGTAATCCCAGCTACTCAGGAGGCTGAGGCAGGAGAATTGCTTGAACCTGGGAGGCGGAGGTTGCAGTGAGCGGAGGTCGCGCCATTGCACCCTAGCCCACACGTGCACTTGCACTTACTGTATGTACTGAGCATGTGGTAACTATGGTTGTCACTGAGAAGAGCAAGTGAGTGAGTGGCTTAGGGGTAGGAATGACAGGAAAACTTACTTTAGCCCTTATATTATTTTGTAGCTTGTGAATTTAGGGCATGTACATGTATCACCTATTCAAAAAATAAGTTGAATTTTTTAAAAACCTGAAAATTGGGGGCTGGGTGCAGTGGCTGTATAATACCAGCACTTTGGAAGGCCGAGGTGGGCAGATCACAAGGCCAAGAGGTTGAGACCATCCTGGTCAACATGGTGAAACTCCGTCTCTACTAAAAATACAAAAATTAGCCGTGCTTGGTGGTATGTGCTTGTAGTCCCAGCTACTCAGGAGGCTGAGGCAGGAGAATCACTTGAACCTGGGAGGAGGAGATTGTGGTAAACCAAGATTGTGCTAGTGCCCATGTGGCTAGGCTAGAGGGCAAGACTCTATCTCAAAAAAAAGAAAAGAAAAGAACAGAAAAAGAAATGTCGGTAATAATATTAGCATTTCAAAGGACTGCCTTCCCTTCCTTGATAAAATCATTTGACTTCATCTTTTGGGATATTTGTCCTTTTACCATGGGGTCATGGGTTGCTATTCCAATTTTACTAATGAGCTCATTCAATTTCCAAATATGAGATAATTCTCCTGTTCTATGACTGCTATTACACTGAAGTAGAAGAACTATCCAAATCATATGAATAAAACACCAGATAAAGGACATGAAAAGTTCAAAAAGAAATGCTCATAAAAGAGTAATTCAGGATGTATATGTAACATTTTACCCTAGGAATATGAATTTTTTTAAAGGAAATCTGTAACTAGACTCTTTGGTCAGTTTAAGTTAAGATAAACTTTATGATGATCACAGTAGATTCCTAAATTACATTTGACCAGTCAGTACCTGTTCTTAATTTAAAAAATATAATTCTTATAAAAATAAGATTTTTTTACATGATTTATATATATTATAAACCAAAAAATAAATTTTTTATGTCTGTGCACCCACATGTATGTATCTCTTAAACCAATATTTAATGTCAATAGTGAAACACTAGAGATTCCCTTTAAAATAAAATAAAAAACCAAGATGATATTTATTACTGTTCTGGAATTGCTTGTCAATATAATAAAGTATGAAATATGTAAAATACAGCTGATAGTAGAAAGTAAAAAAGTTTTTTAAAAATAAACAACATAATTACATACCAATAAAAAAGAAACAAATGTATGGTAACACTCCTAAACTTACTGACAACTCAGTAAAGTTATGGGTTTATACATGAAGAATAGCAGCTTTATTATATACCAGCAACAATCTCTTAGATATAACAGAGAAAATGCTTCTATTTATAATAACAGCAAAAAGCATAAAACCTTTAGAAAAACTCTCACAGCACATTGCTGGACTAAGTAAACAATGGAATTTACTAGAGGTTTTTTAAAAATTTTGAACAAACGAGGTATCAGGTTTGTGGTTATTAGAATGTTGAATATTTTACGTGTATTATTTTTCTCCATATTATTTTATAAATTTTATGTTAAGCCCATGTAGTTCTGCAGAAAAAGTTCTTTGCTACAATCTCACTGGGAATTCAGTTTGGTAATGTGTGAGGGAAGCCTTGAAAGAGTCTCTGTCCTTTAGGCTGTGAGGGACAGAAAACCTGGTTAAAAATGGTTTACGCAGACAGAGGTTTAGCTTTATCATCTCACTGTCCAGAGGTGGAGTGTTTCCAGGAAATTGAGCAGCTCAAAAACATTACAAAAGACATGAGTCTTTCGTTTTCCTTCTCTGCTATCCTGAGTATATCAGCCTGTTCCCATGACTTATGTCCTCATAGTCAGGATGGCTGCATCAGTTCTGGGCATCACATCTTTATACACTCATGTCTAGAGTTGAGAAAAGGAACCATTTCTTCTTGCATGGGTATTTGTAAAGAAAACCTTTTCCAAAAGTTCCCAAAAGACCTCTTCTCATGTCTCACTGGTCAGAATTACATTAAATGGCCTCTAGTAAAACCGGCGGTGGGCTAGATTTAGCTGGCAGCTTAGACTGTCAGGATTCTCCTTTCTCTCCTTTGCTGGGGAGAGGCTCCTTACTCTGATTACACGGTAGAACCTCGAGTGAACAATGGAACAAAATGTGTCTCTGCCAGCAAAGAAGACGTGTGTGTGTGTGTAGGGGGATTGGCTTTGACTTGATTCTATACTCTTTGAATCAAGATTTTCAGTTCAGTTCTAGAAGTTTATTTTAAAGAAATAATCACAGAGTTGAATGTAGCTTTCTGTGCTCGAATGAACAATAATACAGTAACGAACAAATAACTTCATTAATTACAGAAACTACAGAAATATATGGCACAAATTTATGGCACAAATTATTGTACATCCATGATAAATAGAATATTTAAACCATTAAAATTACATTTTTAGACACTAATGGCATAAGAACAGTTCTATTGGTTGTTTTTGGTGGGGGGAGAAAGGTATGGAGTTAAAACTAAGTGAGTTTCATTTTCATTAAGTTACACTAATATTCTGAAGATTGGCGGGGGTGGGGGAGATCCCACCAGAATATTGGTTTTATTCTAGTGCTAAATTATGGGTGATTTTCATCTTTTCTGTATTTTTGGACTTTCTCCACTTAGTTAAGATCAGAATAATTAATAGCACTAAAGTCACATATATTACTTGTATTGGTTAGATTTTGCCATATAACAAACTATCCTAAATGTGGTGACGTAACTATTTAGCCCCTAGTTCCACAGGCAAGCAGTGTGGGCTGGGCCCGTGTGGGCAGTTGTCCTCTTGGCTGGGCTGACTCACCTCTATGCCACATGCGTTCTTGCTCTCCAGCAGCTAGCCTTCACTTGTTCTCATGGCTGTGAGGCAGGGTTCTGAGAGGAAGCAGAAGAGAGCAGAGCCTCATGGGCCTGGTTCAGAACTGGCACATTACCAACTCTGCCACATTCTGTTGGCTAAAGCAATCCACGTGGCCAACCCAGCTTCAAGGTTTGGTAAACAAACTCTCTCCCTTGATGAAAGAAGCCACATAATCACACTGAATAAAGGGTGTGGATACAAGGAAGTGGGTTGGAGGATTTGGGGCCATTTTTTGCAAGCAATCTATCACTTCATCTTAAAAAGAAAGAAAACAGCAAGAGCCTTACCCAAAGATTAAACAAATAAAATGTGAATTGAAAGGTATATGTTTAGGTGATAAGAACTTTTTTATTTTTGGGGACAGAATTTCACTTTGTCTCAAAATCATATAGTTCACCGCAGCCCAAAACTCCTGGGCTCAAGTGGATTCTCCCACCTCAGCTTCCCCTCCTGCCTCAGCTTCCCCTCTTGCCTCAGCCTCCTGAGTAGCTGGAGCCACAAGCATATGCTACCACACTTAGCTCATTTTTAATTTTAGTTTTTTTTTTTTTTTTTTTTT
>NW_016107333.1:12481474-12548590 GCF_001604975.1 Cebus imitator | reverse complement strand
TCTCGATCTCTTGACCTCGTGATCCACCCGCCTCGGCCTCCCAAAGTGCTGGGATTACAGGCTTGAGCCACCGCGCCCGGCTAATTTTAGTTTTGTAGAGATAGGGTCTTGCTCTGTTGCCCAGGCTGGTCGAGAACTCCTGGCCTCCCAAAGCATTGGGATTACAAGCATGAACTGGATCTGGTCGGTGAGAACTTTTAAATAAATGCTTTCCTTTAAGGTGATGGGGAAGATTTTATTTTTTCTTTTCATTTCTCAACCATGACTGGTTGAGAATTTAGTGACAGCTTATCTCTGGAGGTAGCACTAAGCATTTAATCAAGCTGTTTTAGAAAGAGAGGAGAAAGCAAAACCTCCCTGTAAATGAATTAATATTGATGCACTCTCAGAATTTGTCCTTTGGGTGTGTTAGCAACTCATTCTGTGCAGGTTTTCAAAGTACTGAGTGATGGGACCATAGCCAGAAGCAACAGGCTGGAGCCTTGCTGTGCTTTGAGGCTTATCGCTGTTTTCATCCAGGTCCTCGCAGCAGTGGAAGTTAGAAAAAACCCTTAGGGTACAGCCCCCAGTGAATAAGTAGAGGCTACATGCTGTTCCTCTTGGATGCGTGGTCATCACGGCTATGCTATTCATTAGTAAGAGAGGCTCTGATCCATCCCAAACTAGGGGTATCTGGGCAACCTCAGGGGTTTTCTGGGTACCTGAAGCCTTAGGATAAGCGTGCTGCATCTTCTTGGAGCATCATTTTGCTTAGTTTCATTTTCAGACTTTTTTTTTTAAGACTGAGTCTCACTTTATCGCCCAGGCTAAAATGTGGTGGCGTGATCTCGGCTGACTGCAACCTCCGCCTCCTGGATTTAAGTGATTCTCCTACTTTAGCCTCCTGAGTAGCTGGGATTAGAGGTGTGCACCACCACACCCAGCTCTGTGTGTGTGTGTGTGTGTGTGTATTTTTAGTAGAGATGGGGTTTTGCCATGTTGACCAGACTGGTCTCAAACTCCTGACCTCAGGTGATGTACCTGCCTTGGCCTCCCAAAGTGCTGGGATTACAGGCATGAACCACCATGCCCAACCTAATATAATATCATAAACAACATGGTATGTTTATCAAACTGAAAACATTTACCTTGGTACAACACCGTTAACTGTAGTTATTAACTACATGCTTTATTCACATTTTCCCAGTTTTTCCTCTAATGTCGTTTTTTGTTCCAGGATCCAATCCACATTGTATTTAGTTGTCGTGTATCCTTAGTCTCCTCCAATGTATGATACTTTCATCTTCCCTTGTCTTATATGGCTGCTATAGTTTGGATGTTTGGCCCTTGCTAATCTCATGTTGAAATTCCAGTGTAGGAAGTGGGTACCTCATGGGAGGTGTTTGGGTCTTGAGAGTGGATCCCTGTCAGGTCTGACTGGCAGACTTGACCGAGCGATGGATGGAAAACGTACACTGACACAGTCTTGCCAGTCAGCGTGGCCAAGGGACCTCTGCCAAAGTCAGCAGCAGCCCCCATAAGCCCGTGGCCTTCACATTTATTTAGTATAGATTAAATGACAAAGGTCTCAGGTAAACACCAGTAGAGGGTAATTAACATTGCTGACACCCCCCCCCCCCAAATAGAGAGCAGTTCTGCCCATAAATGTTCTAAGGTCAGTCTTAGTACCACATGAATAAACAAGATATTTAGATAAACTCTTCTACATTTCCTTGTTATTTGCTCTATGCTATTAGCTCAAGATAACAGGATAGGCTGCTTTCAGCCATAACCTTCTTCTGAGGCTTTTGCAAAACCTTCTGGCCTTCCAGGAAGGTTTGCGCTTTCTAAAATTTCTCCCACCATTCTGACCGATCTCCAATAGATCCCCAGTGAATAGCTTGGTACAGTCCTTGTGATAATGAGTGAGTTATCACTCTGTTAGTTCCCATGAGAGCTGGTTGCTAAAAAGAGCCTAGCCCATGTACTCTCTTTCTCTCTCTCTCTCTCTTTTTTTTTTTTTTTTTTTTTTTTGAGATAGGGTCTTGCTCTTTTGCCCGGGTTGAAGTGGACTGGCCTGATCACAGCTCACTGCAGCCTCAACCTCCTGGGCTCAAGAGATCCTCCCACCTCAACCCCCCAAATAGCTGTGACTAAGGTATACATCACCTTGCCCAGCTAATTTTTCTGTTTCGTAGAGATGGGTTTCACCATGTTGCCCAGGCTGTTCTCAAATGCCTGGGCTCAAGGGATTCTCCCCTTTGGCTTCCCAAAGTGTTGAGATTACAAACATGAGCCACTGTACCCGGCCCCTCTCCTCTCTCTTGCTTCTCCTCTCACCATGATCTCTGCACACACAGTTCCCTTTCACCTTCCGCCATGAGTGGAAGCACCCTGAGGCCCTCACCAGAAGCAAATGCTGACACTATGCTTTTTGAATAGCCTGCAGAACCATGAGCCAAACAAACCTCTTTCTTTATAAATTACCCAGCCTCATATGTTGCTTTATAACAACACTAAATGGACTGAGACATATGACCTTGACACTTCTGAAGAGTAGTGTTCAGATATTTTATAGAATGTCCTTCCATTTGGGTTTGTATAGTGTCTTCTCAGGATTAGACTGCGGTTATGGATTTTGGGGACAAATGCAATGCAGGTGACATGCTGTTCTCACTGTGTCCTGTGAGGGAGTACATGATGTCAAGATGGCTTATTACTGGTGATGTTAACCTCACTTAGTTATAGGTCATGTCTGCTATGTTTCACTACTGTAAGGTTACTTATTCCTTTCTATCATTCATTCATTCATTCATTTAGAGACAGAGTCTTGCTCTGTTGTCTAGACTGTAGTGAAGTGACACAATCTTGGCTCACTGCAACCGCCGCCTCCTGGGTTCAAGCAATTCTTCTGCCTCAGCCTCCTGAGTAGCTGGAACTACAGGCACCTGCCACCACGCCTGGCTAATTTTTGTATTTTTAGTAGGGATGGGGGATTTGCTATGTTGGCCAGGCTGGCCTTGAACTCCTGACCTCATGATCCACCCATCTTGGCCTCCTAATGTGCAGGGATTACATGCATGAGCCACTGTGCCTAGCCTCCATCATTTATTAATTAGAGAGGAATCACAAAGTCCAGCTCATACTCAGGGTATGGGGGGATTAAGTTCCATCTCTTGGAGGCACATCAAAGAGTCTGTGGACATATTTTAAAACCACTACAGTAATTAATATTTGTATTAATATTAGTATTCGGGAAGGAGATATTTCAAGGCTGTACAAATAATGTTTCTCCATAAAGTTTCACACACTAATTTTAGCTTCATCAGTTGCTCTTCTTGAAGCAGTTACTACTGTGGTGTTTTAATCATGATTTTCTATTTTCTTTCTTAAAAAAAAGTTTTGTAAGCTGTCGAGATTTGTATTAATGTCCATAATCCTGCTCTCATTGGAAGTACAATAGCTGATCATTTGTGAAAAGATTGAAGGCCATAATGTTTTCTGAGGGCAAACATTTCTGCTCCAGTGAAATAAGGGTGATTTTCTATTTTCCTAACAGCTTCTACATTTATTAATTGGAATTCATTTGTAAAGAAGATCTGTCCCTTTTCTATATTTATTTACTTAGTCACTTACTTATTTCGGTATGGGCTCACAGATATTTGTTTTATTCTTTGGGTTATGATCTAATACTACTGTTCCTTTCTTTTTTTAATTTTTGCTCCAATTTGTTCCAGCTTTGGCTTTTGGGAACTCCTTCAGTTTGGCTTATACGTCCATTTGACGTGCCCCATCTTTCTTCTTTTTTCCTTTCTTACCCTTACCTTTTAAAAAAAGCACCTCCCTTGCTTTCTGGCATTCTAAGATGTCCAGGTTCATCTTGTATTTTCCTTGCTGCAGTTCTTGAGTCAGCCATTTCTTCAAGGAACACTGGTCTCTTTCACTGGAGGATGGTACTTAGAAACTAAGATCCAGATACTAGGTGTGCTTGTTGCTACAGGGAAATCAGAACTTCAAGGCTGCCTGAGTGGACAAAGCTAGGAAATATATGTGACATGTAAACCCGAGCTCTTCTTTTGCTTGCGGCCAAATGTTATCCTAATAGATCAACTGTACGAGTTTATTCTCATTAAAAAACATTTAAAATCATGTTCTTCAAAAAGTTATGAAGTGATGTCACAATATCAGTATGACTCACGGTGTTGTTTTGTATATACACACAGATACAGAAATATAGGAATGTGTGTGTATATACATTATATACACACATTATATGTTATATATTATATATAATATACATACATTATATATATTATATATATAATGTATATACACACTATATATGAGTATATAATAATACTATGGGTATATAATAATACATAATATGTAATATGTATGATATATAACTATATATGGGTACATAATATATGTAATATATAATATATATAATGTATATAAATAATGTATATACACACTATATATGGGTGTACGTGTGTGTGTGTGTGTGTGTGTGTGTATATATATATATATAATGTATATACACACACACTCCTATATTTCTGTATCTGTGTGTGTATATAAAACAATGCTGTGAGTCATACTGATACTGCGGTATCACTTCGTCACTTTTTGAAGAACGTGATTTTAAATGTTTTTTAATCAGAATAAACTTGTAGAGTTGATCTGTTAGGACAGCATTTGGCCACAAGCAAAAGAAGAGTTAGGTAATAGTACTGTAAACAAGCAGGGGTCTCATTCCTCACAGTCATCCTTGGAATAGGTGGAGGCTGGGCTGGGCACAGAGACCAGGACAGTGTTAGAGCTCAGGGCTAAGATACCCTTGGCCTTCCTGGCTCTTTCCCCATGGCTACAGATGGAGCACTAAAGGCAGTGGAAGGGTCAAAAGGCTTCCTTTGTGTGATATGGTTTGGATATTTGTCCCCGTCCAAATCTCATGTTGAAATGTCATCCCCAATGTTAGAGGTGGGGCCTGGTGGGAGGTGTTTGGGTCATGGGGGCAGATCCCTCATGTCTTGGCACTGTCCCTGTGATGGTGAGTGAGTTCTCATGAGATCCGGTTAAGTTTGTGGCACCTCTCCCCCAGCTCTCTTGCTCCTGTACTCGCCATGTGACATGCCTGTTATCATTTTGCCTTCTTACATGAGTGAAAGCTCCCGAGGCCTCCCTGGAAGCTGTGTCAGGATTCTGGTGCCATGCATGTACAGCCTGCAGAACTGTGAGCCAGTTAAACCTCTTCGCTTTATAAATTACCCAATCTCAGGTATTCCTTTATAGTAGTGCAAGAATGGCCTAATACACTTTGAATAAACCTGTCTTTTTTTTTTTTACTTTTTGGATATGGAGTTTTGCTCTTGTTGCCCAGGCTGGGGTGCAATGGCGTGATCTCAGCTCACTGAAACCTCTGCCTCCCAGGTTCAAGCGATTCTCCTGCCTCAGCCTCCCGAGTAGCTGGGATTGCAAGCATGAGCCATCACACCTGGCTAATTTTTTTATTTTTAGTAGGGATGGGTTTCACCACATTAGCCAGGCTGGTCTCGAACTCCTGACCTCAGGTGATCTGCCTGCCTCAGCCTCCCAAAGTGCTAGGATTACAGGCGTGAACCACCTTGCCTGGCCAAACTTACATCTTTCTATTGGGAGAGGAAGCCTTTCCCTGCTGACCTCCTTGTTTAGTGAGACCCGAGTCATACCCGCCTTTGACTCGTCACTGGCCAAAGAGAAGGAGAAAACCAAAGAAAACGTTGAATACCATCATGATTCACTTTCTGAGGCTGAGAGAGGGACCTGTCCTCCGCCTCAGGTTGAGTTCAAAGGGGACAGAAAGGGTGGGTGGCCTAGGATACAGACTTCTTAGGAACTTTTACAGATAGGAGATACTTAGTGCTTACCTTCCAGAAGAAGAAATGGAGACACAGAAAGGTTAAAATGCTGGCCAAAAGTCACAGAGTAAGTAGTGGATCCAGGGTTGGAAGCCAAAGCGTTTGGTTCCAGAGTCTATAGACACACGCTAGCCACAGGCACTTTGGACATAGCACACTCTGGGATCTGGACCTGCAGGAATGCAGGTTCATGTTGAAAAGGTGCCAACCCCTCCGGCTTGTTGTGGGTCCTGGCAGTCCACGTTGCAGGGTCACTTTTTTGACTGAGATGTTTTCTGTTATAATTGTCCCTTAGATAAAGTGAAGAGGCACTCCTGTCCATTATACCTTAATTTGACTTAGTCTTCTGGATCATTTTATATGTTGACATTTGTCCAAGGGGAGCCTGGAAATTGGACTGGAACTTTTATTTTTTCTTTTTTTTTTTTATTCACTTGGGCCATAAAATTTTACTGGTAGGTCAGGGGAAGAGCCAGGGGTGTAAGGGTCCCTTCCTTCCCATCCCCCTACCCAGGAGACACCCTATGAGGAGAGCAGAAGCTCCAGAGCCTGCAGCCTCAGAGGACCTTGGAGGTGGACAGGCGGTTGCAGTGATCTTCCTGGCCCTGGAGCAGGCTGCGGTAGGTGGCAATCTCCTGCTGTAGGAGCCGTGGGTACTCCTGATTCTGCCACTCACTATCAGCTCACACATCGCTCAGCTGGGCTTCATTACCTCAGATCAGTGCCTGGATCTGCGCCAGCTGGACTCCAAAGCACGCCTGTTTTTGCCGGTGTGCCTTCCAAGGCAGCATTCATGCCGAGCTGCTACTGCAGCTCAATCTCAAGACTCTGGAGGGTGCACCACAGGTCAGTGACCTCAGACCTGCTCACCTGGAGCTGCTGTGTGTGGACAGCAACCTTCCAGTTCAGTTCCTCTGTCCTGCTTGTGAACCTGGCTTCAGCATCCTTCCGGTTCTGCTTAACCATGACCTCATGTTGGCTTTGCCTGTCATCCGGGATCTTGGCGAGATTGGTGGCTGGAGCTGAATCCACCTCCACATTGACCTGGCCTCCCACTTGACCCCTCAGGGCACTGATTTCCTCCTCATGGTTCTTCATCAGGTAGGCCAGCTCCTCCTTCAGGCCTTTGATCTGCACTTCCAGATCAGTCCTGGCCAGGGTCACCTCCTCCAACACCCTGTGCAGGCCATTGATGTCAGCCTCCACGCTCATGCGCAGAGCCTGCTGGATCTCAAACTTGGTTCGGAAGTCATCTGTAGCCAGATGGGCATTGCCAATCTGCAGGACAGTCCTGGAGTTCTCAATGGTGGCACCAAGAATCTTGTCCCGCAGGTCCTCAATGGTCTTGTAGTAGTGGCTGTAGTCACAGGAGGGCCTGGGCCCCTGCTTCTGGTACAAGTCGCAGAGCTTCACCTCTAGCTCACTGTTGGCTGCCTTCAGGGTATGCACCTTATCCAGGTAGGAGGCCAGGTGGTCGTTGAGGTTCTGCATGTGAGCTTCTTGTTGCCCACAGGCAGCCCGTCAGACTTAGCCAGGATGCCGCTGTAGCCCCCCAAAGGAGGACAAGGACACAAAGAGGGCAGAGGACATGGACATGCCATGGCTGCCAGAGCCTCTGTGCATGTTAGGGGACTGGAACTTTTCTAGTGAGCAGTAGAGAGTGCAGTCCAGCTCGCAGGCAGCCACAAGTGCTGAAGGAAGGAGCAGCCATTAGGATAGTTAATATGCTTGTCCTGGCCCTGTCACTACAAAGATTTGTGACTCAGGCAGGGTCCTGAATCAGATGGTCTTAAGACAGTGTATCATCTCATCTGACTTCAATGGGCACAGACACACAGTCCCCCTTTTTTCTGTCTCATTTCCCTCATCTGTGAAATAAGGGAACTGGAGGGGTGATACAGATAAACCTTAACATGCTTGTCAGAGCAGAGTGGGGCCCTGAACAAGAGCTGGGAGCCCCCAGTCCTTCTCTCTGCTGTCTGTTCTGTGTCTTCTGTCCACTCCTTCATGAGCTACAAGGAATCTCTGCAAAAGAGGTAGGGTGGGAACTCAAACTGGGAGGAATAGAGACGGAAGACAAGCCAGGAAGATGTGTGCTGGGAAAGATACCAGGTGAACTCAATCTTCTTAGACCCCTCGGAGCGTTCTCTCTGGCTCTGGCTTGCCTCTGTCAGTCGGTGATCTCAGAGTCAGCAGATCTGTTTCTAGCATCTGAATGCCAAAAAGCAGGAAATCCCTGGTCCTGGCTGAGATCAGGGGATGATCTCAGATGTGGAGGACTGGGCAGCAAGCCCTCAGATGGGCTTCCAAGCAAGTCTCATCCCCAGTAGGAGCCCATGATTCCTCTTTTCAGCTATTTGGATCTTTAGCTTTTTAGTTTTGGTTACTGATCTTCTGTCCTAGCCAGGGGGAAGAATTTTTTGTGCAGAGGCTTGCTCCAGGATTCTCTTTCTTCTCTTTTTAACTAGGGACTGCTGACGTCATCTCTTCTGTTTTCTTTTCTTTTGGAATTTATTCCTATTTTACCGAGTCCTTCCCTGGCCTGGTGCTCTCAGGCATCATCTTTCACATTAGCTTGGTGGTTAAGCTTCCCCCTTCCCCCTGTCTCGTTCTCCCAGACACAGGCGCTCTGGGCTTGGCTGGCTGAGTAAACACAGGCCCTCCCTCTTGGGATTCTACCTAATAGCCCTTTTGCCATTTGAGGCCTGGCCTGGTATCAAGTTTCTTCTTTTAAAAGACAGCCTTGGGCTGGGCTGGGCTGGGCACCGCAGCTCCTGCCTGTGAGCACCCCGGGAGATGGAGGCAGGCAGAGGGCTCTGAGTCCAGGAGTTTAAAGCTAGCCTGGGCAACATGATGAAACCTCTTCTCTTCAAAATTACAAAAATTAGCTGGGTGTGGTGGCATGCACCTGTGGTCCCAGCTATGGGTGGTGGGGGCTCTGGAGCAGGAGGATTGCTTGAGCCTGGGAGGTAGAGATTGCAGTGAGCTATGATCACACAAGTGCACTCCAGCCTGAGTAGCAGAGGGAAACCCTGTCTCAAAAAAATAAGTTAAAAAAAATTTAAACAGCCTTTAAAACCCACATTTATTTTGATTTCTAAAGCAATACATGTCTGCTATGTACAATTTGGGAAACAAAAGTAATAAAGAAGACAATAAAGGTCAACCTTAATCCCAGTGCCCAGAGAATTAATGTTTCATGCATTTTAATTCACCTTCTTCTGGAAATATGTGTATACATGTGGGTATGAATATTTAACATAGTTGGAGCCATACCGTACCTAACGGTTTGTAACACATTTCGCTTTTATGTTCTCACTAACCCCTGTTAATATGACCGTAGCCATGTCTTTGAATTTTGTGAAGTTAAATTATGCTCTACTTATTTAATGACCGTATATTCACTTTCTACCTTTTTTTCCATATCATCCCTTGTTCGCTTTTATTCTCCTGTCTGTTTTAGGATGATGATGATGAGGATGATGATGATGATGATGAGTCATGTAGAAATTCTCAGTATTGATACATTTCATGCTTGGAGTGCTCTGTAAGGCTGATGCCGTTAATTATCCTCTTATTAATGGATAAGAAAACAGAGGTTAAGGAAATTGCGCAGGCTACATGCCCTAGTAAGGGACAGAACTGGATTTGAACTTTGACACTAGCTCAGAATCTGGACTCGCCTCCCTTGATGTTTTTTCTTGTGAGTGCTTCTTTTCTGGGTTGAAGATAGCACGATAGCATTTTCCAGATTCTGTGGATAAAGCTGGGTGTTTGTTAGTCTTGGCCTGGCCGCTTCCATCCTCTGGGACCTCTCTGAATCCCCATGGGCCCTTTCAGCTCTCAGGGTCTATGCCTTTGTAGTGGAAAAAAATCAGAACGGAGACAACATGCAAGGACAGACGGAGAATGACAGGAACATCATTGTCTACTGGATTTCAGGGACACTTACACTTGGCCCTAAAAGACATTTCTGTGAGGAAGTTGGTTTTCTCCACTCTCTACTGAGGCAGGAGCTAGGTGGGGCCCAGAAGTCCCCAGTGGGGCTGTGAGGTTTTCTTGGGTAAAGAAGGGTAAATCCCATGACATATTTCCCTTCAGCATGCTGAGGTCACAGGGCTTCTGTGGCTGACCGGCCAGTGTGGTGAGTGAAGGGCATGTGTCCCTCCCTGGCACAGGCACCCGGCCCCCTGCCATGTTGTGGAATCTCTTCCCAGATGATCTTTGAGGTATGTGGCTGGAAGGATGCTCCAGCCAGCTGAAGTGGGTTCTTTAGTCGCAGTTTGTGCTGACGAGCAAGTGAGGCGGGCTGGGCAAGGTGACTGCTCTGCTTTTCCTGACATCAGTGATGGGGTTGTCTTGCTTGGTGGCACAGATATTTTTCCAGAGTTCTGTCCCTCCACCCACTGTCCAGAAAAAGAAAAAGAGAACCAGAAGACGCTTGTCTTACAGAATAGAAAGTTTACCCGGTACAGTTTCCCTTCCCTTTTCAGATAGATGTTACAAAGCAAGAATACCCACAGCAAGGGGTTTTTGAACTTGGCCGGGTTTCAGCTGTCACTCAGGAAGCCACCAGCACTGTACATGACCCTTTGCTTTACTCTGCAGTTGTTGGTGATTTTTGGGTGCAAGGTCTGGCAAGTGTGTTTCTGTGCCAGCTCCCTGTACATGGCTTTCTTTGTTTAGTGTTATTTCCCTGTTCACCAGGCTTCTCTGAGGAGATGCTGACATTTTTTTTTTTGTCCAGTTCTCCTAGAAACAAATAAAAACTGCACCTTTTAAAACTATTTTTTTCCTATGGTTGATTTGGAAAGTACCTTGCTCTAGCCAGGGGATAATACAGCTTTTGTTCTGTTAGTGAAACGTTCTGGGGATTTTATTTCAAACTGTAAGGTCCCTAAGACAATTAATGGGGTTTATAAGGGAACATGGTTATGTTTGGGGAGTGAATTAAATTGAATATAGCAGTAATGAAGTACTAAATGTACGTTAAGAACGTATACATATCAGTCAAGTTTTCAAGTCTTGCAAGGAAACTACAGTCATAGTGATGGTAGTGATGATGGGTTGATAATGAAAAATATAACATCAGCATGTTGAGTATTTACCATGTGCTGTTAATAGATAGTGTGCTAGTTTAAACAACTCTGTGCTATGTATTAATTTTGTTATATAGGAAAAAGAAACTGAAACTCAGCCTAAGTAACATGCTCAAGTCAGCTAGTAAGTAGGAGTGCTGGGTTTTAGACACAGGTTGGATCCACAGTTCCAACCCTTAACCTCCAGGCAAACTGCCTCCAAAATCATATTTTAAGAGATCTGGGGCCGGGCATAGTGGCTCACACCTGTAATTGCAGCACTTTGGGAGGCTGAGGCAGGCGGATCACTTCAGGTCAGGAGTTGGAGACCAACCTGGCCGACATGATGAAACCCTGTCTCTACTAAAAATACAAAAATTAGCTAGGCATGGTGGCGGGAGCCTGTAATCTCAGCTACTTTGGAGGCTGAGGCAGGAGAATTGCTCGAACCTGAGAGGCAGAGGTTGCAGTGAGCCAAGATTGTGCCGTTGCACTGCAGCCTGGGTAACAAGCGAAACTCCGTCTCGAAAAAAAAAAAAAAAAAAGAGATCTGGGTATTTTAGCTTTAATTTTAAAGAGAGAGAGAGAGAGAGAGTCTTGTTGTATTGCCAAGGCTGATCTCAAACTCCTGGGCTCAAACACTTTTCCTGCCTTGGCCTCCAGAGTAGCTGAGACTA
The DNA here is from genome assembly GCF_001604975.1 of Cebus imitator. NCBI lineage: Eukaryota > Metazoa > Chordata > Mammalia > Primates > Cebidae > Cebus > Cebus imitator. The sequence continues at coordinate 12,536,956 of NW_016107333.1, read as the reverse complement.
CAGATGTGCACCACCATGCCTGGCTTTTAGCATTAAATTTTGAGATACCTGAAAAAAGTGCTTTGGATAAATAAAATGGAAGAAAAAGGAAATGCATTCTTTCTCTCCATTATGTTTCTATCTTTGGATTACCTATGACTTATAATGAATATGACTGGAAGATCTGCCCTCTGACCTGAGCCACAGCTTTATTGAGGTATAATTTACATACCTAAAGTCCATCTCTTGTGAATACATTGATTTTTAGTGAATTTGTAGAGTTGTGCAACCATCCCCATAATCCATGCTTAGAACATGTCCATTACTGCACAAAATGGCCTTTACCCATTTGCAGTTAGTCTCTGCTCCCGCCCCCAGCCCCAGGCAACCACTAACCTGCTTTCTGTCTTTGAACATTTGCTTTTGCTAGAAATTTCATATAAATGGGATCATTTAATATGGCTTATGTGACTGGCTTTTTCTCCCTTAGCATAACGTTTTTGACACTTGTCACTGTTGTAAAGTACATTGGTAGTTCCCTTTTATTGCTGAGTATCTCATATATGGATATGCCACATCTTCTTAACTCATTCACCAGAGTTGTTTCTACATTTTGGCTATTATGAATAGTGCTACTATAATCATTTGTATGCAAGTTTTTGTGTTGACAAATGTTTTAATTTCTCTTGGGTAGACACCTAGAATTGAAATCCCTGGGACATATGGTAGATGTATGTTTAACCTTTTGAAAAGCTGTTATAGTGCTTTCCATGGTGGCTGCACCATTTAACCTTCCTACCTGTAGCGTATTATGAGGGTTGTTCCAGTTGCTCCACGTCCCATTCTACACTTGATATTGTCTGTCATGTTGATTATAGCCGTTCTGATGGGTGTGTAGTGGTAGCTCATTGTGGTTTTAATTTGCATTTCTGTAATGACTAATGATATTGAGCATTTTTCCATGTGCTTATTAGCTGTTCACACATTTTCTTTGGTGAAATGTCCATTTGATTTTTGGCCTATTTGTATTTTTATTTATGTATTATTATTATTTTTTGAGATGAAGTCTTGCTCTGTCATCCAGGGTGGTATGCAGTGGTGCAGTCTCAGCCCACTGCAACCTCCACGTCCCAGGTTCAAGTGATTCTCCTGCCTCAGCCTCCTGAGTAGCTGGGATTGCAGTCATGCGCTACCACTCTCGGCTAATTTGTGTATTTTTAGTAGAGATGGAGTTTTGCCATGTTGGTCAGGCTGGTCTTGATCTCCTGACCTCAGGTGATCTGCCTGTCTTGGCCTCTCAAAGTGCTGGGATTACAGGCGTGAGCCACTACCACGCTTGGCCTGGCCTATTTTTAAATTGCGTTCCTTGTCTTATTATTGAGTTGTAAGAGTTATTTATATATTCTGGATATAAGTGCCTTAGCAGGTATGATTTGTAAATATTTTCTTCCATCTGTGGCTTGCATTTTATTTTCCCTTCTTTTCTTTCACTGGCAAGTAAGTAATTAATTAATGTTCTTAATGGTGACTTTTGAAGAGAACAAAAGCCTTTTAATTTTGAAAGTCCAGTTCATCAAGTTTTTCTTTTATAGATTGTGTTTGGTCTTTGCCTTTTAGCACCCAAATATTCCTGTCTCTGGTTTATTCTTAGTTTAGGTGTCCCAATTTTTACTCTTTCATTCTCCCTGGATCCTACATTTATTCCTATTTGAGGACAGAAGGCAAAGCCCAGTCTCCAGGTTCTCTTGCTGATGCTCTGTGGTGGGCACCTTACTGGAATTGTGTGTTCAGGCCTCTGGTAACTTTGCAGGCCTTTGGTAACTTTGGCTACCAAATCTTAAAATAGAAAGTGAAATTAGACTTTCCTCATCAATTTACAATTGAAGTCGGATAAGAAAAATAACTGCTTTGTATGGAAGTGTTTTCTTTTTTTAAAAAAAATTAGTTAAGTGCTTCTCTACTTATTGATAAATATCAATAATTATAAATATCTCTTACATTGCTTTAAAGGTTTTCAGAGTTAATTTACCTTAATCTTCTCATTTAGGTCCCTTTGCAGATAAGAAATAGAAGAGTTCAAGTAGAATAGAAGGGTACTTAACAAAAATAAGTAGTTAATACTGGAGACACAAGTATTATTTGATCATTTGTTCCAGAGTCTACCAAGAATTTTTTTTTTTTTTTTTTTGAGACAGAGTCTCACTCCTTCACCAGGTGCCGGGCTGGAGTGCAGTGGTGCGACCTCGGCTCACTGCAACCTCCACCTCCCAGGTTCAAGCAATTCTCCTGCCTCAGCCTCCCGAGTAGCTGGGACTACAGGCGTGCGGCATCACTCCCAGCTAATTTTTTTGTATTTTTAGTAGAGACGGGGTTTCACCATGTTGGCTAGGATGTTCTCAATCTCTTGACCTCTTGATCCACCCGCCTCGGCCTCCCAAAGTGCTAGGATTACAGGCGTGAGCCACAGCGCCCAGCCTACCAAGAATATTTTTAAGTGTTTACCATTCACCATGCAAAGATGAGTTAGAGGAGAGGGTAGCACTGGGCTCTGTCTGCTAGTCTGATGAAGCTCAGGCATAGTCAGAATCATAGAATTGCAGATTCTTCATGTTGAAAGCGGCCTTGAAACTTCAGAGTGCGTCCTTTCACCCACCAGAGGAATCCTTAGATTGCTCTTGTTGGTTGATAATCCTCTGGCTCCCAGGCACTTTCAAAAAGAAAGCTTCTAACTTTTCAAGCCATAGGATCAATTCTTGGATAATTATAAGTACTGGAAAAATCATTTTGTGTATGGAGCCTATTCTGTGATTCTGACTGTGGCTGAGCTTCAGCCTCCCCTGTCATTTTCACCAGTTGACGACACCAGACAACTAGTGCCATTCTTTACTGGCAGCTCTTCAAATATCGACGAGTACCTAAACCTTCGCTTCTATTGATACCACCTGTTCTATCAACTATTTTGTGTTTAATTTGGAATCCAGACCTGCAGCCATGATAGTCACTGCTTGCTAGATACTGTTCCGATTGTCTGTATCTTTTGTGCCTAAATCAAACCTACACATCAGATAGGGCTGGGCTGCGAGAGTTTTGTGAGCCTGTCGGTTCCTTTGCTGTGGGTGAGGTCTGTCCAGTGGTGTTAGTTACTTAGCAGCTACACTGTACTGCTGACACTTATTGGGCTTGTGATCAGCCAAAACCCAGGTTTTATTTTCTCCTGTGGATTTTGGCCAAGCCAGTTCTCTATTATCTCTTCTTATGTAATTGCTATTTTCAACATAAATGCAGGGATTTACAGTGAATATTATTATTTAATATTAATGATAACACTAATAACTAGCATCTTTTGAGAACTTACTGTGTTTATATTGTTTGGTTTTCCCCAGAATTTGCCTTTTGGGATCACTTTGAATCTTATTTCTTCCCTTTTCTTGGTTTTTCTCTCTACTGAGAGAAATGTTTGCATATTTAGTTCCTACCCATCTGGGTCTCCTGTCTGCCCAGATATATCTTCATTTTGGCTGGTTCATAGTGATGACAGGAGTGTAGGAAGTAGACCTCATGAAAGGAACTAAAGCTACCCAGATTTCTGCATGTATATCCATGTATTCCTCCAGTGATCTGGTTTGGCTGTGTCCCCACCCAAATATCGTCTTGAATTGTAGTTCCCATAATCCCCATGTGTTGGCCCTTTGAAGTAGTTACGGTTGGGTGAATATCATAGTGGCCTGATGACGGGGGAAGATGCTTTCTCGAATGCCTAATTTTATGTAAGCTTCTGGTGCTAGCAAAAGGAGCTTTACATTACAAGTAGATATTGAAGATTCTGGAAGAAATGTCCAGTTGTAGAACTAAGATAATGCTCTACAGATTGCAGTCTTTAGAGATAGTCTTTTGAGGACCCTGTTGCACTCCAGCTTCCTCTCTGCTTGGGACCCCTTTAATGGATTTTTTTAATGGTGGCAATGGATTTCTCTTATCACTTTGGACATATTCCAATTAGATTGTAATGTACCAGCATTCTTCTCCTTGACTTAAAAGAAATAGGAGGAGAATTAAATTCCTTTTGTTGATAGAATTGCTCTTCCAGTGTCATCTTCTTCTTTTTCTTATGCTCCTGATCTTCTGAAATCATGCTTCCCTGTGAGCCATTCCTGATTTTTTTGGTGTGTTCCCTGGGTGTGGGATACAGATGGAACCAAGGGATAGTTTCTTTTTGACTTGATCCAAGATGTACCTCTTCATGAAAATGTGTGTTGATCAGGAACTGTGGGTATGTACGTGTAGGGTCAACATTCTTTCCCATCTGCTGTTAAGTAAGTGCTGACGTTGCCAGGCCTGGTGAATGAGTCCACAGTCATTTTAAGGTGGAAAGAATTGGTTAATTTAGACTGTTTCAGCATTTCCAAAACCTAGATTCTAGTAGATGTTCCTTGAAAAAGGGGGTTAGCAGTGGTGAGCCCATATAGGTGTGCAGCAACCTCAATTCTTACCTGTTCAGAAGAGAAAATTTGACTGAGGGGCATAAGACAGAGTAAGACGAGGCATGTTTTAGAGCAGGAGTGAAGGTTTATTCAAAAGCTTTAGAGTGGGAACGAAGGGAAGTAAACTTGGAAGAGGGCCAAGAGGGTTGCTGTGAGATTAAGTGCATAGTCTGACCTTCGACTTGGGGTTTTATATGTTGTCATATTTCCAGGGTCTTGTGTCCTTTCTCACCTGATGCTTCCCTTATGTGGGTTGTCCACATCTGCAGTGGCTGCCAGCACTTAGGAGTGATGCATGCACAGTATGTTTACTGGAGTTGAATGTATGCTCACTCGAGGCGTTCTTCCCTTACCAGTTGAATGTTCCTGGAAGGTCATATACCAGTTAAACTTCGCCATTTGCCTCTTTTTTGCTGGAGCCCACTGGCCCAACTCCTGAGATCTTATCAGGAAGCTGCTGATTCCCAGTTTCAGGTGTTTCTGTCTACTGGGAGACTGCCTTTCCCTGGCACTGGCTGTGGCCAATTATTATTTCTTTTTTTTTTTTTTAATTCAGAGTCTTGCTCTATCACCGAGGCTGGAGTGCAGTGGTGCAATCTCAGCTCACTGTAACCTCCGCCGCCTGAGTTCAAGCAATTCTCTTGCCATAGCCTCCCAAGTAGCTGGGATTACAAGTGCCCACAACCACACCCTGCTAAATTTTGTATTTTTAGTAGAGATGGGGTTTCACTGTGTTAGCCAAGCTGGTCTCGAACTCCAAACCTCAGGTGATCCACCCACCTCGGCCTCCCAAAGTGCTGGGATTACAGGCATGAGCCACCGTGCCCTGCCCAATTATTATTTTAGAGAAACAGTTAACAACTGCCTGGCCCTGATGGTTGCCTCACACTCCTGGTGTGGGGTAGGAAGAGCCCTCTTCTGCCCTGCTCGCCTCTGACTAGCTGCCTACTATCACAAGGGCGTCTGTGGTTAAGTACGTTTTCTTTTTTTTTTGAGACGGAGTTTCACTCATGTTGCCCAGGCTGGAGTGCAATGGTACGATCTCGGCTCACCGCAACCTCCGCCTCCTGGGTTCAGGCAATTCTCCTGCCTCAGCCTCCTGAGTAGCTGGGATTACAGGCACGCACCACCATGCCCAGCTAATTTTTTGTATTTTTAGTAGAGACGAGGTTTCACCATGTTGACCAGGATGGTCTCGATCTCTTGACCTCGTGATCCACCCGCCTCGGCCTCCCAAAGTGCTGGGATTACAGACTTGAGCCACCGCGCCCGGCCAAGTACGTTTTCAAACAATGGGTTAAGCACAACTAAACAGGTTTCATTCCTGGAAGGGGCCGAGGCGTTTAATATGCTAATGGTATTGTGGCTTTGCAAGAGGGGAGTGTAATATGGGTTCCCCAACCTTTCTTGACCACAACACCTCTGTGTGGCTGAGCATCTTGGGACCAGCAGCCTGCAGGACACTGTTTGGAAATTGCTGGACTGAAGGACAGTGATCTGAGGGACAGGAAAGTACCCGCAGTGGGAGAGTGCAAAGAGAGCAGTTTTAGAAATACTTCTGCTTTTGTTTCTCAGTGCTTATTTTTAACCTAAGGAGTAGTCATTTGAAGCCCTCATAAGCTCATGGGCTCTTTTCAGATAAAAGTACCCCAGACCTTGCAGGACTAGGAACATCATCTGGCCTGAAAAGAAGGTAAAATTGCTGTCTGATTTTCTTTTTAAAGAAAGCTGTTAGTGAGGCTGGCGATTCACTTCTTTCTGGTATACATTTAGGGCCTGTTAAATATGTATTCTGCCTCAAGGGGAAGTCATATTCTAAAAAGTAAATAATTCATAGGCAATTCTTGTACATTGAGAATCCATTAATGACTTTTAGAAGGCAGATTTTGTCAAGGGGACAGATTATATGTGCAGCTTGCTTCTATTAATACTTTTCTGGGCAGATTAACTGAATGAAGTAATATTTAACTTGGTCTAATAGAGTGTTAGCCAGAACAGTGCCTGATAACAACAACAATTATACTAGCTAATATTTCTTAAGTGGTCACTATGTGCCATAAATATTATACATGTGTTCACTAATTTAATCCTCACAAAAATGCAACGAAGTAGCTGTTATTTTTACTCCCATTTTATAAATGAGAAAATACGGTAGGCATAATAGTGAGGGCTAGAACCTGTGATTGGTTTTATATTCCTAAGAGTAACAAGGGAAAGCAGATTTTACAGTAAATTCTTTTTTTAATTTTTTTGAGACAGAGTCTCACTCTGTTACCCAGGCTGGAGTGCAGTGGTGCGATCTCAGCTTATGGCCCACCTCCCGGGTTTAAGCAATTCTTGTGCCTCAGCCTTTTAAGTAGCTAAGGTTATAGGCTTCAGCCACTACACACAGCTAATCTTTGTATTTTTAGTAGAGATGGGGTTTCACTATATTAGCCAGGCTAGTCTTGAACTCCTGGGCTAAAGCGATCCGCCTGCCTTGGCCTCCTAAAGTGCTGGGGTTACAGGTGTGAGCCACTGCACCCAGACTACAGTGCACTTCTTTGAGATTGAGCTCAGTTTCATAAAATCCTAGGTAGTATGTAATACATAATTGATTTTGCATTAATTTGTTCTCCTTTAGATATCTATCATAGGGTTTTTAACTTCTAATTTGGAATTTTTAGACATCAGTAATGTTACAAAAATTGAATTTACTTATGTATTTATTCAGCAGCCTTTTTGGGGCCAGTTTATGAGTTTGATTTTAGGGATGCAAAGATGACTGAGCCCATAGTTCCCTGTCCTCATAGAGATGTCATCAAATGGCAAAGAGGTATAGTTCTTCAAGCAGTTATCATTTCTTATGCCATGATAGGAAAAGTGGTTTCAAGCATCTTGTTTTAAAAGTCAAGAGAAAAGTCTGTAGGCTGCCTGCTCTGGGTCTGGAAGCCAGGAAGGTGTCACACCTCTCAGATGACTTTTGAGTGTTCCCCAGCCCTGGCTCGATTTTACCCAGAGCCCTCAGCTGCAGCTGGTAGCATAATGTTGCTCCTGAATGTGGATTTCTTAAGGCCTGTGAGAGGGCTTGTTAGGGAGAGAGATCATGTGCTGTGAAAGAAGCACACAGGCCCCTTTGACAGCCTCCTTCAATGCCCTCTTCACAGGGCCAGGTGTGCTGTTTGTACTGCAAATGAAGAGAGGAAAGCAGAGGGCAGGAGAGTTCCCTTGTGGGGGAAAGGAAAAGGCTGGGAGTGTGCTTGGCTGTGATGGAACTCATTTGACACTGAGGACTGGGTTATTCTTGTTTGTTTGTTTGTTTTTTGAGACACAGTCTCGCTCTGTCGCCCAAGCTGGAGTGCAGGGACACGATCTCGGCTCACTGCAACCTTCGCCTTCTGGGTTCAAGTGATTCTTATGCCTCAGCCTCCCGAGTAGCTGGGATTACTGGTGTGCTACCTCACCTGGCTAATTTTTGTATTTTTAGTAGAGACAGGGTTTCACCACGTTGGCCAGGCTGGTCTAAAACTTCTGACCTCAAGTGATCGGCCTGCCTCAGCCTCTCAAAGTGCTATAATTAGGTGCGAGCCACCACGCCCAGCCAGGACTAGGTTATTCTTGATGCATGGTGAGCTCTGGGCCAGGGCCCCAAGGGCTGTGCTTACTCATGTTAGCCCTAGCTATGAAGCCCATGCTTCCTTGGTTGAATCAGCTTTAAAGGAAAACAGCGGGAGGGAGGAGACAGGAGCCAGTGTCTCTGGGAAATTCCACACCAACACTCATTTTAAGTCAGTAGGCAGGGTTCTGAGCTCTTTCTTAGAGAAGTTGACTCTAGCAGCCAACCTAGGGCCTTACTGTAACCTGGAAGTGCCATGCCTCTGAAATCCAAGTTGCTGTTTGGTGTGCTGTAATGATTAAATATTCATTTGTCTGATGGATTGTGTGATTTCACAGCTAGTGATACTCTCTAGCTGAAATAATTGGCTGAAAGCAACGTTGGGAGGTTTTTGTGTTTGAAAAATATTTATTGAATGTTTTATATGTGCCAGATGTTATTCTAAGTAATTTTCATCTCCTTAAGTCAGATTTCACCACAGCCCTGTGAAGCCTGCACTACTATCCCCTGGATTTTTATCTGTTTTGTATATTCCCATATCCCAGTGCTTGGCACGTAAAAGGTACTCAATATTTGTTGGACAAATGAATAAATCTCATATGGCTAGACATTTTGGCTTTCCAGGTAGCATCATGGGAGTTGGGCCTGTGGTATATCCTATGTCAACAGCAAGGACAGAAAGACACAGATGCTCCAATTTGGTTTAGAAAAAAGCTTTCAGAACTAACTGCATTATTACTTTGTGGAAGACTTCCTTTTTAAAGCCCTAAAATATTTCAGACTTTATACTTGGCCTAGATGTTAAGTAAAAATTGTCTACATCTGTCAGGATTGGGTCAATTGATTAGATTCTGAAATTCAGCAAATAGTTTTAAATTTTATTTATAGCTACAGCCATAGACTTTGGAACAACCTCATTTGTGCCACTCAGGTTATCTTTAGATGATTGTATGATTATAGTAAAAGCCAGTATTAGGTTTTACCCATATACCAGGAACCATTTTCAATGTTTTACATGCATTAACATTTTAATAACCAGTGAGGTAGATACAATTATTATTTCCCTCTTACAAATAAAATAAATAAGTGTTGAGAGATGACCCAACATCACACAGCTAGTAAGTGATAGAAGCAAATTCAAACCTGGTTAGGCTAGCCCAGAGTCTGTTTCTTAACTATTATACTCTAGTGCCTTTGATATACAAAGTACTTGGAGAAATCTTATTCAGAAAAGAGCCTATCTCTTTGAGGGAAAAGAAAGAAAAATCTTTTCTGCCATTCTTCTCTTCTCATACTGTTCCTGCTGTCTGACCTGCTCCCCTCTGTATTCTGGGTCTTCTTAAAAAAATCTAGTCACAAAAAAAATTTTCAACTCAACCAAGATAATGCTGGTATGATTTGAGGTGATTCCAATTTTTTGCCTTGTTTTTCTAGTATTTCCATCATGACACCATATTTCTTGTACATTTTTTGTTAAAATTAGCATTTCAAATTGAAAGAAAACTTAGAACAACCTAGTTTGATTAATATTGCCTCAGTTTCAGTAGTATACACTCTGCTCATATAGATCTTCATCCTTCCTCCTTTATGTTGTTATTGCCACAGATTATATTCTTATATAGTTTATGCCCACTAACATAGATGTATTGTTTTATGCATTTTCCTTTAAATCATTTTGGAAAAAAAGGGTAGTTACAAAGCAAAAGTACCATAATATATTGGCTTTTATATTTATCTATTTAGTTAATTGCCAATTTATTTCTTCTTATGGCTTTGAGTTATTGTCTAGTGTTCTTTCATTTTAGCCCAAAGGACTCCCTTTATCATTTCTTGTATGGCAGGTCTACTGGTAATGATTTCCTTTACCTTTTATTTATATAGAAATGTCATAATTTCTTCTTTATTCTTGAATGATAGTTTTGTGGGATATAGACTTGCTGGATATAAATTGTCAGATATAAAATTCTTGGTTTGCAGTTTTTTTCTTTAAGGTCTTTGAATGTCATCCCACTGTCTTCTGGCCTCCATTGTTTCTCATAAGAAATCAGCTGTTAATTTTATTGAGTTTACACTGTGCATGAAGAATCACTTGCCTCTTACTGCTTTCAAATTTTTCTCATTGCTTTGGGTTTTGATACTTTAATTATATGCATTTCTATATGGATCTCTTTGAGTTTATCCTGCTTAGAGTTCATCTAGCTTTTTGCATGTGTATATTCATATCTTTAATCAGATTTAGGATGTTTTTGGCATTTATCTCCTCAAAGATCTTACTGCTTCTTTCTTTCCTTCTCCTTCTGAGTCACCATAATGCATATGTTGGTCTACCTGATGATGTCTCACAGGTCCCTTAGACTCTGTTTACCTTTCTTCATATCTTTTCTTTCTGTTCCTCAAATTGGATAATTTCAGTTGTCCAATCTTCAAGGTTGCTGATCCTGTTTTCTGCTTTTTCACATCTCCTCTTGAACCTTTCTAGTAAGTTTTTCATGGTAGTTATTGTACTTTAAAGTTCTAGAATTTCTGTGGTTTTAAAATTATTTCTGTCTCTTTACTGATATTCTCATTTTGTTTATACATTGTTTTCCTGACTTCCTTTTAGTTCTTTGTCTATGGTTTCCTTTAGCTCATTGACTATATTTAATGGAACTGATTTAACACTGTTGATAGTAATTCCATTGTCTGGGTTCACTTGTTAATATTTCTGACAAATTTCATTTCTTCCTGTGAATGACTATATTTTTCCATTTCTTTGTATGCTTTGTAAATTCTTATTGAAAATTAGAAATTTTGAGTACTATAATATTATAACTCTAGAAATGTCATTTTCCCGCTGCTCAGGGATTGCTGACTTTTTTCCATTAAGGGCTAGTGCTGTTAATTTGTGACTTTTCCAAACTCTTTTTGCAAATATATGTTTCTTATTTTGTGTGGTCACTGAAGTTTCTGTTCTGTTATCTCTGTGGTCAGCCAGTGACCTGAAAAACATTTCCTTAAATTTCTGGTTCCAAAAAGGGAAAAGTGGGTGGGAGTTGTTTCTTAAAATTTTGCTGTGGATGCTGCCAGGGGAAGTTGATGTCACCAAGAGGGCCAAAACCAAAGTGGGTGTCTGCATCAAACCCTCAGGCACTGCTAGACCAACAAAAATGCACAACACCAATTTTTGGAGGAGAAAGTCCCCACTACCTACTCTGGTGTCAGCCAGCCACTCCTAGAACATGAGCTGTCATCCTCAAAGCTGTGGTGGGAATGGTAGCTAGTTCACTTATGGTGCTGTCTTAGAAAAGAACAGCAGTCCCTCCTTTCACCAAGCCCTCCCCTGGCTGTTTTACGTGTCTAGTTAGGTTCCACAGTTCCTAAATAGTTGGTTCCAGTCACTCCTCCCAGGTCAATAGTTGCTTTAGTAGAAGGATAGCTCCTAGAGCTTCCTGCGCTGTTAGTTTACATGACATCACTCCTGAAAGCCTGGTTTCTATTTTTTATTTTTTTCTCCAGCTTTACTGAAGTGTAATTGACAAATAAATATTGTGTATATTAAAGGTATACAACATGATGTTTTGAGGTATACACACACATGCACACATTGTAAAACAGGTACTATAACCTAGCTAATTAACATATTAATCACCCCACGTCATTCCATTTGTTCATATGCGTGTGGTGAGAATGCTTAATATCTATCTACTCTCTTAACAAATTTCAAATACAAACCATTGTTATAAATTACCATCACTATGTTGTTATTAGGTCTCCAGAACTTATTCATCTTATAACTGAAAGTTTATATCCTTGACCAATGTCTTCCCATTTCCTCCACTGTCCAGCCCCTGGCAACCATTATTCTATTTTCTGTTACTGAGTTCAGCTTTCTTAGATTCTACATGTAGATGAGATCACACAATATTTGTCTATCTGTGTCTGGTGTATTTCACTTAGCATAATGTCCTCCAAGTTCATCCATGTTGTCACTTATGACAAAATTTCATCTTCTTTTTTAAAGCTGAATAATTTTCCGCAGTGTATATATAGCACATTTTCTCTATCCATATACCTGTTGCTAGACACTTAGGTTGTTTCCATATCTTAACTATTGTCAGTGGAATGCAGATACTTTTTTGAGAATATGATTTTATTTGCTTTGGATATATACCCGGAAGAAGGATTTCTGGATCATATGGTAATTCTATTTTTAATTTTTTTCAAGAAACTCCATACTGTTTTCCATAATGGTTGTACCAATTTATATTCCATTATCAATGCATAAGACTTGTTTTTTTTTCCTCCTTGCCATACACTAGTTAACTTTTGACTTTTTGATCATAGTCATCCTAAGAGGTGTGAGATGATATGTTATTGTTTTGATTTGCATTTTCCTGATGGTTAATGATGTTGAGTACCTTTTCATATACTTTTTGGCCATTTGTATGTCATCTCTGGAAAAATATCAGAGTTTTTTGCCCAGTTTTTTTTCTTGGAGACAGGGTCTTGCTCTGTCGCCCAGACTGTAGGGCAGTGGCATGATCATAACGCACTGCAGCCTTGACTTCTGGGGCTCAAGCAATCTTCCTGCCACCTGAGCAGCTGGGACTGTAGGTGCATATCATCATTCCTGGATAATTTTTAAATTTTTTTCTAGAGACAAGGTCTTACTCTATTGCCCAGGCTGATTTCAAACTTCTGAGCTCAAGGGATCCTCTTGCCTCAGCCTCTCAAAGTGTTAGGATTATAGGCATGAGCCACTGTGCTTAGCCCCTTTGCCCATCTTTAAGTTGTGATATTATTATTATTTTTTGCTGTTGAGCTGTATGAGTTCCTCATGTATTTTAGATATTAACTCCTCATCATGGTTTTCAAATATTTTATCCCATTCCTTTGGTTGCCTTTTCATTTTGTTGATTGTTTTTGCTGTGCAGAAACTTTTCAGTTTGGTACAGTCCCCCTTGTTTGTTTTTGATTTTGTTGCCTGTGCTTTTGGTATCATATAAAAGAAAAAATCATTGCCAAGACAAATGTAATGGAGCTTCAAGTTTTCCAGTTTTAAGTCTTAGGTTTAAGTATTTCATCCATTTTAAATTGATTTTTGTGTATAGCATAAGATAAAGTTTTGATTTCACTTTTTTGGCACATGGATATACAGTTTCCTCAACACCGCTTATTGAAGAGACTATTATGTACCCATGTGTGTTCTTGGCACCTTTTCCATATGGTCATTATTTGACTGTGCATGTGTGGGTTTATTTCTGGCCTCTCTATTCTGCTCCACTGCATTTGTCTGTTTTTATGCCAGTACTATACTGTTTCATTACTATAGCTTTGTAGTATAATTTGGAATCAGTGGCTGTGATGCCACCAGCTTCATTCATCTTGCTCAAGATTGTGTTAGCTATTTGGGGTCTTTTATGGCTCCAAACAAATTTTGAGATTGTGTTTTCTATTTCTGTGAAAAATGCCAGTATAATTTTGATAGGGATTGCATTGACTCTATATATCGCTCTGGGAGTATGGAAATTTTGACAATATTGATTCTTCTGATACATGAACACAGAATATCTTTCTGTTCGTATCATCTTCAATTTCTTTTATCAATGTTTTATAATTTTCACCACACAGATCTCAAGTCTTGTTTGTAAAGGGATAAAACTTTTTTTATTTATTTATTTATTTTTTTTTGAGACAGAGTTTCACTCTTGTTATCCAGGGTGGAGTGCAATGGCGCGATCTCGGCTCACTGCAACCTCTGCCTCCCGGGTTCAGGCAATTCTCCTGCCTCAGCCTCCTGAGTAGCTGGGATTACAGGCATGCGCCACCATACCCAGCTAATTTTTTGTAGTTTTAGTAGAGACGGGGTTTCACCATGTTGACCAGGATGGTCTCGATCTCTTGACCTCATGATCCACCTGCCTCGGCCTCCCAAAGTGCTGGGATTACAGGCGTGAGCCACTGCGCCCGGCAACTTTTTTCTTTTTATAGTAGAAAGGGGCACTCACAGGGAGAAGCACCAGCCAGAAGTTCCCTTCCTTCCATTTCTATTAGGTACGTCTTGGGGTCTCTGCCCTCAAGGAGTTCCTTGGAAGAGGAAAGAGGCACGTAAAGTGGAAAGCTTGCAGTTCCACAGAGATACTAGAAGTGCAGTAGCAAGAACAAAATGTTGAGGGGACAGAGGAGGGAGGGCTTCAGGGCTGTTGTAAAAGCTTCAGGAATAAGCGAAAACTCTATTTCCCCAAGCATGGCAAAGTCTTTGCCAGCTGTCAAGGTCTGGGTGCCGGGTAGTAAATGCAGACGCCCCCACTCAAGCCTCCCTTTAAGGCACTACTCCTTGCTGTCTCCGCTTCCTTGCCTCCTGCTCACGCCTCGGTCCTACCCCAGTCAGACCCTCAGCCTCACTCTCACTGAAACCGCTCTTGCTGCTTCCACGTCCGCTCCTCAGAGGCGCATCCCGATCACTATACTCAAAGCGGCACACTTCTCTCTGTCCTCTTACACTGCTTGACTTTTATTCATAGTTGTGGCAGACCTTGGTGTTATGTCTATGAATGGCCAAGTGATTTTCATTTAACTTATGTATGTATTTATTCAACTGACATTGATTGAGCACCACCATGAAGCACTGCCCTCAGCTCTGGAGACAAGTAGACAAGACAGTTTTGCTTTCATGGGGTTTCTGTTCTTGCATGGAGGGGCAGACCAAAGGCAAATAACAAGCTAGGCAATTTCCGGTAGTGGTAAATGCATGGAGAAAGTCAAGTAGGGCAATGAGGTAGAGTGATTGGAGGCTGGGAAAGAGCTTCTTTCTCTTGGGTGGTCAGGGAAGGCCTTTCTGTGGCGATAGTATGTGGACTGAGACTTGAACAGTGAGAAAAAGCCAGCTGTTATGGATTGAACTGTGTCCCCTAAAAATTAATATGTTAAAGCCCTAGCCCTAGTACCTTAGAATGTGACCCGATTTAGGATTAGGGCTCTTGCACATATAATTAGTTATGATGATGTCATACTGGAATAGAGTGGGTCTCTAATCCAGTATGACTGGTGTCCTCAGAAAAAGGACAAATTTGGATACAGATAACACATGAGGAGACTGGCATGTGTTAAAGGTAGAGATCTACAAGCCAAGATATCTACCAGAAGCTAGGAGAGGGCCGGGCGTGGTGGCTCACGCCTGTAATCCCAGCACTTTGGGAGGCCGAGGTGGGCAGATCACCTGCGGTTGGGAGTTCGAGACCAGCCTGACCAACATGGAGAAACCCCTTGTCTACTAAAAATACAAAAATTAGCCAGGCATGGTGACACATGCCTGTAATCCCAGCTACTTGGGAGGCTGAGGCGGGAGAATTGTTTGAACCAGGAAGGCGGGGGTTATGGTAAGCTGAGATTGAGTCATTGCATTCCAGCCTGGGTGACAAGAGCAAGACTCCGTCTCAAAAAAAAAAAAAAAAAAAAAGCTAGGAGAGAAGGATGGGACATGCTCTCTCTCACAGCCCTCAGAAGGAGTCAACCTGCCAACACCTTGATCTTGGATTTCTAGCCTTAATAACTGTGAAACAGTAAATTTCTGACGCTTAAGGCACCTGGTTTGTAGTACTTTGTTATGACAGCCCTAGTAAACTGATACACCAGAGTTATGGGTCTGGGAGAATAGTGTTTCCAGCAAGGAAACAGAAGGTGCAAAGGCCCTGAGGCAGGAACTCTCTTAATCTCAGTATATTGTGGTTATTTGTTTCCATATGTGTCCTCTTATCTTGACTGTGTGCTCCTCCAGAATGAGAACAGTCTTATTTACCATGATTCTCCTGTGTCTAGCATGGTGCTGGACGAGGATGGGTGCTCAGAAGGTGCATGTTGAGTCTGGGAACATATGTTCCTTTAGCTATAAACCTACAACCTCACAGACAATGGATTTCATAAATATTTAAAATTTTTGCCAATGTGATCACCCAACTATTGTCTTAAATTGTATTTCTTTTGTTTTTGAGTTTGGTCATTTTTTCATGTTTATTAGCCATCTGTATTTTTCAATTTCTTCTTTATGTCCAATTTTGTGGGTGGGAGAAGGATTTAGTGTCTTCCTGATTTCAAAGAGCTTATTTACTATTTTGGGAATTAAGATTTGGATTGTCAACCATTATAGCTATTTTTTACACACTTTTTAACTTTGTTTTTGTTATAAGAATGTGTATGATTGTTATATGTCAAAGTATAACCATGTTTGCTTTTATGGCTTCTGAGTTTCATGTCATTTTTGGAAATATATATATATACTGAGTCCATAAAATCTTTCACCTATGTTAAAAAGAAAAAAAAAACACACAAAAAACCCTACTCTATTGTCCAGAATGCAGCTTGTTTTCTCCAGCTTATCCTGGAGGTATTAGATATCCAGTTAAATGTATTGCTTGGGATTCTTCTGCTATAAGCAACAGGAACTATCTTAAATAACAAGGTAGAAAGTAGTTGACTCAGGTAAACGGAACTTAGAAAGGAGGAGGTAGAACGGACCTCAGGGATACCTGGATCCAGGGGCTTAAACAACTTACCCTTTCCCTCTTTCTGTCTGTCCATCTCTGATTTTGGTCCCTGTTCACGAAAGGGCCCATGCTTTAAGCACTTCCTTGTACCTCCACGCAGTGGGGCAAAAGGATCCTGGCCACTTTGGGATCATAGCCTTACAGCTCTCAGTCCAAGGGAAGATATGGACAGTTTCTTCTCAGCTTCAGTAGAAAAAAAAATCTCAGAGAATGGACCCTGCCTGGTCATATTGGGTCATCTATGCCCCCCACTCCCTCCCCCAAGTTGTGGCTTACATAGGGTAAGGGGAAGATTCAAGCCTTCTGGAGTCACACAGGGTCAGGGAAAGGAACAATTTCCTGAAGAATAACAACACACATCTCCCTCTCTGAAATCAGGGAATATACATGAAGGCGCATGTCCCGTGGTGGTTATCAGCTTGGGCTTTGGACCTGCCCTGCCTGGTTCAAATCCTGACCTTGTCACTCGGCAGCTGCTGGACCTTGGACTTGTTACTCTCTGTGCCCCATAACAGGGATAATAATGGTACTCACAGAGAGGATGTTGTGAGGACAAAATGGGCTAATACACATAAAGCCCTTGGAATGGTGCCGGGCACTCCTATCTATGCTACATATGTAGGTGTTATTTATTATTTTTGTCCCTGTTTTAAAAGAATGCATTGGTATAAGCAAGGAACCTGTATCTTCTGATTTTTCATTCTACCCCTTTTCTAGGTAATATTTTTCTTCATGGCCTTTTCCTCCTTCTATGTTATTTCAGATGTGAACATTTGGTTCATTTACTTAGCAGCCAGTTCTATTTTTTTTTTTTTTTTTTTATTTAGTTTTTTTTTTTTTTTTTTTTTTTTGAGATAGAGTCTCACTCTGTCACCAGGCTAGAGTGCAGTGGTGCGATCTCAGCTCACTGCAATCTTCATCTCCCGGGTTCAGGTGATTCTCCTGCCTCAGCCTCCTGAGTAGCTGGGACTGCAGGCACCCACCACCACGCCCAGCTAGTTTTGTTGTATTTTAGTAGAGATAGAGTTTCACCATGTTGGCCAGGATGGTCTCAATCTCCTGACCTCGTGATCCACCTGCCTCGGCCTCCCAAAGTGCTGGGATTGTAGATGTGAGCCACCATGCCTGGCCCAGCCAGTTCTTAACCCTCAGTAATTTTGTCTTTAAAACCCACATTCACATGTATTATTAGGACGTTTAAGGTGATTTGATTTGTTTGTGTTTACTGAAAATGGGTCTATTTTCATTAGGTATGAACTAAAGAAGGGAATACAGTCATTCCCCACGTAATGACAGCTTGGTCAATTTTGGTCAATAACAGATGGTGCTCCCATAAGATAATGGAACTGAAAATTCCTATTGCCTAGTGATGTCATAACCATCATAATGTGGTGCAATGCATTACCTGTTCTATGTTTAAATGTGTTTAGATGCACACATACTTCCCACTGTGTTACAGCTGCCTACAGCATTCAGTACAGAAACATGCTGCACAGGTTTGTAGCCTAGGAGCATTAGGCTATACCATGTAGCCTAGGTATGTAGTAGGCTTTACTGTCTAGGTTTGTGTAAGCACACTTTAGGATGTTCACACAGTGATAAAATAGCCTAATGACAAATTTCTCAGAATGTAGCCCTGCCATTAAGCCCCATTGTTAAGCAACACATGACTGTATTTCATTGCAGCTGCAGGAGTTGCGTTTGAGATCTATAAGACCTTTGAATTTTGAAAGCCAAACCAGTCAGATAAGGTCTGAAGATTAATAATAGTTAATGTATTCTTCTGTGTAAGATCTTAAAAGAAATAAAGAAAAAATAATAATAGTTAATGTATACTGAATACTTCCTGCGTGCCAAGCACTGTGCTAAGGGTTTTATGTGGATTATCTTATTGATCCTTACAGAAATGCTGCTAGATGGTGAACCTATGAGTAAATCAAGGGTCAGGAAAGTTGGCAGAGTTCTCCTAGATGGGGATCTGTGAGTTAATGCCAGTCTCTTTGATGGTAATGTCTGAGCTTTGACTAATAACTTGGTGACCATCATTTACCATGAGAGGGTAATGGTAAGTGAAATACAAGATTTCAAATTTGAAAAAAAAAAGAAAAATCAAACATACAACTAGCTATGAATAAACAAAATAACATTATTGGCTATTGATACATAAAGACAGTTTCAAGATTACCATAGAAATCCTGGCATAGTTGGGTCCCAATTTTATACAAAAAATATTTATGTTTTTCTCTCATATATCATATATGTTAAAATTAATCTATACATGACAACAACACACTGATCCTAATTTATTTTTTAAAAGTTATTCTTATGATATTGTCATATTTTATCTTTGTTCTTTGGGACTGTGAAGTTTAAATGGGGCATCACAATTGTACTTCTTGCATCCAAAAATGACCCCAGTTGTTAGACAAGAGGAAAAGAAACTAGTGTCTGGGACAGATATTTCATCATTTTCCTATTCATAGAGAAACGGCTACTGTGCATGCTCTGGTGTACCCAGGCTATGCATGGATGCTTGTAGATTACATATTTTCCACCAAAGACTGCCTGCTGCATTCCAGGCACTGGTCTTAGTGTTGGTGATATATCAGTGGACAAGACAGACAAACTCCTCTTACTGGAGCATGCATTCTAGTTGGGGAATATAGGCAATAAAGAAGTACATGAATCTAGTATAAAATATATCAAGTGATGAAATTTTATGGAGAAAAAGCAAGGGAGAGGGAAAGAAGGTGCTTTGAGGGATGGATTACAATTTAAAATGGAATGATCAGGGAAGGCCTCACTGAAAAGGTGATGTTTGAATGGAGAAAGGGGAGAGAGGGAGCCTTGTGGGTACCTGGTGAAGTCTCCAAGTCATGGGAATAAGGCATAAGCTGGAGCTGGCTGCGGTGGCTGCAGATAAGTTGGGACTGGGAAGAGTACCATGAAGGGCTCAGGGCCCATTTATGGAAATGACTCTGAGGGCGCAGTTGGGGAGATACAGGAGCGAGGCATGAGATGCCCATTAGCCATCTGAGCAGAGGTATTGAGTAGGTAACTGGATGTAAAAGTCTGGTTCTGGGGTAGAGATTACACATTTGGGAGCCATCAGTGTGTGGATTGCATTTAAATCCGTGAAATTGGATGAGAGCACCAAGAGAGTTACTGTAGATGAGAAAGTCTGGGACTACATTCTCAAGCACTCCAAGAGTTGGGAAGATGAGGACAAAGTTGTGAAGGCAACTTGGAAGGAGCATCCAGGAAGGAAGAGGAAAATACAGTAGAGAGAAGTGCCTTGCAAATCAATTAAAGAGATTTCAGGAGGAGAGTATGTTAATTCTATGGGTTTCTGCTTATCAGTCCAATGAAATGATCACAAATTGACCACTGGGTTTAGCAGTGGCCACTGGAGCTCATTCGTGCAGTTTCTTTGGGAACTCACAACTGATTAATGTCATCCGTCAGGGTTTTTCTCTGCAAAGTGGACATTATGTGCTCAATTGTACACCCTGCGGGGCTAACGTTCAATTTTTTCCTGCTTTACTATCCCAGCAAAATGTTTCTACACACCTTCATAGATGCAGGTGTTTTTTTTTGTTTGTTTTTTTGAAATGGGGTCTCACTCTGTCACCCAGGCTGGAGCATAGTGGCATGATCTTGGCTCACTGCAACCGCCGCCTCCTGGGTTCAAGTGATTCTCCTGCCTCAACCTCCTAAGTAGCTGGGACTACAGGGGCACACCACCACACCTGGCTAATTTTTGTATTTTGAGTAGAGACGGGGTTTCACCATGTTGGCCAGGCTGGCCTTGAACTCCTGACCTCAAGTGATCCACTCTCCTCAGCCTCCCAAAGTGTTGAGATTACAAGCGTGAGCCACCATGCTTGGCTTCGTAGATGCAGTTTTTAAGCTGAGGGAGATTGTAATCCAGCTGCCTCATCTCACTGCTGTGGAGAACAAGGCTTGCACAGGTTGAGACAAGCAGGTTTGTTCATGGTAGAATCAGAACAGCAATTCTGAGATTCCTAATGCCAGACCTATTGTTTTGTCAGCCACACCTGGCCTGTATGCTGAAAGTCATAGAAGATCAATTACGGGGTAGAGAGAGAATGGCTCCTTCCTTGTTCCTCTAATTCTTACTGGTTTTCTTTCTTTCTTTTTTTTTTTTTTTTGTCTGATAAACTCATTGAGCATAGATGGAACATAGAACTCCAGAATGCTTGAAGTTCTTAAAAACATGGTTTGATTCCCAGTTCTTCCACTCACTAGCTTATGACTTTGTGCTGGCCAATTCATCTTAATGAATGTCAGTTTCTTCATCTGTAAAATGGGGATAATAATGGCACCCCATATAATTGTGAAAATCATACTGCCATTTGCCTGTAAAGTGCACTCACTAGCTGTATGACTTTGTGCTGGCCAATTAATTTCAAGGAACCTTAGTTTCTTCATCTGCAAAATGGGGATAATGGCAACCCATAGAATTGTGGGAATTAAACTGCTGCTTTCCTATAGAATGCTCCCCACAGTGCCAGTACGTGGGAGTGTTCCATACATGGGGGCTCTTGTGATTATTAGGATATTGGGACTGTAGTTTCCAGGATATTGCTCTTGATAAAATTGTCTTTTAAAAGATTTTTAATTGATGTCATTGCCTGCGTTTTATTTATGAAACAGATTGAGTAGAGTCACAACCACAAATCTGTAACGATATACCCTAAAGAAGTTGCCAGATGTCTTTTTCTTTTTCTCCTGGTTGCTGCTACTAGAAGAAAAACTGCGAAAAAAAAAAACAAAAACAAAAACAAAAAAAAAACCAACACACTGCGCAGTCGGGGAAAATACATAATTTGTTCCCCTTTGTCAGCACTGAGAAAACAAAACTATCAGTTTCCAATTCCCCAGCTTGCTGTCACTCACGCGGGGAGATAGCAGTGGGAGGGAGCAGCTGCACGTGTCACATATACCTAAGAACTTGATACCTGGGAGGTAAGTGTTCACAGACTCCACGATGCTTGAGGGTTGCTCTGACTATTTAGAACATCTCTGTGGTTACTTTTAGGAATAATACAGATTGTTTCCAGTGAATCTGCACCAACTCTTTCCAAAATATACTTGGAAAATTAATTGGTAACGCCAATTAAGTGGTAATGTGTGGTTATAGACTTTCCTTTCTCAAATCAGCATGCAGTTAAAAAAATTATTGATCATACTAAACCTCTAGTAACAGCGGTAAAACATTTCTTCATTCCAGTCCCTTTTTTGGGGGGGTTGGTGAACTGTTTCCCTGATTCTGTGCGTGGCTGTGTGCATGTGTGTGTGCGCCTGTGTGGAGAGCAGAGCTTGAGAAAGGAGAGTGTGGGGAACGTAAAGGAGAAGTGTGAGTTATAGAATATCTTTCAGAGTTGTTGCAAGTGTAATTCTTTAAGCACATACAGGAACTTGAATGTACTCCAAAGTGTTTTAGCGTTTAATATTAGGGCAGGACCTGATGCATGAATAGAAAAGATAAATGTGTTTAGATGGTAATTAGTGACATCATTTCTTTACATTCATGCAGTTAACATTGGAATTTCAATTATAAGCCAGACATTGCACTAGACATGGGCCAATAAATAATAATTATTGCTAACCTCTTTTTGTTAGGTTTCACATGATGTAAACAGTAACATGAAAATGGTAAGAAACTGTTAGGCTGGGTGAGGTGGCTCACGTCTGTAATCCAGTACTTTGGGAGGCTGGGTGGGTGACCAGCCAACATGGTAAAACCCCGTCTCTACTAAAAATGCAAAAATTAGCTAGGCATGGTGGCACGTGCCTGTAATCCCAGTACTCAGGAGACTGAGGCAGGAGAATTGCTTGAACCACAATGTGGAAGGTGAAGATTGCAGTGAGCGAAGATCTCATGCCACTGCACTCCAGCCTGGGCTACAGAGCGAGACCCAGTCTCAAAAAGGAAAATAAATAAGTAAATAAATAAAAGAACTCTGTGTTACACAAGTGCAGTGAAAAATGAGTTTCTTTTCCATCCCTGACCATCCATTTTTCTTGACTGCCCCTCCTGAGAATGTCACTGTATATCCACTTATGTATGTATACATCATTATAATCTATTCTTGTTTTTTAATACAAATGAGATACTTTAAAGAGGGTTCCACCTCTTTTTTCATTCAGCATTTGTTCTTGTTAATATGTTAACACCAACCAATATACTCCATTGGTTTTATTCTAGTTGCATGGCATTACATTGTATGGATGTACCGTAATTTAATTTTCCAGACTTCTAACTTGTTTCAAAATGGGTACATTACCTTCGGCACCACAGGGTTCTCTTGTAATGAGAATTACACAAAATAGCATCTATGACTACCACCGTGTGCTACCACCATGGTGCTGGCACATAGTTGATTTACAATAAATATTGGTAGAAAAGATGAATTGGTCTTGTTTATTCATTTATTTTGCATATTGTTTTCTTTATGGATAATGAAAAATAAAATTTATTGCTAAGAACTATCACATATTCCAAATTAAGGAAGTCTGTGCTAATGAGGTTTGTGTCCTATCAGCTGCATCTCTAGCATAGTGACACATTCAGTTTGCATAGTGACATACTCCATTAGTGTTCTTGATGACAACAACATAAATAGATCTGTTTTAGAAAGCTGTTTCCATCAGCATCCAGGAGGAAATGTAACTCTTTATAGACTGGCAAACTCTGACACATTGCATTCTGTCGGGCAGGCATTTTAATTTGAATGAATGACAGAGGCCTTAAACTCAGTTCAGACTCTGGAATCATGTAAACATTAGTCAGAATTGTTCCCATAGTCCTTTAAGCCTTCAGAGAATCTGATTCTGAAGACCCACGAGATGCTTTTTGGGTGGAAGAATATTCCACTCCCTGTGAAAGAGCTTCTCTGTGTTTCACTTCAGGCATGCCTTGGTTCATTAGACAAATGGTCTTCTTCAAGGTCATCTGTGATACGGGTTTTTAGAAAGTGGCTCGGTTATTACTTATCTGCCATTCAGTTATCTCTGGTGCTTGGAGGCCTGTGGTGGGGAAGATTCCCCAGGGAGGACACCGAGGCATATATAATGCAGACTCTGCCCTGAGGAAGCTAGCATGTTGTTTGGAGAGACATGACCCTACCCTCAGACAGCAAGCAGTACAGTGTATGCTGGAAATAAGGAGCAGGGGCTCTGGCATCAGACTGCCTGGCTCCCCTCTTTTGCTGTGTGACTTGGCAAGGCAGTTAACATCTTGCATCTCTGTTTCCTCATCTGTAGAATGGGAATAATAAGAGTACTTACCTCATTGTGGTGAGAACTGAATGACTTAATACGTGGAAAGTGCTTGAACAGTGCCTGACACACAATGAGTACTTAGCGATTGTTAGCTGTTGTTACCATTACATGTAACTCTGCAAAATGAAAATGGATGACAGTAGCTACGATTTTGTAGTGAGATATTGGACTTGCAAATGAAAGTCTTTATGCTAAGCATTTTGCATTTGATATCTCATCCAATCCTTAGGATAATCTGTGAAGTAAGATATTTTAAAGATGAGAAAATTGAAGTTCAGAGAGGTTAAGTACCTTGCCCCAAATCATACAGCCATTAAGTAATTTGAATTCATATCTAACTCATGCTCTTTCCTCTAAACAATAGTTCTGGGGAAATAAAGGAAAGGAAGTAACCTTCATTTTGTGGATGAACAACAAGGCTTAGAGCACTTAAGCTGCTTGCCCGAGGTCCCACGGAAACTCAGGTTTTCTCAACACATCCCAGTGTTTCTAGACATCCGTGGGGCTGGCACACAAAGGAGGACAGAATGGAATGTCTTGCTCCTGAGGAGACGGGCAGGACCAGTGCACCCAAATAGGCCAACTGGGGCCAAATATAAAGGGAACTCTTTCTGCGAAGCCTTCCAATGTGAAATGAGATAAGCAGTGTATTTCTCTCTAATATGAAGGAATTTGGAAGTAGATTGTCCAGAGTTGGTTATGGTGTTTTCATTAGGTTGTCTGGGTCCCAGTTTCTTCCAGCTTTCTTCTTCTTGGCCTTTCAGGTGCTGCCCTTGTTTTTACAGTTTACAAGGTCTCAGCCATCAATCATATCTCTGTGCCAGGAAGTGGGGAGAAGAATGGCCAATCTCTTCTCTTAGAACTTTCCGGTAGACCCACCCAACAGGTCTGCTTACATCTCGTTGGCTTCCTAGTTGTAGAGGTTGACTGAGAAATGTTATGTTTTAATGGGACAGAACTGTGCCCAGCTAAAAATTGGGTTCCATTACCAAGAAAGGAGAAGAGAATGAGAATGTGTAGAGAATGAGCAGATTTCTACCACATTAATTTATGTAGCCCCCTTAGGTAAGAAACTGAAATTCAAAGAAGACTTGTAACTTGTCCAAAGTCTCCCAGCTGACAAAGGTAGAGCAGGGATGGAGACACAGGGCGCTGTCTCTTGGCTTCTGTTTGTTGTACTTCTACCCCAAATCCACACCAAGGTCCAGACTAGGGTTCTGGTTTTAGGATTCTGAAGGTCTTTCACATGAAGCAGTTTTATCAAATTAACAAGAGCTGCTTATGCCTTTGGGGGAAACTGACTGTTGGTGATTTATTTTTTACTTATTAGTCTTATGTCCTCCAGTGTTTTTCTAATTTACTTTTCTTTTATCCTGCCGTTTTATGAATTCAATATTATATATCTTTTTAGTCTCTTTAGTACTTATCGATCCTTTTGTGTACCTACTGAAGATTGCCCCCGGGCATTCAAATGCTGGTAAGGAATAATTACTATGCCAGCTAGTGAAATAAAAATGACAATACATGAACCTTCCCCTAGGACATGGGAAATTGAGTCGAAAGTCTAGATTTGCTTCATTATTCCAGGAAGAAATACCACTTATTAGAATACTTCCTGTTGAGATCTATTGTTTTTCTGGGTTCTTTTTGGCTTTAATATGCTTATTCATGGGGGGAAAGTTATAGTTAAAAAATAAAGCCATTTACTCAACAGTTCTGAGCTAAATAGTTGTGATCCCTGCCTTCACATAGTTTACTGAATAGCAGGAAATGCAGTTACGATTGAATATTAAAAAAATGCTATGATGGAACAATTAGAGTTGCTGTAAGCACACACCAGAGACACCCACCCAGTATCTGGAGGTAAGGTAAGTCCTCCTGAGGAAGTGACATTGCATGCTGAGCCCTCAAGGTGATCAAGAATTAGCCCCAAGTTTTTTCCGGGCATAGGAAGCAGAGTTCATAAAGATTGAGGAATGAGGGGAATGTTGGTACATGCCTCTGATTTCCTCGAATGCACCAACATCTGTCTCATTCCTTGGTGAGGCTCATTCATACTGAGCCTACTCAAGAGACTAGAGACAGTAGATGGGGACTAGTCAGTTGTAGCTAGGTCACACAAAGTCTGACGAGCCACACAAAGGCTCCTTCCTACGTTGGGATCCCATTAAAGGCTTAAAACTATGGAATGACACCTGAGATTTGGGGTGCAGAAGGTGACGGAGCGCATTTCAGCATGTGCAAATGTCCTGAGGTGGAAAGGCTGAGCATGAATGTGGAACCTAAAAGGTGGCCACCTTCACTGGAGTATAGGAAGCAAGGGAGCGGCATCCGGTGAAGGCTGGAGATGAAGTCTCCACTTTGAGTCTTATAGTCTGTTAATGATTTTTTTCTTTATCCTAGGAAAACCATCACTTTAGCTTCTGGGTAGTGAGTAGATTGGGGGTGCAGCTAGCAAGAGTAGAAGAGAGAAACCAGTTAGGAAGATACTGTAGTTGTACAGGGAAGAGAGGTGATTATGGCTTAGACTGAGATGGTCAAATGGAAAAAATAGAGAAAAGAGGAGCAATTCATGTAAATTTCGAAGAGCTTGCTGAAGGACAAGGGTTAGGGATTAACTTGCTTATTTCCAGCCTGGTGTTTGCTTATGAATACGGAGATCCTAACTCATCGGGCTGTCCACAGCGGAGGCTGTGATCTGGGAGGCTGGTAGGGCACAGCCTCAGGATGGAGCCATGTGGTTGCCCAAATGCTAGGAGGGAAATTCACTGGATGCCTCCAGGGGAGCTGCTTACTGTTGGACAGGAAGGGAAGCTGGAGTTTATCTTATGATCATGCAGCTTGGATGCTTCTTGAGCTACACTCTTCACCCTCCCCTTGTTTTCTCCTTAACTTTCATTCCTTGTCAGGGTTCTGACCTCTGGAGCCTGGTAGAGCAAGTGTAATCCCTCTTCCACATGACAGGTGTTCCAAGGCAGCTGTTGTTAACAAGTCTTCCTCAAAGTACACATCCCTGTTCCTTCAGCCATTCCTCATGGGGTTTATCTTTGAAGCACTTTGCCAACCTGTCAGTCACTTTCTTTCAGACACATTTCGTTGTATAGTGTCCTTCCTAAATGTGATGGATTGCAGCTGGCTGTCACCTTGACAACAGAGACAAAGGTCTTAGGGGAAGAGGACAGAAATTCTTTAACATTTACATCTCTCATTATTAAAGGTAATATATAGTCATAGAATAATATTGAAAAATACAGAAAAGTATAAGGAAAAAAATTTAAATTCCTGTAATACTACCACCCAGAGATAATTAGCTGAAATTTTGGTTTAGCTTCTTATCTTTTTTATATGTATTTATTATTTTAAGAATTGGTATAGATAGATCTCTTTTGTATTCAACTTTTCATGTCACTGAAAGTGCTCATCATCATTATTTTTTTAACCATTTCCTGATATAATAAATGTTTCTAGTTTTTAACTTTCATAAATAACATACAATGGTACATAAATAACATAAGTAACAGCATTGCAGCACATAAATCTTTTTGCTTGTCTTAGCTCCTTAGGGTAGATTCCTAAATGGAATTACTGGGTACAAACATTTTCTGGGCTGTTAGTATATATGGCCAGATTGTTCTCCAGAAGGGATTTACCCATTCCACTTCCTACCCCAAAACACAGATAGGCAAACTTGTTCGTTTCAATATGCCTTCGCCCAGTGCAGAAGGGTATAAGTGTAGATATGTCCCAAATACAAGGAGGGGAGGTGTGGATGGAATATCACTAATTCAAATAGCTGACATTTTTGGGTGCTTATGTGTGTGCCAAGTGCTTGCTAAGCATGTTTCATATTTATATCAAGTACATCTCACATCACCACTATACATCATATGCCACTACAGATAAAAGGCTGGGCACTGGGGCTCACACCTGAAATCCCAGCACTTTGAGAGGCTGAGGCAGGTGGATTGCCTAACCTCAAGAGTTCGAGACCAGCCTGAGGCCAACATGGCGAAACCCTGTCTCTACTAAAACTACAAAAATTAGCCGGGCGTGGTGGTGCACACCTGTAATACCAGCTACTTGGGAGGCTGAGGCATGAGAATTGCTTGAACCCAGGAGGCAGAAGTTGCCATGAGCCAAGATTGTGCCTCTGCACTCCAGTCTGGGTGACAGAGGGAGAATTCACCTCAATAAAAAAAAAAAAAAAAAAAAAAGACACATCATTGAGTGATTTGTCAAAGGTCACACAGATAGTTTGACAGTAAAGATAATTTTTTGGGTATAAACAACATAATATTGACTAAAAGAGGCTTTCATTCTGGATTTATTTTAAGGTAAACTTTTTTAAGTGTAACATACATACAGAAAAGTGTGCACATCTTTAAGCATATTTCTTTATGAATTAACACAGTTGTCACCTCTGTACCTACCATCCAGATCAAAAAATGGAATATTATCAACATCCTAGAAGCAAATCTCTCTGGGCTTTTCCTAATCAATATCCTTTACCTCATCAACAAAGGGAACAGTCCTCATTTCTAACATTATTGGTCATTTTTGTCTATTTTTGAAACTTATATATATGAAATCATAGTGTACATATTCTTTATTGTTTTTGGTTTTTGCCTTTAATATATTGATCATGAGATTACCTTATTGTGTGTAGCAGCAATTTCTGCATTTTGCTTACTGGACAGCATTCCTTTTGCATGATATTTTATGTGTGTGATTGTATCACAATTTATCATTTTGCTGTTTATTGATGGACATTTATTTCTCCTTTGGGGCCACTGTAAATGCTGTGGTTGGGAACAGAACTTTTTATCTTCCTTCCTTCCGTCCGTCCTTCTGTCCTTCCTTCTGTGCTTCCTTCCATCCTCCATCCCTCCCTCCCTCCTTCCCTTCTTTCCTTCCTCTCTCACCCAGGTTGGAGTGGTGCACAATCGTAGCTCACTGCGGTCTCAACCTCCTGGGCTCCAGTTATACTCCAGCCTCAGCCTCCCAAAGTGCTGGGATTATAGGTGCAAGCTACCACACCTGGCTGGAACATTTTTGCTCAGGCCCAGAGGATGCTGTTATATAATTCTCTATTTTTCCATATCTGAAATATTTCTTCTCTCCACCTCAGGCCCCCAAGTAGCTGGGATTACAGGTGCATGCCACCGTCCCTGGCTAATTAAAAAAAATTTTTTTTTTGTAGAGACACTGTGTTGACCAGGCTGGTCTCAAACTCTTGGGCTCAAGCAGTCCTCCTGCCTTGGCCTCCTAAAGGGCTGGGATTACAAATGTGAGCCACAGTGGCTGGCTGAAATATTTCTTTTAAAAAAACTATCGCGTGTGTTTGTGTGTGTGAGACGGAGACCACATGCATATGCAGAAAGGAGCGAAGCTGGGGGTGTCAGGGGCCCTGCCGAAGGACAGTGTTACAGATCCCCCATGTCAGAAAATGTGGGCGCAGCCTCGTGGAAGAGGACTGCTCCAGCCAGTGCGACAGAACACTGCTGCTGGCAGCCACCAGCAGGAGCTGCTTTGGGAGGAAGAGTGCTTCTCCAGTTTAATTATGAATTTCAGGGAAGCGAGTCATGATCCTTTCCAGGCTGCTGTGCTGGATGGAAGGATGCCACTGGGAAGCCGCCGGGCATGGGAAGTACGCTGAGGGGAAGGGGTGGGGGACTGCGCACACCCTGTGACCTCTGCGAGGGCTGCGTGTCACCATACAACACGGTGTCAACACTAGAGATTTGGGTTACATGTCTCATCAGTCCCGCAAATCATTGATATCTGCACTTGGAAAATAAGTGCTTATGGTGAAGTTAGACAGAACTAGGGTATCCCACGTCCTGGTGTTCCTGGGGCAAATTACACCTGTTTTCCTGGCACTTGTTAAAGCACCCCCTTTTATTCCCAGAAATGTCCTCCTTTGTATCACATACGACCACGTACTTAGACACAGTGACTGAGGCTCTGTCACTTACGTGCACTGTGACCTGGGACACGTCGCTGCAGCTCTGAGCTTCATTTCCCACACCTGCCGCACAGGGCTGTGGCAAAGATGAAAGGAGGCAGTGGGTGCAGGGCCCTGAGCCCCGTCTTGACTCAGGAGGACTCAGGTTGTAAGGCCTTTTACACTTTCTCTTTGCTACGTTATCATTGGAGATAGAATTTTCTTCAGACAGGGATGATAAACTGTGAAAGTCAGAGACAGCAGAATCTGGGAAGTTGTGCATTTTTCTGTCTTATCTCTTTAAGAATTTGTTTTACTTCTTCCTGGTGTAGAAAGAGTAATTAATTGTTTGGGCTTTCCTTAAGGGTTCTACTGTGAACGCAGAAGCTAACAAACAGCAATTTGAGATGTGAAGTCACCATCAGTTAAGGAGAGTTGGGCTTCAGTGTCCCAGTCCGCTCTTTAGGGGTGTCATTAAGAAATCCTGAGACATATTAAGTGTGTATAAGGTGACCATACAGTCTACTTGTTTATGTCTGTTGTCCTCTTGTAATTATTAATAGCATTCTTTTTCCTTCTCATGAGTGTCTCAGTTAGGACAGTAAGTTATATGGTTACCCTAAATAGGATCTGTGGAAGCCCATCCTCAGGTGAGATGTCTTAGACTAGAAACAAGGCAAATATCCGTTAACAGGGGAATGGGTAAATAAATAGTGGTATATTCCTAAACTAGAATACTATTACATAATAATGAAAATGATTGAAGTATAATTACGGGGGTAAACATGGATAAAACTAAACAAATGCTTAATGAAAAAGCAAGTTACGGAAGAATACCTGTTCTATATTTTCATTGACATAAAATTTAGTAAAGGGAAATTAGATGATTTATTGCTTAGATATGCATATGTATGTGAGTATAAAGAAAAACAAAGGAGTCCGGGCACAGTGGCTCATGCCTGTAATCCTAGCACTTTGAGATGCCGAGGTGAGCAGATCACTTGAGGTCAGGAGTTTGAGACCAGCCTAGACAACGTGGCAAAACCCTTTCTCTATAAAAAAAATACAAAAATTAGCCAGGTGTGGTGGCGCATGCCTGTAGTCCCAGCTACTTGGTGGGCTGAGGCAGGAGAATTGCTTGAACCCAGGAGCCAAGCCAAGATTGTGCCACTGCATTCCAGCCTGTGCAATAGAGCCAGACCCTGTTTCAAAAATAAAAAAATTAAAAAAAAAATAAAGAAGAAAAGGAAGGATTAATTCAAGATTCAGATTGCTGGTTACCTGTGTATTAAGTTTGGGGTGCTAAGATTCAGATTGCTGGATACCTGAGTATTAAGGTTGGACGCCTGGAATCATAGAAGGATGCACAGCTTCAAAGACTAGGTTTATTCTATTTCTTAAACTGTGGGATGGGTACGTAGGTATTTTGTTATTCTTTTATTTAAAATGTGGATACATGGTATTTACATTCTCTTGATTTCTTGGAATATTTCACAAAAAATGTGCCCAGAATAAAATGGAACTAAAACAAGATATTGGATGGTATCAGATGTTCTACTTTTTATGCATGTTCATTGTTTGGGGTGATTGTTCATTGCTGAGTCAGTTTAGGGAGAAGGTAACTAGACTTTCAAGCTCTGGACTGAGGCGACAAGGAGACTGATTTGCTAGTACCTTTAAGTCGTTAAATCAATCCTGGCCGTTACAGGGAGAACATCTGGTTTTGTTTCTACTGCTGGTATCATTGCTACCAGTATTGCTAACGCATTGATGTTCATTGAGCAAAGATTTTTTCTGCTCCCTTAACATGTATTATGTCTTTTAATTCTCAAAAAATATGCTGTGAGCTAAATTCCACTGTTACATCCATTTTACAGTTAAGGATGATGAAGCACAGAGGGATTAGGAAATCGAGACTGGCAGGGTCTGCCTTGGGATTGCAGCCTTCGCCGCCTGCTCCCGCCGCCGCGGTGCCTCCAGGGGCCGACTGCAGTGAAATGTGAAATCCAATCTAACCCTGACCGAGGTGCAAGCAGACACGTGACATTTTCAGAGTTCTGCAAATGGGTTTCGCACCTTCCTGTTTTTGAGGAGGGCATTTCTGTCAGGCTCCACCTGCCCCTTGTCTCAGTTGCCAGTGAGTTCCTGGAGCTCCGTTAACAGGATGGCTCCCCTGGTGACCCTGGTGAGAGCAGTTTCCAGCCCTGGTACAGGCCGGTGCGGAAATGGCAGTTTTCTGCACAGCACGTTTCTGTCTGCACCTCCGCGTGCTCTATTTGGACTTAGTTTTTTTTTTTTTTTTTTTTAATTGCATTTTAGGTTTTGGAGTACATGTGAATAACATGCAAGATCGTTGCATAGGTACACACATGGCAGTGTGATTTGCTGCCTTCCTCCCCTTCACCTATATCTGGCATTTCTCCCCATGGACTTAGTTTTTATACATGAGTGGGAGGGGGCAGACCTGAACAGTCCTGGGTGAAGTTTGAGTACTTCTTCAGTTCAGTCGACAGACTTAGTATGGTTAGCTTAAGAAAAAATATGCGTTAACAAAAGAAAAAAGAAGGAAGCCTTGTAGATGGAGGGAACTGAATTTCAGCTGAGGGCGGCGGCAGGCAGGCAGGCAGGGGGCCCCTCAGTGGAATAAAGCATTGGCCTGTTGCCTCACCTCACTGTAGATTGCAGAGGACACTACTGTGGCAGCTGTCATTTGCCACAAAGCCACTACTCTTTCTTTCTTTGTTAGCAAAACCAGGCAGAGGTCACTTAAACTCAGGAAAGGTGGGCCTTGCTCCTGGGTCTAAGGGCAGACAGATGAGTGTCTTCTGGTTCATGAGATGTAAGGGGAAGTTGGTGGCGGTAGGGGGGCTTCTGGGAGAAAATTTTTTTCCTACATAAGAGGGCAGTAGAGGCGGAGAACCTCTGCCTGTGCTGCTTCCTGCGCTCTGCTTTGAATGCAGCTGTGCTAAGATGTGATGCTTGGTACTGCTGCAGCCATTTCATGACTATGAGGAAGACCAAGAGAGTCACAGAGATGCCAACCCTGTGTGCCGCCATCATCGAGTCCCCCCAAAGCTTCCCTGGAACTGACTTCATTCATATTCCTTGTTATGTGAGAAAATGGACCCCTATTCATGGAAGCTGCTGTTAGCCATATTTTATGTTATTTACAACAACAAAAATGGTTTTAAAAGTATTTATCCCTTATTGACTTCTTGTGAAAATAAGGGAGAATTATATAAAATGTGTATATTATATATGACATTAAATATATAAAATATTATTTTATGTTTTTATATATTTTATATATTTCATATGTATTATATATAAAACATATAAATATATTTATACATAAATTATATACATTAAAATATATAAAATAAAATGATATAAATTATATATATAATGTACATTATATATATAATTTTATTTTTTAAATCTTATTTTAAGTTCTAGGATATACGTGCAGAATGTGCAGGTTTGTTACCTAGGTATACACATGCCATGCTGGTTTGCTGCACCCATCAACCTGTTATCTAGGTTTTACATCCTGCATATATTAGGTATTTGTCCTAATGTTCTCCCTCCCCTTACCCCCCACCCCTCGACAGGCCCTAGTGTGTGATGTTTCCTTCCCTGTGTCCATGTGTTCTCATTGTTCAACAGGGAGAATATATTCTTAACATGTTTGGAACAAAGTAGATTCATAATAGTAGTTGCTGTCATGGTTACCACCATCATCACCATCATCCCCAAGGTATCACCATGGGCTGGTCAGACGTGTGAAACTGGCAGAAGAGAAGAAATGTTGAAGGCTTTTGTTTCTTTCTTCAACACACCTTGCCTCTTATAAGAGATTATGCAAGGTATGGTGGGGGTACCTGAGGTAGGGGAAGGGGCATTGGAGATGGAAAGGAAATGGGAGGAGTAGAAAAAATAGTATCGGAGGGGAATCAGGTGAGCAGAATAGACTCATGGCTTGAGCTTACTGCTCTCACATCTTATTTGCCTGAAGTATGTTCAGTTATCCAAGGTCCCTCATATCTATTTTTTATAAGCCTAGCATTCATGACTTAAAAACACTGTTAATGCTTACACCCTTAAAATCTTAATGGCTGTTCCTTTAAACTGGTGCCCAGGGAAAAGTGCTTTTTGACATAACAAACATTTCTGGTAGAGAATTATGATAATGAGGCAAAGTCTTTATTTTCAGCTCCCAATTACCTTTCAATCCAGTTGCCATCATTAAGCCACACTTGCATTTAGTGTGCTGGAAGTTGGAGAAATGAGTGCATTACCAGCAAAGCATGAAAGGCCAGTGCTTTGCATAATCATTGCAGAAACTAGGCTCGGATTTGGCATCTGTCACTCTCACCCTGCAGTTCCCCTGTTTGGAATTCTGCCCAGGCAGCATTCTAGTGACTGGTTTTAATCATTTTCAAATGCTGGTGTGGATTGCCTAGTCACCCACAGTTGCTCTTTCTTCATTGCACATTTTTGTTTTAAACAGATTCCCTATGATGATTCTACATTTGCCACAGTAATAAGAGGAAGGACACTCTTCACTTGCTTGATACTGCTGACAAAGTGGACACTGTGAACATCACCTTGGGTGGGAGGAAGGCAGAACCTCCAACTGGTCTTGATCGGTGATAGTAAAATGGAGACACTGAGACCCTGACCCCCTTGAGAGGTAAAGGGAGAGTTCTCCTTTCTCCTGCAGGGCTTGTTGTGTCTCCGCCAGGGGAGGAGTTGGTATGAGAACATGGGAAGAAATGGGTGAGGTGGTGAATGCGAGTCCACTATTAGGTCTGTAGGCCAGTCCTGAAATGAGGAGGATCTGTTAAAAATGCCTATCAACTGGTACCCAGCAGCACTAGCCTGTGGAAGGGCTGAGGGCCACAGTGCTGGGCCATGCCCTGGGGTCCCAGCTGGGTCAGAGATAAATCCATGCAGACGGTCTAGGGTGCTGGAGAAGAGATCAGTCAGCAGGGGGACGCGGAGGGGACTTGAGGTACAAGAATTTTTACCATTTGAAGAACTAGCGCAGCCATACTGCGGCATGCTAGCTGGAAAGCAGCTCTGAACAAAACCCTTTGTGCTCCCCAAAATGACATTGTATAGGAAAGGGGCAGGCAGGGTCTATGCCTTGTCTAGTTCCTGCCACATAGTAGATGCTTGATAAATATTTACTGAAAGAAATTAATAAATGAATGTGTCACCAAACCATGTGTCAGAAAGCCTTCCTATATACTAAAATAATAATTGATTTTCTTGAGAACCTTCTAGTGTTTTTCAGGGTTTGGGATTGTTTGTATCTTATCTGATTTTCACAACATGAAAGGCAGGGGCAGGAATGGAAAAGTGATGTGTTCTTATTAGAGGGAAGAGAATATTTCTTCCTTTAAATAAAACCAGAGGGAATTGTTGAATCTCCTCATTCTTCTCCTTTTGTCATCTGTCTTATAAAATAATTTATGCAGGATAAAAATCAATAGTCTTTACAAAAGCCGCTGGTTCAGTGATTTAAAGGGACATACATTAGGTGATTTGAAGTTGTCTGTGATAGAGAATTATAAGGGAATGTACTTTTTTTTTCTGATGAGAACACATGAATAGAAAATGATAACAATCACTTTCTGACCACAGGCCCTATATCAGGATGAAACATAGTGTTTGTGCTTTAAGGTAAAACATCTCCCAGAGGAGATGGTGGTGATGTGTCAGCTGGCATGGCCACCAAGCAGTGTCTGTTCTGTAATGGATATAATTTTCCTGTGGCCTTTGAATACCAAATAAAACCTAGGAAAAAAGTACATATCCTAAGAGCTTTCAGCAGTGGATAGTTCTGATGAGCTTGCTTAGGAAGAGCTAGACAGTGAGCTATGTTGATGGAATATAAACAAGTTTCCAGGGAGTTTGTTTATTTGGCTTACCTTGCTCCTTCCTAAAACAAATTCAGAGTGACTTCTGAACCAATGAATAATAATATTAGTAAAGTGGACCTAGAAATTGAAAATCAGGGCTGGGCATGGTAGCTCATACCTGTAATCTCAGAACTTTGGAAGGCTGAGGTGGGCGAATCACTTGAAGTCAGGAGTTCTAGACCAACCTGGCCAACATGGTGAAACCCCGTCTCTACTGAAAATACAAAATTTAGCTGGGCATGGTGGTGCATGCCTGTAACCCCAGTTACTCAGCAGGTTGAGGCAGGAGAATCGTTTGAACCTGGGAGATGAAGGTTGCAGGGAGCTAAGATTGTGCTACTGCACTCCAGCCTGGGCAATAGAGTGAGACTTTGTCTCAAAAAAAAAAAAGAAAAAGAAAAAGAAAAAAAAATTAGGACCATGGAAAAGAAGAGAATGCCAAACTACTAACAATAAGTGTTAAATTAGATCTTTTGACTGATTTTACATGGAACTTCCTGGTAGCTGTATCAAAAAGGAAAACATGGTAAGGCACATAACTCATACATGGTAAGGTACATAGCTCATACATGGTAAGGTACATAGCTCATACATGGTAAGGTACATAACTCATACATGATAAGGTACATAACTCATACATGATAAGGTACATCTCTCTTTGGAAAAGAGAGAGCATGCCAGTTTCTCAAAGGAGGCAAAGCTTTTCTGAAAGATTGCAGTTTTAGTTCTTTGTTGTTCTGGAGCTGGTGACTCAATTTTGATCATTCAGTTTGCGTACTTCTTTTCCTTGTTGTTTCTTTACCTGTTAAAACTACTTTTTTGCTTCATAGTCTCTGCACTGATTACTAGTGCATCAGGTGATACAGAGAAGGGAAAGCAGGTAAATGCAAAAGTGTGTTTTGTAGCCAATTACAGGTCTGGTTAAGGTCATACATGATATGTCATTTTAACTAACTTCGTGCTATCTATTGACTGAATAAATATTTTCCAAGAAAACAGGAGAGAGAATTATTTATATTAAAAAAAATCCTTGTGACTTCATATAAAGCTCATCTAGCTTTGCACTGGGCTGGGGATTGGAGCCCCTATGTAGCAGGTCAGTGTTAAAAAGTGAAAGTTCTATGCTTGGTCTGGGAGTGAGCATATATTAACCCATACATTGGACAAAGGCTGAGCGTCTTTTATTTCTCTAGTTTCCAAGCCTGGAGGAGCTTTAGAATCACCCAGGAAGCTTTTTAAAAATACAGACCACCAGGCCCCATCCTACACTGACTAGATTAGATTCTCAGGTGGTGAGGCCCTGGGATATGGTTTTTATTTATTGTTTTGGCATTAAGTTCCCTTGGTTTTTCTGATCATCAGCCTGGCTTTGGAATTACTATCCATCTATCTGCAAAGGGAAAAAATAAGTCCCTCCTCTGCACTGTCCTAGCACTGTCAGCTGCCCTGGTGTCACCACTCTGCCAGAGAGAAGCTTCCTGAGTAGTGACTGGGATGGGTGGTTGAGGGCGGGGGAGGTGGAGGGTCACCAGATGGATTCTACGTTGTCCAGTCTACAACAGGTAAACAAAATAAGCCAGGTGTCACTTTGGAAGATAAATAACTGTCCTCCAAGAAACAGACAGCAACAGCCCAGTGAAATATTCAAGGAAAATGAGAAAGGAGAAGTTAAATATAACCTCATTTGGTCACGGGAAATACTAAACACACAAACCTCAAAGAGAAGATCCCCGCCCACTCTCTCTCTATATATTTGCCTCTAGCTATTCCCAGGTATAATAATAACAGCACCACTGATATTGAGAAGGTGTCATGTATTAGGTTCTATGCTAAACCCTTCCATTGTATGTACATACCCACATTTGTTTCCGTGTGTAGGTAACCTACACACAATCATGTAAAGTAGATATTGTAATTTTCATTGCCAACGAATTAACAGGCCTGGAGAACTGTGACTTACACAGAGACACAGTCTAGCAAAGAGGGCTAGGTCTGAGGCCCAGGTCTAATAACCCTTGAGAAAAATAAATTTTTGCTTTTGAATACATTTTTCCATTAACTACTACATTTTTCCTTTAAAGCATCAACCCACACATCTGTTTGATCCAATTCTGCTCTGTACCTGGGTTGAAAGAAGGGCATCCATCTATTCATCTATTCATGGACATCAGACATTCATGTAAAGCTTGTTCTGTGCTAGGCCCTGGAAAGACAAAGACAAACAAGGACCCTGCACTCAAGAGGCTTGTGGCATGGAGCAATCAGAGCATGGAATGGGCTGATTGGTCAGGCTTGGGATGTGGTCCATCACTGGAGCCAAAGTATCAAGGTTCTGTTATTGAAGAAGGAGGATGCTGGTCAGGGAAAAAATACAGGTGCCCATTGCAGGTTCCTGCCCTCAAGGAGCTTAAAGTCCAAAGGGAGATGTTTAGATAAAAACTGCAGTTACAGATGGTCTTGTGTGGCCCCAAGGAAGGTAACAGTGCTATCAGCACTTACAACACCTGAGCTGTTCCAAGGCCTGAGAAGGTAGCTCTGAGAAAGTGATGTGTGCATTGAGGTCTGATGAGTGTATATGACTTACCTTCATGTCCTTGTTTGTATACATGTAATGTATATCTAATAATAATCAGTAAGAACTTTCATTCCATAGGGAAAAGTTTTTGCTTGCATATGGTTTTCATTTTTAATGGCTGTATAATATACTACAGTGTTTTGTATAGTAATTCTATCCTGTTGTCCAGTTAAATATTTACTTTCTCTTCTCATTAAATGTTCATCAGCAAACATATTTGTGCATAAGTTGTTTTCCTGTTGAAGAAAATGCAAGAAATGGGTTTGTGGAATCAAAGAATATGCCTACTTGGTCATTGTATTACTTTCTAAAAGCAGGAATTAATTTTCTTTCACATCCTCTTCCTATATCCCCTTCTTGGTTATCTTCATGCATTTTATCAACAGATCTTTT
Organism: Cebus imitator; assembly: GCF_001604975.1. Lineage (NCBI taxonomy): Eukaryota > Metazoa > Chordata > Mammalia > Primates > Cebidae > Cebus > Cebus imitator. Next base: position 12,498,232 of record NW_016107333.1, on the reverse strand, counting down.
TACTTCCTTGTGGCTTACCTCTATGTACCAGGTTTCCTGATATTTGTGTCAGTCTTCGTATCTAGATGTCTTTAGAGTTCTCATAATGAGCACTTAGAAATGCCTTCCTTTAAAATACCTACTTAGTGTACTTTGAGTTTCTAGCACATCAATTGTTGTGGCAGTGACCATTATCTTAACATCTGTTCTCTTTTTTATTCAAACTCAAGTTTTATTTGGGCACATGGCCATTCAGAATAAAGATTATATTTCCTCTTTTGGAGGTGATGGATATGTTCATTATTTTAGTTATGTGATGGTTCCATGTGTGCTTAGAAAATGGTACACTTTGAAAAAAAAAATGCTATATTTCCCAGCTTCCCTTGCAACCAGAGGAGGCCAGGTGACTAGTTCTAGCCAATAGAATACATTCTCCTACTTAAAGGAGAATTGTTTGGTAGCTTTTGGAATCCTTTTTTTAAAAAGTGGTGTGTGCCTTTTGCCCTCTCTTGTTTACACCATCTTCCACCCTGTTGCCTGGAGCATGGCTGTGATGACGAGAGCTGTAGCCACCATATTGGATCATGACAACAAGGGCCAAACTCTAAAGATGTTGGAATGGTGAGCTGGAAGGCTTTTAGTTCTGTGAAGACTTCAGGGACCAGAGCTTACATACTTGTCACTGTGCTGCCTACCTCTGGACTTTCACATACGAGAAAAATGCATTTTTATTTTGTTTAAATCATTACGTTGGGTCTCTGTTACTCACAACTGAATCTTATCCTAACTGATATAGATGTGCCCATATAAAAGAGACTATAGCAATGGTTGAAGCGGTTAAGATATGGTCATTTATTGGACATGAATATTGGACTGAAACTTGAGACCAAAGTCATGGTTAGGCTGAAACTTGAGACCAAAGTCAAAGGAAAATACAAGGATTAAATGCATTTCTTTTTGTAACTCTCTCAATTATTTTCTTGCTATACTCCCCCTATTTAAAAATATTATCGTCATGATAATTGCTGTGTTTATGGAACTCTACTTATGTGCTTAGTTCATTTAATCCATGATGAGGAGGTAAAATTGCTGTCTCCATTTTATGGATTAGAAAATTGAGGCCGGAAAAAAATTAACCTGTGAGGATTATTTATTTAACACATGGTGGAGTGGGACTCTATCCTGGATCTTCCCAACTTCAGAACCCAATGTCTTACTTTTGTAGGGGAACCATCTTCTTGCATATACTATTATTTCTCTGTAGAACACTGACCCTCTCTGCCTGTTGTGCCCAGCTACTTTATTTTTTATTTCATTTCACTTTCTTAGAGATAAGGCCTTGCCCTGTTGCCCAAGTTGGAGTGCAGTGGTGCAATCATAGCTCATTGTAATCTTGAACTCCTGGGCACAAGCAATTCCCCTGCCTCACCTCCCAAGTAGCTAGGAGTACAGACGAGTGCCAGCACACCTGACTGATTTTATTATTTTTTGGTAGAGATGAGCTCCCACTATGTTGCTCAGGCTGGTCTTGAACTCCTGGCCTCACGTGCTCCTCTCATCTCGGCCTCTCAAAATGCTGTGATTATAGGTGTGAGTCACTGTGCCCAGCCTATCCCACTACTTCTACACACCCTAAGTCTCCTCTCCTTCAGCAAACTTTCCTTGATCCCTCCATGCTATCCCATAATGCTATTGCCTTCATAGCATCTTGTACATTGTCTATCACATCTTATAGAATTTTTTGCTTATTTGCCCCCCATGGTACACACTGAGGTTCTGGGGAAGGTTGGGAAGACTAAATCTTATTCTTTATTTTTTCCCCTAGATCTTAGCAGGGCACCTGGGATATAATAGGTGTTTAATAAATATTTTTTGAGTTATTGAACAAACTCCTGTTTGTCCAAAAGATGTTTCTGCTTTTTAAAGCACTTTTTGGCATGGATTATTCTAACTAATCTCTCTGCTAGAACTTTTTCCTATTCTTTTTCCTATTCTGTATATTCTTGTGCCATAGTAAATGTGTCTGTGCTTTTCAAAGGCTTGATTTGGTAGGTAATTTAGTCTTTGGTCATATGTGGCATTTCCTCTTAGTTCTCAGCAGGCTGGTGCTGCTGTTATGATTTCACAGTATGAATAGATTTGCATACTGTTAAGCTGCAGTGATCTTTTACATGCATTCAGGAAAAAATGAAATAGTTGTAAATAAGCATATGCATGAACTCATTCAGAAAAATGACTATCTGGATCCCAAATTGCATAATCATCCTCCTTTTATATTTAACAGATGAGTAAGAGCTTTAAATTTTCCTAGAGTTGAAAGATATGCTGCTTTGTCAGAGGAGGGAAGAAGAAATGAGAGCTTCCCTAAATGTAGTCAAACTCTGATTGTGGTGTTGTTCAATCCAGTCGTTACAAGATTCCCATTCAAAAAGCATGAAAGTTGAATTAGGTTGAGTGCCATTCATAGAATTGAAAATATATTCCTGGTCTGAAAATTCCTTTAGGGCACAGGGTCCTTATCTTAGGCATTTCTGAGTCCCCAGTGCTCAGCATTGTTCTTCACATAGTATAGACCTTCTACAAATATGGGAGTCAACAGAAGTAATTTATTTTCACATTTTGCTGTTTCACTGAGCTCTGTATGCTGCTTGTTTTTGGATTACTTGAACCTTTTATTTTTTGTGCTTTTGGCTTATTTTACTTATTGGCATAGAAGTTAGCAGGGAAGAGCAAAATGATAAGCTAAAACCCAAGGACTGGGAACTAGCTGCTGCCCTCATCTGTTTATTGTTATTTATTTACTTTTTTTTTTTTTTTTTTTGAGATGGAGTCTTACTGTGTCACCCAGGCTGGAGTGCAGTAGTGTGGTCTTGGCTCACTGCAACCTCCACCTCTTGGGTTCAAATAATTCTCCTGTCTCAGCCTCCTGAGTAATTGGGATTATAGGTGCCAGCCACCACGCCTGGCTAATTTTTTTGTATTTTTAGTAGAGACGGGGTTTCACCATGTTGGTCAGGCTGCTCTTGAACTCCTGACCTCAGGCAATCCACCTGCCTCAGCCTCTCAAAGTGCTGGGATTATAGGCATCAGCCACCATGCCCGGCCCCTCATCTGTTTATTACTTATTAATTATTTTAACAGTTTTCAGTGTACAGTTCAGTGGCATTTATTACAATCACATTGTTGTGCAACCATCACTACTGTCAATCTCCTTTCATCTTTTCATCTCTTTTTTTCTTCCCAAACAGAAACTGTGTACCCATTAAACAATAACTTGCCATTTACCCCTTCTAATTTCCTCGAAACCACCATTCTACTTTCTGTCTGTATGACTTTGACTGCTCTAGGGATCTCATGTAAGTGGAATTGTATGATATATGTCTTTTTGTGATGGGCTTATTTCACTTAGCGTAATGTCCTCAAGGTTCATCCACAGTGTAGAGTGTATCAGAATCTCCTTCCTTTTTAAGGCCGAATAATATCTACATACCACATTTGTTCATCCATTCATCTGTTGATGAACACGGGTTGCTTTCTCTTTTGGCAATTGTGAATAATGCTGCTATGAACATGGGCGTACAAATACGCCCCTATCTTAATTTCACCTCCCCTGTAAGATATGTACTAAAAAGTACTTTCAAAACCTTTCACATTATCAAATAAAAAATGTGTGCCTCAAAAGACATCATCAAGAAAGTGAAAAGACAACCCATACATTGGGAGGAAATATTTGCAAATCAACTATCTGATAAGTGACTTGTATCTAGAATATATAAAGAGCTCTTATGACTCAACAATAAAGATGGCTCAATTAAAAAATGGGCAAAGGATCTGAGTAGACATTTCTCCAAAGAAGATACACAAAGGCTGGTAAGCTCATGAGAAGATGCTCAACATCACTAGTCCTGTGGACATTCAAATCAAAACCACAGTGAGATACACTTGATACCCACTAGGATGGCTGTAATAAAAAAAATGGAAAATAACAAGTGTTGGTGAGGATGTGGAGACACTGAATACACTGTTTGTGGGCAGGTAAAATGGTTCAGCCTCTTTGGAAAACAATTTAGCACTTCCTCAAAATGCTAGACATAGCTGGACACTGTGGTATGTACCTCTCATCCCAGCTACTTGGGAGGCTGAGACAGGAGGAACTCTTGACCCTAGGAGTTCAAGGCCAGCCTGGGCAACATAGCAAGTCCCCGTCTCTAAAAAAAAAATCAGCTAAACATAAAGGTAATATATAACTCAGCAGTTCCACTCCTGGGTATATTATACCCAAAAGAAATGAAAACATATATCCACACGAAAACTTGCATACAAATGTTTATAGCAACACTGTTAGCAAAAAAAGTGGAAACAACCCCAATTTTTTTCAACTGATAAATGGATAAACAGAATATGGTATATCCCTATAATGGAATATTATTCAGCAACAAATAGAATGAAGTACCGATACATTCTATCACAGAGATGACCCTCAAAAACATGCAAAGCGGAAGAAGCCAGTCACAAAGGACCAGATCTTCTACGGTTCTGTTTATATAAAATGTTCAGCAGAGGCAGATCTATAGAGACAGAAAGTAGATTAGTATTTCCCTAGGGTAAAAGAAGGGGACCAGTGGTAAGGGAAAATGGGAGTGACTGCTAATAACTGTAAAGTTTTGTTAAAGGACGATGAAACTGTTTCAAAATTAAATTACAGTAATGGTTGCAATATACTAAATGTATATAAACCACTGAATTGTATACTTAAATGGTTGCACTTGATGGTATATAAATTACATCTTAATAAATCTGTTTAAAAAGGAAAACCTTTAGTAGCATTATTGCACATTCTGCAACTCACCTTGTGGATGTCGTTTTTACCCTCCGTGAAATAGGACATCATAGTTTTTTTGGAGAAGAAATTAGGGAATTTGTCATTGAAAATACAGGGGAAAAACTTGGGGAAAAAAGTTTCCCAACTTTATAAGAAATTAAACAAATTTTGCCAATATTTATTTATTTCCTAAAAATGTGGCATGCCTTCTTTCAAAAATGAGGACAGAATTAATGCAATTAAACTCTGTATCAGAGGACTTTAACAAACCTTAAAGCTATTTTGGGTCTGTCTTTCCCTTGGCATAGGAATCTTTCTCTCCTTTACTCTGTAGACAAGGCAATATGCATCCATGTCACTGTATGTCTAGAATTTCCACCTCAAGTCATCTCCTTTTTGTACATGGCTCTTTTTTCCCAGTTGGTGTTTGGTTTCTGCTGCTCAGCTGACCTTGGATAAACCAATAGTCCCTCTTCCTTCTGCCTCGTAAGTCAGTCTTAGGCTTGTTGGAAGGTGCGGTTAAAGGGTAATCAAGAGAGATGTACCTGTTAATATTCTGAAAAGGGGTTGCCTTATATTAATTTAAATCTGTTATTTCTGTGGATTTTATGTATGCCCACTATTCCTGGCTTTGGTTACCACACAGCCAAACACTGATTGGATTTAAAAAATTTTTTTTTCTTTGAGATGGAGTCTGGCCATTTCAAGGTAATAGTGGCGGCATTATAAATATTAATTACAAAAAGAGGCCGTCAGCCAGGCTGAAATACAGTAGTGCGATCCTGGCTCACTGCAGCCTCTGCCTCTCAGGTTTAAGAGGTTCTCCTGCCTCAGCCTCCTGAGTAGCTGGGATTACAGGCACCCACCACTGTGCCCAGCTAATTTTTGTATTTTTATTTATTTATTTATTTTTAGTGAGATAGGGTTTCACCATGTTGGCCAGGCTGGTCTCGAACTCCTGACCACTCTGATTGCCTTGGCTTCCCTAAGTGCTGGAATTACAGGCGTGAGCCACCACATCTGGCCTGATTGAATTTATTTTTGACTTTGGCTCTCACTGCCTTTTGCACTGCTCACTCCAGGGCCTTGTGCCTGTGTACCTGGCACATTTTCTTCACCAGGTTGTAGAGTCCTGGGAGGGAGGACCAGGGACATCGTTAAACTAGTGCCTGGCACTATGTAGGTGCTTGGCAGTCATTCTTTGAATACATAATTCCACTGAGGTGGAACTTTAGGATGTGAGCCAGCAGGTTCTTCATGGTAGCTTTGTCTTACTTTCTAATGTCTGCTAAAAGAATGTGGCACAACCGACTGAGACGTGCATCCTGCCTCCTGCTTGACTGATCATGACATAGGTTTACAAGCATGTTAACATGGCGTTAAATCACATAAATTAAACCTCAAGAATGAAAATGATATTTGGCTTTTCTTCCTGAGAATCTGCACATACAGTTTGTCAGCCCCGAATCTCCCAAAGGCGCCCCTGGAATGTGGGCTCTGAGATGCCTTTTTGGTTTTTGTTGGCAGGTTGATCAAAGCCATCAGTCCTGTCAAGTGGTTAGACCAAGAGGAAAATAAATCGAATCCAGCTCCTTGCACAGACTTTTAAAACAAACGTCTTGTTTCCTGATGTTTTGTTTTGTACTATGAGTTAATTTGAGTTGGCTGTGAAGAGCGTAAGTGATTCTTCTCAAGTCTCTGTGTGTTGTTTTTTTATCATGAGAACTGGCATATGGAATTCATACCGTGACAGGGTAGAAGACAGTGCTTAATTTCCATTTCGGGAAGATGAGTTTCAGAGATTACAGAGCTGAGGGTGTGAGAGGTTGTGACATAAATGTCATCATTTTCTCAATACTGGTGGCCAGCGTCAGAGGGAAAGAGGCTGGAGGCCTGACCTCACTGGCTTCTCTATCATGGCTCTGCTGGTCTATGTCCCCTACTTTCTGGCCACATCCCGCCTTTTCAAGGAGAAATAGCCCTTCTTTGAAAGTCAGGAGACCCAAGGTTGAGGACTGGTCCTACCTTTGACCTCGAATAGCTTTTAGCCTGAAGCATCCTATCCCCTAGGGGGTGCCTGGATATTTGTGGGGGGGCAGTTTTGGTTGTCAGAGTTGTGGTTATGATTTTTGAGTTTTATTTATAAATGATATCATTATAAATATTAATCATAAAAGAGGGTGTTGGCTGGGTGTACCAGCACTTTGGGAGGCTGAGGCGGGTGGATCACTTGAGGTCAGGAGTTTGAGACCAGCCTGGCCAACATGGTAAAACCCTGTCTCTACTAAAAATACAAAAAATAGCTGGATGTGGCGGCAGGTACCTGTAATCTCAGCTACTTAAGAGGCTGAGACAGGAGAATTGCTTGAACCCAGGAGGTGCAGGTTGCAGTGAGCTGAGATCGTGCCCCTGTAGTCCAGCCTGGCCAACAGAGCAAGATAGTGTCTCAAAAAAAAGAAAAAAAAAAAGGGCACTGGATCTTTAGCATGGAGAAGCACTCAGATGGATCATTGGATTCTCTGAGCCTTAACTGACCTTTTTTTTTCTTTGTAATGGAAATAATACTTCCCCTACTCATCTCTCAGAGTTATTTTGAGAATCAGTTGCGGAAATAATGTGAATCTGAATCTCTCTGTTTCCTCAACTGAAAAATGGGGATAGTATATAGGCTTAGCATGGCTTTTATGAGGATTAAGCAGGATTACACATGTAAAGCACTTGGTAAGTGGTAAAGCAAAATACAACAATGTGTCCACCATCAATTGATGATGTAATCCTGACTCCCTGCCCAGTCAGCTGTCTTCCTGTTGACTGAATACATCTTGTGATCTTCTGTCTTTACATTCCAGACCTTAGTGCCTGCATGTATGCGGGTGCTGCTCCCTCTCTTTTTTTTTCTCTCTTCCTTTCTATCCCCTCTCTCTCTGCCTTCTTCCCTCCTTTCTACTCTTCCCTTCCTGGATTTTTTCCCCCCTCATCTTCTCTGTCTGCCCCAATCTGCTCTTTCCTGAACATTTCTCTTATCTAACCTCACACAGGACCCAGGGGGAAGGATCTTCTTCTGCTAGTTTCCTGCTCAGTGCTGGTTTCCTGCTCCATCATTTGCTTGTGGAATAGTTTGTTATCTTCCCCTGCACATGCATTTTATTGCTCCCTGGAATGTAAGTCCCTTAGATTTAGCCTGAGACTAAAGAGCTGGTAGATATCAAGAACTTGATTTTCTACACCCCAGAGACATGCTTTAGAATGGAAACAAGCCAGTAAACCCGAACCTTTCCTTCCTTGAGGATATGTAATCACCCAAGCAGCAAAGCTAGTTACAGACTTTTAGAACAGGAAAGGACCTCAGGGAACTCTTTATTGCATATAACAGGTAGTTTACATACTTTGTGTCTTTTCTTTCTCATAATAATATTAAAAGGTAAATATGGCTACCTACACATGAGCAAGGAGGCTAAGAGTCAGAGATGTTAACTCTCTCGCCCAAGGTCACTCATAAAGTAGTAGAGGGCTTCTCTTTGCTTCAAAATCCATGTTCTACTGTTTTTATTTTGCTTCTTAAGGGAAATGGAGCTTTGATCATCACTAGAATGCCATTTGGGGTAAGAAAGCTGAAAGAGTCAACAAGAAGTAAAACAAAACAAAACAAAACACCAAGGGGTTTTGTTATTAAAAGTAAATAGCAACATACTTTATTCTTCCTCCAAGAATCCAGAATAAATTGATTTCCAGTGTAGAATCAGGTAAGGTATGGCCACTGAGCAAGTATCAGATGGCTACCATATAATGCCCAACTAGTGTCTTGCTAAGATGCCAAAGGAGAGAGGGGGCTTCATCCTTAAATGGCATGAAGAAACCCTGAAGCCCGTACAGCAGGCAGGTTTGAGTATCGCAGCAGCAAGTGTATAGCCTCTGGGGCCAGACTGTGGGTGTGGATCCCAGCTCTCCTACTTTTTTAGGTGTGGGACCTCGGGCAGCTCCCTTACCCATCCCCTTGTGTCTCAGTTTCTGCATTTGTAAGACATGGGGGTGATAAAAGAACCGGCCCCTCAGGCAGTGGCGAAAAACAAGAGATGATACCCGTAAAGACTTAGGGTAGTGCCTGGCACATCGTAAGACTCACTGAGTGGTGGTGAGGACATTGGTTATTGAGGCAGAGGAAAGTATTCCACAGTGAGAACTTTTTAAAAATTCCAACTGGGCCGGTTGCAGTGGCTCATGCCTGTAATCCCAGCACTTTGGGAGGCCAAGGTGGGCGGATCATGAGGTCAGGAGTTTGAGACTAGCCTGGCTAACGTGGTGAAACCCCATCTATAATAAAAATACAAAAATTAGCCAGGCGTGGTGGCAGCGCCCTGTAATCCTGGTACTCGGGAGGCTGAGGCAGGAGAATCACTTGAAACCAGAAGGCAGAGTTTGCTCTCAGCCAAGATTGTGCCACTGCACTCCAGCCTGGGCAAAAGAGCAAAACTCCATCTCGGGGGGGAAAACATCCAGCTGCTTGGCAAGGGCCAGGAGCTGATGGCCTTGAATCAGTCACAGAAGCCTGATGGGTGTGTGATGGTGTCTCTCCTGACTCCACAGAGGGTCCATCTGCAGTTCCCCCACAGGTATGTGTCTAAGAACGCGGCCAGTGGAGGCGGGCTTAAGGCCAGACCTTACTCTGTAATGATGAATAGCAATTCTCCTTGACTAAGAGATGAGCTTAAGATGCCAAGGGGTTTTGTTATTAAAAGTAAATAGCACACGCTCTATTCTTCCTCCAAGAATCCAGAATAAATTGATTTCCTAGGCAGGGTTTGTGACTACGTACTAAGTCTCTCACACTGTTCTCTGAAAGGTCTCAGTTAAGCCCCTGAGAGGCATGAATAGTTGATGAAGGTTTTATATTTGGACCCGTAATAAAACTGGGCTTGGCAACTTTTAGAAAAGTGCTTCAGTTATTAAATGGGTAAGGTTGTGTGGGCTGGCAAGGTATTCAGGAGCATCAAAGAGTATTTCCCTGATGGAATGCTATAGGACTAGATCTGGAAAGGGGATTTTAGCCTATTTCTCACTGCAGGATTCTGACCTAGCTTGGGCAGTATCCCTGTGCTGGAAAATGGGTATGACGGACCACAGTGGTCATCTAGCCTACTGACATTTGGCCATGTAATATGGGAATTGACGATTATTCTTTCAGCAGAGTGTTTCAGGTACCTTCTTATGTACCTTCTAAAGCACATTGGGCTTCCTCTTTTTAAAGGCCAGAGAACTGTACTTCTGGAGACAACCACAGCCTTGCGGGTGATGAGCTTACATTGCTCTGTGGTTTGAGACGTGAGGCTTCATTAGGAGATAAAAGCTATGTGGGGATGATTTTCCCACCCTTTGCTCCAGAGAGGGTCCTTACCAACCTTTACACCTCTCCTGGGGTCCCTTTCCCTAGAATTCCTAGGAGTCTCCCAGTGGCACCCCTGTACCTAATTGCTGGGATTGGGAAAAGCTGCTGCTGAATAGGGTAAAACTGCTGTGCACAAAAAACACGGTTCAGAAAGATGGAATTAAGGAGCCATGGGAAGCCGCTGCCATGGCTCCTTCCCCAGATTAAAGCCTCTCACACACATGTGGTATTCGGGGAAACAGCAGCTCTCTGTGCTTCTTCATGCCTGATCTGAGTGATGGGGGCCCTCCCCTTTCCCCGGAGAGTGAAGGGATGGGAAGTTAGGGAAGTTGAGGGAGGGAGAGGAGGCGCAGTGATTTACCATTTGCTTTCTGCACAGTGTTCAAGTTAAAACCATACACTGAGATGCAGAAAATGAACATATGTTCTCTAATTTTACTCCTAATGGAGTCTAACTTCATGTCTCAGTCCCTGTCATGCATTAATGATAGTTGATATTCATTGAGCTCTATGTTGCCATTAAACTTTCACAGCCCTGTAAGAAAGTACTAGTACCCCTATGTTTACCAAAAGGAACCCATACCTGAGAAAGGTGGGTTTTCCCAAGGTGGCGCAGGTGGTTATAGATGGGGCTAGGGCTTAGCCAGGCCCCACTGCTGCGCTCTCCACTCAGCGGCGACGCTGGGCCGGCTCTGGGCTTTGCTGCCCATCTTTTTCTCCATAGTGCAAACGCTGGCTTCAATATGTTAAGACCATTTCATGGTTTGTATTTTGCATTGGTAAGGTCATGTAAATTGATTTTTTTTGACATTCAGCTTTCTATGCATGGAAGTTCATTTTATCTAGTTTCTCTATGCTCTGAAAAGAAAAAGCCTTCCTCTTTTGAGCAGAGCACACAATGTTCAAAAGTCTGGGACATGCCAAGGAGAGCCCTGAAGGAGAATTTCTGGTGGAAGCAGCTTACCTAGGAGACGTACTCTTCCTTTTCTCCCCTCTGCGCTCCCTCCCATTGATCCCTGCAACCACCCTCCTCCTCTGGTCCCCCAGAGATTCTAATTCCCACCTGCGTTTGCAGCCGCAAACCCTTTCTTAAGGCGTATCTAGTAAGTAAATTGACATTTTCAAAAGAACTTTTGCTCAAAGGTAGGGAAAGCAACAAAAAGAATTAATAACCAAAAACGTATTTTTAAACTTCATGTTTCTTTTCCTACAACTATGAATTTTACTCAGCCACCAGCCCCTTCTCCTAAAAGTATTGCACCATGGCTGGGTGTGGTGGCTCACACCTGTGATGTCAGAACCTTGGGAAGCTGAGGCAGGAGGAGCACTTGAGGCCAGAAGTTTGACACCACTCTGGGCAACATAGTGAGACCTCATCTTTAAAAACAACAACAACTTAGCTGGGTGTGGTGGCACATACCTGTAGTCCTAGCTACTTGGAAGGCTGGGGCAGGAAGATCACTGGAGCTCAGGAGCCCAAAGCCACAGTGAGCTGGGAATGCCCTACTGCACTCCAGCCTGGGTAATAGAGTCAGACCCTGTCTAAAAATAAAACAGTTGACTTACGCACTTGATAGATGAGCAACCTCCTTTGCTTGGCTTATAGATACTATCTTATTTTTTCAACCCTCAAGAGCTAGTTTATTTGCTACCCACTTCTTTTTGAAACACAAACATTTTTCTTTAGATAGGATCCACCCACTCAATTCTAGTTTCCTGTCTGAGCTATAGTGATGGTTTTACCACGTGACCATAAATTCTCCACCATTTAAAAGGCGGAGGCTAATTCTTTTCCCCTTGACATGGGCTGTACTTGAAGACTCATTTCTAATTAATAGAAAGTTAAAGAAGTGATATTGTTTGACTTTGGAGACTAGATTGTAAATGGCATGTGGCTTCTATTTTGCCCTCTCTTAGATTACTGGCTCTTGGGGAAGCCACCTGCTCTATGGCTTCACACTCAACCCTATGGAGAGGCCCACATGGCAAGGAAACCAAGCTTTCTGCCAACAGCTCTGTGAGTGGGGTATCGTGGAAGTAGACTGTGCAGCCCCAGTCAAGCCTTCAGTTGAACACAGCCCTGGTTGGCATCTGAACTGCAAATCTGAGTGATCCTCAGCCACATCAACCCACCTAAACTGTCCCTGAATTCTTGACCCACAGAAACTTTGAGATAAAGGATGTTTGTTGTTTTAGACCACTAATTTTTGAAGGTAATTTGTTGCATAGCAACAGATACTTAATGGAAGATGTGCACCTATTTTTCAAGTGACATTTGGGACAATGACTGTTATATGCTAGTTTTCAACTCTACCTCCAGATGTTCTTCTCTTGTTTAGGATCTTATGAGCTGGATAAGCTAAACTCTCAAAGTCTCCGTTTCTTCCTCTGTAAAATGAAGATAATAGATTCCACCTCAATTAGTTTGTTGTTGTTTTTGAGACAGTATCTCACCCTGTCTCCCAGGCTGGAGTGCAGTGACACAATCTCTGCTCACTGAACCCTCTGCCTCCCAGGTTCAAGCAATCCTCTCGCCTCAGCCTCCCAAGTAGCTGGGACTACAGGTGTGCACCACCATGCCTGTCTAATTTTTGTATTTTTGGTAGAGATGGAGTTTCACCATGTTGGCCAGGCTGCTCTCAAACTCCTGACCTCAGGTGATCTGCCTTCCTCGGCCTCCCAAAGTGCTGTGATCAATGAGTTGTTATTAGTACTGGGTTCATAGTAGGGCACTCAGTAAATGTAACTGTTCGTATTATTAATATATTTTCGACTAGCATAGTTCTTGTTGCATCCCACTTTTTCTGAATTCCTTCTTTTCTCACTTCCTTGAGAAGGCTGGTAAAAAACTTCCGTGAGCCAGCGGGCATAGGCCTCTCTTAGCTGTTGCGATAGAGTGCTTGTGGATCTCTCCAGTTAACAGTAAGCTTGATGAGACTGGGGAGGAACATACTGTTTTTGTTTCCATAGTGCCTAACATCAAGTAAATGAATGAATGAATTATATGGCTGCTTCTGCTGTATTTGCACATAAGCTCTTATTGGCATTTAGTGTCATTAAAGTGGTTGCCTTACCTACAGCCGAAGAAGGTATGCATTAAAAAACAAAAATGCATTGGAGAGTCTGTTTTTCATTTTGTTCTCTGTCTTTCCAGCCCAGAAAATCTATGATTTTACTGTCAATTTGTATAGGCAGATAATAGTTCTCACTTCCATATATATATATATTTTACTGTATAGGGCCCACTTTTGTGTCCAAAGCCTATTTCAGGGGAAATTGCTGTCAGAACCTCTTCACAATAGCTGGAATCTAAGTTGATTGTTCAAGGCATTTTAATTTTAAAATTAGAATAAACATTATTTATTGAATACAAATGCTCAGATGGAGGGTATTAAACATTTTTCTCTAGTGTTGGAAGGCAGCATAGAACAGGCAAAGGGAGCGGAGTTGTTTCTGACTTCAGACCAAATCCAGATCCCAGAATTTACAAGCTGTATAGATGCCCAGCTGTGGCCCAGCTGTTTCTTCCCTGAGTATCCATTTGCTCTACTCCATGCGGATGACAATGAAGAACATCAGACAATACTCCTCACGCTGCTATCTCCCCACCCAGGCTTCCATGCATCTTTTCATCCTCCATTCCCTCTCTTTGGTGTCTGTGTATTCACCAGATGTTTAATAGGTATTTACCATATGTCAAGCAGTGCTGGGCACAGGGCTGTACCAACAAATAAGACCTGGTCCTATTCCCGGGGGGCTCCCTGAGGCTTGGCAAGCTGGGATCTGCACATGGGGTGAGTGGGTAGTAGGAAGCTCTCTAGCATGGCATTATTGGGTTAAATTTCTTTTAGCACAAATTCTGGGTCAGAGTCAGCCCCTGGTGATTGTCTCTTTGCAGTCAGTAGGCTTGGATGCTGTGGAGCAGACCAGTGTGGGGTTTACTCTTGGTTTTGCTTTGCTAAGGGAAATCTAGGACTTATTATTCTGCGGTTAAATCATTAATTAGTGATACTTGCAGCAGTAAACATCATGTCAGCTGAAATTAGTAATTCTGCTACCTCTTCTGCTGAAGCTAAATGGGAGGGAGAGCCGGATCTGGTGGGATGTGCGCCCGATGCTCCCAAACTAAAGGCAAACGGATATTCAGCAGGGTTTAGCAGGGAGGGAGGACTGTGGTCAGGTGCACATGTAAACTGGGCAGGAGAGCTCTTGAAACAGGAAAATGACAACTTGTTCATGTAGCTCAGTGTTTTTCCTGGTAATCCTTGACAAAATTCATCCAGTTCATCTATCCATCCACTCCTGATATGAGTGCCTGCTACGTATCAGGAGTAATTACAGAAGTAAAAGAAAGTACTCGCAAGAAATCTGTGATCTACTTAAAAAGATAGATGATTAACAGTCACAACATGGTATTATAGATGTTTTAAAAATATTAGCATCCATTTGGTAAAGAGAAAAGGAGATGGACATTTTTAAACACTGATGCGGGAGTATTAATCGATGTACTTGTTCTAGAGAGCAGTTTAGCAATACTTACAAATGCTCTAATTTGTATTTCAATTTGTCAGGCAATTCCACTTATGGAATCTGTCTGGAGAAAATAATAATGGAAATGTATGTAAACATGCAAGGATGTTTATTGTTATTTTTTATGGTAGCCAAGAAGAAAAGGAAACAAATATCATGTCCCACAATGTGGCATTAGTGACAGCCTTGTGTAGTTGTGCAGTGGAATGCAATGCAGCCTTGAAACGATACATTTGAGAAGAGTTAAGTGACCTCTGAGATGTTAATGCCACATTGTTAGATGAAAAGAGCAGATCACAAATCAAGAAGAATAGCATGACTCCAATTTTGTATGATTTATGCATAAACACACTGTCAACAGTGGCTATTTCTAGGCTATTTGAATCTGTACATTTGTGTTTGTTGTGGATTCCCAAATTTTCTACAGTGAACACATATTGCCTTTGTTGTTATAAAAGACCATTGACAATAGAACGTCATAAAAGTGCAGTTTGGTTAAAGGCCTTGGCCAAGTGCCTGAGAGCCAGAGAGTGGAGCTCAGCTGAAACTTAGGCTGTTCTTTCTCTCATGGTGGTGTGTGTGCATTATTTCATTCAACAGATACCTGTTGTGTTTGCAGGCATGTGTTACTCCACGCATCACACAACCATGGAGCACTTACCATCGCCAGAATCTGTGTGAGGGCTGTAGGTACAGAAGCCGCAGCTCCACAGACAAGGAGCTGATTGTCATGGAGTGTCTATTCTTTTTTTTTTTTTTTTTTTTTGAGACAAAGTTTCACTCTTGCGCCCAGGCTGGAGTGCAATGGCATGATCTCTGCTCACCGCAACCTCCACTTCCCAGGTTCAAGCGATTCTCCTGCCTCAGCCTCCTGAGTAGCTGGGACCACAGGCACCCACCACCACCACGCCCGGCTAATTTTGTATTTTTAGTAGAGATGGGGGTTTTCTCCATGTTGGTCAGACTGATCTTGAACTCCCAACCTCAGGTGATCTGCCCACCTTGGCCTCCCAAAGTGCTGGAATTAGAGGTGTGAACCACCGCACCCGGCTGGTGGAGGGTCTGTTCCGTTGGAAAGAAAGATAAGCAGAAAACAAGAGAATTGTAGATAGTGTCAAATATTACAAGGAACATAAGCCAGGGTATTTTAAAAGCGAGTGGCAGGGCAGTCAGGGATGATCTGTGAGGAGTTCACAGCCATGGAAAAACCAGGCAGAAAAAAAACAGAAGAAAATGCCCTAAAGTAGGAACAATCTTGGGTTTTGAAGGAGAAAGAAGAGCAGCCCATGTGTCTAGAGCCTGAGGGAGTGAGGCTCCTGCCTGTGTCTCTAACCTGATCATGTGTCTTGCTCCCCTAGGCTACCTGCAGCCCCCGTATAGTGTCATTGTCAGGATTAACTGAGATGATACACAGTGCCCGACAGATTATACCAGCCTTAAACATTTTTGTGAGGTAAGCAGGAAAAGTGGAGCACAAATGGGTTATTTGACTGTATCAGGGATTTATTATCAATTTTTTAGGCATTATGACATTTGAATATTTATGTTAAAGGTCCCTGTCTTTTAGAGATACATATTAAAGTACTCATGGATGAAATGGCATAATGTTTAATGTTTGGGATTGACTTCAAAATTACCCATGGGGAGGGAGGCAGTGGCTGGGGGGTAACCCTAAGTTAATGATTAATGAAGCTGCATTCTGGTTACATGGAATCCATTTTAATATTCTCTCTTTTGTATGTTTGAAATTTTTATGATAAGAAGTTTGAAATTCGCACACCAATGAAAGTTTGGTGGAAGATGAGCCCACAGTAAATATCTCTTAAGTCTTCTCACTTCTGGCGATGCAAACCCATGCACAGACTCCCCCTTTTCTGTGATGTTCACTATTCTGCCTTCCTCGGATGTTGGCTCGCTTGCAGAGGCTGTTTTGAGGCATGTGTCAATGCATGGGGCCATCTGTCATTAAGGAGTGGCCGAGTGTTTTGCTGTAACAGCAGCAAAGGATGTTGTATTTAATGCCTTTTTTTTTTTTTTTTTTTTT
>NW_016107333.1:12416702-12481449 GCF_001604975.1 Cebus imitator | reverse complement strand
TTGAGATGGAGTCTTGCTCTGTTGCCAGGCTGGAGTGCAATGGTGCGATCTCAGCTCACTGCGACCTCCGCCTCTTGGGTTCAAGCGATTCCGCTGCCTCAGCCTCCTGAGTAACTGAGATTACAGGTGTGTGCCTCCACTCCCAGCTAATTTTTTGGATTTTGGTAGAGAGGGGGTTTCATCATGTTGGCCAGGATCGTCTCAATCTCCTGACCTTGTGATCCACCCACCTCAGCCTCCCAAAGCGCTGAGATTACAGGCGTGAGCCACCGCGCCCTTCCCACTTAATGACATATAAACTATTCTTTGTACATTCTAAGATAATGTCTTCTCTGGAGAATAAGCTCACTGGATAGCACAGTTTGCTTTTAAATTGGATCCAAGGCTTTTCAAAACGTTAGATTAGACTCTTAGCTAAACCGTCTTTCAGGAAAGGCAAAGGGCACGTATAGGGGAACAAAGGCAGAGAAACATGAACGATCTGTTTTCTTTCAGCCTTCTCGATAACAAGCTCCATGGCTTTGGATGTGTCATTTAGCTTCTCTGAGCTTCAGTTTCCACATGTAAGGAAAAAGAGAATTGGACTAATTTCTCTGGGCCTTTCCAATTCTAAAAATCTCCTGTTTAATAACTTTCTTACTCAATATATTCAAATTCACTGGAGAAAATCAGGAACCTGTGGAAAAGGCAAATAAAAATCACCTTCGCTTTACCACCCAGAAGATCACTATTTTTCAGTGCCCATATGTTATTCTTTTTAAGAATCAAATGCATGCAACATATTTTGTTGAACAACTAATCTGTAGGTTGCATCAACCACTGAAGGAACGTAAAGATGAGCAGATGTGGTCTCTGCCCTCAGGAGTTGGTAATTTCATGGCCAGCCCCGTTTCCTGCTGCTTTACATAAGGGGCAGTCCCCATGAGAGAGAAGCCTTGCGTCCGGCACTACACTCTGCTGAGTTTTAATCCTGTTTGCAAGGTTATTTCACTCATATGTGAAAACTTTTTCTGAATATTATTTCTTCCGATTATGTGCAGAGGTAGAGCTCTTACAGGCAGGCTAATGAGAAAGGATAGAATTTTCCAAGAAAAGCAACAGATGCTCTTAAAGCAGACTTTATTATATTCAGTTTTTTTGGCTGCCTACCTCCAACATATCAGCACCGATGTGGAGAAGCAACTTAGCTGCTTTGAATTTCACCTGCTGCCCTTGGGTCACACATGGCCTCCTAATGGGCAATGCTGCAGTCACAGAGCTGGAAAGCTGGCAGAGGAGGCGGTGGCTTTAGATGTAACGGGGAATCTGGAAGCCAGCCCTCCTTCCCTGGGACAATCCACTTTGCAATAGGAGGCAGCAAGAAAACCTAGAAATCTGGCAAATATGGTGAAAGAGCACTGAAGGGAGGGAAGGGTGAGGATGTGGAGATACTGACTTATTTGGCTGAACTGTGCATATATTTGGATGAAATGTGCATTCAGCATGTCAGAGCTGCTATGTTATTCACGAAGCTCTTATTTGTCTTTTTCCATGCCAGTTTCAAAGAGGAGGTGGGTGATCTGAGCCTGGCAGAGTGCCCTGCTTACACAGCAGCACCCCAGCACCCTGCCCTCATTTCGAGGGAATCTGGGTCCCATAGCCACAGCAGTGAAGAGCGGGGATTTTGTATTATTCTCACCTTCCCTGAATGTAGCATTCCTGTACCCCCTCCAAGCAAATGGAAGGTCCATTCAAATAGCAAATATTGTATTTAATTTTTCTATCACAAACTTTGGGCATGTCTTTGAGTTTAGCCTAGATGAGTGTTCACCACCATTCCATTATTTGGAAAAAGTTCCTTAGTGCCCCTCCCTTCCCCCTACGAATGGAATTTGCCTTCCAAGGTGCAGGAAAGAGACATGAAAGAAGAAATAAATATTTCTGATGGCATGCATTTGAGAATTTCCTACTTCTCAAGGAATTCAGGCCTGACCATAACTTTTTGGGTGTTTTCCAAAAAGGCAGTTAGAAACAAAGAATAAAAAAAAAACCAACAACAAACAACCAAGGCTGAAAATAAATTTTGGATTATATGTGGAGAAGGAAATTGAAGTCACATAACAGAAATGGACTTTGGAAAATCTGCCTTCCTGTTTTGTTTTGTTTTGTTTTTTTGTTTTGTTTTGTTTGAGACAGACTTTCGCTCTTGTTGCCCAGGCTTCAATGCAATAGCGTGATCTCAGCTCACTGCAACCTCTGCCTCCCAGGTTCAAGCAATTCTCCTGCCTCAGCCTCCGAAGTATCTAAGATTATAGGCGCCCACCACCGCACACAGCTAATTCTATGTTTTTAGTAGAGATGGGGTTTCACCATGTTGGCCAGGCTGGTCATGAACTGTGACCTCAGGTGATCCACCCACCTCGGCCTCCCAAACTGCTAGGATTACAGGCATGAGCCACCGTGCCCGGCCACCCTTCCTCTTAAGAGGTACACAGACAACAGGGAGCCTGGGAACTTTGGTGGTGTTCATCCTGGAAGGGAAGGCTCTGGAATAACACTTGGCCATCTCCAGATACTTGGAGGCTGTCACGTGGAAGAGGAATTACACTTTCTCTGCACATAATGCAAAGATGTTGAACTGATTTGTTAGTGTGTAAAAACAACAGAGAGATAGATTTTTCTTTAGTATAGGAAACATTTCTAGGGAGATATACAAAGATGGAAGACCATCTTTGCAGAGAGATCTAGAAAGTTTCTGGTCACTTTAGGCAAAGGTTAGGAGACTGCTTTCCCCCACACCTATTCCACTCTCTCTTGCGTGCTGCCTGCTCACCACATGTCTTTCAGTTCCCCAAAGGAACCAGACCTTTTCTGCATTGTTACCTCTGTGTGGAGCTTACCCCACCCACCCTCTCAACATGCTGGAGCTTGTTTTCCTTTAAGCCTCAGTTTGTTACAATCTCCTATCTATACGTCTTTCCTGGCCCCTTACCTAAAGACGGCCCTACTGTGAAACCATGCCATAACATCTTGTATTTTTCCTTTACAAAACTTACCAAATTGGGCCAGCCATGGTGGCTCATGCTTGTAATCCCAGCATTTTGGGAGGCCAATGCAGGCAGATGACTTGAGGTCATGTGTTCAAAACCAGCCTGGCCAACATGATGAAACCCTGTCTCTACTAAAAATACAAAGAATTAGCTGGGCGTGATGGCACACATCTATAGTACCAGCTACTCAGGGGGTTGAGGCAGGAGAATCCCTTGGACCTGGGTGGTGGAGGTTGCAGCGAGCCAAGATTGTGCCACTGCACTCCAGCCTGGGCAGCACAGTGAGACTCCATCTCAAAACCAACCAACCAACCAACCATTTACCAAATTGATGCATATAGACACACATATCACATGTATATCATATATATGCACACAACATGTATACATATATGTAAAACACAAATATATACAAATATAATTTATGCAACCACTTGTTTAATGTTTGTTTCACCACTGGAAGGTTTGCAAGAAGTACCATGCCTGTTTTGTTCATTCCTTCTTCTGTTGTGTACAGTGCTTGGAATGTAGTAGTTGCTCAATAAATGTGTCAAATGGCTGGATGAATTAGCAATATTCATGCATCAAAGTATCACGATTCGTGTTACTCTAAGAGTGGGATATGAACCACTGGAGATGACTTTAGATGGGCCCTGAGTCTAGCACTAGATAATATTGTATTACCTGGGGTGAAAGTACTTTTATTTTCAATTCACTTTCAATCCCTCTGATGTTGTTAAAATGATGACAGTTAAAATGATGTTTGATGACAGTCTTTAATCACTGCTGTCCACTTGCCAGCCTCCCTGGTCTACACAGAGAGGTCAGGCCTCAGCCAGCAACGCTCTCTAACTGGACTTCAATAACATGTTTTGTTTCTATTGCATTTATTCTTAGGTTACCTTTTATTTGTGACACATGATATTGATTTTTCTTTTATGGAAATGATGCAAAGTCTTCTTTTAAAATAAAACTGTATAAGTAAAAATGTGAGTATATTTAATGAGAAATACTTAAGAAATAATAGTACAGTTATGATATAA
The DNA here is from genome assembly GCF_001604975.1 of Cebus imitator. Lineage (NCBI taxonomy): Eukaryota > Metazoa > Chordata > Mammalia > Primates > Cebidae > Cebus > Cebus imitator. Next base: position 12,477,377 of record NW_016107333.1, on the reverse strand, counting down.
TGGTGGTTCTTGAATTACTGAAATTTTGGGTTTTGAAGTGTTTGAAGTTTTCAGACTACCTAAAGGGTCACTGGAGTCCAAGATGCACTCCCGAGTCCATCCCCAAACTAGTGCAGGACCATGAAAAGTAAAGGCAAAGAAGTGAGTTTCTCCCAACACTAAATTGATTAATTGTTGTTCTGATAGCATGTTCTTTTTTGAGATTAAAGTATCCATTCCCCAAATAGATGATGATTTTTAAAAATTGCCCCCAAATCTGGCTGGGCGCAGTGACTCACGCCTGTAATCCCAGCACTTTGGGAGGCTGAGGTAGATGGATCGCTTGAGGTCAGGAGTTCCAGGCCATCCTGGCCAACATGATGAAACCACAACTCTACTAAAAATACAAAAATTACCCGGGTGTGGTGGTGTGTACCTATAATCCCAGCTATTTGGGAGGCTGAGGCATGAGAATCTCTTGAACCTGAGAGGTGGAGGTTGCAGTGAGCCGAAATCGCACCACTGCATTCCAGCATGGGCAACAGAACAAGACTATATTTCAAAGAAGGAAAGAAACCTCCTAAATGTAGTGTTGGCAGCTCCGTGCTGTTCCCTCTGTTTTCGTTATTTAGCCATATGGTGTGGGCGGGGTAATTTTACCTGCCTTAGAATCCAAAAGTCTGGGGCCCGCTGCTATTAGAGGACCTTTATGGTCCTTTCCAGCACAGGGAGTGGATTAATAGTTGCCAGTAAAACTTGTTTGCCTCCTGTGTGAATAATATGAGAGCAGATGGTCCCACTCTTGTGCATGCACACGTGTATGTGTGCAATGGTCCCCAGTCCAAATGCAGATGTGTCATGCATAAAGTAAAAAGCATTTGTGTGTTGTTTTCCCTTTATTTCAAATAGGGATTACAAGTATCATATTTATAAAAAGAGATTGAAAAAAATTTTCTAGATATGGTGAGCACTGTATAAGGAGTGTCAAAGGAGAGAGAGACAGGGGAGTAGAGGGAAGTGGTGGGGGCTGTTTCTTCCATTGGAACAGCTTCTTCCATCGGAGACAGGACAGGGATGGTGGCTCCTAGATGGCAGGATGAGCGTTTGGAGGACAGCACCCTCCCTATTTTCTGAGATAGGTGGTCTCAGGGGTTGGGCAAGGAGGAGAACAGGGGTTGGCAGAGGAGAGATGGACAGGTCATTGGTAGAGGGATCCACCAGTCAGGTACTGCTGAGCACAGGGAGGCCCCTGACCCCCAGGCATCAGTCTGGAAAGCAGTTAGCCTGTCGCAGCGCAGCTGCTGCCTTTTCTCAATGTTGGTGTCTTTGCTGAGTTTGCTTTGCTTATAGAACCCAAACCTGCGGCTAGGACTCTTAGGTCCCCATTAGAAATTTAGCAGAAATCATAAGACCAGAGAGCTTATGGCCTTACCGATTGTTATCAGTTTTGGCAACTGCCTAATTAGAAACATCCAAAGAACCAGACCTTTAAAATGACTAATACTTGTTATAACCCATGATCAGCCTTTGGCTTCTCATTTGAAGCTGCTGACTGTGGTGACATCGTAGTTAGATACTTACTGTGGTTAGTATCATTTATCACCATCCAAGCAAGCTGGTTGTCCATAGTGTACATGTGTGTTTATGCATATCTAAGTCAGTGGCTCCTGTTAATGTTCAAACCTGGGCCATCTAATCAAAGATCAATGCCTTTGACTCATCAGATACTCAGTGGATGTTTATGGAGCAACTGTCTTTTGTCAGGCATCACGGGAGGCTGCTATATGACTGGTTTGGCTCCATGTCTACTCATGTATACAACTCACAATTGTCAGAGCATCATGTAAGTTAAAGTGCAAGAAGTACAGTAAGAAAGAGATCAATAGCCAGGCGTGGTGGCAGACACCTATAATGCCAGCTACTGGGCAGGCTGGAGCAGGAGAGTCACTTGAACCCAGGAGGTGGAAATTGCAGTGAGCAGAGATCATGCCACTGCACTCTAGCCTGGGAGACGGTGAAACTTCGTCTCAAAAAAAAAAAAAAAGATCAATAAAATACTTGAGAACCAAGAGGAAGAAACATTTAATTCTAGGTGGAGAAATTAAGGAAAGCCTTGTTGAAGATGCCTTTGATTTGGGCTCCAAGAGATGGCATGCATTGTGGGAGAGAGGGTAAGGATACATCAGCTGGAAGTAACAAAAGGATGAACAGAATCGGGAAAATGCTTTGTTTGGGGCATGGTGCCCTATGAAGCAAATCCCTAGATTATCACACAGTTCCTGGAAAATGGCATTGGTAAGGAATGCCTTTACACTTTCTACGCAGGGAATGCTGCATAATAGTGGCAGAAGACGATACTGATGGGAGTTTGTGAACGCCACAGGGCAGTGGGAGAAAGTCAGGAGGCATTGCAGACAGAAAGCTAAGAGCTCAGATCTAATCTATGTTCATCACTTAATAAATGTCTTTGCCAAAGAGATTGTGGTAGGCCGGGCATGGTGGCTCATGCCTGTAATCCCAGCACTTTTGGAGGCTGAGGTGAGTGGATCACCTGAGGTCAGGAGTTCATGACCCGCCTGGCCAACATGGTGAAACCTCATCCCTACTAAAAATATAAAAATTGCTGGGTGTGGTGGGGTGCCTATGATCTTAGTAGACACTTGGGAGGCTGAGGCAGGAGAATTGCTTGAACCCGGGAGGCAGAGTTTACAGTGAGCCGAGATCATGCCATTGCACTCCAGCCTCATGACAGAGCAAGACTCCATCTCAAAAAAAAAGATTACAGTAGATGTCTACTTTTCTTTAAATATTGATATTTGGGAGAAATCTTGAGAACATACAAACTATTTGACAGATGACCAAATGACTAATATTACATGCAGCAGGACTATGATTTTTTTTCTCAGACTGAAACCATGGTCAGCAGAACTATGTTTTGCTTTTGAAAATCAGAACTCTTTCAAGGTAACATGCTTCAAGAGGAGTGATCTTCTCCCCTCCCTAAAATCCAGACATTATACTTAGAAGTTAAAAACAACTAGAAACTGAAAAACCTAACTGCAAGCTGCCTGCTCTGCTGTGAAGCAGTCAGCATTCACCTACGGTGCTCTTTCTCCGTTTTTGCCAGCAGGTGGTGACAGTGCTGTCCGTGCAGTTTACGCAAGTCTCTTGTTTATTATTTAAATAATACAAGTACATTTATTTATTTATTTGAGGCAGTCTCTCTCTCTGTCGCTCAGGCTGGAGTGCAGTGCAGGACTTCAGCTCACTGCAGCCTCCACTTCCCAGGTTCAAGCAATTCTCCTGCCTCAGCCTTCCCATCTGGTGGGATTATAGGCACCTGCCACCACGCCTTGCTAATTTTTTGTATTTTTAGTAAAGACAAGGTTTCACAATGTTGGCCAGGCTGTTTTGAACTCCTGACCTCAAGTGATCCACCCACCTCGTACAAATACATATTTATTATAGGAAGAATTAGAAAGCATGTAAGCACAAAGGGAGTTGGGGGCCAGGCGTTGGAATAGTATAATCCCACCATCTATAGATAATCACCGCTGAAGTTCAGGCATACTACAGCCTCTGTGGTAAACTGACCTAGGCTAGTTTAGTGGTTCACAGCTAATAGGTCATTTATGGTTGATAGCAGGAGCCTCCAGTGATTACAGATCTCTACCCCACAACCTCTCTAAGGGCGAAAGAAGAAAGCAAGAGCAGTTCTCAAACCAATCCTGCTACAGGGACAAACAAGCATGAGCAAGCAGGCACACAGCCTGTGCTGTAAACTGCGCTGGGGAGGCCCAAGCTCCTGCCTTTCAGCCACGTGGACAAGCACCTTGTGTGAAAGGCTGTCCTGTGTCACGTGCAGCAGCCGTGTTGCAGCCGTAGCATCGAGCTAACCTCATAGAGTAGCGCAGGCCACAGACTTCTCTGTCGCGTAGGGCTAGAGAGATATAGGCTGCTGAAGTTGCTGAATTCTCACAACCTGGTCATAAGAAGGCAGAGTGGCCTGTACAGCATTTCCAGCTGACCCATATACAGTAAGTCCTCCAACGATGTCATTTCACTCAGTGTCATTTCACTGTCACCTTGATGAGAAACTCTGTTGCTTGTTGGGGCCACTGTGTGGAGGAGCTTCTACATCCTCTGGCATCTGCAGGGGTTTCCTGCAGGTTCCCCAGTCTCCTCCCACATCCCAGAGATGTGCATATTTGGTTAACTGGTGTGTGGTCCCAGCCTGAATGAGTGTGTGTGTGGGATGGAGGGTGGGGTGTAGGTCTGAGTGCACCCTGCTAGGGGATGCATCCTGTCCAGCATGGGTCCCAACCTTATACCCTGAGCTGCTGGGACAGGCTCTAGCCACCCTTGACCCTGAATAGGAATAACTGGGCAAATAATTATCATCCTGTGTTTATTAGCCTTACTTAAATGTATGTATAGCTCACATTTATTTCAGTGTTTAATATTATAAATGTTTTGGTTTTTATTTAGCAGTTTTGTGATCTTTTTGTGATCAGAAATAGGCCGTAAGAACTTAAGTCTCGTTGATATCAATTAGCTGTGGTAAAATCAGTTTCACTGAAAGTTGCAGTTTCCAAGAACCTGACAGTGACATTGAGCCCTGACTGTGCCGTCATACATTGCTTAACAACAGGGATATGTTCTGACAAATGCATCATTAGTCAGTTTTGTCATTGTGTAAACATCATAGTGTTCTTACATAAACCTAGATGGCGCAGCCTGCTACACACCTACACCATAGGCTATAGCTTCTGTTACTAGACTACAAACCGATACAATGTGTTACCATACTGAATACTGTAGGCAGTTGTAACATGGTGGTATTTGTATATTTACACATATCTAAACATAGAAAAGTTACAGTAAAAACACAACATGTTATAAAAGATTGAAAATGGCACACCTGTATAGGGCATGTACCATGAAGGGAGTTTATAGGCCTGGAAGTTGCCCCTGGTGAGGCAGTGAGTGGGAAGTGAATGTGGCAACTCACACGAGTGTAAACTGTAAACACTGCATACTGAGGCTACACTATATTCATTTCACATTTTTTCTTTAATAATAAGGTGGCTCACGCCTGTAATCCCAGCACTTTGGGAGGCCGAGGCAGCTGGATCACAAGGTCAAGAGATCGAGACCATCCTGGTCAACATGGTGAAACCCCGTCTCTACTAAAAATACAAAAAAATAGCTGGGCATGGTGGCATATACCTGTAATCCCAGCTACTCAGGAGGCTGAGGCAGGAGAATTGCCTGAACCCAGGAGGCGGAGGTTGCGGTGAGCCGAGATCACGCCATTGCACTCCAGGCTGGGTAACAAGAGCGAAACTCCATCTCAAAAAAAGAAAAAAAAGGAAATAAGTTAACCTTAACAAACTGTAACTTTAAAAATAAATTTTAAGAGACTTTTGACAGTTTCATGGTAACACTGAACTTAAAACACAAATATATTGTACTATACACAAATGGTTTCTTTATATCCTATTCTATAAGCTTTTTTCTATTTTTATTTATATTTTTTACTGTTTCGATTTCTTGTTAAAAACTAAGACACGAACACATACATTAGCCTTGGCCTGCACAGGGTGAGAATCATTAATTTCACTGTCTTCCGCCTTCACCTCTTGTCTCACTGAGAGGTCTTCAGGGGCACTAACACATTTGAAGCTGTCATGTCCTGTGATAACAATGCCTTCTTCTGGAATACCTCCTGGAGGAGCTGCCTGAAGGTGTTTTACAGTTAACTTTTTTTTTTTCATTAAGTAGAAGGAGTACACTCTAAAATAACAATAAAGATATAGCATAGTAAATACATACACTGGTAACATTGTTGTTTTATCACCAGGTATTATGTATTGTACATAGCTGTATATGCTACGTTTTCTTTCTTTTTTTTTTTTTTTTTTTTTTTGAGACAGAGTTTTGCTCTGTCGCCCAGGCTGGAGTGGAGTGGTGTGATTTCAGCTCACTGCTTCCTCCGCCTCCCAGATTCAAGCGATTCTCCTGCCTCAGCCTCCCAAGTAGCTGGGACTACAGGTGCGTGCCACCATGCTGGGTAATTTTTTGTATTTTTAGTAGAGATGGAGTTTCATCATGTTAGCCAAGATGGTCTCGACCTCCTGTCCTTGTGATCCGCCCACCTCAGCCTCCCAAAGTGCTGGGATTGTAGGCTTGAGCCTCTGCGCCTGGCCATGTGCTACACTTTCACACAAATAGCAGAATAGTAGGTTTGTTTACACCAGCAACACCACAAACACATGAGTAATGTATTACGCTGCAACGTGATGATGGCTGTGAAGTCACTAGGGGAGGAGAAGTTTTCAGCTCCATTATAATCTTATGGGGCCATCATTGTCTATGCAGTCCATTGACTAAAACATAGTTAAGCAGTGCATAACTGTATTTCGAACGCCTCTTTTCATCAAAAATCATTTCTTATATCCACTGTGCTTGTTAGCAAACCCTCTAATGTTTGTTAAAAGCAGCTGAAGCCTTATAATAACCACCTCTGGAATACCAGTTTTTTGTTAAAAGTCTTTCAAGTACTAAGCAACTGCCCCTAGAGTATAAATTAAGACTCAGCACACCTATATACCATACTGTTTGTGCTGGAGTATTTTAAAGAGAATTCGAGACACTTTTTCAATTTATATGTGTGTGTGGGTGTGCATAAATTGCTTCACACATTTTCATTTATGTTCATTGTGTATGTATGTATTGCTTAACAAAAGTGACATCACATGCCATATAGTATTTAGTTTCATAACCTACCATTTTCTTTAATAACATAAATATATTTCCAAATCAAAATAACTGTGTTATCAGTTTTAATGACTGCATGTGATTCCATTTTGTAACGTAAGTTACTCACAACTCACTATGAATGGACATTTGCAGTTCTAGCAGCGTTTATTATTAGAGGCATCACTAGGATGATTATCTTGTGTTTCTTTGTATCCTTGTTCATTAGGACATATTCCTAGAAGCAGAATTGCTGAATCATAAGGTCTGCTCATTAGACAAATGTTTTAAACAAGATTTCAAGTTCCTTTGAAAGAATATTGCAATCTATACTCCTACCAGCATCTGCTTTCTTAATTACTCTCCTACACTGGGAAGAATTTAAAACTTTTTTACCCATTTGATAGGTAAAAAATGGTAACTCATGTTATCTTACTAGTGAGGTTAGACTTAAAAAAAAGTTTGCAGTCTATTTGTGTCTGTATTGTTATTTCAAATATTTATAGAGTAGGAAAATTAACCCTCTATACATCTCTCTCCCCATCAGTTGCCAGATGCCTTAAAATTACTTATTTTTTTAGATTGGGAAATGTAAAGTCAAAGCAGTTTAAATCGTAACATTTCCTAATAGAAGCTGCAGCTCAAAAGCGGGCTGTGTTTGAACTGTGCCATTTCTGGTCTCCCCCCTCAGCGATCAGAAGGGCATTGGTTTTAGACCCTCCTTTCAGAAGGGTTAAATGGTGAGATGCTCAGGTCCTCTGCGCTCAAACCTGCCGAAATAATATTAACACAACACAATAGGAAATCGAGTTTAGAGTTCTTGAGTTAATTTGGTGGATGTAGACAGCCGAAGAAAGAATTTAATCACCTGAGGGATATTTTTGTAGCAGAATTACCTAGTTTCTTGTCTAGAATAGATTAGATTAATGAGGCCAACATGGTGAAAACCCATCTCTACTAAAAATAAAAAAAAAAAAACTGGGTGTGGTGGTGCGCGCCTATAGTCCCAGCTACTCTGGAGGCTGAGGCAGGAGAATCACTTGAACTTGGGAGGCAGAGGTGGCAGTGAGCTGTGATCATGCCACTGCACTCCAGTCTGGTGACAGAGTGAGACTCCATCTCAAAAAAAAAAAAAAAAAAAAAAAAAAAAAAAAAACAATCTAAAAAAAAAAAAAAAAAAAAAGAAAAAAAAAGTTGGGCTCTCTGAATGATTTTTCATTTAGAGCTAGGGCCTAGAATTAAAATATATTGAAAGGGAAGAATGATCATAAACTCACACAGAAGTCCACGTGTTTTACTAATGGAAAACATTACATCTTTGGGGATCTTTCTGAGAGGAGGATTGGGCTCCAGAAAGGGAATGAAGTGAGATCCACCAAGAGGAAAGAAAACCCAGAAAGGGGGAGCCGGGGTGTAGACGAACAACAATTTAGTCTAAAACTTGCCTTGGATGAAAGGGGCCTTTTCCGAAGTCATGATACAAAAACGATACTTTCACATGCATGTTTATAGCAGCACAATTCAAAATTGCAAAAATGTGAAATCAACCCAAATGCCCACCAATCAATGAGTGGATAAAGGAACTATAATATATATATATATATATATATATATATATGTATTATATATATGTACTATACATATATATATACATATATATATAATACATATATATTATACATATATATATTATACATATATATATATAAAATACATATATATATATATGAGATGGAATACTTTCAGCCATGAAAGGAATGAATTAATGGCATTCACAGCAACCTGACTGAGATTGGAGACCATTATTCTAAGTGAGGTAACTCAGGAATGGAAAATCAAACAGTGTATGTTCTCACTCGTAAGCTATGAAGATACAAAGGCATTAGAATGACACTGGAGTTTGGGGACTCAGGGGAAAGGAAAGGGTGGGAAGGAGGTGAAGAATAAAAGACTTCAAACTGGGTCCAGTATATACTGTTCTGGTGATGGGTGCACCAAAATCTCACGAATCACCACTAAGGAACTTACTCATGTAGCCAAATACCACCTGTTCCCCAAAAACCTGTGGAAATAATTTTTTTTTTTTTAAAAAGAGCCCTTTTCCATTGTGCCACTGGTATTTGTAATGGACACTTTAATCATTTCATCTAGCTTGTTTGTCAATAAAATATTCTTTGTGTTCCCTGGTGTTCTGCTCAGGAAAAAAAAAAAAAGCTCTCTATCCCTCCAACTTCCTGTTTGGCCAAAGTAAGCAAGTTAGAGCAGATATTTAGTGAAAATTCGGTTTTTCACAGATGCTCTCCTTTAAAAGAATGCACTTCTCTTCAGATACGTTCTGTAGAATGCGACAGCTGCTTCCCACTCTTGAGGATCCCTGGAATCCCCTTCTCTGCTGTGTCCTGTGTCTCTGAACACCATCCTTCAGCTATGGTTGTACTTTTACTGTTTGCTCGCATGCCCCTCAGCTCTTCTCCCTTCCCTCCAAGTTGAAACACCCCACATTTGTTTCTTCTTAAAAGTCTTCCTTCAACCCTGTCTCTTGGACTCATGTGACTCCTGTATTACAGCAGTCCTAAGCTGTTTTGAACAGATGCCTTCTCTACAACCTCTGTCCTTTTGTACCCATAACTTTCCAGTTAGTAAACTCTTTTAAAAATTATTCTTATTGTTATTATTATTTGAGTCAAAATCTCCCTCTGCCACCCAGGCCGGAGTGCAATGGCGTGATCTCGGCTCACTGCAACCTCTGCCTCCTGGGTTCAAATGAATCTCCTGCCTCAGCCTTCCAAGTAGTTGGGATTACAGGCACCCACCATCATGCCTGGATAAGTTTTTGTATTTTTAATAGAGATGGAGTTTCACCATGTTGGCCAGGCTGGTCTTGAACTCCTGACATCAGATGATCCACCTGCCTGGGCCTCCCAAAGTGCTGGGATTACAGGCTTAAGCCACCACACCCAGCTAATTTCTGTATTTTTAGCAGAGACAGGGTTTCACCATGTTGGCCAGGCTGGTCTCGGACTCCTGACCTCATGATCCCAAAGTGCTGGGATTACAGGCATGAGCCACCGTGCCTGGCCAAAAAAGATTATTTTTTAAATATAAAAGGAGTATATTCTCATTGTAAAAAAATGTGAATATAGAGTAAATAAGAAAATGAAATTGCTTTTCCCCACCCCTACCCCACCAGCTCTAATATCCCTTAAGAGCTAATCGTTTGTTGTTTATCTTCTCAGGCTTTTTCTATTTATATGCAAACACTTTTATGTGTAAAAAATGTGTAAAATTATTTATATAAAAACAAGGATATACTATTCTCTAACTTACCTTTTAAAACTTAATATGCTATATATAAATGATATATTTTTTCATGACTATTGTTCTAGCATATGGCTATAAGTTATTTAAACAATGTCCTATTGCCGCACATTTATTTCCAGTGTTTTCTTATTACATACAGTGACGCGATAAACTTATTTTTACGAAGATCTTTTGGTGTGTTTTCTAGCATTCTTCTCAGCTGAAATGCCAGAAGAGGAACATCTGGCTCAAGGAGTGTGCACATTTGAAATTCTGAGAAATATTGCTGGTTTGCCCTCTAGAGAAACTGCACTTACACTCCTGCTGGCAAACCCGTCAGTCTCCGGGTCTCAGCTGAGTGTCACCTTCTCAGGGAAACCTGCCTTGTCGCCTTTCCCCCTAGGCAGTATGGAAGCCCTTCCTTTCTTCTAAAGGAAGAATACTCCCTTCAAAACCCTCTGATCTTCCTGAATTTTGGTACTCATCCCACTATTTGAATATTTATTATATAATGTTTCCACCACTAGACTTTGAGTTCTTTGTTTCTCCTTTTACATTTTTTGTTCCTGATTTCAAAAGTAACACATGTTCACTGTGTATAATTCCAGCATGGTGAAACTACCTTAATTTCGGGAAGTGTCTATTTTGGGTAGTCGCTCTCTCTGTCACCCTGTGTACCCCTCTCTCATTAGCACTTCCAGCATAGACCATTAAAAAACACATATATACATCTGTCTCACCCACAGGCCTGAGTTCCTGGTGGGAAGGGCTCATGTCTTTTGTTTTTCTACTTTTTTTTTTTTAAGAGACAGGGTCTCACTGTAGCCCAGGCTGGCATGCAGTGGTACAATCACGGTTCACTGCAGCCTCCAACTTTGGGGCTCCAGAGATCCTCACATCTCAGCCTCCTGTGCAGCCGGGACTACGGGCATGCACCACTATGCCCAGCTAAATTAAAAAAATTTTTTTTTTTGTAGAGACAAGGTCTTGCTCTGTTGCCAAGGCTGGTCTCGAACTCCTGGGCTCAAGCCATCCTTACACCTTGGCCCCCCAAAGTGCTGGGCTTACAGGTGTGAGCCACTGTGCCCAACCTATGTCTTTTTATTATTTTTGTGCCCTAGCACTTAATATGGTAGCTGGTACATTGGACATGCTCAGTAAATGTCACTTCAATGAATGGGAAATAAGCCTCTCCTTAGAAAATATGCTAAGTGACATAAGCACCTGTAATAGGTACTCACGTGATTTATGGATTATTTTTGCTTAGCTTTCTTTAAAAAGAGGTGGCTTTGCATAGCCTCCCACACTGCCCTGAACAGAAACTCTAATGCTGATAAAATTTACCATCTTCTAAATGATTTGGTTCCATAGCCATTAGGAACTGCTTAGTTCCTCTAACAAAGCAAATGCAGGAGCCTGGAAAGCAGTTATTAGCTGAGGTAGATTGGTTTATTGATGTGATTTGTTGCTATGTGTGTTTATTATCCACTAGTTCTGTGCTCGTGAAGTCAATAACCCCTGCATTTGCTGAGCCAGGCAATCTGGTGAAATCAGAAGTGAAGCCATTCACTGTTCACCTCCCGAATCTAGCAACACCCACAACAATAGCTACCACCGTGTATTAGATGTTTTCCATGTCATTTAATCCCCATAAAAACCCTACGAAGAAAATATTGTTTTTCTCTAGGTTGGAGATGAGATTCAGCCACAGTGAAGTAAACTTTCCAAGGTTACACATCTATTAAATGGTATTGCCTGGCTTTGAATCCAGGCTTTTTTGGCTAAAAACCATCTGTACTTCCTTTTATTTTTATTTTTTTAAATTTTGTATTTCCATAGGTTATTGGGGAACTGGTGGTTTTGGTTACATGAGTAAGTTCTTTAGTGGGGATTAATCCATCACCCAAGCTGTATATACTGCATCCAATTTGTAGTCTTTTACCCTCACATCCTTCCCACCCTTTCCTCCTGAGTCCTCAAAGTCTATTGTGTCTTTCTTATGCCTTTGCATCCTCATAGCTTAGCTCCCACTTCTGAGTGAGAACATCCAATATTTGGTTTTCCATTCCTGAGTTACGTCACTTAGAATATTAGTCTCCAATCCCATCCAGGTTGCTGCAACTGCCATTAATTTATTCCTTTTTATGGCTGAGTAGTATTCCATTATGTATTCCCTTTTAAACCTTCCTTTCTTATCCTTTAACCTGCTGAATGGGCCTTCTATTATGGAACAAGAAAAGTAGATCATTTGATGAGAAATCTTAGAGTCCTTTCTCTTGTTCATTGAAAACACTATTCAAATCTCCAAGAAAACGTATCATCTTCATTTAACTTTGTTTTATTCTCCCCCTCCAAAACTGTACATCTGTAGAGATGAAAGAGATCAAGTTTACCAGTTCACATTCTCCTGGAGGGGGAGCCGATGACTGTATTAGCAATGAAATTCATTGACCATCACAGTAGAAAGGCTTCCAGATTCACTCCACGAATGAAAAGTCTGGAGTTGCTTTGGATTTATCTGGGTGCAGAGGCAGCGTTTAATAGAACTAAACACAATAGGTAAATTATAATTTAGAATTAGAAACATAAGAATAGTCTAGTTCATGGACCCCATGAGGACATGTATATCATAGATTTCCCCAAAGCCATCTTCCCACCTGGAGGCTAAAGAGATCTGGTAGGTTTCTTTTTTATTTTTATTTTTTATTTTTTCCAAGACAGAGTCTTGCTCTGTCCCAGACTGGAGTGCAGTGGTGCCATCTCGGCTCACTGCAACCTCTGCCTCCCTGGTTCAAGCAATTCTCCTGCCTCAGCCTCCCTAGTAGCTGGGACTACAGAAGTGTGCCACTATGCCTGGCTAATTTTTATATTTTTAATAGAGACAGGGTTTCACCTTGTGGGCCAGACTGGTCTCAAACTCCTGACCTTGTGATCCGCCTGCATTGACCTCCCAAAGTGTTGGAATTACAAGCATGAGCCACCACGCCTGGCCTTCCTTTTTTAAAAAAATATTCATTCTGTTCCAGGTGGTCAAACATTTCTTTTGTTTTTACTGACCTACGGAAAAGGAGATGTGTGTCCACAATTCTGCCTACCCCAAGTTTTCGAGGAAACTCTTTGCTTATTATACTTTATGTTATATAATGCCTCCAGTGGGACTTGGGGTTAGCAAATTGCAATGAGACATGTTAATGTGTCTTCAGTAAGACATGATTATTCATATGAGATGGGGATAAGTAAAGATTATAATAACTTCATGTCATTTCAGGTCAGATTTTTGCTTCTAAATGATTAGAAGGAAAAAAGAATTTCTGTTTTTAGAACGTTTTGGATTTCAGAATTGCAGCTAAAGGACTGTGGACCCATAATTTTCTCCTGTTTTGCACTGATAGTAGTTTAACTTGTGGACCATCCAAAATATGTTTGAGAGAGGACCCTTATGGCCTCTTTTGTTTAGAAAACAAAATAAACTTTGTTTCCACCAAAATGCCTGCCTCCCTGACATGTAGGGGCTGCTGTGGCACCATTCACGTGTGTGTCCCCTTGAGAGCTTAGCTCTAAGCTTGACAGTTCTCAGGAGTGGGGAGTTCTCTCTGTACGCTCTTTCCCTCACCCAACCAGGCCCTTGAGCTGCATCCCATTTCTCCTCTTCTATGGGATCTGGAGAGTTGCTGGCTTCCGTCATTGTGTGGGGACTGTCATTGTGTGGGGACCGTCACAGGTTGCACTGTTCAACAGGCAGTTTTTCTGGACACCACACACTCCCCAAGCCTTTGTTTCTTGATTTTGGGAGCATTCTCCATGGAAACCACTTTGGCTCATCTCATCCCATTCCCAGGTGGCCTCCGAGGCTTTGCCCACACAGTGCCACAATGAAAAATGCAGCCTGGCTCACCCATTAGTGTCTCACGTTTTCATCGCCTATTTGTCTCGTGGTACAATCCCACGGAATCTTCTGCAGAGGGTGGTGTTGCACCATTCCTTCTGACCCAAGTATTGGCTCTTACTCTGCTCAGTGTGAGACACACTTTTCACGCTCACAGTGATGCCTCACTTCATCCAAAGCCATTCTGCGATTAGGTGAGTCTCGGGCCAGATGGTTTGACCAACTTCAATTTCTGCTCCCACTTTGACTCCTTTAGGCCCCTTATGTTCCTTTTAGCTGTTGTTTCTCTGGTTTATGAAGTACATCAAGCAGTGTGTATCTTTGGCAACTGTTTATACCGGTAAGTGTCTGGCTGTTGGTGGTGGTGGCTGTAGTTTGGCAGTGCTACCAGCTTCTCCCAGCACCTGGCTTATCAGAGTGCAGGATTCATGCCATGTGGCTCTTACTTGGGCCAAGAGTCTTCAGTCAACCTAGTGACTTAACTTGCCAGGGAAACTGTGTCTAGTGAGACCTCAAGATTTACAACTCGTTCCTAGGCTACAAGGTTTTCTCCAGAATTTTCGCTGACACAGTTTACTCCCATAATCTCCCAGCCCTGTGGGGTGTATAAATCTTTCAGTTTCTCTGCAGAATTCCCTTTACTGCATGCAAGGCCTAGAATAGGGGTCAAGAGAAGTTTGGCTTCAGGGAGTTTATGAACTTGGACATTTGTACGCACTACTTTGTGTGGATGTATGTATGGGCCTTTTTTTTTTGTGGGAAGAGCCTTGCACCAGGTGCTCAGCAGCATTTTCTAAAACAACGTAGCCTTGGGAAATCTATGTAGTCACCTGAGCCTCTGGCAAGCAAGGATAACACTGGATTCCATCCCATTCATTTGTAATGAAGATAAAATGAGAAGTGCATGTAAACTGTCTAGTACAGTGTCCCTGAGTATTCACAAATGTTAGCTATCATTTGTTCGACTCTGTGAGCCTCAAAGGGCTAAGATGATGTGACTGCCCTTTAGTCCTTAGGATTAGGTGGCAGATATATAATTTGTACTAATTATCTTTATGCTTTACAGGGAATCTTGACAGTACCGCCTGGTGTGATCTCCTTAACATCCTTGTTGGTGGGTGGGCAAGGGTGCATGACTATCCTCTTTTACAAGTGAGGAAACTGAGGCTCCCCATGATCACCTAGCTAATAAGGTTCACAAAAATAGGTTCCACTCACAGTCTGGTGGAACAAACAGATCCTAAGAAAAGCAATTACTGACTGTGATGAGCTCCATCACCCTTGAAGTATAGGATGGTAAGGCATCTCCGAGGGTCAGGGCAGGCTTCCTGGGGTAATGACACATAATCTGATCCCTGAAACATAGGTAGAAATAGGCCAGGCAAATGAGTGGTCTTTGAGAGTGGTGCATGTAGAAGGAACAGCATGTACTGATGCCTCAGGGGCCCCGCATCAAGAGGGAGTGTGAGATGAGGCCAAGGGGAAGTTTCTTTTAACCCCTAAAAATAGGAGATGAGTGAGAAAAGATAAAGGAAAGTAAGCTGGGCAGTGTGGCTTACGCCTGGAATCCCAGCACTTTGGGAGGCGAAGGCGGGTGGATCACCTCAGGTCAGGAATTCGAGACCAGCCTGGGCAACATGGTGAAACCCCGTCTCTACTAAAAATACAAAAATTAGCTGGGTATGGTGGTGGGCACCTGTAGTCCCAGCTACTTGGGAGGCTGAGACAGGAGAATTGCTAACCTGGGAGGTGGAGGTTGTGGTGAGCTGAGATCATGCCACTGCATTCCAGCCTGAGTGACAGAGCAAGACTCCATCTCAAAGAAAAAAAAAAAAAAGGAAAGGAATAGAGCAGACGAGTGACTTAAGTTTGGCTATGTTGGCACACCTGCAAACATGCAGCCATTTAAAATAATTCTGAGGAAGACTAACAACACAGACCTGTGTTTGCTGAGTTAAGTGAGGAAGAACTGCCTGCATATCAATTGCAGCTGTGTAAAAACTCATCCTCCAATGACAGACTTATGTGGAAGAAGCAAAGTAACTCTTGTGGTAAGGTGATAGATTCTAAAATGTATTTTAGGGTCTTATTTTGTAAGTTTTACTTTAGTTGCTTGTTGTTTACAGTGCATTGCCTGGGAGGTCAGGATCCAGTGTTGAGCCCCCAGCCTCTTGAGTTCCGATGAACACATATGATTCATTAATTCCTTAGTTCGTTTCAAGCTTGCCCTGTTGAAGGCACTGTGCTTGATCCAGCAAGGATCAGTTGTGTCTGTGTGTCCATTGCTGACTGGGTCATCTTTCAGAGAGCCCAGCCACTCTGACTCTCCTGAGACCCATCACTCCATGACTGCATAAAAACACTTGCTCCTAACTTGTTCTCAGAGACACCTCTAATTAATACTTGTGTTCATGTGAAGAGAAGGAAAAGACAGTACCAGTTGGTGAACATGGCACCTTCCAGGATCTAGAAGGCAGTAAGCAGGGAAATTAAGTAACCGTAGAAGTGACAAGCAAAACAACTGTGTGTCAGGCAGACATGTCCGTTTGACCTGGCTTATTACTGTTTAGAGTCTGGTGCTTTTGCAAAATTGCCTGGCGTCTTCTTAGCTTTGCACAGGGATCAAAGGCTTTGTTTGCTCTGAATGTGTTTTTAAGCAGTTAGTTGGAAATCTTCCTTTTTGTGCAGGTCAATGAGAAGAAAGGGGCAAGCTGCCATTAGATTGGGCCTCAGCAAGCAGCCTTAACCTGTTAGTGTTCTCAGCATGTGTACTGTGCAATTCCAGGGTTCTGAAGGCAGTCTCGGCACGCAGGAACAGTTAAACATTTTGTCAACATGTCTGATTTTTGCTTTAAAATGCTCCAATACACATACACGGTGTAAGAGAAGAGATGAAATAAGAAGGGTGATGGACACATGAGTTCATTGTACCATTCCCTTTACCTTGTTTGCTTGAAAATCATCATAAGAAAAAAATTAAAGTATCATCAGACTGATAAGAACAAAATACCAGAAATAAGTGTGCGGAGCCCCGTGTGACAGTAACCCCTCTCATCCCTTTGGAGACAGCCAGCCTCAGACGCTGGGCCCTCCCTCCACTGGACCCTTGACCTCAGTGGAGTGGGAGTTGATGAGGCAGGGAAGGAGAGGTGACAGCTGCCTAGGGACTCTGGACTCTCTACCACTCTCTGAAGTGTGATTTCAAGAGCTGCAGACTTCCCAAGCCCCCGGGGCAGTTAGTTCATCCTTTGCTTGCCGTGGTAATCTCTGAGTGTGTGTGTGGTTAGAGATTAGGAAATTGTCAGTCCGTGCATTCAGTGTGGACCAAGCACTGTTCTAGATGCTGAGGATACAGCAGTGAGGTTTCTGCTCAGGTTGACGGTACGTTCCACTGGGCGAGCCTGACGATCCACATGGACCCTTGTCAGTGAGCACGACCATTTCAGTGCCGTGAAGAAAGTCACACAGGATGAGATGAAGGTCAGGGAAGCCGTGAAAGCTACTTTAGGTCAGGTGATTGGAGGAAAGCCCTCTGAAGATGTGCTATTTGGGCTGATTCACAAAGGATGAGAAAGATGGAGCTGCTGTGCCTAGAGGGACAGCTTTCCACTCACAACCGCAGGGCCAGGAAGCAACCGTGGCAAGGTGGAAACCAGAATGCAAGTGCAGGAAAGGTGAGTGTGTGGACCTTGATTCTGGTGGCTTTCTTCCTTTTCTTTCTTTTTTTCCTTTTTGAAACGGAGTTTCGCTCTTATTACCCAGGCTGGAGTGCAGTGGCGTGAACTCGGCTCACAGCAACCTCTGTCTCCCAGTTTCAAGCAATTCTTCTGCCTCAGTCTCCCGAGTAGCTGGGATTATAGGCATGCACCACCACGCTTGGCTAATTTTGTATTTTTAGTAGAGACGGGATTTCTCCATGTTGGTCAAGCTGATCTTGAACTCCCAATCACAGGTGATCTGCCTGCCTCAGCCTCCCAAAGTGCTGAGATTACAGGCGTGAGCCACTGTGCCTGGCCCTTTCTTCCCTTTCTTTACTCCCTTCTCTCCTTATTCATTTTAAAATTTGTTTCTTCCCAGAAATCTGTCTCTCTGGGTTCCATTTTCCAGTCATTTGTAGCTCCCCTCCCAGCCCACACAGATGTTCTGTATTGACTTTTGGTTGAGAAGCCCCGTGCTGCTGAAATGAGACCAGGCTGATAATAATGGGAAGATTTGTTTGAATTAGAGTTGTAACACACTGCCAAGCCATGCTTTCTTTGCTTTGGAAAAGAATCTGAAGTCAGCCGAAAGCCAGTTAAAACCCACATCCAAATCTTCTACTATTTTTCACAAGTTGGATCAGAGAGGTTTAGTTATAAAAGGAACCTTAGAAATTATGTAGTAAGGAGGTATTGTTTTTGGCTCATCTGCTTGTTAATTTTTATAAAATGGCATTCCTCGTATGAGGGAGAGAATGAGAAGAGTACAAGTTGGTATTGGCCTTAAAAAATATACATGCCCTTTGATCAAGAAATTCCATCTCTAGGAGTTTATTCTAAGAAAACAATCATGGACAATAATTGCAAAGATTTGTCTACAGGAATCTTTTACCAGTGTATATAACAGTTAAATGGAAAGTGATGTAAAAGTTGAACAGTAGAAAACTGGTTAAATGAATTGTGGTACATCACTTTGATAGAGTACTCTGTAGCCATTTAAAATGATATTGTAAACTTAATGGACTGGAAAGCTGTTTACATTTTATGTCAGGAATACATTTGGCTACAGCTAGTAAAAAAAAAAATTCATTGGCTGATATAAATAGGGATTTATTTTTCTCCTATAACAGGAAGACTAACGTAGGCAGCTTCTGGGGTTGGTTCCGTTGGTTCAGCAACATCAGGATCAGCATCTCTGCTATTCCCATGAAATTTCTAATGCTTGACACCTCATGGTCACGAGGGGCCTGCTGTAGCTACCAACGTCCAGTTCACTGCCAAAGTAGAGAGGGAGGTAGGCGGTGGCAACTTCGGCTTCTCTCCCTTTTCTCAGGAAAGCAAAAACTTGTTTTGAGAGCTGCCTAGCTGACATGTCTTCATATCTTATCAGCTAAAGCCATGTCACATGGCCACAGCTGGTTGCAAGGGATGTTAATAAAGTTAGTATATAGCTTTTCACAACTGTAGAGCATAGGCAGGCAAGGGAGATGAGGGTTGGACATGAGTGTTGAGTCAGCTGACCCTCAGGGTCTGCCATCCAGTGTTAAGCGAAGAATGTAGTTTGTGATCCCATTAAAGTATATAAAGAACAAATGGGTAATTATGCGAATTTTTTTAAACTAGAAGGAAATACTCTAAAATTTTATTCCTGATTATTCATTTTCTTGTTTTTTATTTTCAGTGTTTTATATAATACAGAGTTAAAATGACTCTCTAACTCCCTATTGACCTCCTTAAAATCCCTGAAGCTCTGGGTGATGGAATTATGAGTGAGATTATAGGATTATTTCTCCTTTACTTAAAAAAAAATTCTATAGAGTGAGCTATTTTTGTTTTTTGTTGCTGTAGCACAGACTGGGTAATTTATAAAGAAATAATGAAGTATATTTAGCTCACCGTTTTGCCGTCTGGGAAGTCCAACAACATGGCACTGGCGTCTGGTGAGGGCCTTCCTGTTGTGTCGTAACATAGGCAACAGCAAGAGAGCCAGAGAAAGCCCACACTGATAACACATTCACTCTCACAGTAACAAACCCACTCCCTTGATAGCAACATTAATTCATTCTTGAAGTCAGAGCTGCCATTAATCCATTCACCAGGGCAGAGGCATTAAGTTGCCAATACATGGCAAAAGGAACTTTTGAGGCACACATTCAACCCATAGCATGAGCACGTCACTTTTATTTTAAAAAACAATGAAAGATGGTTTTATTAAATGTTACCTCAAGACATACAAAAAGATATTTAAAATTTTTATTTTGCTCACCTTTCTATTTCACACATAATTGAGAATCAAGTGAGAAGGAACTTGTCCCAAGTCCCATATCCAGTGAGAGGCAGAGCTTGGCCAGGGCCCAGGTGTCCCAGTTCCCAGTAAAAAAAATCCTGCTATACTTTTTCTTTTTTTAAAAAAAATACCATTTCTTTACTTTGGGACCCATTCCAAATTGAGCATGGCCTTTTAAATACTCCTAACCAACCACATCCTAACTTCCTCCTTTTCCTTCTGTGTTGTGCTTGGCATTCCCTGACAGATGATAAATGTCTTCTGCCATTTAGACTACTGACACCTAAGGTATATTTGCTGTGAAACTGTCAGAATCAAAATGGAGTCATTTATGTCAAAACTCTGAAAAATGGAGCCAGAGAAGGCCATGAATGAAGGCTTCTCATGCACAAAAACTGTCACAGAAGACTGCAAAAACACAACCAAGTCCATTGCAACTTGACACATACAAAAAGTGCTTCTGCGAGGACATCTGCCCAGCAACTGCTGGTCCAGCCTTGGACTGATGCCACCTTTGTTAATGATCCTTGTAGCCAATTGTCTCAAAAAAAAATTATGGAATCTTCCTCATTTTTCCTTTAAAAACCCTTGTCTTCCTTTGACTTTCCTGAATATATCCATGCATATTCCCATTGCAGTGCAACTCCCAAATAAGTATTATTTTCTTTGAAAGAGCCTCCCTCTTTGTGTGTTATTTAGGTTGACAGTTCATTGGATGCTCAGTCAGTCACTTGTTAGTTGGTTATTGAACATTTATTGTCAGGCACTGTTTTAGGTACTAGGAATATAACGGTGAACAAGGCATCATCCCTGACTTGAAGAAGTTCATGTAGGCTCAGGAGGCTGATGAGTAAACAAGCAGTTACAACATTGAGGGGTCCCTGCTGTGATGTGTAGGCTTGGAAACGGAGAAGGGGTACTAATCTGGCCTTTGGGGGTGGGGTCTCAGGAGGGGTGTGTTTCTAGGAAGGTCTTCATAAGGAAGTCATTCCAAGCAGATACTGTAAAAGAAATAGACCTGGCACGGTGGCTCACGTCTGTAATCTCAGCATTCTGGGAGGCCGAGGCAGGCGGATCACAAGGTCGGGAATTGAGACCATCCTGGGTAACATGGTGAAACCCCTTCTCTACTAAAAATGTGAAAAATTAGCTGGGCGTGGTGGCGCATGCCTGTAGTCCCAGCTACTCGGGAGGCTGAGGCAGGAGAATCGCTTGAACCCAGGAGGCGGAGGTTGCAGTGAACTGAGATCACGCCACTGCACGACAGAGCAAGACTCTGTCTCAGAAAAAATAGAAAGAAAGAAAAAGAAATAGGGGCTAACTAGGAAGAGGAGTGCAGAAAGACAAGACAGGGAAGCTTTCCAGGCACAAGAAAACAATTGCGACCTCTCCCAAACCATCTCTGAAGGCGTAGAATGCTAACATTTTTTCCTGGAAAATGGGTATTATGGTTAAATAAGGTCGGGAAAGCTCAACAGGTTTTTGCATGGCCCAGACTATCTTCGGCTCTGTTTTCTGCATGTTTTGTTACCAGACTGCTTTGCTCTGAAGCTCTTGGGCCTCGTCTCCAGAATGTCATTAAATTGTGTGACACAGCTGAGCCAATTTTTTTTTCAAGTTTTTAATCTAAAAATGTGATTAGTCCTCCTTTTCCTTACTGTTACTTTTTTTTTTTTTTATCACATTTTGGAGCAGCTTTTAAGTTTGGAGTAAGAGAAAGCGTAATTCTAAAGACGTTTTCTAGAAGCTGACTCTCAATGTTACCTTTGGTTCATTGTAGAAGAAATGCCGTGAAGAAATACAATGGGAAGGATAAAAAGGAAAAGCAGGCTTTTTAGTGTTTTGTTTTGTTTTGTTTTGTTTTTGAGATGGAGTCTTGCTCTGGCTGGAGTTGGGTGGTGTGATCTCGGCTCACTGCAACCTCCACGTCCTGGGTTCAAGCTATTCTCCTGCCTCAGCCTCCCGAGTAGCTGGGACTATAGTTGCCTGCCATCATGCCTGGCTAATTTTTGTATTTTTAGTAGAGATGGGGTTTCACCATGTTGGCCAGGATGGTCTCAATCTCTTGACCTTGTGATCCGCCCCTCTCAGCCTTCCAAAGCGCTGGGATTACAGGCGTGAGCCACCAGCTCCTGACCAGATAAATCAGTTTAAAAATCTTTAGTAAATATGAGTTCAATATAGTTTTTAGTAATCCCAGAGATTCTTTTTAACTTACCTGCAAGGTTGTAGAGCATACTTGGTCAGTGGAGAGTTGGCTAAATGCAACGTGAGGGCGGCATACAAACAGGTTTGAAGTTGCTTGCTAAGAGAATCCAGGAAAATAAGACAGGGCTGCATCTCTAAGTTTGTTCCACCTGAGCAAGCCAACCCTGTCACGCTCTTGTTCAGGGGAGTCATTAGCAGAGCCTTAAGAGAAGCTGGAGTGCCAGGAACTGCCTGGCTCCTGCTCACCCTGGATTCGCCAGGATTCTTGCCTTCTGCCTCCCCTGCGGTCATCCCGTTCAGCTCCATTGCCATATGCAGAGTAACTTCATCCTCTGCAGCCTCCTCGTTGTCTTTCTCAGGCAGCTTATGCTGGCTTTTCTTTCCTTATTTTCAAAGCTTTCTCTGGGTGGAAAAGCAGGATGTTTGGAGTCAGTCTGGGTTTGAATCCTGATTTTGCTAGTTAGGAAGTTTTACTTAAAAATGGGGATCATTAACAAGTCTATAAATTATTGTGTGATGAAGTCCTGTTTCCTGTGAAGCTGTTTATTTTCCACCATTAACAAAGGATGTTGTATCTAGGTGTAGTCTTGGTGCATCTGGGAGGGCCAAATTTGGAGTATTGGGGATAAAATTCAGATGAATTCAAATCTAAAGTTCAACTGGGGCTCTGTTTGTTTGTTTGTTTTTTTTTTACTTCATGGCTGGAAATTAGCCTCTTTGAGGTTTTTTCCCAGATTAATTTTCATGAACAAGTTAAATATTTCAAATTGTTAATATTCAAGAAAACATGACAATGTTGTTGTTTACTAATAAAAACAATAAAATGGCTCCCCCCAAAATGGGGATCACTAATAACCTTGTCCTAAGACCGTTGAATTTGAAACATAAGTGCAAAGTGCTGCATCTGTAGGTGCTTTAAGCCTTCATTAGCTCCCCTTCACCCATGGAATAAAATCCAAGCCCTCTTAAATTAAAACCCAGGGCCCTCAGTTCCTCCCCATGTCTTCCTTCCCACACCATTACCTCCCACTCAATACCCGGCTCCAGGCTGCCTCTCACCTCCTCCGTCTGCTTTACACTGGTCCTTTGCCCAGCTAACGGATTATTTCTTAAGGCTTAACTCAGTGAAAGAAGCCAGGACAAAAGTGTACATGGGAAGATTCTGTTTTTATGAAGTCCAAGAATACACAAAACTAACCTGTCATGAAAGAATTCAGAAATTGGAGAAGGGGGAGGAATTGACAGGAAGGGGACATGCTGGAACTTTCTGGGGGTGATGGAAGTGTTTCAAACCCTGTTTTTGACGGCGCTACACAAACGTATGCAGTTGTTGAAACGGGAAGCTGAGTACTTAACATCTGTGCATTTTGTTGTATATTAATAATACCTTTTAAAAAATAAGTCATGCACACAATCTCCAGAAAGCTTTCCCAGGCTGAATTTAGCCTGTCTTTAGGTCCCCAACTCCCTGCACACATTTCTGTTGTTGTACTTAGCGCACTGGATCGTTAAGTGTCTCCTTTTTATGAATTTGTACTCTTGTAGTCTGCAAGTTCCTATAAGGATCCTTTGGAACCTTGGGAATGCTGCTCAACCTTAACCTGTCTATGCCTGAGTTTCCTAACATATAAATGGGAAAATAATAGTGTTTCTTACATAAGGCTGTTGCGGTGATGAAATGAGGGAACCCAGCATGTAGGAGGCACTCAGTAATTATCAATTCTGAAAATGTATTCACATTACGCTTACGTGCAAAGAAAGGATGGCTTATATTTCTATAGCTAACCCAATCCTCAGTTGAGCCCCTCTTTTCTCCTAAGCAGGATAGCAGAGGAAAACCAAGTTTTATTCCAGTCAGATAACTTTGTCTCATCCAACAACTTAAACACCTAATACATTATTTTAGTAAGTATCAATGAGAACAAAATGCATACCACTCATGTTCTCCAGGTTCACTAAGAGCTTTCTGCAGCACATTGATTTAGAGGATTATGCACAGTTTGAACCGTTTCTGATTCCAGAAAATAAACATGAAGAAAGAAACCCTAAGTCTCTTGGCAGTTTGCAAATAGGTTATTAGTGTCAACCATTATCATGCAGGAAAAAAAATAGTGAGCAAACCTTTTGACCTGAGTGTGGAAAACAAGATCTTTCCCATGATGCTCAGTATGAAGAATGCCCACGCAAGGGCTGGGGGCCTCAGGCAGTAAGAGGATGAATCATTCAGCACCTTCCACTGGGACTCAATATGCTGCCTATTTCAGTGGACTCCAAACAAGTGTGGAGATTAATCATTCATGCTGACAATGACTTTGACCTTCCTGAGCTGTCTCCCTGATTAGCCAAACATTCACTCATGATCACAGATAAACAGTAATTAAAAACTAAGGTCTTAGCCAGGCATGGTGGCTCACACTTGTAATCCCAGCACTTTGGGAGGCTGAGACAGGTGGATCACCTGAGGATGGGAGTTCAAGACCAGCCTGACCAATATGGAGAAACCCCGTCTCTACTAAAAATACAAAATTAGCCAGGTGTGGTGGCACATGCCTGTAGTCCTAGCTACTTGGGAGGCTGAGGCAGGAGAATCACTTGAACCCAGGAGGCAGAGGTTGCAGTAAGCTGAGATTGCACTGTTGCACTCCAGCCTGTGCAACAAGAGTGAAACTCCACCTCAAAAACAAACAAACAAACAAAAACCTAAGGTCTACTTTCCAGCCATGTCTGCACCCAACCATAGATAGACACATCCTGGCCTCTGGCTGAGTGTCCCTAGGTTGAATCCATCTCCTTTAGCTTCATCCTACTCCGTTGATTATTCCTGTTCTGATTGCCAATCTGCAGTGAAGTGTTTAAACCATGCCTTTGGGCACAGGAAGGTTGCCTGGTGTGGGCTGAGAGTTGTGGTCATGGACCTCCACCTGTCCAGATTCATTCAGATTCTGACCCAGCCTTCGAGGAGTGTGTGAGTGTCAGATAGGCCTGATACCTCATGTGCCATAGGCTTGGACAGATCTCTGAACCTTCCTGAACCTCAGCTCCCTGGGCCTCCAAACCCAGACTAATAGTTTCTGCCCTGCCTGCCTCACAGGGGAGGAAGTGACAATACTTGGTAAATGTTTACAGTTGAAAACACATTTAAATGCAAATTGTTTTTGAAAGGGCAGATACTGTGTGATCTCACTTATATAAGGTACCTCAGAGGAATAAAATGCACAGAGATGAAAAGTGGTGATTGCCAGGGCCTGAGGAGATGGGCTAGAGAGTTGTTGTTTAGTGGGTCCAGAGTTTCAGTTTGGGATGATGGCTGTACATCAGCATAATGCCACTGAATGGGACACTTCAAAATGGTGCACATGGCCTGGTGTGGTGGCTTATACCTGTAATCCCAGCACTTTGGGAGGCTGAGGCGGGTAGATCATAAGGTCAGGAGTTCAAGAGCAGCCTGGCCAAGTTGATAAAACCCAGCTCTACTAAAAATACAAAAATTAGCTCAGCACGGTGCAGGTGTCTGTAATCCCAGTTACTTGGGAGGCTGAGGCAGGAGAATCACTTGAACCCAGGTGGTAGAGGTTGCAGTGAGCCGAGATTGCACCACTGCACTCCAGCCTGGACAATAAAGTGAGACTCTGTGTCAANAAAAAAAAAAAAAAAAGTCCTTCTGAAACGATTCCAAACAATATAAAAAGAGGGAATCCTCCCTAACTCATTTTATGAGACCAACATCATTCTGATAGCAAAACCTGGCTGACACAACTAAAAATGAAAATTTCAGGCCAATATCCATGATGAACATCAATGCAGAAATCTTCAATAAAATACTAGCAAACCGAATGCAACAGCACATCAAAAAGCTTATCCATCACAATCAAGTTGGCTCATCCCAGGGATGCAAGGCTGGTTCAACATACGCAAGTCTATAAATGTAATCTATCACATAAACAGAACCAAAGACGAAAACCACATGATTCACTCAATAGATGTGGAAAATGCCTTCAACAAAATTCAACAGCGCTTTATGCTAAAAACTCTCAATAAACTAGGTATTGATGGAATGTATCTCAAAATAATAAAAGCTATTTACAACAAACTCACAGCCAATATCATAGTGAATGGGCAAAAACTGGAAGCATCCCCTTTGAAAAGTGGCATTAGACAAGGGTCCCCTCTCTCCATTTCTATTCAACATAGTATTGGAAGTTTTAGCCAGGGCAATCAGGCAATAAAAAGAAATAAATGGTATTCAATTAGGAAAAGAGGAAGTGACACTGTCTCTATTTGCAGATGGCGGGATTGTATATTTAGAAGACTCCATTGTCTCAGCCCCAAATCTCCTTAAGATGATAAGCAACTTCAGCAAAGTCTCAGGATACAAAAATCAATGTGCAAAAATCACAGGCATTCCTATACACCAATAACAGACAAACAGCCAAATCATGAGCGAACTTCCATTCACAATTGCCACAAAGAGAATAAAATACCTAGGAATACAACTAACAAAGGATGTGAAGGACCTCTTCAAGGAGAATTACAAACCACTACTCAAGGAATTAAGAGAGGATATAAACAGATGGAAAAATATTCCATGCTCATGGTTAGGAAGAATCAATATCGTGAAAATGGTCATACTGCCCAAAGTAGTTTATAGATTCAATGCTATCACCATCAAGCTACCATTGACCTTCTTCACAGAATGGGGAAGAACCACCTTAAACTTCATATGGAACCAAAAAAGAGACTGCATGGCCAAGACAATCCTAAGCAAAAAGAACAAAGCTGGAGGCATCACGCTACCTGACTTCAAACTATACCACAAAGCTACAGTAATCAAAACAGCATGGTACTGGTACCAAAAGAGATATAGATCAATGGAACAGAACAGAGGCCTTGGAAGTAATGCCACACATCTACAACCATTTGATTTTTGACAAACCTGACAAAAACAAGCAATTGGGAAAGGATTCTCTGTTTAATAAATGGTGTTGGAGAAACTGGCTAGCCACATGTAGAAAGCTGAAACTGGACCCCCTCCTTACACCTTATGTAAAAATTAACTCCAGTTGGATTAAAGATTTAGACATAAGACCTAGCGCCATAAAAACCCTAGAAGAAAACCTAGGCAATACCATTCAGGACATAGGCATGGGCAAGGGCTTCATGACTAAAACACCAAAAGCAATGGCAACAAAAGCCAAAATAGACAAACGGGATCTAATTAAACTTAAGAGCTTCTGCACAGCAAAAGAAACAAGCATTAGAGTGGACTGGCAGCCAACAGAATGGGAACAAATGTTTGCAAGCTACTCATCTGACAAAGGGCTAATATCCAGAATCTACAAAGAACTTAAACAAATTTACAAGAAAACAACAACCCTATCAAAAAGTGAGTGAAGGATATGAACAGACACTTTTCAAAAGAAGACATTTATGAGGCGAATAAACATGAAAAAATGCTCATCTTCACTGGTCATTAGAGAAATACAAATCAAAACCACATTGAGATACCATCTCACACCACTTCAATGGCAATCATTAAAAAATCTGGAGACAACAGATGTTGGAGAGGATGGGGAGAAATAGGAACACTTTTACACTGTTGGTGAGAGTATAAATTAGTTCAACCATTGTGGAAAACAGAGTGATGATTCCTCAAGGACCTAGTAATAGAAATACCATCTGACCCAGCAATCCCATTACTGGGTATATACCCAAAGGATTATAAATCATTCTATTATAAAGACACATGCACACATATATTCATTGTGGCACTGTTTACAATAGAAAAGACCTGGAACCAACTCAAATGCCCATCAGTGATAAGCTGGATAAAGAAAATGTGGCACATATACACCATGGAATACTATGCAGTCATAAAAAGGATGAGTTCATGACCTTTGCAGGGACATGGAGGAATCTGGAAACCATCAATCTCAGCAAACTAACACAAGAACAGAAAACCAAACACCGCATGTTCTCACTCATAAGTGGGTGTTGAACAGTGAGAACACATGGACACAGGGAGGGGAACATCACGCACTGGGGTCTGTTGGGAGGTCAGGGGCTAGGGGAGTGATAGCGGGGCGTGTGGAGTTTGAGGAGAGATAACATTGGGAGAAATACCTAATGTAGGTGATGGCGGGGTATGGAGACAGCAAACCAGCATGGGACGTGTGTACCTATGTAACAATCCTGCAAGATCTGCACATGTACCCCAGAACTTAAAGTATAATAATTTTTAAAAAGGTTCACATAAGTTGGGTGCAGTGGCATGCACCTGTAAGTCCCAGCTACTCTGGGATTGCTTAAGCCCAGGAGTTCAAAGCAACATAGGGAGACCCATCTCTTTTTAAAAATGGTTTAAATGTTAGTGTATATTTTATTATAATTTTTAAAAAAGTTAAGTCATCTTAATGTTCCCATACCTGCAAATCATCACAAGCTAACTTTGAAGGGCAGCCTTCCTGCCACTTCTTGTCCTTAGCATAGGACCCCACCCCTCCTTCTTAGTCTCCCATGCCCCCTGTCCTCTGAATGCACTGGTTGAATGGAGAGGGGTTGAGATGATCAAGTCTGTATTGAGCCCCACCTTGGGTCAGTCACAGGACATACAAAGATCAATAGATGCAGTGCATCAGATCTGGTGTGGGAGAGGCTGTGATGGGGTGGCCGGGTTCTGTGGGAGGACGGGAAGGCTTCCTGGGGTCCCGAAAGGCATGTCGGAGTTGACCAGATCTGGAAACTGTCAGAGGCATGGCCACTGCCTCCACTTCACTAATGCTCCATTTACTCTCATACTTCTCTGCATTTGCTGGTGCGTTTCCTTCGGCTAGAGTGCACTCTTTCCATTCTTTCCCCACACATCCTTCCTTATCCTTAAAGTGCCAGCTCAGGTGCCAGCTCCCTTCTGGAGGCATTCCTTCCACCCAGCTGGAATGAATCTCCCCTGCTCCTGAGCTGCCACAGCCCCCTCTTATGTCTCCATTCAGCACATGTTTCATTCTCTCAGGTAATACAGCTCTTTATATTTCTGTCTCTCTTGTCGGATATATTTTGGGATTTTTATAGTTCCAAGTAAGAAAAAACCAACCAGAACCAACTGCAACATAAAAGAGTCATTTATCAGAATACAGGATGCCTTCCCTGGACCAAGATTGTTCCTGGCTGTCCCTGCTCATCTTTCCCCTTTCTGTCTGCTTCCAATCCACGTGGCAGGAGCAGGTGACATTCCACAAATTCCACGTCTGGCCCACCTCTGCCTTTTAAGAGCTTAGCCCAGGGAAGGTTTCTATCCTACTTAGGTCAATGATCACCCCTTGACCAATTAACCGTGGCCAGGGAAGCAGGATCACATGTACACACAGTGGAAGGCAAAGCCCACGTGCCTTGGGGAAGAGAATCCCTTAGGGTAGCATTGAGCACTGCAGGCTACTCAGCCCTTACAGCCCTCTTCCCTGGACCTCCCATCCTGCTCCACACTCCAACCCCCTGTGGTTTTCTTCCTGCCTCTCTGACCATTTCTTCTTTCTTTTCTTTTCTTTCCCTTTCTTTCTTTCTCTTTTTCTTTCTTCTTTCTTTTCTTTTTTCTTTCTTCTTTCTTTCTTTTCTTTCTTTCCTTCCTTCCTTCTTTCTTTTCTTTCTTTTCTTTTCTTTCTTTCTTTCTTTCTTTCTTTCTTTCTTTCTTTCTTTCTTTCTTTCTTTCTTTCTTTTCTTTTCTTTTCTTTCTCTTTCTTTTTCTTTCTTCTTTTCTTTTTTCTTTCTTTCTTTTCTTTTTTCTTTCTCTTTCCTTCCTTCTTTCCCTCCCCCCTTCCTCCTCCTTCTTTCCCTTTCCCTTCCTTCCTCCCTTCTTTCTCTCTTTCTTTCTTTCCCTTCTTTATTTTCCTTCTTTCTATCTTTCCTTTCTCCGTTTCTCTTTTCTTTCTCTTTCTTGCTTTCTTTTTTCTTCATCCATCCCTGACATTAGTATTCTCTATGGTTTCACTTATTCATCTTCCCATTTTAAAATTTTGTTTAGATGATCTTATTAAGTCCCATGACTTCAATTGCTATTTTCATTCAAGTTATAGTCCCTACTCGTATCAGAGTGCCTGACCCCTATATTCTGCTGTCTAGTGATCACCTCCATGAGATGTCCCAGGTGCAAAAACTGCATGTGCCTTGTGTCTCTCATCCCTTCCTGACGCTCCCATTCATCTGAGCCTCCCGCATTCCCTGCCTCTGTGGATGGCATCACCAACCACCCTTTGTCACATCTGGGAGTCACTTTCACTCCTTCTCATTCTTTACCTAAGAAATCCAATCTATCATCAGACCCTTTCCCTGTTACCTCCTAAGCACTTCTGAAATCCGTCCACTGCCATAGCCTTAATTCAGGCTGCATCATCCCTTACTGTCTTGTACTAGACTCCTGTGCCACCTTGCTATTTGCTTCCCCATAGTGCAGTCCATTTAATCCTCCTATGTAAAGGATCTGGTTATGTCAGTCCCTTGTTTAAAATCCTTCACTGGCTCCTCATTGCTACTGGGATAAAAGTCACGCTTTGACGTGTGATATACAAAACCCTCCATTGCCCACCAGCCTGTCTGCATCTTTTGCTTTCTCTGCAGCCGTTGCGGACCATGAGCAGTTTCTGAATGTGCCCTGTTCTCTAAGAGTCCCTTCATGCTTTCTCTTCTTTTTTAAAAAATTAGGCTTATTACTTACAAATGAAGCCTTAATATAAAAGTAAAAAAGTATGGACTACTTCTCAAATTCTAAAGGGGAAAAAAGAGAGCATTATACTCAGGGGAAATATACCTATCTCTGTGGTATCTGCTAAAAAAGCTGCAGTAGCAAAAACGTGGAATCAGCCTAAATGCCCAGCAATGATAGACTGGATAAAGAAAGTGTGGCACATATACACCGTGAAATACTACACAGCCATAAAAAATCACGTCCTTTGCAGCAACATGGATGGAGCTGGAGGCCATTATTCTAAACGAACTAACAGAAAACCAAACACTGCATGTTCTCACTTACAAGTAGGAGCTAAACATTGAGTACATGTGGACACAAAGAAGGGAACAGCAGGGTCTACTTGAGGGTGGAAGGTGGGAAGACAATGAGGATTGAAAACTACCTGTGTTTATTAAAAAAGGTACTATGCTCATTACCTGGGTGATGGAATAATCGATGCACCAAACCCCCATGACACACAATATACGTATACAGCTGCAGCAAACCTGCACATGTACCTCTGAACCTAAAGTAAAAGTTAAAAAAAGAAGAAACGCCTTATATATATTCATAAATTTAGAGTTGCTTATCAACTCAAATTTAAATTGGATACTAATAATTTTAAATTAAAATGTGCTATGTAAATATACTTGGGCAGATATGCTTTTGCTAAGATAAAGAATTGTCAAAGTAAGTGCAAATATAAGAGAAAAATGACTATTGATAGTTCAGCTACTTAAACTTTTAAATATGTTTCACACAATTTAGGTATCTTAAGTTTTATAAAATCAAAATCATCTCAAATATGTCTAATAAAAATTTAACTCTTGAGATGTTTTATAAGTATAAAACACACACTGAATTTTGAAGGCTTTGTAAGCCTTCAAAGAAATGGAAAATATCTAATTAGTAATTTTTCTAATACTTACATGTTGAAAAGGTAATTTGGATATAATGGATTGCTATTTATTAAATTCACACAAGATATCATAGGAGTAACCAATACTATGAAATTAAAATATTACTTTGTACTGTAAACCTTGTACCTAATGCAGCAGGTGATCATTATTACTCCGATGTAAGTTACTCACTGTAACTTTTCATGTATGCGTGCTGACTGAGGTGAATACTCTTCTATGGACTAATCACTGGTGCTTTGCTCTGTTAAGCAGCAAAGTTTCATGAGGCAGTCAAGGATGGAAGCGAGCAAGAAGCGTAGCTTTGTACCAGAGCACTCAAATTTGAGGCTGCCAAAATTTTTAATAATTATTTTTAAAAGTAATCCTCCAGTTAGCAAAAGTACTTAAACAGGCTGGGTGTCGTCACTTACACCTGTAATCCCAGCACTTTGGGAGGCCAAGGCAGGTGGATCGCTTGAGCCCAGGATTTGGAGACCAGTCCGGGCAACATAGCAAGACCTCATCTCTACAAAAATATAAAAATTAGCCAGGTGTGCTGGCATGCCCCTCTAGTTCAGCTACTCAGGAGGTTGAGGAGGGGAGGATTGTTTGAACCTGGGAGGCAGAGGTTGCAGTGAGCTGAAATTGCACCCCTGAACTATTATTGCTAATAATAATTATTATTATTTAAAATGTACTTAAAATATGAAGATATCAGATTCTGTAATATTACAATATGATTTCCTAAAAGGTGACTTGAGGATCATTTTGCTTTAGCTTCTGCCGTTAAGATGATTAGTTTGTCTCAAGATACAGCACATAACAAATGAAAAAGATTATGCCACACCTCTCTGCTCTTGTTAATTTTGAGTGTCCAGTGTATGTGTCTTCAAAGTAGTCAATCATATATTGTGTTTCTTTCAGCAAAGGTTGCTAAGTAAAGTCATAGGAAAGCTAAGAAAAAGAATATTATGTTGCAAAACAAAATAAAATGAGAACACTTAACTCAAAAAATTTTTTTTAAAAAGCTGGGCTTGAGTTCAAGAATAATAATAACCCTGTATCGGATACACCAGACACCTGTAACCCACCTCTACCCCAAACCAAAAAAGGCTTGAAGGGGCTGACAATGTCATTGAACATGTCCTAGAGTTAGTCACACATTAGATCTGTATTCCATATCGAAATCTCCTGAATGTAAGGTGAGAGCCGGAGGGGGCGTCACTGTCTACACAGCTGTTACATCCTAGCCCTCAACAGACTGCCCTTCCTGTCTTCTATGAGGCTTTGCCCAGATGCCTGAAATGGGACCTGCCCTGAGGCTAGGAAAGGACATGTGGGCACCCACCGTGGGGACAAATGCAGGATTCTGTTGATGAGGAAGAACATGGAGAGTGTATGTTGAGTAAATGAACACCAGCTTCCACCACAGCCCTGATTTGGTGTCCCACAATGATCAGTGTTTTACACAGCTTCACCATGGATGGGCTACTTCCTGGTATCTGTGCCAAGTCTGCCATTGCACAGAATTCTCAGTCTCTATAGCTACGGTTGCCCAAGGTTCAAACGCTTTAGGTACAGCCTTCTGTCTTGCACTACTTTATTAGGAATGTTTGGTTGCAAATAACAGAAAAATCAAACAACAGTGGTTTAGAAAAACAAAAGCTTTTTT
This sequence comes from Cebus imitator, assembly GCF_001604975.1. Taxonomy (NCBI): domain Eukaryota; kingdom Metazoa; phylum Chordata; class Mammalia; order Primates; family Cebidae; genus Cebus; species Cebus imitator. The sequence goes on along the minus strand of NW_016107333.1, from coordinate 12,443,976 downwards.
TCCTCATATGACACATAATCTAGAGGTCGGCGGGGTTCAAAGCTTCATCAGAGCTACGTGATGTGTTGGCTTTTGTCGTCATGGTGACAGCATGGGGGCGCTCATGCCTACTTGGAAGAGAAGAAGGGTAGGGAAAGGAATCCTCTCACCAACTCTGCTTCCTTTTGTTAAGAAACTCAAAACAGACTTTTGTTTAGGTTTTATTCCCCAGAACTATGATACAGGCCATCTGTGACTTCAAGAGAGGCCAGGAAAGAGTATATTTAGCAGGGCATCTTAATAGCATGAACAGAATTGGGGTTATGCTCATGAGGAACAAAGGAGGGAAGGTTAATGCACTCACAGTTAATAGCGCCTTTCATATATTACATCAAATGTGTTTCTATCACCGTAGCTACTCGTCCTGTTTACTATTGGTGAAATCCTTTTAATATTACCCTTTTAGCTTGCGAACTTCAAATATGTTCTAATATTTTTGCAAAGTGCTTTCTGCAGAATGTAGTTTTAATTAGAATAGCCCTGGCATTAAACCGGCAAAAGGTCTTGGTTGGATTGAGTGTTTTCTGAAAACCACACTTATGATGTTAGTTTTTCACTATCAAGTGGTTTAATCAGACATTCGTAATATAAATGCAAATTAATATTAATATTCTATTCTTATTAATATTAATTCTTAGTAATATTCTATTAATCATGTTGAGATTATTAATCATGTTGAGATTAATTAATAATTCTTATTGATATTCTTATTAATATTCTATTAATCATGTTGAGACTGGATGGTCCATGCTTGATGTATGATTGTTAGAATGACTCAATGTGCATATGAGGACTTACATTTTTAGTGCTAATATCAGTAATTCTTCATAATTGTTCAGTTTTATGATAAGAATTTGTTGGGATCAAACAACTCATAAACAGTGTAATTTTTGTTCTGCTTCAGTTCCAATGACTGATTCAAACCCACTGCTCTGCATTCCCCCTGTTCCTCTTGTTTCCCTTGGACCCCGACACTCGCACTGTTGTTTTACTTTCCACTACAACTGTATGATCTGAGAGGACATGAACCACATCTGTCTTGTTTACCATCTGCTTCCCAGAGTTCCTGGCTCATAGTAGGTACACAGTAAACATGGGTTGAATGATTTAATTACCAAATGACTCCTAATGATCAGTTACATTTCAGCAGCAGAAGCAGTCCTAATTGGCCTACTAGTTCCTGTGTGCTAGCCAATGTTTTATTTAAGGGGAAAAATTACACAACCTAAGCTACTTGTTAGAATATGTCAGGCTGTATTTGGATATTTAGGTTTTTACCTAAATATAGGTACAAACATACAGATGCTATATGTTTGTTCCTTGTTTTTCCCTGAAACATGTTTATGTAAGTCCAGGCATCAAGAGAGAAAATGACTTTGTGGTTCCAGTTCCCAAGTCTTTGGGAATTGCTATGATTACCCAAACATGGGCCAAGAGCCGGCCCCTGCTGCAGTCATCTGTGTCCAGGAGGGTGGGCCATATGGTCATGTGGTGTTTGTAAACATCCAGCTGGGCTTGAAGCTATGCCTGGAGGAGGGAACTGAGGCAGACAGTTCCATAGGAACTGGCAAGGTCATCTCAGCCATCTTCCTGTGTAACTGCTTTGAGCCGACCTCGCTATGCATAACATGTGCACACTTGCAGTGTCCTTTCATTCATTCAGAAATCATTGAACGCCTGGGTCAATGATATGTATTAAATATCACTTACAACCCATCCTCTGCTCACTTTCTCCTCCAGCCACACTGACTTCTCTCTGCTTTTTGAAAGGGGCTAGCTTTCTCCAGCCTCTGGGACCTTGGCATGTATCACTGAGCACTTGCTGTGGGTCACATGTACAGTGTTGTGCTCTGCCGCTTACTCTCTTGAGTGTTCATCGTACTCTCTATGCCTTGATTTCTTTACCCAAAATCTAAGCAAAGGCATAATACTTACTTTGTAGGACCTGTTTTGAGGATTAAATGAGATATAATATGTATGTAAACCTCAAGTAGTGCCTGGCACATAAGTGTTAATGAAATGTCAGCTGTTACAAGTCCACAGTCCTTTTCCAGAATTCTAAAAAAAATTATTTTCTTTTGAGTCAGAGTTTCTGTCTGTTGCCCAGACTGGAATGCAGGAGCATGGTCTTGGCTTATTGCAGCCTCAACCTCCCGGGCTCAAGTTATCCTCTCGCTTCAGCCTCTTGAGTAGCTGGGATTACATGCATGTGCCACCACACCTGGCTGATTTTTGAATTTTTTTGTAGAGGTGGGGTTTCACCATGTTGGCCAAGCTGGTCTCGAACTCCTGACCTCAAATGATCTGCCCACCTCAGCCAAACTGCTGGGATGACAGGTGTGAGCCACCATACCCTGCCCATAATTCTAAAATTTAAAAGCTATTGAAAACTAAAGTTTCTTCATACATAGACAGAAATTCTCACCTGATCTGAACTAAATGACTTGCAGAGCCTGATCTGAAAGGATGTGAGGTGATTTTGAGGCTTTATTTAGCTGTTTAGTGTAAATATTCACACATTTTGCTGCAGAAATATCAGCGTGGCAGATTACAGGGTGCTGCCCCAGCCTCATGGGCAGTATTACATATTATTGTCTTTTTTTGGGGGGGGGTAGAGGGACAGAGTCTCACTCTGTCACCCAGGCTGGAGTACAGGGGTGCGATCTCAGCTCACTTCAACTTCCGCCTCCCAGGTTCAACCAATTCTCCTGCCTCAGCCTTTTGAGTAACTGGCATTACAGGTGCACGCCACCACACCCAGCTAGTTTTTGTATTTTTAGTAGAGACAGGGTGTTACCATGTTGGTCATGCTGGTCTTGAACTCCTGACCTCATGATCCACCCACCTCGGCCTCCCAAAGTGCTGGGCTTACAGGTGTGAGCCATCGCGCCCAGCCCCAGCACTGTTATTAGTAGCAGTGTCTTTCACTCTCAAAAATGTCCCTGTTTAGACCATTACAGTATGTGGCCCACCCTTTTTACAGGCCGAGTTAGGGAACTGAGAATTTATCCTTAGGGAATTGGAAAGCCATTGAACATTTTAAACAAATGCACATTGTTAAAAGTTATTTGGCTTCCTTTAGGCCACTTGACCTTGCACAATAAAAAGAGCTTTTGTTCTACTCTGTCCATCATTCTCTTGGTCTCCAGGGTGACTGGAAAAGATAAACTCGATTGCTGGTCAGCAGAGTGACATTTGCTGCCAAAGGACAGCAGAATTATCCATGAACATCTGTGTACACATATACCTAGACACAGAGCCAGTGTCTGATGATCCCGCGAAGTGAAAACGTTCTCTTTCCTTAGCTGAACTTCCAGGAGTTCCTGTGTTGTCTGGAACTATCCTCAGAAACAATTATAGGTCTGTCTCAGAAAATTCAGGAAGGGTGGTGGCCTTTCCTTTCCTTTTTCCCTGCACGTGTGAGTGTGATATGTGTGTGTGTGCCTATGCGTGTGTGTATGTGTGTGCGTGCGTGCTTGCCCATATACAAGTCCATGCTCGCCTCCCTTTCCTGATTTGATTTTCTTTTCCCAGTTGATTTCTTTGCTGGTCAGAGCAAGCAGTTGGCAGACACTTATTTATCGGTCTCATGCTTTCAGCCAAGAAAAGACAGGAGAATTTAGGAAAACCCAAGACTCATGTTTTACATTTTGTGTAGGATGTTTTCATTGCCTCAGAGACACAGATTCACCCCTTTGGGAATTCCTTTACTCTTAGTTCTTATTTCTGTCCCATTTTGAGCTCTCCTGTCTGCTGTTGGGTAGGTGGAAAGATAAAAGCATCGTGACAGCTGGTAATCCCCTTTAGGCCGCACAGTGGGATGTAGTTAAGGAAGCTTAGCGATAAGAAGCAGATTAGTCCTTTGCGAAAAGAAGGGATTGGAACTCTTCAAAGCTTCTGCAAAAGCTTCAGTGTGGGCAGGTGTCCCCAACATGATGGCATCCCTGAATATGGGGAGGTTGTGGATTGGAGGAGGTGAGCTGAGCTCCCAGGTGATAAGCTGCTGGGGACCCACAGGTTGGCTCTCACCTGAGCAGATTCATCTGTCTGGTAAACCAGGAAATGGCACACCCAGGGAGGATGGATGATTCATCTCTTAAGGGAAGACTCACATAAACTCACACATGCAACATACACAGTGGTCAGTGGTCACAGACACTCACACATGCACAAACACATACACAAGCACACATTATTTCAATGCCAGTTTATTAATGTGTTCTCAAATATTTGTATTCTTTCTCCAAAGACAAGCTAGGTTATAATTTAAAAACCTGTTTATAGCTGGAAGTGGTGGTGGCTCACACCTATAATCCCAGCTCTTTGGGAGGCTGGAAGGAGGCTCACTTGAGCCCATGAGTTTGAGATCAGCCTGGGCAACATGGCAAAACCCCATCTCTACAAAAAATACAAAGATTAGCCTGGCATGGTGGCACGCATCTGTAGTTCCAGCTATGTGGGAGGCCGAGGTGGGAGGATGAGTTGAGCTTGGGAAGTCAAGGCTACACGGAGCTGAAACCATGCCAGCCTGTGTGGCAGAGTGAGACCCGTCTCAAAATACGAAGCAGAAACAAAAACAAAATCCGTTTATAAATTTTATATCGGAAAAATAAAACAATCATCTGCAGGCCAATGCATGCTCTATCTAGGGTGGACTCCACAGGTAGTCACATGTGCCTGTGGTAGGTCTGAACAATGACAAACCTAGAAGCTGGAAAACTAAGCCTCTTGGGTGCTCATAAGGCATTTTAGAGTGTCTTTACAATAGTCTCTCTAGGCATACTTACCCACTGTAATGAGATACTATAAGTTTGCCTGTTTGTCTCCTGGAAGTCTCGTGTTGAAATGTGATACCCAGTGTTGGAGGAGGGGCCTAATGGGAGGCATTTGGGTCATGGGAGTGGATCCTATGGGAATAGATTAACGCTCTTCCTGGGGGTAGGGGGGAATGCTCACTTTTTTGGTTCTCTTGGGAGCTGGTTATTAAAAAGATTCTGGCCCCTCCCTGCTTTCTCTTTTTTTGAGACAAAGTCTTGCTCTGTTGCCCAGGCTGGAGTGCAGTGGCACCATCTGGGCTCACTGCAACCTCCGTCTCCCGGGTTCAAGCAATTCTCCAGCCTCAGCCTCCCAAGCAGCTAGGACTATGCGCCACCACACCCAGCTAATTTTTGTATTTTTAGTACAGACAGGGTTTCACCATATTGGCCAGGCTGGTCTCAAACTCCTGACCTCATGTTCCACCCATCTCAGCCACCCAAAGTGCTGGGATTACAGGTGTGAACCACTGCATCTGGCCTTTCTTGTATCCTCTCTCATCGTGTGATCTCTGCGCACACCAGCCTCCCTTTACCTTCCACCATGGGTAGAAGCAGCATGAAGCCCTCACCAGGAGCAGACACTGGTGCCATGTTTCTCATACAGCCTGCAGAACCTCTTTTCCTTATAAATTACCCAGCTGGGTATATTCCTTTATAGCAGCATGATGTGGTTTGGCTGTGTCCCCACCCACATCTCATCTTGAATTTTAGTTCCCATAATCCCCATATGTCATGGGAGGGAACTGGTAGGTGATAATTGAATCATGGGGAGTAGTTTTTCCCAGGCTATTCTCCCGATAGTGAGTAAGTCTCATAAGATCTGATGGTTTTATAAAGGGCATTTCCTCTGCACACACCCCATTGCCTGCTGCCTTGTAAGATGTGACTTTGCTCCTCCTTCACCTTCTGCTGTTATTGTGAGGCCTCCCCAGCCATGTGGAATTGTGAGTCCATTAAACAGTTTTTTCTTTGTAAATTACCCAGTCTCAGGTATGTCTTTATTAGCAGCATGAAAACAGACTAATACACAACACAAAATGGAGTAAGACATAAAGTTTCTTAACTTAGAATCTCTGGCCATGTACCAGGAGTCCAAGAACACCATTAATTTGTAGGGATGTGTACACATGTCTATTTTTCTGCAGAAAGGATCTATAGCTTTCTTGAGATCCTTACTAAACCCCCCCGCAAAAAAAAAAAACAAAAAACGGAGACACATGAACATCTAGCTCAGCTGGCTCACAACTTGACACATTTGAAATGATATTTTAAAATAGTTTTTCAGCATATCCTGAAGAGGGATGACATGGGGAGGAAGAGGAGATGGCATTCAGCTTTTCACTATTGTCCTAAGAGATGACCCACACATGTTTGCCATTTATCATCATAAAAGCCCTGAAGATACACAGATCTGTCATATGCATCTTTCTATAGTTTGAAGTGGTTCTTAATCAGAGGTGAAATCGTTCTGGAAAAAGAGAAGTAATTCCATTAAAGGAGGCTGAGGTGGTTGGGCAAAGCTTGAAAAAATTGGCTTTTAGAGTTAGATTTATTGACCAAAAACCATATCCTTCAGATGTCCCCAGATTGCATTATTCCTAAAAGCATATTATGAATGCTGTCAGTGGTACCAGCAGAGGAACAGCATTGTACTTTGTCAGTCAAGAGGGAACATACTTTACATTCTAGGATAAGATGCAAGTCCTTTGCCGAGTCTGTCCTGCAGACCCTGGCTGAGCAGTGGATGAACAGAGTACAGAGTATGCAGACACAGGTATTTTGACTTTGAGTGTGGCTAGGGGACCACAGGGCTAAGCACTGCAGAAGAGAAAGTGCGGCCCCATAAGCATTTATTTAGTACAGATTAAATGACAAAGGCGTAGAGCAAACACCATTTGAGGGTAATTAACATTGTTGGACCCTCCCACCCCCCCCCCCCCCGCCCCAGTAGGGGGAAGTCCTACACGCAGATGATCAAAGGTTGGTTTCTGGAAAACTAGGTAAACAAGCTTATCTAGATAAATTCCTTTGCACTCCTGTGTTATCTGCCCTCTGCCATTAGCTCAAGGTAAGGCTGCCTTTAGCCATAACCCTTTCCTGAAGCTTTTGCAAAACCTCCTGGCCTTCCAAGAAGGTTTGTGTCTTTCCTATAATTTTTCCCACCACCCTGGCTGATTTCCTACAGTAGTTCATAAGGTGGGGCCCTTCAATATAGTGGTGCTTCCCATTCCTACCCCTCACCCCGTGGGACCTCTGCTTCATTTCTTGGATGCCTCATTTGCCTCTGGACCTTAGAGTCTATCTTGGCTTGAATTGAGCATTTAATGCCATTGTTAATCTGGGGATCTGAGTAGTTCTGCTTGCCCTTCATGGGTGAGACGTTGGCATGCTCCCTACCCTTTCCTCAGCATTCAATTTTGTCCTGTTCCTTTTTACAGTGTCACCACGCCTGTTTCAATAATGACAGATCTTAATGATGATGGCCCTCATAAAGAAAATGACACAGGACCATAACAATTAAAGATTTGTTGAAACTTAGCTTTAATTTTAAAAAATCTTAGTGTGTCCAAGACTCAGTTTTCCTCTTCTTGCTTAGGAATCTCCAGTGCACAGAAGGTCAAATTTTTGGTAGCCATACAACTTTGAAAAGTCACACAGAGTTTTGAGTTAACTATAATTAATCCTTCTAAGTCTTCTTTATACAGTAATTGTCATTCATATTTTTCTCAGCCCTATCTCCTCACTCCACTTCCACCTCTCCAATATTCTTTAGGCTTTATGGTTTTTGCTTTTTGTTTTTTTAAAGACGGGTCTCACTCTGTTGCCCAGGCTGGAGTGCAGCGGCATGCTCATTGCTCCCTGCAACCTCAAATTCCTGGGCTCAAGCAATCCTCCCACCTCAGCCTCCCACATAGCTAGGACGACAGACACAAGCCATCACACTTGGCTGTTATTATTATTGTTGTTGTAGGGATAAGGTCTTACCATCTTGCCCAGGCTGGTCTCAAACTCCTGGTCTCAAGTAATACTCCAAAGTCATTTTTATTACATTTCATCTTGTTTAGTCTTATCCTGAGAGATGACCTAGGGTCAAGATGTTGATGTGTTTAAAAAGTACTTACATAAGTATATGGATTAGAAAACCAGAATGGGTTATAACTTTTCTTCCTTTCTTTCTTTCTTTCTTTTTTTTTTTTTGAGACAGAGTTTCTCTCTCTGTTACCCAGGCTGGAGTGCAGTGGCGCGATTCAGCTCACTGCAACCTCCACCTCCTGGGTTCCAGCAATGCTCCTGCCTCAGCGTCCTGAGTAGCTGAGATTACAGGTGCCTGCCACCACGCCTGGCCAATTTTTGTATTTTTAGTAAAGACAGGGCTTCACCATGTTGGCCAGGCTGGTCTTGAACTCCTGACCTCAGGTCATCTGCCCGTCTTGGCCTCCCAAAGTGCTGGCATTACAGGCATGAGCCACTGTACCCAGCCAGAGATCACTAACATTTTGAAGTTAGATAGTTCATTCTTTTAACAACTGTTGAGTTGGTAAGTGTGTCAGTAACTGTGGTGGGTGGAGCATGAGCAAGACAGCTGTCGACTTTTCTCTTGGAGTTTGCTTATGGGTGGGGAGTAAAGCAGGGAGAATAGACAGAAGATCTTGAAGGACAGAAAGTGAGGAAAGGACATTTGCGCTCTGATGAATGAACCACAACGTGGTCTTCTGGAGGGAGAACACTTCAGCTGGAGAGAACAACAAAAGTAAAGACCCTAAGGTGAGAACGAGCTTGGACGTGAAAGGAACAGACAGAAGAAGGCTGGTGGAGCAGTGAGGAGAGGGTGGTAGGAGACAAGAGAGAGACGTGCAAGGCTGGGCACGGAGGGCTGGGTGGGTTATAGGAAGGAAGTGGTTTTTGTATTGTGTTTTGGTTTTGTGGTAGGTTGAATGAGTTCCCCCTAAATGTCTGTGTCCCATTCCCAGAGTCTGCATGACTATGTTAGCTTACATAGTAAAAGGGATACTGCAGCTGTGAGTAAGTGGAGGATCTTGACGTGAGGAGAGGATCTTCTGGGTGGACCAAATGTGGTGATGAAGGTTCTTATAAGAGCCAGGGGGGTGGGGGTATGTCAGGTGAGAATCAGAATCAGAGAAGGTGAGGAAGAGGCCATGAGCCAAGGAATGCAGTCAGCCTGTAGCACATGAGGGTTTAAGTTATCCTCTGAAGCCTCCAGAAGGAAAACAGCCCAGCCAACACCCTGATTTTCAACTTCTGAGCTTCAGAACTGTCAGAGAATAAATGTGTGTTGGTCTAAGCTGCTGAATTGAGATAATTTGTTACAGCAATAGGAAAGTAAACAGGTTTCTAATTCTAAAATGCAGCAGAGAGACATTTGGAGGGGAGCAGTGGGATCATATTTAGTTTTTAGCAGAGTGGGTTGTTGAGAGGCAGGAGGGGGAGAGGGAGGCCAGTTGGGAGGTAGAAACTGTCACCACAGGGGACACATAACCGAGGTCTGGATTAAGGAGTTGGCAGTGGAATGAAGAGGGACAAACAGATTTTGGATACAGAGCCGATAGAATTGCTGATGGCTTGGTCGTGGGGATACAGAAAATAGTAAATCAAGGGTGATGCTGAATTTGGGCTTATGCAATTGAGTGCCATTTATTGAGATGGAGGAAGATGGAAAAGGAAAAGATTTAGGGGGAAAGTTATGCATTCTGTTTGGGCCAAGTTGAAACTTAAGATGCCCATTAGATGTCGATGTCTGTGAATAAGCAGATGCATGTATCAGTGGAGGTTTCATTAGAGAGATCATCCACTTCCCCTCACTGTGTTTGTCCTCACACAGGATTTCTCTAGTGCCACCGTCACTGACAAACTATCTGGCTGACTATACTTGATCTGGTGTGGCATCTCATTCTTTTTGTTCTTATCTTTTATCTTGGGCTCATATTTCATTACCTACTCAGTGTGGGCTGAATGAACAATTAACAGAGTCTGAAATGCGAAGTAGGATGTTTGATAACTAAAGAGTGTGAAGGAAACAATGTAGATTAATTTGTGTCCCAAATGTGTGGTGTTATTTAGTGCTTTTTGAGAAAGCTAAATGGATTCTGTGAATTTTAATTGATGTTTAACTTTTAATTGTGTTCATGTGGGGTGGCCAGTTGGAACTATGCCTAATAAGACTGATGAGTGTACACACATTTGCATATGGCAGGCCTTCCAAGGGACAGCCAGGGAGAGAGAGGCTTAAAGTAAAAGGAGGAAAACTACAGGGAATGGATAATAAGCTAAAGCACATTTATTTTCAGAAAAAAATGTGGAAAATTATCAAATACTTTTCTATTCATTTTAAATAATATAGGTTTACTATAATATTATTCCTCTCGTTGGTGTTTTTCTATTTTTGATCTGTTTTTTTTTTTAAGAAAAAATGATGAGGAGCTAGTTTATTTACAATGAAAGGAATTCTGATTTGCATAAATTCATGGTTCAGATTGTTAGCCAGATCTGCAAACTGTTGTTTACTGAACATCTATTCTCTGTGAAGTACTTTGCTAAATGCCAGAGGGGGTGCTACAGTAATTAGGATGCTTTTGGGCCAACTCATTGGCTTAAGCAATAAGGAAGTGTATTGTCTTCCCTAAGAAGTGGGGCTGTCTCCAGGCCCAGTATGCCAAGCTGCTGCTCTCCTCTGTGATTCTCATGGCCCTGCCCCCTTACAATGATGGCTTCATCTTTAGATCAGGAGCAAGATGGCTGTAGCAATCCTAGCTATCACATTCAGATTTGGTAACATCCAAAGGGAAAAAAAGGCATCATCTCTTCCTTATGTGTCTTACATGTGAAATAATCTCTCCCGGAAGCCCCCACTCAGATTTTTCTCACATCCCTTTCACCAGATTGGATCATAAGTCCATTTGTAAACCAGTCACTGGCTGAGGTAGTTGCCATTGTTGGCTTAGATCGGAGTAGGCAAACTATAGCTAGCTGCCTGTTTTTATAAATAAAGTTTTATTGGCACATTCCATGCACACCCATTCATATATTATCTTTTGCATTGCAGTGGCAGAGTTGAGTAGTGTGGCAGAGACTGGCCCACAAAGCCTAAAATATTTACTGTGTGCCACTTTATAAAACAAGGACCAGTCTTTGGCTTTAATCATTTGGGATGTGTTGAAAAGGCAAGCACAGTGGCCACTGTAGACACAAAAGAGGTATAAAATGTGATCTTATTCCTCAAAGAGATTACGGAGGGAAATTTTATATATAATAGAGATGGGGCCTCACCCTGTTGCCCAGGCTGGAGTGCAGTGGTGCAATAGTACCCCCACTGTAACCTTGAACTCCTAGCCTCAGGTGATCCTCCCACCTTGGACTCCCAAAGTGCTGGGATTACAGGTGTGAGCCACCATGCCTGGCCCAGAAATGGTATTTTACTGCATTAAATAGCTACAAATGCTCATTATAGTTTAATATCAAAAAAAAAAGATATTCCATACACATTTATAATTGGAAACTATGGAGGAAATGGTATAGATTAATTTGTATCCCAATGTATGCTGTTATTTATTCCATTTCACTACAAAGTAGAAAAAAAAGCAAACCAATCTACCCACTTACCAAGCTACATTTCAAAGAAATTATGAAAATGACCATCAGATAAAGACAACCTAAGGACATGAAAGCATTTTTAAAATTCTAGGAAAAATGGCAATAATATTTAAAAAGACATTTGTATGCAGATTAAGAAACCCTACTGAAAAGGAATAGAAAGTGGTAATTTTACAAGTAGCCCAGTAAAGGCACAGCCTTTCAACTCTAATTTTCCGTCTTTTTTTTCCTTCATGGAAATTGATCTAAAAACCAATAGGAGTAAAGTGAGCAGTGTTTACAAGAGTAATGAATAGGCAACATGGGGAATCTTTGTAGAGTTGGAACTGTTGAGTATCTTGACTAGATTCACAGTTATAAATGAGTGATAAAATTATATAGAGGTTTACATACACAAACAGGTACAGGTAAAACAGGAAATCTGAGTAAGATGGGGGAATTATATCAAATGTCTGTTTTGTGGTTGTATCATTATGCTATAGTTTTGCAAAAACAATTGAGGGAAATAGGGTAAAATCTACAAGGGATCACTATATTATGTTTTACAACTCCATGTGAATCTTTAGTTATCTCAGTAAATTTTTCAGTTAAAAACAAATGAATTAAAAGAATATTGAAACACTGGATAGGTGGAAAGATGGAAAGAAAACCCAGTCTGCTTACATCCCACGTGTGAAGGAACTGACCTTAGAGCAACTGTCAGTACTTTTTTTTTAAAGATGAGGTCTCATCATGTTGCTCAAGCCGGTCTCAAACTCCTGGCCTCAAGCCATCCTCCCATCTCTGCCTTACAGAGTGCTGGGATTACAGGCATGAGCCACCACACGTGGCCCTATTAGTAAATTTGGAAATGTTGCAGAGAATAGGAGCGATGCCAAAAAATGAGAAAATGCAGAGTGTTGTTTGACTTTTTCACAAATGGTCTTTGACATTTCATTTAAACCCTGACAAGTTTATAATAGATTCTCGAATAGATGTCAGCAGTTGGAGAAGAATAAAGAGATTACCAGGAACCCATAAGGGTTCACTAAGAACACTCATTCTGGTAACCAGGCTCAGGCAACAATATCTAGATAGTGAATCTCAATTTCAACAAAGCAGTCACAAAACCCCTATTAAAATATTGAAAGTAAGATTGTATAGTTATTTGGAGATAGCCAAGTGGATGATTTTTGCCAGAAAATGTTGATTCTGTTGGTTTTAGACCAAACTAAAGTAATGTCTATAATAAAGAGCCATCTTATTAGTAACTTGTATAAAGGCAAAGAAGACTTTATCAAAAAAATTTGCAGCTGAGCTGGGCATGATAGCTGACATCTGTAATCCCAGCACTTTGGGAGGCTAAGGTGGGTGGATCACTTGGGCCCAGGAGTTCAAGGCCAGTCTGGGCAACATGGTGAAACACTGTCTCTACTAAAAATACAAAAAAATTAGCATAGCATTGTGGCATGCGCCTGTATTTCTAGCTACCTGAAAGGCTAAGGTGAGAGGATCACCTGAGCCCAGGAGGTCAAACTAATTGCTGCAGTGAGCCATGATTGTGCCACTGCACTCCAGCCTGGGCGACAGAGTGAGACCCCGTCTCAAAAACTAACAAACAACAAAACAAACAAAAAACCAAAAACAACCCCAAAATGCAGCTGATAAAAACATCTCGGAAGGATACCTCATTATGATAAATGGCAGTTTCAGATTCTATAGACGTGCTGACATAATGGGCACAAACTAATAAAGCTAAATTAAAAAGCAAAAATTTTGAAGTCCTACATTTAAGTTTCAAAGAGTGATCATAACTGTGCAAGATGAAATAGAAGCAGCTTTATGCCACTTCATTGGGAAAGAAGAAATCAGAGGGATTTAATTGGTGCTGTAATTGGTTAGGCCGTGCCACATAGCACGCAAACAACTGGGAGTAAACCAGGACTGACTACGGGCAGAATCTGGGGGAAAGGATAGATTGAGAGGGGAGGGCATGACGGGGGTAGGAGGGAAAAGAATAAAGAGATCCACCTTCGCCTCGCAGAGTGCTGGGACAGTGGCTAGAAGGAATTGCACCCAAGGGACTGACTGACCTGGGGACTGGATTTTGAAGCATCCAGGTTATATTGACACCATTCCTTCAAAATGAAGAAAATATCAGGAGCAACAGAGAAGGGCTGGTAGGAACTAGGTAGAGATTTGAGGTTGAATTCTAATCCCCCCTGGAAATTGAGGAGAGCCCAAGTCCCAGGGCTCTGGGAAGAAGAGGTGAGCACTCCAGTAAAACCAGGAATGGGCTACACTGGGGAATGTGTATCAGGGTCAAGGTGCATGCCACCATGGCTGGCTAATTTTTTTTTTAAATGGTTTTTTTATAGAGAATGGATCTTGCTATATTGCCCAGGCTGGTCTCAAACTCCTGGCCTCAAGTAATCCTCCCATCTAAGCCTCCCAAAGTGCTGAGATTTCGGGTATGAGCCATTGTGCATGGCCTGAAACTTTGTACCTTTTGTTCAACATCTTCCCTTTCCCCATCCCACTCCCTGTCCCCACCCCCAGCCTCTGGTAACTACCATTTTACTTTCTACTTCTGTGAATTTGACTTTTTAAATTATATGATTCTATTACAGGGAAAGACACAATGACAAATATTTGATCAATGAATGCTGCTTGTTTGCATAACCAACCAAGGGATTCAAACATGTATGTAAATATGGACTCTTTTTTAATCCAGGTGGAGTGACATGGAGAGTCTATAAATTTGTTTGTCTTGGTGTTGTAGTTTGGGAAGCATCACTGGCTATCTGCTTTAAAATTCTAAGCTATTTTATGTTAATCTCAACAAGTGTGTGTAGTAACTACCAAGTGTGAGGCATTATCCTGTACTCTGACAATTGGAAACCTTCTCTCCCTAACTTCTACCTATTGAAAATTAATCTCAGCACTAAAACCACCTTCCATATTTAACAAGGGCATCACAGCACAACAAATGTAAACAGTGATGACGGTGGACATTCATCTGTTGCTCCCAACATAAGTTCTCCCTTCTGTCTTACTAACAGCCCCCATTTCCATTCTTAGCTAGGGTGGAACCAAGACACAGTTGCAGATCTGTCTGTTGCCTCAGATGGATTTGTGATGACATTTCTGATGACATTTTACACTGCCATCGGTCTTACTGTGCTAGCGATAGTTCACTAGCTTCACAAAGTCACCTCTTAAGCAAGTTTTATATATTGATGGACTCTTGTTCAGTTGCTTTTTGGGAGATAGAGGAATGTCCTCTAATGACTGCTGTATCTCTTACCATGGGTTGTTTTTTTATTTTTTCATCAATGAAGGAACTCAGTGCTGTGCTGTCAGCCATTTAATTTTTCTTTCCTTCCTTATTAAAAAAAAAAAAAAACTATTCATGATCAATTTCAAATTGATATACAAAATTCTAAATGTAACAAATTATTTTTTAAAAAAACCCAGTAAGATAGAAGGAGAACCTGTAGATTGAGAGACTTAAAGGACATATTAGCAATCACTGTATGTGGTCCTTATTTGAATTTTGGACATATTAGCCAATCACTATATATGCTCCTTATTTGAATCCTGATTCAAACAACTGTAAAACAAAACAAATTTTAAACTAAATTTGGCCTGAGACTACCTCCATACCATGAGTCCCTCCTTAACAATTTAACCTAACTTAGTAGGTAAACAAACTTGAAAGCCTAGTTTAGGAATACATTTTGTAACAAGGAGCTGGGTGTCAGCCAGTTACAGGCTGTTAACTGATCAGACCATGTCCAAATAAGGCAGCTGCTGAGCTGCCACCTCTCCAGCTATTTTTGTGCCTCACTTCTGTTTTTTGTCTATAAATACTCCTTGCCCAGTCATGGAGTAGAGCTCTCTGAACCTCTTCTGCTTCAAAGTGCTGCCAGATTCATGAATTGTTCTTTGCTCAATTAAAGTCCTTTAAATTTAATTTGTATAAAGTTTTTCTTTTTACAAAAAAACATTTTTGAGACAATGGAAATTTAAGCACTGGATATTTGAAGTATTGTTATCATTTATATATTTTAGGTATAATGATGGGATTATTTTTATGGTTCTTTTTTTTAAGTTTCCTTGTTTTTTAACAATACATACTGAATTATTTAAGGGTGAAGTAATGTCTGGGATTTGCTCCAAAACAATACAGAAGGAAGGAAGTGAGTAGTGGTATAGATGAAACAGAACTAGTCATGAATTGATCATTGCTGAAACTGAGTGCATGAGTACATCAGGGTTCATTAAACTAATCTGTTTACTTTTCCTGTAATAAAAAATTACATAAAATTTAAAGACTCCCCATCACTTTCCAGTGGTAATCAGTTTTAACACTTTGATACCTGTTTTCAGGAAACTTCCAATGTATAAATTACAGAAAGGGGATAGTGGAAAGGGTTTGGTTTTGATTTTACTTAATTAATTGGACTCACTAATACCTATTCTCTACAACTTTTCTTTCTTTTGGGGAAGGGAGCTTGCTATATCATGGACATTTTGCCATTTAATTTTGTATTGGAGCAGTTCATGATTGTATTTCTCTAAAGAGGACAAAAAAAAAAAAATCCTCTGCTTCTATAACAGTGTAACCTCTGCACACCAGGGGATAATTTTGGCTTTTTGTGCTGAATACCTGTACTTGAAGCCTGATGTCTCTGTGGGTTTTGGCCAGGAAGAGCTTTAATTGCCAGCCTTGGGCAGCTCCCACTGGTCTGATTAAGAATCTTTCATAGCATAGGATCCCCTCCCCATACAAAGCATCCAAGTGTCGGCCCCAACCTCCTTCATAGGGTCTTGCTGTCAGACAGCAGTGGTAAATCTGTTGGAAATTCAGCACTCTGTTGCCTACTGTTTGGGGGCCAAACTTTTGTGAGAGTTAGAAAATGCCTTGTTGAATTCCTATTGCTTTTTTGTGATTTCATATAATGTGAATTCTTAGTGAGTCATGCATATCGGTAAGAGAGAGAATTTGTGTGACAGAGTCATTTGTTTTTTAAAAGAATAGAGTGGATGAATAGGTGATCAGCCATGGCTCCAGAACGGGCTGTTTTTATTATGCTGGGAAATTGACACAATTTAATTCCAGCACACCTTTCAGTATTTGCTGCTGTTCATTTCTCTTTCGTCCCTGTGGGAAAAGAAAAGCAATCTGAGCTTAGAATTCCTCTCTTTCTCCCTTAACCCTTAAGGATCACAGTGAATATCATACCTTTTGTGATGTATTTCCAAAGTGCTTTAAAATATTGCCATCATCATTTCACTATCTTACCCAATATGTTTGGAGCAACTATAGTGAGTCCTTGAATAATGGTCATTGTGTCCAATGTTAGTTATTGCATTGATGAGGAAACAAATCGATTCCTGGCCAGGGCCACTGTCTGTGTGGAGGTTGTATGTTCTCCCTATGTCTGTGTGGGTTTTCTCCGGGTGATCGGGTTTCCCCCCACATCCCAAAGATGTGCACATTGCGTGAATTGGCATGTCTACATAGGCCTAGTCTGAGTGAGTGTGAGTGTGGATGTAGATGTGAGTGGACCCTGCTATGGGATGCGTCCCGTCCAGGGTATGTTCTTGCCTTGCACCCTGAGCTGCTGGGACAGGCTCCAGCCACCCAAGACCCTGAACTGGAATAATTGGGTAACTAATTATCTTACTTGTTTTCATTCATCTTTCTTAAGTGTATATTTAGCTCACATTGATTTCAGTGTTTAATATAGAAGTGTTTGGGGTCTTTATTTAGAAGTTTGGCGATGTTTTCCTGATGAGAAATATGTAGGAGCTTAACTCTTAAAATTGGTTTCATCATAGCAATTCAGCTGTTCCACTGAAAGTCGAAGTTTCCTAGAACCCACGGCTGATACTAAGTGAGGACGTACCGAACTCTGGGCCTGGCACGGTATCAGGCACTTGGGAACAGGAATGCAAGACAAACCGGTTTCCACATTATTATTGTGCTGCTGAAGACACTGAGGGTGAGCATTGAGGAAGGATGGATTTTTGATTAGAAAGGTGAGCATTTGTTAAATAGGCATGTTTTGTGGGTAGATATAACAATGATAAAAACCATTTACTGATTAATTGCCACGTGCTAACTTCCTTCATAAAAGATTTTATGTCAATTATCTCATTTGATACTTACCATGTCCTTATGAAGTACATGCTTTTATTATCCCCCTTTTATAGATGGAAAACAGAGAGATTAAATAGGTTGTTCAAAATCACACAGCTAAAAAGTGATGTAACCTGCTTTTTCTTTTGTTAAGTGTATGTGCTGCCGAAGAGAGCACAGTATAATCTGGATTTGAACTCAGACAGGCCAACTCCACAATGTGTGCTTATTATAGAGTTACTGCTAAGGAATCTATTGGCTCATTGACTTTTTGTTTTTGTTTTTGAGACAGAGTCTTGCTGTCACCCAGGTTGAAGTGCAATGGCATGATCTCAGCTCACTGCGACCGCCACTTCCCAGGTTCAAGCGAGTCTCCTGCCTCAGTCTCCCAAGTAGCTGGGGTTACAGGTGCACGCCACCATGCCCAACTAATTTTTGTATTTTTAGTAGAGATGGGGTTTTACCATCTTGGCCAGGCTGGTCTCGAGCTCCTGACCTCAAGTGATCCACCCACCTTGGCCTCCCAAAGTGCTGGGATTACAGGCGTGAGCCACAGTGCTAGGCCTCATTGATATATTTTATTAGTAGCTTCCATTTTTTTTAAAGGGTATTTAATTATTGTGAACCATCAATAATCAGTGTCCCTGGAATCGGTTGATGTTTCAAGCTGTGAAACATGTTGAAGGGCTTTCAACACATACAGTGTCATATTGCAGCATGGGGTCTGAACTAATTTCTAGACTTAGAACTGATCAGATTTTTGCTGTGTGTTGGTATTTGGGGGGATGAAATTTCACTTGTAGTGAATCTAGAGTCATTTTGGAATGAATCTTGTTCTGTTACTTGCAATGTTCAGTTGCAATGAAAAGAAATCCACTGGGCTATTTTTGTTAAATCAATTTTACATCTTTTAGTTATTTATAATGACGTTTGCTTTAGTGAGTGAAAGTGTATGTTTCCCAATGTGCATATATGCATATTTATGTATACACGCTCTACTTAAAGCTATGAAAATCTCAGTATATTGCTAGCTTCTTGTTGTGTATGACTGTACTTAGCACAAACTCTTTCAATTGGGAATGACATCTGAAATTAAAAACTACATTTCAGATATGCTACAAGCTAGGTTGTGTAACCCTCAGTTCAAACTCATAGTCATAGATCATCTTTTCTCCCAGGCATGTTGTCATAACACTGATGAAAGCTGTCATACTTAATTCATTCAGCTAACCTTGATTGAGTGAGTACCTACTATATCTGAAGCATTGACATTGTTGCTGGAAGTGTAACAGTGACTCAGACCTGGTCACAGACTGTTCAGGATGGTTTTTGTTGGGGCTGTTGTCCATGATGTAGTCTAACCCAAACACATGCTAACTGACTATATATAAAGTGAATGAGGTCAGATTCTGTTTGTGGCTGTCCAGACTGATGTGCTTAAAGCAATCTCTGGACAGATGGGGCATCTGGCACCTGTTGTGGCTGCATCATGTTCTGTGGAATGGGGGAGGGAACAGGAAGGCTTGTAGTGAAGCAAAGGCAAAGCTATTTACCCAGACGGCACGGCACGATTCATAGCCCTCTTTGGCTGGCTTCACAACCTTCCCAAACTTGAGAGGCTCCTAGCAAAGTTAAGCTAGTTCTAGTTTAAGACTGTCTATGTAATTCTTTTTTGTTTGTTTGTTTGTTTGAGTTGGAGTCTCACTCTGTCACCAGGCTAGAGTGCAGTGGCCCAATCTCAGCTCACTGGAACCTCCACCTCCTGGGTTCAAGCGATTCTCCTGCCTCAGCCTCCCAAGTAGCTGGGACTACAGGTGTGCACCACCACCACACCAGCTAATTTTTGTATTTTCAGTAGAGGCAGCGTTTCACCATGTTGGCCAGGATGGTCTCGATCACTTGACCTCGTGATCCACCTACCTCAGCCTCCCAAAGTGCTGGGATTACAGGCGTGAGCCACTGCACCCAGCCTTGTCTGTGTAATTTTTAAAATCTCCCCAACTTAAAAGAACTGTACATTTCTATCAGCTTACTATAAAGAATAATAGACACTGACACTAGTCCATGTCAAATACATTTAAATTGGTTGTCTGCAAATTTTCATGCTTAAACTGTCCTTTAATGTTTAACTGAACACACACAGTCTTATAGGCAGCTGGAATAGAGACAAAGGTTGCTCAGCTCCACACGCATTTACTAAGCATTTTCCTAAGAAAAGCACTGTGAATGATCAAAACACACACACTCAAATCCACAGTCATATTCAAAACAACCAAACTGTGGGATTTTGTAGATGCCACCTCGCCTCTCTGGGTGCTTTTGGTCCAAGGGTTGATGGTGCAGTCCGGGAGCTCTGAGATCATCTATCTCACTCTCCAGGAATGGTGGCCAGATGAGAAGGCTAAGGCCTGGGAAGGTAAATATTGCACACTTTGAGTGTTCATTAAAGAAAGCATTAAAATCAATTTTGGGTCCTCTGGTAGCAACATGTGCCATCTTCTCCACTCACTTCCCACTGTCCCACCTATCTTGCATGTATAATTTCGGAAGACTACCAAGTAGTACTCTTACAACTGGTAACATTTATAATTTGGAGAGGAGGAGGAGCTTTGCTGGGAAAATAGAAGCAGAGAACAAGTTTCTAATCCCAAAAGTTGGGATCAAACTATTTCTAAGATAGCCTTGAATTGAATCAATGTAGCAGGGATATGTAGGTGAATTATAGCTTGATGGAAACAATAACATCAGCATGTTTAGGCTGCACATTTTAAACCCATAAAATGATTCCCAACTTGAAGGACCATCACGAGCTTCCCAAACAGCAGCTCTCCCTGTGTGGCAGACTTGGCTCTGAGCGTCTCAGGTCACCCTGATGTGTTCCAGTGTTTGCTGTTTCAGTGTCAGTGAGTACACGATGGCCACTGCCGATCACACCAACTCCAGGCAGAGACCATCTAACCCTCATAATCAGGAGAGTCTGAGCTTAAGAATCAATGCGCAGCCTTACTTACACTCTTGATTTAAACTGCTTGAAGCTTTGAATGTTTCCAGCTGCACATGTGTTAGAAGGGATAAAAGAATAAAGGAAGCTCTTCAGAAAACAGTGTTGTTCTAGCAGAGGGCTTGGTAATTCTAGATGGCCAGTAGGGCTGGCCAGAGGCTACTGAGGATTCACACCACAGGAGAGAAAGTAGTTACCAGTAGGTGGCTTTGATTGGAGGATCCTGGGAACTTCTGCAGCATACCCTGCAGTACCTAACAGCAGGACAGATGTTTCCAAGGCTGAATCTTTCTGCCCCTCTGCTCCTGGGGAAAATAATTTCCATTCCCACTGCAGCTCTACCCTAGCCAATTATGAAGTTCTTTCAGTGATTTTTTTCATTTGTGAGAATGATATGCTTAGCTCTTGGCCTAAATTAGAGAGGAGGGGGCTGCTGATTGCTCAGTTTCCAGACTTCTTGCTTGGGATATGCATTCTCATTTTCTCCAGACCAGTAGTTGTATTAATAAAAGAAAAAGGAGGGAAACATTTCAAAACTGCCAAGGCATCGAATATGTAATGGATGCATATAGTATTTTCAAAATTTAGAAGACACAAAGTGGGTCTCTCAACCCTGTCCCCTTCCCAGAAACAACCCCTATTAACTTCCTGTCTATTCCTAGAGATATATCCATGTACATACATTTAATGTATGCATATATGCACATATAGATCTATTTACACAAATGGTAGCATATTATATACATAATTTCATACCTTACTTTTTTTTTTGAGATGGAGTTTTTTTCTTGTTACCCAGGCTGGAGTGCAGTGGCACAGTCTTGGCTCACTGCGACCTCTGCCTCCTGGGTTCAAGCAATTCTCCTGCCTCAGCCTCCTGAGGAGCTGGGATTACAGGTGCCTACCATCTCACCCAGCTAATTTTTTGTATTTTTAGTAGAGATGGTTTTTCATCATGTTGGCCAGGCTGGTCTCAAACTCCTGGCCTCAGGTAATCCACCTGCCTTGACCTCCCAAAGTGCAGAGATTACAGGCGCGAGCCACTGTACCCAACCACCCTACTTGTTTTTACTTATCTTAGGAATTATTCCAGGTTAGCACATGTAGACCTCCCATATTTGTTTTTAATAACTACAGGAATGTTTGTTAAACATTGTTTAGATGGCCCATCATTTACTAGCCTTTTATTGCTGGACGTGTTGTTTGTACAATCTTTTGCTGTTCCAACAATAATTGAATGTTATCCTTGAACATAAATCTTTTGGTACATGTGCTAATTTATCTGTATTATCAGTTTGCAGAAATAAAATCACTAGGCCAAATGGTATATATTTTTGAAGATTAAAAATATTTAAATGTAGATATTGGCATATTGCCCTCCCACAGAGGATTTCTTCCCGGCAGTGCATAAGAATGCATCATCCAAACCCTTTCTTCTCCCCCCATCTCCAGCTTGGCCATATCAGAGTCTGTCTTTCATAGGAGAAAAAGTTCTGGTCTGGGATGAGCATGAATATTTTTAAAACTCACCCTATGGGTATTAGCAGTGTTTCAGTTGCAAGTCACAGAAAATCTGCCTCAAACCAACTTAAACCAAAAAAAAAAAAAAAAAAAAGAAGAAGAAGATGGAGAAGTTGATGGGCACATACAACAGAAGTCCAGAAACAAAATGTGCTTCAGGCATAGCTGGATCTAGGGAGGGCTAGCGTGTCATGGCACAGCTTCAGAGGCCCATTCACACTGCATTAGAAAACAGTGTGAAACTGCCACGTGTGTACCTATGCAACAATCTTGCATGTTCTTCACATGTACCCCAAAACCTAAAATGCAATAAAATAAATAAATGGGAAAAAAAGAAAACAGTGTGAAAGGTGGCCCCTAGAGTTAGTAGCCATACATTCAGGGACGCAACTGAGCTTATAGGGACTTGGTCTCTCTCCATTTCCTAGCCCTGTTTCCTTGGGGTTTGCTTTGTTCTCAGGCAGGCTTTCTCCATGTGGGAGCTCTAGGTTTACATTCTATGAACTTTATAACTTCAATCTAAGAGCCTCCCCTTCTCTATAGATACAGCCAGTTGCAACCTCTTGGGCCGCCCATGTGCTCAGGGACTGTTCTCCAACTCCGCACAGGGACTTGGAAAAAAAAGATCACAGCATAGGGATCGCAGTTTTTCTTCATTGATCTGACTTTGGTGAGATGCTCATCCCAAATAATTGATCACTTCTTGGAACGCCTTTTGGTTTGCTTGCCTTTCATCCATTTCCTGTTCTTCTGATAGTAGCCCTTGATTTTCTTCCTCAACTCTCAGTCCCCATGGTTCTAAGGCCCTTCCGTCATCCAGAGTTGATGATGTGACCCTAGGCATGGCCAGTCAGCACCCATCCTACCAACGGCCAAAGCGACTCCGATTCTCAGACACCATCTCCTTGACCACTAACCCATCTGTAGGCTAGATGAGTGTGTCAGAGACTCAGCAGAGTTACAGCTATAGAAGATGGGAGATGGATGTTCATACAAATCACCTGGTGATCTAATTTATTAGATCTGAGTTGGGACTGATTCTGCATTTTTAACAGGCTCTTGGAAGATGTTGATGCTGCTAGTCCATAGGCCACACTTTGAAGCAGAGAGACATAAGGTGGGTCCAATGGCCTCTCCACGTTCCTCCTAGTCTAATGATTTTGGGATTTCATAGCATATACAAAAGGATATGAAACAAACAGAATCTCTACATGCAATCAATTCTAATTTGTCTCCACTGTACATGGCAAATAGAAGTCACATTTTAATGATCACACACATCCAAAAACATAAATATTATTAGACATTCCTTCATTTTAGAAATACAATTCCATTTCCTGCCTTGATGGGGTTCAGGGAGGAAACCATCATTGGATTTTTCTAAAAGAATCATTGTTTTGACAAATGTTGGCAAGGAAGTGCTTTTTCTTTTGGGGACTATGAGCTCTCTGTTGTCTTAGTGAAAAGCAAAAACTGCTGCTGATTCTACTGTCAAGCTAGTGACTTATTTGTGCTTTGACTGAGGAACCAATTTGCCCTTGGCAGATACTAAGCTTTATATATCTAGTTATGCCATCATAGCTGGGTGGCCTAGTGGCAAAACTGGGAACAATCTACTGTTTTCTTTTCTTTTCTTTTTTCTTTGATACAGGGTCTTGCTCTGTCGCCCAGTCTGGAGTGCAATGCCACGATCTTGGCTCACTGCAACCTCTGCCTCCTGGGTTCAAGCCATTCTCCTGCCTCAGTCTCCTGAGTAGCTGGGATTACAGGTGCATGCCACCACGCCCAGCTAATTTTTGTATTTTTAGTAGAGACGGGGTTTCACCATGTTGGCCAGGATGGTCTCGATCTCTTGACCTCGTGATCCACCCTCCTTGGCCTCCCAAAGAGCTGGGATTACAGGCGTAAGCCACCACACCTGGCCTACTGTTTTCTTGAGAATAACACAATCACTCTCTCATGACCAAGTGCTCTTCACTTTTTCTTTTTAGATAAATTCTTTTCTCATCATCTCTCAGAACTGATATCTCAATCCAGGAATAACTTGAGCAGCATCTAAAGAGTTTCTTTGCTCTCCCTTATTCAAATCAGCTATTGAATGGACTCCCCCAATACCCAGCACCATTTACTGAAACAGGAAAATGATTTCTTTTGCAAAGCAATTTCATGCTTTGTTATCACCAACATGTCTCTAAAATACAAGGTAAAATGGCAGTACCAGAAAGTCCCTATTCATTCCTGAGGCTGAAAAGCAAAAATAAAATCTGAAAGGGGGCTCCAGAAGCCCATGGCATTGTCTGCTAGACATTCTCATGCTTTGAGGATCATTGTGTAGCATTATGAAGATATTTGCTTTAAAATCATGCCTCCTGCAAGGAAAATTGTAGCCTCAAACACTGTGTCATTATGTAAATAGGTGTTAATGAATCGATTGTATAAAGTATACTGTGATTGAGAGTTGAGCTGTTTTTATGAGAAGATCACAGAAAGACAGCTGGATTTTCTTTTGCTTTTTTTGGGATCCTTATATTCATTCTGTTTCACAGATTTCACAGATACGACTTCTACCAGAAGGCAAGTTGTGCAGAATTCTAATCTTTTTTGTGCTTTATTTTCTTATTGCTAAACTGCTAAGTAAAGCCAGTCCGATATGTAAGTTTGAAAAGCTGCTTTAGGACTTAATTATTAAGAGGTAACATCTCCTCTAGAAATACTGGTCCTCTAGAAAAACTGTGGTATCCACATTTGCCTTTTAAGATTAATATAACCCATCCTCTCCTATAAGAAATGGGATTTCGAGGCCCTGTCCTGGCTCTCTGTATCTGCAGTTGACTGGTTGAGTATCAGAGCTGCCCTTAGAGGGTGCCTAGGCTGGGAAGTCATTGATCAACAAATTGCACCTTGGCAGTGGGATAGAAAGGAGAGGGGCATTTATTGTAGCAGGGGTTGTCTTTACCCATTAGTGTTGTAAATAGCAGGAGATAGAAGATTCCAGGATTTGTCAATCGGTCTAACGACATTTTCCCAGAAAGTCTTTACTGAGCACCTGCTGTGTTCCAAGGCATGATGGTTGGCTGTGGGTACACAGTGATGATGCAACCTACTGAGCCCTGATCTCATGGAGGTAACGTAAATGAGCCATGTAATGCCTCTGGACTGGACTTGAAAAATGAAGCTAGTTTCCAACCTCACTGGGTTGCTATGATGGTGAAACACATGTTTGAAAATATAAAGTATTAAATATAAAGTTTCTGAGGTCAGTGTGATATCAGCCTCAGCAATGTCCTTAACCTTGAACTTTCTAACATCAGTTCTTTTTCCTATTACCTGCTTTCATGAAGTTCTTCTCACACGGCCCTCACTTCGCCCTTTGTCTTTTTGTGACGGTTGCATTTTCCTCTCCAAGGATTATCCCATTGTCCTGATTCTTGAACAATGCCAGCTTCTTATCTGCCTTGCAAAATATTTTTCAAAAGGAGGGGCCTCTTAAGAAATTTCTTGGGTATTTGATAGGAAATTAGAAAGAGAAAAGTGACTATTCACCAAAGACACTGAGACAAAAATGAAAAGTAACTTTCTGTATTATACATACAATAAAAATCAGAACTTAACACCCCAGAATACAGTTCTCATGAGACATCTCTGTCATTTCCTAGAGTCAGAAATGAACAGAGAACAGTTTTGGA
This sequence comes from Cebus imitator, assembly GCF_001604975.1. NCBI lineage: Eukaryota > Metazoa > Chordata > Mammalia > Primates > Cebidae > Cebus > Cebus imitator. Next base: position 12,418,176 of record NW_016107333.1, on the reverse strand, counting down.
GTTGGGCAAGTAGCCAGCCATGTCGTCTGTGGATAGGAATGATGAGGGTCATGTTTGAGTGAGGGAGAGAGTGGAGAGGCAGTCTCTTGAGCATGCTGTTGGAGCAGCTGAGACTTGGAAACATGCAGGGAATGTTTCTGAGAATGCCTTTGCTATGCACATTGGAGGAAGATCTCAGGCTTGCATTTAAAAGACTCCTGGCCTGTCTCAGCCTCCCGGGGTATGTTTTTGTTTTTGTTTTTTGGGTTTTTTTTTTGACTCATTGCACAAATTTATCTATGATCTGTTAATTGGGGGAGTTCCTCTTCTCTCCAATTCTAATGTCCAGCGTAATGTGTGTGCCCCTGCCTCTCCCTGCTCTGTGTCTCTGTCTCCGCAGCTCTTCTCTCCCACACCCAAGCCCTCCATTGCACTTAGATGATTTCATCACTAAGAGTGGGAAAGCTGAGCAAACCTCAAATCTGAGGCCCTAAAGAAATGTTTTAGAGGATTTTGTTCTACACTTTGTATATTGCACAATTAACTCATCTTAAAAGATGAGGAGCTACTGCTTTTCTTCATCCCTGACCTAAATAATAAAGAGGCAACTTAATAGCATGGTATAGTGCAGTTTTGGCAAATACTTTCTGTAAAGGGCCAGATATTTTAAATTTTTACACTTAAACATTTTAACCTTTGTGGACATGAGAAAAACGTGAGAAACATGAGAAAATGACCAGCTAGACCTAGGGACAGTCTACAGTACACAGTCTCTGGTGTAACTATTCAAGTTGGCCAGTGTATCGTGAGAGCAGCTATAGGCAATATGTTAATTGCCTTTTGCAATTTAGCAACTTCTGGTGGCCCCTGGACAGCTTCAGGATGGGGCTGGTTGCCAAAGGAACCAACCGTGTAATTAGAGAGGAAAGCTGTGTTCCAGTAAGCTTATGGACACTGAAATTTGAATTTAATGTAATTTTACGTGCTATGAAATATTATTCTTTTGATTTTTTCCCCAAACATTTAAAACTACAGCCCTTATAAAAGCAGGTGCTGGGATAGATTTGGCCCCCAGACCATTGTTTGTCGACTCCTGGTAGAGTGGAAGAAACTCAGAACAAGGAGTGAGAAGCTGTGCCTTCCAATTTTGGTTTTACTACTTTTTAGTTTTGACATAATCATTTCACTTCTAATCTCCATTTCCCCATCTGAAAAATGAATATGGAAAGATGGGAAACAGTAACTTGAGAGTAGAGAAAGCCGGCAGACACTACCCCAGTCAGGTGGTCATGGTCAGCATCGTCAGAGCTAACACAGATGGTCATGTTCAGCATCGTCAGAGCTAACGCAGATGGTCATGGTCAGCATCGTCAGAGCTAACGCAGATGGTCATGGTCAACATCATCAGAGCTAAGGCAGGTGGTCATAGTCAGCATCATCAGGGCTAAGGTAGGTGGTCATGGTCAGCATCATCAGAGCTAAGGCAGGTGGTCAT
>NW_016107333.1:12398500-12416422 GCF_001604975.1 Cebus imitator | reverse complement strand
GCTAAGGTAGGTGGTCATGGTCAGCATCATCAGAGCTAAAGCAGATGGTCATGGTCAACATCATCAGAGCTAAAGCAGGTGGTCATGGTCAGCATCATCAGGGCTAAGTCAGTGGTCATGGAGCTAAGTTGTCATGGTAGAGTAAGAAATATTTGGTCTTTGTCCCTGGTTCCTGACACAGAACTTGTATAACCCTTGGAATGTCCTGAGTGACAGGCATGATAGGATTATTTTCTATTATTCATAACAAGCCCCTTCAGCCTTACCTGAGTTTCTGCTAATGAGATGATTTTTGGTAGGCCCATAGATAGCTTCATGATGGGGCTGGTTGCCAAAGGAACCAACCATGTTAATTAAAAAGTGGAACTTTCAGGGCCACTGGTATGATTTGGCTGTGTCCCCACCCAAATCTCATCTTGAATTGTTCCTACAATTTCCACATGTTATGGGAAGAATCCAGTGTAAGGTAATTGAATCATGGGATGGGTCTTTCTCATGTTGTTCTCATGATAGTGAATAATTCCCATGAGATCCAATGGTTTTCTAAAGAGGAGTTCCCCGCACCAGCTGTTTCTTGCCTGCCACCATGTAAGATGTCCCTTGTTCTTCTGCCGTGATTGTGAGGCCTCTCCAGCCATGTGGAACCATGAATCAATTATACCTCTTCCCTTCATAAATTACACAGTGTCAGGTATGTCTTTATTAGCAGCATAGAGCCACCCTTCCTTCAGGGAGGGGTAAAGGGGTCAAGATTGAGTTAATCACCAGTGGCCAATGATGTAATCAATCATACCTCTGTTATGGAGGCTCCATTAAAAAACACTGGAGGACAGTGTTCTGAGGGTTCCAGACTGATGAATGCATCCATGTACCAGGAGTGGGGTGCATCCCAACCCTGCAGGGATGGAAGCTTATGCACTCTGCCCCTTCTGGATCTCACCCCATGTGCTTCTTCCTTGAGTGTTCACGTGTATCCTTTATAATAAACAAGTAAGAGTAGTATAGTCTTCTCCTTAGTTCTGTGAGCCCTGAGAAGGGAGTTTTAGGACTCCCCTCACCCCCAATTTATAGCCAGTCAGAAGTATAGAGGGCCCAGAACTTGCAACTGATGTCTGAAATGAGGCAGTCTTGTAGGGCTCTATGTTCACTCTGGGTAATTAGTGTCCGAACTGAATTGAATTGAATTACAGGATACCTGGCTGCTGTCCAGAAAACTGGAGAATTAGTTGGCATGAGGAAAAATCACCACATTTGGTGTTAGAAGTGTTGTGAGCGAAACAGTGGAGAGCCACATTGACAGCATGCACCCTTGATAGGCTTTGCTGAAAATGGCACCCCAGCCCTCTGGTCATCCTCCAGAAAAGCCATTGACACCAGTTCAAACATGAGGAAAAGACCAGGTAGAACTAGGGACAGTATACAAAATACCTGATCGCTGTTCCTCAAAACTGACAGGCCATCAAAAACAAGGCAAGTATGAACTCCAGTCACAAAACAAGGAGACAGGATTAAACATGACATGGGATCCTGGATGTGGGATCTTGGGAGAGAAAAAGGACCTTAGGGAAAACCTGGTAACATCTGAATAAAGTGTGGCATTTAGTTAATCGTCACGTGTTGGTGTTGGTTCCTTCATTGTGACAAAACTCCCGTGGTAACGTAAGATGTTCACATTGCAGGGACTTAGGTTAGCAGAAGAGGTGAACTTTGCAGCCTTGCTATCAATCTAAAACTGTTCTACAATAAAAGCTTTACAGTAAAAAACCACTAAGAAAAATCTCTAGGATTTGGCAGTTGATTAGGTAAGGAGGGCAAGGGAGAAGGAGAAATAAAGATTTTGTCAGTCTGGCCTGATTACCTTGCAAGTTAGCTATGCTAGTGGACAGAAGTAACTGACTGTAGGAGGCGTTCTGGCTTGCAATAGGAAGTATGAAGTTGTGGTGCTAGGGATATATCCATGAATGCGACGTACTGTTTAACAGTTTAAAGCAATACAAATGCCCAGAAAGGGCTTTTGGGTTTTAGGTGTTTTGTTTAAAATGAGCTCTAGCCTCACAGCATTTGGCATTTAAATTCTAATTTAAGAAAGAAAGATGAACTGGATTAAAAATAAAATAGTGATTGAACTTTGTATAAATAGCTGGACTCCTCCTCATGTATCTATGTTTCTACGGGAGTAAATTTATCTTTATGTCGTTAATGCATTGCTGGAGCTTGCAGTAGCTAGCAGCCCCTCTTTATTTGCAGAAGGACTTAGAGTCACGTTGCCAAGTGAAACATGATGTAAGTGACTCAGCAGCAAGAGCCAGCCTTTTTTCTTTAGCTAGAAGCGCTAGATGTGTTGACCCAAATATACTGAAGAGCATGTTTTGTTTACTTCAGACAAGAAGTAAAAGCTTTGTTTGAGTCATTCCTTTTTCTATCTACCCTATTTATATTTTACAGCCAGCACTGCCTCGAAAATGTACACAGCCATTCATCAGAGGCCTGCAATGTCTGCCATGCCTTAACAATATATGACATGTGTGAAATTTATCAATGTAGATAAAACCACAGGCAAGACCTCACGCCTGTATAGGTCATGAACGGGTCTTCACCAAAGAAGAAATTCAGGTGGCAGTCCATGTGCAAACAAAATTAAACTTTATGAGTAACAAAAGATATATAATTAAACTTGTGAAGATAGCGAAGAAATACAGGAGCCAGTGCTGGCAAGGGAATGAGGAAGAGTGCACTGGCGGGAATATAGATCAACGTAATTTAGGGGGAGGGCAGCTTGAAATATATAGTCCAGATTTTAAAATGTATTTAACCTTTGTTTCAGTCACTACACTTCTAGAGACTATCCTAAGGGAACAGGCATATAAAGAGAGATGAATGATGATCTAAGCATTGTTTAAAATAGTAAAGCACTGTGATAACATCCAACAATAAGACAGACACTAGTTAGCTTCAGTGTTGTAGATGTAGCTATTGTAATAGAAAGACTTGCATTCAGTTTTTGGAAAAACTTCTTTCAAAATGCATTCGTATAGTCCAGTTTATACAAAAGGTGTGTGTGCATGCATACTTCTAAAAGAACATATGTTACATTTTAACTGCTTTTAAACTGTAAATGAAAATAAAAATGTTTTCATTCTAAACCACAATGTGGACTCTCAGCGCTAAATTCTGAGTGACGTAAGCTGTCCTTCTCTCATAAATTACTATTATTTTTGTAGAGCCTAAAACATGTACCCATCACCACCCATATGCTCCCTCTCCAAAATAATCCTGACTTTCTTAAATAAAAATTATAGCTCATCCTAAATTATTGAGAAAGAATTTTCACTCAGTGTGAAGAACCTAGAGCCGTGTTATAGAGAAGCCAGCTAACAGTTATTGCTGCTTAGTTTTATTTTATGCTACGGTAGTTAACCAAAACAGTGCTTCATAAAAAACACTATACTTACAAATACAGGGTGAAAAAGAGGATTTCAGTGAGAAAGTGGGATTTTCTTCACTTTGATTTCATTAATTTACATCTTGCCTCTTTCCAAATGTATTTAAAGTACCTAGATCATGTGCTAAACATAAAAAAGGGCTCACGCACGTGAACTAACCCACTGCACCATCACACTGCCCCCAGGCTAGTATGATAAAAGGCAGGGATGATAAAAGGCAGAACATATTTCCAAAGACACTCAAGATCTCTGAACTAGAGACTTCACCTTTAACACATGAATGAAATGACTCAAAAATCATCTTTCTTCCAAAGTCAATTGAAAACCAGTGTGGCCATGTAGTTCAGATCAGCCCAGGGGCAGAGCTTGAGAAGAAGAGCTGACTGTAGCCAGCAGGGGCCCTAAGTAAATAAGGTTTCCTGTAACCATATACAGCCTGACAAGAGTAGTAGAAGAAAGGAAAAGGGGTGACCAAGGGGAAAGCGTTTAGAGGGCATCTGCTCTTTGCCAAGCACTAAACTGAAATGCTTATTGTGTGCTGTCTCATGCAGTAAGCTGCAGGCATATTCTAATGTTCAGATAGGAGTTTGATCTAAATATTTCTAAATAAATCAATCTTCTTCCTGATAATACCCTTACCAGCTGCTTGCCGTGGGCCGCCATCTCCAGATCTGCCAGTCACCCAGCTAGTTGTTAATTATCCCAGATTTCCCCTCCTCCCACCACTCTTGAGTATCCCATTAGCCACTTCTTAAACTGCCTGCCGCAGCCACAGTGAAGAGAGCTTGGGATTATTTGAAGAGGGCTACCAGATACCTTGGATTTCAGAGCCAGACTTGTGAGCAGGACTTCACTTTAGTCTTCCTCATTGGTATCTGCCTTTTTCCAAAAAGGATTTGAAGTACCAAAATCTTCCAACAGAATGTGCGCCGTGAGACGTTTTGTAAGAGAGAGAAATTTTACCAACTCTACGTAGAGGGGGCAGTATATACAAAAGCAAAACAAAGTGAACAAAGGAAAGAAAAGAAATATCCCACTACGGTGGGAATGAGCAACAGGAGATGGGGAGAAAGACTGAGCACACTTGCTCCTGGGAGTGGAGCTCCTTATGATGCGTTAGTGATTCAGTAGGTGACACCTATGAAGGGTGATCACAGCTTTGTGGAAAGAGGTTTGTCTCTGAGCTTTCCCCAGTGCCTGGTAGGCTTCTTCTGTATTAGGACAACTTCACACCAAGATTCCTCCCAGAACCTTGAGCCTACTTAATCCCATCCCCATTATTTCTGCCATGCTGAGCTACACATACGATGTCAACCTCTTTTATGCTAACATCCCCTTCTTGTTCTTCGCGCACCTTCGCCTTTCCATCCCTTAGTATTACTCCAAATCCTCCCTGCTTCTTCAAGTCATCGCTCTGCTACCACCATCTTTTCGCAAGATTCCAAACGGGTCTGAGGACTAAGTCTGGCCCTCTGCCATGTTTTGCTTAATCTACACATCCTGCCTTTATTACTGGCAAGAGCCAAGAATCTGCGGTCTCCTGTTTGCTGAAGTCTCCAGCACTCTGTGCTGTTTCCTACTCCCATTCCCTGTTGTTTCCTGGTCTTTCCTGTGTTCCGTGTCTTGGTCTGGGTGGTAGTCAGCGAAGTCTGTTCAGTTAGTAAAAATTCACAGAGCACTTATTTTGCAATTTTCTGTGAGCATGTTATATACCAGGTTAAAAAAATTTAGAAGTTAATGGTCTGGGTATGGTGGCTCAAACCTGTAATCCCAGCGCTTTGGGAGGCCGAGGTGGGTGGATCACCTGAGGTCAGGAGTTCAAGACCAGCCTGGCCAACATGGTGAAATCCCATCTGTTAAAAAAAAAAAATCCCTATTTCTCTAGATAAACCCTGCAGTGGACATCATTATTTTCCCCATTTTGTAAATGAAGATACGGGAACATGGAAAGGACACACAGTTTGTCTATGGTCATTCAATTGGTACATGACAGAACTGGGAGTCACACTTGGGTGGCCTGTGCTTTTTATTTTTGGAGATGGACTCTCACTCTGTTGCCCAGGCTGGAGTGCAATGGGATGATCTCAGCTCACTGCAACCTCTGCCTCCCAGGTTTAAGTGATTCTCCTGCCTCAGCCTCCCAAGTAGCTGGGATTACAGGCGTGCGCCACCTCACCCAACCAATTTTTTATATTTTTAGAAGAGGCAGGGTTTCACCATGTTGGTCAGGCTGGTCTTGAACTCCTAACCTCAAGTGATCCACCCGTCTCAGCCTCCCAAAGTGTTGGGATTACAGGCGTGAGCCACCGCACCCAGCCTTGGCCTATGCTCTTGAACACTGTGTCTTCCTTCTTGTCAAGAGAGTTGATCCAACCATGAAAGACTCTAATTCTACTCTTGGCTTCTCTTTGCCACTTCAATATCCAAACCATGAGTTTCAGAGATTCATTTACATTGTTGTTTTAAGTGCTATAGTAGATTAAAGGTGGCCATGAATTATTTGCAACTCCTTTCATTGATATGTAGGATCTTATTATCCTCCCCTTGACTTTGGGCTGATCTTAACAATTCGCTTCGCTGGTAGAACGCAGTAGAGATGACACTGCTTGACTTATGAGGTAGACTGTAAGAAGCTTTGTAGCATCTGCCTTGGTTCCTTTGAACACTGACTCTTAGAATTGCCAAGCTGTGGGAAGCCATAGAGAGGCCCACATGGAAAGGAAATATGGACACTGGCTGACAGCCCAGCTTGGCTCCCAGCCTACAGCCAGCACCAACTTGCCAACCATGTAAAGGAGTCATCTTGGAATCGGATCCTCCAGCCTCAATTGAATGACCCCAGTTAATGTCTCATAGAGCAGAGATGAGCTATTCCCGCTGAGCACTGCCCAAACTGAAGATTTCATGAGAAAAATAAATGACTAGTATCATCTTAGGACACTAAATTTTGGAATGGCATGTTATATAGCAGTGACCGGAACCCAGCCAATTTTGTTTAACCAATGTATATTAGCATCATATGTGAGATCAGAAAAAGTTTTGCTTTCTTTAATATTAATGTTATCATAGAAAGTTTCTTCTAGCAAAACCTTAACTCTTAATTCAAGCTATTCCTGAAAATCATTCCAGGAATTATCTTTGCTGCTAAAAATGCTTTTTTCTCTATCCTCACTAAAGGAAATAACAAAGACCACCTACGGTAGCTCAGAGTTACTGACTCAATTGAAACTTTCTAGGAAAAAACACATTTGCTGGTAGAATATCAACAAAGTCCCATCAAAATAATTGTAGGAAGTAAATCAATGTAAAATCAGTTTCTTTATAAATCTGTGAGTTGCTAGAAATTAGATATGAAAACTGTACAGTCTAAAGTTAGTTCTTCACATTAGCTAAATGAGCAGAACACTAACATCTCACATTTTTGGCTGGGGCTCCCCACTTACTCAAGATATTTGCTTGGCAAATATTTTTCCAACTAAACTGCAGTTACACAGGGTGTGTTCTACCACACTGGACCAGCCAAGTTGGAGAGCGACTGATTACCAGGGTGATGTGTTTTCTGCAAAGGGAAGTCACAGGGTTATAGCTCCCATTTCTTCTGAGCCCTTTGCGGGATATACTCTCTGTGCTCTTTCTCCAGCAAGATAAGTGAGGTAGGGAAGAGATGCTTTTGAATGCATGCTGGTGGTTAAATGCCTGTAAGAAACTTGATAGGGATATGGGTGATATTGACATATGTGTTAGAAAATTGATAGTTCTGGCTGGGCACAGTGGGGTGCACGCCTGTAATCCCAGCACTTTGGGAGGCTGGGGCAGGCAGATCATAAGGTCAAGAGATCGAGACCATCCTGGCCAACATGGTGAAACCCTGTCTCTACTAAAAATACAAAAATTATCTGGATGTGGTGACACACACCTTTAGTCCCAGCTACTCAGGAGGCTGAGGCAGGGGAATTGCTTGAACCTGGGAGGCAGAGGTTGTGGTGAGCCGAAATCATGCCACTGCACTCCAGCCTGGTGACAGAGCGAGACTCTGTCTCAAAAAAAGAAAAAGAAAGTTGATAGTTCTATGAAAACTTAAAAAGTGATGGCCACTGCTCTAGTCTGAATGTTTGTGTGCCTCTATCCCCAACCAATTCATACGTTGAAACATAATCCCCAGTGCAATGGTATTAGGAGGTGGGACTTTTGGGAGGTGATTAGTTCAAGAGGGAACAGCCCTTGTGAGCAGGATTAGGCTGAGTGGAGCTTGTTTGCCCCTTCCATCACATGAGGATGCAACAAGAAGGCTCCATCTATGAGGAAGCAGGTCCTACCAGACACTGAACCTGCCAATGCCTTGATCTTGAACCTCCCGGCCTCTAGAATTGTGAGAAATAAATTTCTGTCACGTAGAAGCCACTGAATCCATGGCATGTTTTATAGCAACCTGATTGGAGTATGACAGCCACAGTATATAGTTAAATGGGGAAAAAAAAAAGAAGGAGGTTGACAAATGGGGGGTATTATATCACAATTTGTTTGCTATATAGATGGATGGATAAGAGATGGTGAGTTAGGGCCAGGCACGGTGGCTCATGCCTGTAATCCCAGCACTTTGCAAGGCCAAGACGGGCGTATCACCTGAGGTCAGAAGTTTGAGACCAGCCTGGACAACATGATGGAACCCTATCTCCACTAAAAATATAAAAAAGCGGCCGGGTGTGGTGGCTCACGCCTATAATCCTAGTACTTTGGGAGGCTGAGGCAGGCAGATCACGAGGTCAGGAGTTCAAGACCAGACTGACCAACATGGTGAAGCCCTGTCTGTACTAAAAATATAAAAATTAGCTGGGCATAGTGGCACATGCCTGTAATCCCAGCTACTCGGGAGGGTGAGGCAGGAGAATCTCTTGAAACCAGGAGGTGGAGGTTGCAGTGAAATGGCACCACTGCACTCCAGCCTGGGTGACAGAGCAGGACTCAGTCTCAAAAAAAAAAAAAAAAAGTTAGCCAGATGTGGTGGTACACTCCTGTAATCTCAGGTACTCGGGAGGCTGAGGCAGGAGAATTGCTTGAACCTGGGAGGCGGAGGTTGCAGTGAGCTGAGATTGCGCCACTGTACTCTAGCCTAAGCAACAGAGTGAGGCTTATCTCAAAAAGAAAAAAAAGAGATGGTGAGTTAGAAAGAGGTGTTTTTTAGCAAGGCCAAAGAATGTATTCTCTTAGATTGGGGGTGCTACTCAACTCTGCAGCTCTGGCTTGAAAGTAGCCACAGATTATATATAAAAAGATGGACATGGCCATGTGTCACTAAAACTTCATGGATGTTGAACATTGAGTTTCTTTTCTTTTTTTTTTTTTTTTTTTTTTGAGACAGAGCCTTGCTCTGTTGCCAGGCGCCAGGCTGGAGTACAGTGGTGCGATCTCAGCTCACTGCAACCTCCACCTCCCGGGTTCAAACAATTCTCTTGCCTCAGCCTCCCAAGTAGCTGGGACTACAGGCACACACCACCACGTCCAGCTAATTTTTTTTGCATTTTAATTGAGATGGGGTTTCACCATGTTGGCCAGGATGGTCTCAATCTCTTGACCTCGTGATCTGCCCGCCTCAGCCTCCCAAAGTGCTGGGATTACAGGCTTGAGCCACTGTGCCAGGCTGGACATTGAGTTTCATATAATTTTCACATGTCACAAAATATTATTCCTATTTTCAGTCATTTAAACGTATAAAAATAATCAGTTTATACAGTTCATAGGCTGTATAAAAATAGGTGCAGACTGGCTTTGGCCACAGGTCACAGTCTCCTGACGCCTGTTGTCATTTGGGTTGTGGAGAATTTGGGGAGAGGAAGCGGCTTGCTTTCACCCTCTACTGTCTAAACTTTTGTATTTTTGGAACTTTTTAGAACAAGTATTGTTTTTTGAGATAAGGTCTTGCTCTGTTGCCCAGGCTAGAGTGCAGTGGCATGATTGTAGCTACTTCAGCCTCAAATTCCTGGGTTCAAGTGATCATCCCACTTTAGCCTCCCAAGTAGCTGGGATTACAGGCATGCACCACCACACCTGGCTAATTTTTTTTTTTAATTTTTATCTTTTATAGAAATGATGTTTCCCTATGTTGCCCAGGCTGGTCTTGAACTCCTGGGCTCAAGTGATCCTTCTGCCTCCGCCTCACAAAGTCTTAGGATTATAGATGTGAGTCATAGCATCTGACCCATGACCCTTAAAATTCAAAAAAAAAAAAAAAAGACATTTCCATGTTAGAGCAAAGGAAGAGGAGAAAGTCTCTGTGTGGGCCCCTGTTAGGTTTCAGCAAGAAAAGGACACATGGTAGAACCTTAGGGCTCTTGTTTGAATAATTCAAGATCTCATTTATTCAGACTGACCCACCCAGAATTTGGTTGAAAGTTCCATTTGTTCTCCCTAAAGAGATTTATGAACTTATTTATAAATAGTTTAAGGTAAATAGTGTTACTAATTATACATTCTTTTCTTTTTGTTTTTTTTTTTTGTTATTGTACTTTAAGTTCTGGGGTACATGTGCAGATCACGCAGGATTGTTGCATAGGTACACACGTGGCAATGTGGTTTGCTGCCTCCATCCCCCCATATGTTATTTTCATCTGCTTGTTAAAGCAGGCCTATTAGAATATCTGTAGGAGAAGAGGGTGAGCTTAGATTAAGATAACTTGAAAGCAACACCATATTCTTTTTTAAATGCCATTACCCGGACTAATTCAGACTTTCTTCGCTTCTTCTTTTACCCACAACTGACGATGCTTTTATGGTACTTGTCTTAGGCTAGTTTGCATTAGGTCTGTTTATGTTCTTCTTTTTGTCCATCTTTATTCTCTGTAAATTCTCTGAAGGCATGGGTCTTATATATAATACCTTTTATTCATTCACTTATTAAACAAGTGCTTTCTTTGTATCAGGCATTTTGATCTATGGAGCACACAGTCTTTGTTGAATCTGACTTTGTACCATCCATCTGGATTCATGTTATTCCTCCTGGATAACAAATTAGCTTTACCTCACAGGTCAACTGTGATTATTAGTGGGTGCTTAGGTAGTGCTGTGGTTTGAATGTGTCCCCCAAAAGTTCATGTGTTGGGAACTTAATTGCCACTGTAACAGTATTAAGAGGCGAGGCCTTTAAGAGCTTACTAGGCCATGAGGGATCTCCCCTCGTGAGTGGATGAATGCTGCCGTTGGAGGAATGCGTTCCTGATGAAAGGATACATTCGGCCTCCTTTTTCTGTGTCCTGTGTGCGTGCTTCCTTGCCACATGATACCATCCGCTAGGCGAGGACCCCAGCCAGTTGCTGGTACCATAATCTTGGACCTTCCAGCCTCCAGAACTATAAGCCCAATAAACTTCCGATCTTTATAAATTACCCAGTCTGTGATATTCTGTTATTGTAACAGAAAAAGGGACTAAGGCAGTATGTTAGGAGGCATTCTGAGAGTCAACTAAAAAGAGACTCTTGTCTGTCACCCATCTGGGAGACGAGTATGACAGCATGTGGGTCACATACATGTCACCCCTTATATAGATTGTGAATTGTGGCACATGAGAGGCACCTGGGGTCAGGGTGATGTGATGGTGGAATAGATACGGATTTGGTGTCAGATAAGATTCAGATTAATTTCCCTTCTGCCTCTTCTTTGTGACATCACCAGTGGAGCCTTAGTTTCCTCTTTAAAATGTGCAAAATAATATCTACTTTAAAAGACTATTATAGAGCTTTAAAAATCATTACTATTATGATCATTATTAATAGCTAATATTTATTGAACATGCATTATGTCTTGTGTTAGCTGCTTTACAGGTATTATCTCATTTAATTATCAACACTCCTACTGTTCTAATTTTACAGATGAAAAACTGGGACAAAGAGGGTTCAGTTAACACAAGGTTACACAGCACATGATCACGTAATGTGTGTGAAAGTCCTGTGCTGTGCCTGGCACATGATTAAGTGCTATGTAGCCCTTTGCCTCCTCCCTCCTCTTCCCACCCTCACCGTGCTATATAGCAACAGTGTTGAGGAGACCACCAACTCTTCTTGGGTGGTTTGTTTATGAGTCAGTAGGGAAAAGCTCGTTCATTCCTTTTTCCTTCTCCAGGCGTCCTCAGACTAGATGTGTCACTTATGAGATTTCCAATGGAGCCCTTCTTTTCATTTATTATGAAGCTTTCAGCCCCGGGCTTTGACAAGACTATGGTATCACCTAGAGCCCAAACAAGAAACAGATGATATACTCAAATCTGATCATCTGAAGACCATTAATGAAGGAACTTCTTACAAAGGAAGAGAGAAAATGCAGATCATTACAGAGCTCCTTCAGGTTAGTCACAGAAGGGCTAACATCAGCCCTAGGCCTGAAGAGGAAAGGGAGAACTTACCCAAATTTGGGGGCGAGGAGGCTGTGTGGAGGGGGCTTTCTGACCCAAGCTGTGATCTTCAGTTAGGGGATGCAGCCAGCCCACAGTGAGCCATAGAGAAGGGAATAGGGGAAGTAAAACCCCAGCCTCACTCTTCTCTCTCCTTCCCCCTGCTGCTGCTCCTCAGGGGTGAGCCCAGCTGGAAGCCATGTCCATGGATGCAGCCATGTACACTGGACTTCCAGAGAAGGTAGGGTGGATCTTGAGGGGCAGGTGGAAGGTATCAGCCCTGCTGACACCCTGGGCACACTCAGGAAATGGTGAGGTGGCTCGCAAGTTCAGTTTCACACACTTCTTGGCGTTTGTGCAGATTCAGACATTCTCGGCTCCAGCTGTTTAACAGATGGTTAGATCTTCCAGGTAGACGGTTACAAATTACTTTTTGTAAGTGTGCATTTGGAAAAAGTCTGGCAATGGATTAAAGGACAAAGAATTGAAGTTGGTTCTTCTACATAGCCTTTGAGATGGATTCATTATCTCATTAGCCATACCTCTTAAAAAACCTCAGTTCACTTATTTATAAAATGAACACAGTAAGCCATTCTTCTCAGGGACACGTGAGGCCTCAACTAGGTAAAGTCTGTTGCTTTTGTAGACCTTATTATAATTTTTAATAGACTTTTTAATAATTTTTGAGACTTCTCATGGAGATGAGAGGTCTTCATGTGCAGAGTAGCATAGAACCTCTTAAATTAGATTTGAGATACAAGTGCCTGCATCTTTCTTTAGGTTGTTGACTCTGGCGTATTATCGATGGTCGCATCTTAGAGGTTCATCTTGGAGGTGAATAACTTGACTTGAAAGGTCATATGGATTTTTCTTTGACATTTTTTCACGTTAGACCAACAGTCTCTCACCTTTTTGGCACCAGGGACCAGTTTTATGGAAGATAATTTTCCCACAGACAGTGGGCAGGTTGTGGGGACGGGACGGTTTGGGGATGATTAAAGTGCATTACATTTATTGTGCATCTTATTTCTATTATTACATTGTAATATATAATGAAATAATTATACAACTCACCGTAATGTAGAGTCAGAAGTGGAAGGTAGGGGGATCTCCAGGAGCAAGTGGAAGGTATCAGCTTCCAGCCCCTCAAGGTCCACCCTTCCTTCTCTGGGAGTCCAGCTCTCACTGGGAGCCCTGAGTTTGTTTTCCTGCAACTAGACAGTCCCACCTTGGGGGGATGGGAGACAGCGACAGATACTCAGGCGTTAGATTCTTATAAGGAGCGCCCAACCTCGATCCCTCACATGCTCAGTTCATAGTAGATTTCGGGCTCCTATGAGAATCTAATGCCACCGCTGATCTGACGGGAGGCAGGGCTCAGGTGCTGATGCCGCTGGAAATACAAATGAAGCTTCACTCTCTCGTTTGTTCAGTCACCCACCGCTCACCTCCTGCTGTGCAGCCCAGTTCCTAACGGGCCACAGACTGGTATCAGTCCATGGCCCTTGGGGACCCCTGATTTAGATGGTCTCAGACATGCTGACCAGGATAATTGGGACCCTGTCTACCTAGGATCAGCCACTTAAATCGACTGACTAAACATCCTCCCTCATTATTGTAGTCTGTGTACTACAGGTAAGATCTGGAATAAATTACGTAAAATGGACCACGTAAAGACTGTTATGTCATATATCTACCAAGTACCTTAAGGTTTAGGCAATATGTTGGTAACTATGTGGAATAACTGACACTCTCAAACGTTATTTGTGGTGGGAATTTAAGTTAGTTCAGCCATTTTGAAAAACCAGCAAGTTCCATTAAAGCTAAGCATATACCCACCCCATGAATAGCAGTTCCATTACTAGGTATACATCCAAGATAAATGTGTGCATGTGTCTTTTGAAAGACATGCACAATAGCGTCTATATCAGCCTTATTCCTAACAGCCCAAACTAATTAATAATCCAAGTGGATATCAACAGGGAATGGATACAGTAAAATGTGGGGCTTCCTACACCGTGAAACACTTCATAGCAATACAAATAATGAACTAATTAAAATATAATAAACTAATGAAACATACAGGAATGTGGATGAATTTCAAAGATATTGTGTTGGGAAAAATAAGCCAGACATAAAAAGAGTATTTTTATGAAGTTCAGGAAGAGGTAAAACTTGTTAATGGCTATGGAAGGAAGTTTAAAAAACAAAAAAGATGGGCTGGGCATGGTGGCTCACACCTGTAATCCCAGCGCTTTGGGAGGCCGAGGCAGGTGGATCACGAGGTCAAGAGATCAAGACCATCTGGCCAACATGGTGAAACCCCGTCTCTACTAAAAATACAAAAAGTTAGCTGGGCATGGTGGCACATACCTGAAATCCCAGCTACTTGGGTGGCTGAGGCAGAAGAATCGGTTGAACCCAGGAGGCGGAGGTTGCGGTGAGCCAAGATTGCGCCATTGCACTCCAACCTGGGCAGCAAGAGCAAAACTCCATCTTAAAAAAAAAAAAAAAATTACCCCTTATACCAGGGTGGGGCTGGGAAGTATTGATTTGGAAGAGTCATAATGAAACATTTTGGATGTTGGAAATATTCTGTCTTTTGATACAAGTGGTGTTACAGAGGCATACCTATGTAAAAATTCATCAGACTGTACACTTTAGCTTGTATACTTTACCCACTTTTCTTCTTATATGCTATAATAAAAATGATTTTGAAAAAAAATTTATTGAGCATTACAGCCAAATCCTGGCAAATATGGCAATGATGATATCAGGAAACATAGTGAAATGTTTAACTTAATATAACATAATCATTCTGGAGAGTTTGGCAATATGTATTAAAAATCTTAGGAATATGCACAACTTTTGACATAACTGTATTCTTTGTGTGTGTGTGCGTGTGTGTGTGCATGCACGCGTTCCAAAGATTTCTTCATTTCTTGCATTTGAAGTACTCTTCAATAACATCCTTGACCTGAGACTCCTTGGATGTTCATTTCAATGTTCTTTGTAATATTAAGCATTTGGAAATGACTCAATGTTCAATTTAGAGAATTGGTAATGAATTCTGGAATAATATGCAGCTAGTTAAGGAATGTAGTAGAGGAAGGGTCTGTGTTTGCATTACTGTGTGTTTCTGTGGCGAAACCTCATCTCTATTAAAAATACAAAAATTAGCCAGGCATGGTGGTGGGTGCCTGTAGTCCCAGCTACTTGGGAAGCTGAGGTAGATATGACAAAGACTTCAGAGAATGGTTAGTTGGCTCAAAAGTGGCTGGCTCTAATCATGATGAAGACATTTGAAATATGTATATTGAATGAAATGGATAGATATTAGGTGTATCACATTATTTACATCCCTGGATGAAAAATGCTGAACGTCTCACATTCCTTCCTTGAAAATCTGTTTTTCTCATATTCTTTCACTTACCCTTAGAGTTTTTTAGGGTCTGCGTATTGATTCAAACCCAGCAAATAAAATCTGGTGTGCCTTCAAAGTGTATTTTTCGGACTGGGCACGGTGGCTCACACCTGTAATCCCAGCACTTTGGGAGGCTGACACGGGTGAATCACGAGGTCAGGAGATCAAGACCATCCTGGTCATGGTGAAACCCCATCTTTACTAAAATATAAAAAATTAGCCAGTCGTGGTGGCGCACACCTGTAGTCCCAGCTACTCGGAAGGCTAAGGTAGGGGAATCGATGGAACCCAGGAGACGGAGGTTGCAGTGAGCTGATACTGTGCCACTGCACTCTAGCCTGGCGACAGAGCAAGGCTCCATCTAAAGAAAAAAAGTTTATTTTTCCTTTTTATCATTGCTGGTTATATTAGTCAGTTTTCACGCTGCTAATTAACACATACTCGAGACTGGCTAATTTATAAAGAAAAAGAAGTTTAATAGACTCACAGTTCCACGTGGCTGGGGAGGCCTCACAATCATGGTGGGAGGCAAAGGCACATCTGACATCGCAGCAGACAAGAGAGAGAATGAGAACAAAGTCAAAGGGGTTTTGTCTTAACTAACCATCAGATCCCATGAGACTTATTCACCACCATGAAAACAGTATGGGGAACCACCCCTGTGATTCAATGATCCTCCACTGGGTCCCTCCCGCAATATGTGGGAATTACAGGAACTACAATTAAAGATGAGATTTGGGTGGACACAGCCAAGCCATATCACTGGTTAAAGAAACTCCAGGCCTCTAACAGAAGCTGTTGATGTAAATGTAGAAACTGAGGGCCAGGTGCGATGGCTCACGCCTGTAATCACAGCACTCTGGGAGGCTGAGGTGGGTGGATGATGTGAGCTCAGGAGTTCGAGACCAGCCTGGTCAACATGGAGAAACCCCATCTCTATTAAAAGCACAAAAATTAGCCAGGCGTGGTGGTGGGTGCCTGTAATCCCAGCTACTTGGGAGGCTGAGGCAAGGGGATCACTTGAACTCAGGAGGTGGAGGTTGCAGTGAGCCGACATCACCCCACTGCACTCCAGCCTGGGCAACAGAACAAGACTCAGTATCAACAAAAATATATATTTGTTTGTGTATAATTATATATACATATGTGTATATATGTATATAAATATCTGTATATATGTGTGTATATATGTGTATATATGTATATACGTATATGTATGTATATATGTGTGTATATATGTATATACATATATACACATTTATTGTAACTGTATATATACATATGTGTGTGTGCGTGTATGTGTGTATAGATATATATAGAGAGAGACACTGAGTGGTAAATAGTAAAGGCATTTGGAGGAAAGCTGCTGGAGAAAGAGGAAGCCTGATTTTACTGTTTTCCCACAGTAAAACCCTATCCTGTGTGTAGTTACCATTAACTATCCTTTCAGACTTATTTCTAAGAAGCCCACTTGGAGACATCTAGACTTTCTAAAATTTAATAATGTCTCTGATGGAAATAATATTACATGCTAATTAATTGTCATAGGGTAACATTATTCAAATTGGTAACTATCATTCCCAAAGATTATATTAAGTTTGATCTGTGGGCACAGCTATTCTCTGAGAAATAAATTCAAAAATTTATTTGTCTCTTCTTCTTTTGACCAAAGGAAAAATTTAGTCAGTGACCTTGGTAGGTTTCTTATGTTGAAAAATGTATGTGAGATTTTGTACTGTCATTTCTAAAAGCTTTTTAATTCAGGTTAGCCAGAAATTTTTGGAAGAGGGTAATTTTTTCACTGGAAAGTGTGAGAGTCATATTATTTTCAAGGTTACGTCGTCCTGAGCTGTTTTTTTTTTTTTTTTTGTAATGTCTCAGAGCTTCAGTTTCTAAATCTGTAACATGGAAATAATAATGCTACAACATCTTAATGGCAGTAGAAGAATAACATCGCGTCTGGCATGCGGCAAGCACTCAATTGTTGTTAACTCTGTATATGTGCATACATACTAACTCCAGGCGCATAGCATTATCTATACAATTCATTATCTTGGTTTTTCACCTCCTACTTACCACCATATTTGGCACACACTAGGTGTTATAGGTTTTTTGCCTGAAGTCCCCTATTTTGTGGGATCTGAAAATCAAATCAATTGAATTCATAGACATAGAAAGTACCAGAGGCTGGGAAGGGTAGTGGGGGTTGGCAGGGAGGTTGGGATTGTTAATGGATACAAAAAAATAGAATGAATAAAACCTACTATTTGATAGCATAATAGGATGACTATAGTCATTAATAACTTAATTTTATATTTTAAAAATAACTCAAAGAATGTCATTGGATAGTTTGTAACTTAAAGGATACATGGGTAAAGGCTGGGTGCAGTGGCTCATGCCTGTAATTCCAGCACTTTGGGAGGCCAATGAAGGCGTATCACCTAAGGTCAGGAGTTCAAGACCAGTCTGGCTAACATGGTGAAACCCCATTTCTACCAAACAAACAAACAAACAAACAAAAAAACAGTTAGCTGGGCATGGTGGTGTCGGCCTGCAATCCAAGCTACTCGGGAGGCTGAGGTAGGAGAATTGCTTGAACCCAGGAGGCAGAGGTTGCAGTGAGTCAAGATCACGCCATTGCACTCCAGCTTGGGCAACAAGAATGAAACTCCATC
>NW_016107333.1:12378182-12397938 GCF_001604975.1 Cebus imitator | reverse complement strand
TTAGAAAAAGAGAAAAAGAAAAAAGAATGAAAGAAAGAAAGAGGAAGAGAAAGAGGGAGAGAGAACGGGAGTCTTGCTTTATTGCCCAGGCTAGAATGCAGTCTAAAAACAGGTATAAAAATTGGCATAAAAACCTCTTTTATGCCAATAATTGTGCTTAACAATGGAGACAGGAAGGAATAAGGGAGGAAAATAATGAACAAGCAGCCAACCAATATTTCATTTAAACCTGTGAAATGCTATGCAAATTTTTTTTTTTTTTTGAGATTTAGTCTCACTCTGTCGCGCAGGCTGGAGTACATTGGTGCAATCTCAGTTCAGTGCAACCTCCACCTCCCAGGTTCAAGCAGTTCTCCTGCCTCAGCCTCCCAAGTAGCTGGAACTACAGGCACGTGCCACCACGCCTGGCTAATTTTTTGTATTTTTAGTAGAGACGGAGTTTCATCATGTTAGCCAGGATGGTCTCCGTCTCCTGACCTCATGATTCACCCGCCTCGGCCCCCCAAAGTGCTGGGATTACAGGCCTGAGCTACTGCGCCTGGCCTGATGGCATCACTTTTTTTTTGCACCTCCACTGAACAGCTTCCAATCCTAGATTCCCCATTGCTTAGGAGCTAGTCCTGGAGGCCAGCGGCTTGCTTCCATGAGCACAGCTGTTCCCTAAGCAGTGGGCCTCCTGGCCTTCCAAACAAAGACGACCCCCGCCTCCAGACCCTTGCTGGACCTACAGACAGGTCAGTGGTTGTGCAGCCCATGCAAAACTGAAACCCTCTCTCCAGGAACTGCATTAAAACAAACTGATTATTGCACAAAATCCTGGCAGAAAGATTTGAAAAACGTCCCGTGAACAAATACCAAGTCATCGGAGACTTGTCCACATGATTTACCAGCATTTTTTCACATGATAAAGATGTGAAGGAAAACTAGGGAAATGTGTCAGCCGTTATTGGCATGAACCAGAGATATTTACCCAGGAGGGTGAGGGACTCTGGTCCCAAGTCTCCCCAGATTCTTAAAACAGCAAGGATTATGCAAAGATAAAAAGCAAAAGTAAACAGTAAAACTGTGAATGAAGCATGAACACAAAGAGGGGAAATCCTTCTGTGGAAACAAGCTTTCCTTCGGAGGAGAAAAACAAGACTGCTAAAAAAGAATCTGTCAGCCTGGAGTAATAAATGGTGCCTGCACCGCCCTCCCTAGTCCACGCTTGTCTGCTAAGACGCGATGTTTTTAAATGGAAAGGAACGTTTGGCAGCTCCAGGACTGACGTAGCTAACACTGGCTCCACTGTGGAGTGGGAACGCCAACAACACGCATGAACACGGTTTCAGGAGTGGCTGAGGCAGAGGGGAAGGGCATGCGGGAAAGTGATAAAAAGCAAGTGGATTCTCTGAGGTCTGGTGTGAGCGCAGAGGCGGCTTGATTTGGGAACTGATTCTTCTGGTGGTACTCATCCATTCATCAAATTAGTATTTCTGGAGCATCTGCTCTGTGTCTTACATGGTGCGGGGCTGTGGGGATGCAGGAGAAGCTGCAGCGGGGGAAGGAGCTAGTATCCCTCGAGACCCCGCCGTTTGCAGAGAGCGCTCGAGGTTTGCGTGGTGAGAACTGGGTCCCAGGGCTCCGAGGTGGTGGAAACTGGCCTTAAAGTGAAGTCGTTCCGACTCCAGAGCTCACTGCCTCCCGTGGTTTTGGAATCTTTATCCTGAGGTGGTTTGCTTTTATGTTTACTTTTAACCAAGGCTAAAACCTTTATTCCTGGTGTGGTATGCCGCTTCTCCTTTGATCTTTGGAATCTGCTTTGGATCACAGTGTCTTTCTGATCCAGAGAACCATATTCTCAGGCGATATGTCTGATTCTCCCTTTTCTTTCTAGCTCCTATTTTTTCACCTTAGCCTCTGTATGGGTTTCACGTTCAAGCTCTGAATCATCCTTTCTGTTGCCAAATACTCATGCTGAACCCCCATCCCCAAGATAGACACAAATGCTTCCTCTCTCCAAACCAAACTTAGTAGGAACCAAAATGAAAGCGAGGACAGAGACTCAGTGCATTGCTGAAGGCACTCCAGGTCCTTCGCTCTTCTCATTCTATATTCAGATTTTTTATTTGAAAGACAAAAAGATAGGTCCATAGTAGACCATGGTAAAATGAGGTCCATGGGTTTGATTCAGAAAACGCTAAGCAGAGGCTGCACAAGAATCATAAATAAGCACGGCTGTGCAAACTTTAAGATGATCTACATTCTGCCTGTGTCTTTTATTGAACATCTACTATGTACCAGGCACTGCAGTGCTAGGGAATATGTTTGGTAACAAACACAATAGACAAAAAATTTTTTGCTGTCTTGAGGCTTATATTCAAATGGAGGGAACAGTCAATAAACCTAACAAGTACGGTTTTTGTGGTGGGTTAGAAAGCGTTAAGTGCTAAGAAGAAAAATAAAGGAGGAAAGAGAGGGAATATGGGGGAGTGTGGTGGTAATTTTGCATAAGGAGGCCAAAGAAAGTGCCTCTGAAAAGATAGCATTTGAGTAAAGATAGGAAGTGAGGGAATGAACAGATAGCCGGAGAGCCTTTTAGGAGACAGCGGATACAAAGGCCTTGAGCAAGGAGAAGGCCTGGTGAACAGTGAGCACACCAACGAGGCCAGAACACAGACAGTGCAGTAGTAAGGAGATGGGCTCTGGCTATAGAGGGTCTTGCAGGATTTTGGCTTTTCTCTAAGCGAGATGAGAGCCATTGAGCAGATTTGACTTAGTTTTAAAAGAGGTTGACAGGGTCAAAGGTGGGGTATTTAAGGGTGGGGGAAATCGCAGAATGTTGGTATGCTATTGGAAGTGATCCATGGAGAGAGAAAATAAGACAGCACAGGAAAGAGGGTAGGATTGCTGGTGCGAGGCCCCTAAGTAGGGAGGTGGGCTTGGACTGCGGAAGATGAGGAGAGGGGTTGGCCTCAGGCTCACAGACAGTTCATCCGTGGCAGCAGGAGGGAGGCAGAGCATATATGGGCACAGGGGTAGGTGGGAATAGACGTGATAGAGGGAATGTGTGGAAATTCTCTCCTGATTGCTTCGATCACTTTTCAGAGAAGTGGAAAACAAGATCATGAGCCAAGAGTCAGGATGGAGGAGGGGGAGGTGTCAGAAGTTTGAGGAGAGAGGGTATGAACTAACCATCTAGCCGCGTGGCAGAGTAAGTCAACCAGGGAATGTGGTAGGATTGCCAAGTGGCAGTCCTAGTTGCTGGTAGTGAATTTAAAATGCCTGTAATCTCAGCCATCGGGAAGCTAAAGGAGAAGGATCGTTTGAGCTCAGGAGTTTGAAGCCAGCCTGGGCAACATAGCAAGACTCTGTCTCTAAAAACAAAGTTCTAAAAACAAATCATAATGGGATTGATCTTCTTGGTTTTGAAGGCTGAGAATATATATGTGTGGGAGGGGAGTGGGGAAGGGAAAGATAGTGTTGTGGTGATGAGTTGGGGGCAGCAGTTCTTGCTAGAAGCTCTTAGAACATTGTTGCTTCAGGCCGGGTGTGGTGGCTCATGCCTGTAGTCCCAGTGCTTTGGGAGGCTGAGGTGGACGGATCACAAGGTCAGGAGATCGAGACTGTCCTTGCTAACATGGTGAAGCCCCCTTTCTACTAAAAATACAAAAAATTAGCTGGGGCGTGGTGGCAGCGCCTATAGCTCAGCTACTCGGGAGGCTGAGGCAGGAGAATTGCTTGAACTGGGAGGTGGAGTTTGCAGTGAGCTGAGATGGTGCCACTGCACTCCAGCCTGGGCAATAGAATAACACTCTGTCTCAAAAAACAAAAACAAAAACAAAACTTATACAAGTATATACAATGAATACTTAGAAGAAAAGTAACACAAAAAAGGCATCAAAGTTCTTGGAGTAGTTCTGTCAATACGGTGGAATTATGGACAGTGTTTCATCTCCTTGACTCCATCCAATGTCCTCACCAACGAACTCAGTTTAGAAATTCTACCCCCTCTTGCTTGCAATTTGTTTATTTTGTATTTAGAGACGTGGTCTTGCTATGTTTCCCAGGTTGGAATGCAGTACTTTTTTACAAGGTTCAAATTACTTTGTCTAGAATTTGCTAAGGAAAAAACACGCATTAAAAACAATGATGACCACAGATCATATCCCTGCTGATGATGTTTCCCTGGTGGTCTTAATGTGTTTTCACAGGATATCCCAGATAAAGCAAATGCCTTTCTGTCCTTGAATACGGTAAAGTGTACAAAGCATCCTGCCACAGACCGTATTATATTTTTTTGGCCAGATCCAGCCTCTCAGGTTCTTCCAGGAAGTGTGTTTCTAAAAATTTCCAAAGCTGTTAGAGAGAGTCCTTATGTGCCCAGATACACAGATTTGTAATCAGTAACAGCTAAAGGGTGGTTTTTCATGTTTTTGAGAAGTCATCTGAAGCCTCAAGGGCTATCAGAAGTCAAATTATTCTCTATTTCCAGTTTGATTATCAAATCTCTCTATTTTTATTAGATGAAGAGTCAGTTACTCTCCCAACCATCATCCTTTCTTATCCCCAGCAGCGCTAATTAAGCCTCCTGGTCCTGCAAACTAAGACTATTTCATAAATGTTTGTAGAAACTTGCTAATTTATTATTTACCTAACCCACTAAATACCATAGAATATTTTTGAAATTTCCTATCATATCCTGCTGTAGGGCAAGTATGTTGATTTTTCTCCAGGTTTTAAGCAGAACCCTATTTTCTCTGAACAGACAGAAACACTGAATTTAACATAAATATAGGGAATATCATCATCACAGTGTGTTTCTTGAATGAATGAAAAAAGAAATGAATGAATGTTTGAGTAGTACTACAAAGACCCTCTTAACTTCCAGGCATTTCAAGAGACCAACCTGGGTCTTGAGTATGAAATCCTGCAGAAAAAGTAAAAACTGCTTGAAACTAACAACCAAGAAAACTGAATTGAAATCTTGAATGTGTCTAAAAGCGAGTACCTCTGTGGTTTGGGCAGTTTAGTTAACCTCACTGGCCCTCAGTTTTATCATCTGAAATATCAGAGAATTTGACGAAAACTATAGAGTTGTGTTTTGTTTTATTTTAGATGGAGTTTTGCTCTTGTTGCACAGGCTGGAGTGCAGTGGCGCGATCTCAGCTCACTGCATCCTCTGCCTCCCCTTGCCTCAGCCTCCCGAGGCTGATTACAGGTGTGCACCACCATGGCCAGCTAATTTTTGTATTTTTAGTAGAGACAGGGTTTCACTATGTTGGCTAGGCTGGTCTTGAACTCCTGACCTCAGGTGATCTGCCCTCCTCGGCCTCCCAAAGTGCTGGAATTACAGGCGTGAGCCACCGCACCTGGCTGAGTTATTGAAGAGTACACAGGGATTGCAGGGATTTTCTAATGTCTCTTTAAAGAAAGCAGGAGTGCTAACTCTTAGTTTGTTTTCTTTTCCATTATACTCTTCTGAACTTCATTACTTCCAAATCAAAAAGTCGATGATTTCAACCTTAAAAGTAGTTGTGGTGGCTCATGCCTGTAATCCCAGCACTTTGGAAGGCTGAGGCGAGCGGATCATGAGGTCAGGAGTTCGAGATCAGCCTGGCCAATATGGTGAAACCTCATTTCTACTGAAAATACAAAAAATAGCCAAGTGTGATGGTGTGTGCCTGTAATCCCAGCTACTCAGGAGGCTGAATGGCTTGAACTGGGAGGTGGAGGTGGCAGTGAGCCGAGATTGTGCCACTGCACTCCAGCCTGGGCAAAAGAGTGAGACTCTGTCTCAAAAAAATAAGGTAGTTTCAAAGTTGTGAGACCGGGCACAGTGCCTCATGCCTGTAATCCCAGTACTTTGGGGGGCCAAGATGGGAGGAGCGCTTGAGCTCAGGAGTTCAAGACCAGTCAGGGGAACATAGTGAAACCCCATCTCTACAAAAAAAAAAAAAAAGGCATGGTGTTGTGTGCTTGTAGTCCCAGTTACTCAGGAGGCTGAGGTGGGAGGATCACCTGAGCCCAGGAGGTCGAGGCTGCAGTGAGCTGCTGCACTCTAGCTTGGAAAACAGAATGAGTCTGTCTCAAAAACAAAACAGAACAAAATTGTGGTGACTTTGGAAGAAGATCACACATACCTGTCCATATTCCACACCCCGGGCCTACTGAGCCTTCTGAGGATTTTTAGATCAACAATTGTGGTGATGGTTGCGTAACTCTGTGGATATGCTAAAAACCACTGCATTGTCGCTTTTAAATAGGTGCACTGTATGGTGTGTGACTTATATCGCAGTAAAGCTAGGGCAGAATTCTTTTGTTGGAAAGTGATAATGTTACCGGAATGGGGTCCCAATCTAGACCCCAAAAGAGGGTTCTTGAACCTTGTGCCTGAAAGAATTTGGGGTAAAATAAAGTGAAACCAAGTTTATTAGAAAGAAAATGAATAAAGGAATGGCTACTGTCTAGGCAGAGCAGTGGCATGGGCTGCTCAGCTGAGTATACCTGTAATTATTTCTTGATTATACGCTAAACAAAGGGTGGATACTTCATGAATTTTCCAGGAAAGCGGTGAGCAATTTCAGGAACCGAGGGTTCCTCCTCTTTTTAGACCATATGCGGTAACTTCCTGACATTGCCATGGCATTTGTAAACTGTCGTGGCACTGGTAGGAGCGTCTTTTAGCATGCTGATGCATTCTAGTTATTGTATAATCAACAGTGACGACAACAAGACGTCACTTTCGTTGCCATTTTGTAAGTTTAGCTGGGTTTTGGCCGACTTCTTTACCACAACCTCTTATCAGCAGGGTCTTTGTGACCTGTATCTTGTGCTGACCTCCTCTCTCAGCCTGTGATTAAGAATGCCTAACCTCTGGGGAATGCAGCCCAGCAGGTCTCAGCCTCATTTTACCCAGCCCCTATTCAAGATGGAGTCACTCTGACAATAGAAACTAATCCAAGCCAACTCAGGTGAGAAAAGAAAGTTCACAGCTCATGTCACTGGGAAGTCCGCAGTAGCTATCCAGGCGTGACTGGACGCAGGTCTTGAGCATTAGCGTTAACCCCACGCTGCGTCTCCAACTCTCAGCCTCGCTCCTCTGCGGGAGCTTCACGCTCAGGAAGGCTGTCTCCATAGGTGGCCCCGGCAGTTCTCAGCTGAAATTTGTACCGATTTATCAATTCCAGGAGAAGCATCTCATTCAGCAAAAGTCCTGGAATGGAGTGTCATGGATAGCTTTGGCCACATGGCCATCCAATACTAATAAATCCTCACATAGCACTATGTGCCAGTTCTATTCTTGTGGCATCCCATTGACGGGGTTCAGGCCACACTACCCCAATATATGGCACTTTGGCATACCGAGTATTTTAATCTGAAGGAATATGAGAAAACACAGGCACAGGAAGGTGTCTCTGACCTCTCCTCTACCCTTCCCTCCTGCAGCACATCATAAAATCTAGGACAGGTTTTCTGAGCTTCCCTTGAAGAGGGTCATGAAACGCTCATGTGAGAGATGCCTTTCCTATGTTCAAAGGAAAGGAGCATCCTCATCTCTGAAGAGATGGGACACAGAGAGGAATCCAAACGGGCCTTGCTAAGTTCCTCCAGGTCACT
Source organism: Cebus imitator (assembly GCF_001604975.1). Lineage (NCBI taxonomy): Eukaryota > Metazoa > Chordata > Mammalia > Primates > Cebidae > Cebus > Cebus imitator. The sequence goes on along the minus strand of NW_016107333.1, from coordinate 12,390,339 downwards.
GCACTCACAACCTTTGCCCTATCATATTTCTCTACCAATACCTGCTCTTCAATCTACTATGAACAACACTCAGGTTTAATTGCTTGTCTGGGGTTTCCTTCCTTTCTTTCTGAGACAGAGCCTCACCTTGTCGCCCAGGTTGGAGTGTAGTGGTGCAATCTTGGCTCATAGCAACCTTTGCCTTCTGGGTTCAAATGATTCTACTGCCTCAGCCTCCCAAGTAGCTGGGACTATAGGCGTGCCACCACGCCCAGCTAATTTTTTGTATTTTTAGTAGAGACGGGGTTTCATTATATTGGTCAGGCTGGTCTCAAGCTCCTGACCTCGTAATTCACCCACCTCGGCCTCCTAAAGTGCTGAGATTACAGACGTGAGCCACTGCACCTGCTGGTTTCTTTTATGAAGGATGCCGTGTCATGTAAAACATATTAAATAAATTTGTGTGCTTCTCTCTTATTAATTTGGCTTTTATTATAGGAGCCCTAGCCAAAGCACCTAAGATGAATAGAAGAAAATATATTTTTCCCCTACACCACTTTATAGATGAAAAACTTGAGGCACACAGAGGTGAAGTAACTTGCCCAGGTTTACACAGTAGTAAGTATTAGATTTGGGATTTGAAACTCAGGAAATCTCTGCCTTTAGAGTCTGTGGTTTTATTGGTCTTTAATGCTATGCTGGAGCCAAGGGAAAGAGATGTTCAGACTGACCAACGCTGGAGCTCATAAATGCTACATTTATGAGCGCATTCTCTCCTGACATCCTGTATTCTAGACCCATGAGGAATAGATATATATTACATCAGATGTTAGCGAATTTTAGAAAGCAGGCTTGTGAGCACCTTCTGCTTCAGGGACTGCAGCTGTTTCTGCATCATTTCATCATTGCCAATATCAGCCTGACTCTAGCCATTTGAAAAGAAGCCTCAGAGTCTGTAACAAAACAAGACTCAGGCCTTCCTGGCCCCAGAATCAGGAGAACCATGTCAAGATCCTGGCCTCTCTTAAAAATTATTACCAGTATGCAGCCTTGGGAAGAAACAATAAAATTACTATTTGGTGCTTCATCAGCAATAAGAAGTAAAGCAAGACTTTAGAAATTCCTCACAATAAGTGGTAATAAATAGACACACTCACTATTGTAGAATCCAAGGATTAGACTTCATAGGAACATTATTTTTAAAAAATGCAGACCGAGATTTGGAGAATTAAAAGTTTTTCCATCTTTTTCTGATACAGGAAATACATTTACATGGATAAATACTTCTTTTTCTTATTTATTTATTTATTTATTTATTTTTGATACGGAGTCACTCTGTCATCCAGGCTGGAGTGCAGTGGTACGACCTTAGCTCACCGCAACCTCTGCCTCTCCGGTTCAAGTGATTTTTAAGCCTTAGTCTCCTGAGTAGCTAGGACTACAGGCACGTGCTACCATGGCCAGCTAATTTTTATATTTTTAGTAGAGAGGAGGCCAGGCTGGTCTTGAACTCATACCCTCAAGTGTTCTGACCATTTTGGCCTCCCAAAGTGCTGGGATTACAGGTGTGAGCCACTATGCCCAGCCTAAATAGATAAATATTTCTAAGGTGTCAGTTACTGACCCTGTTTTTGAGAATTGGTTCAGAAGATCACTGGTATCAGAAATCACCTGGGATGTTCTTTATTAAGCCATAATCCCAGTCGGGCTTGCACCTGTGGTCCCAGCTATTCAAGCGGCAGAGGACAAAGGGTCGATTGAGCTCAGGAGTTCAAGGCTGCAATGAGCTATGATCAGAACACAGCACACCAGTCTGGGCAGTAGAGCAAGACCCTGTCTCTAAAAAATAAATAAAATTAAATCATAATCCCATGTGTTAGGCATAAGAATCTGTCTTTGTTAAACACCCTAAGCGACTCTTATGTCCACCAACGTTTGAGAACCATCACTGTAAGTGGCTGGGGCAAAACAGGATATTAGAAGACCACTGGGGTCTGTCTTAGTTCGTTCTTGCACTGTTATAAAGAAACACCTGAAACTGGGTAATCTATAAAAAAAGAGGTTGAATTGGCTCGCAGTTCTGCAGGCTATACAGGAAGCATAGTGACAGCTATCTCTAGGGAGGCCTCAGGGAGCTTCCATTCCTGGTGAAAGGCAAAGCAGGGGCAGGCACCCTATGAAGCAGGAGCAGGAGTGAGAGAAGAGGAGGCAGTGCTCCGCATTGTTAAACAACCAGCCCTCGCAATAACTCACTCTCTATTAGGAGAACAGTACCACAGCTAAACCATTCACAAGACACCGCCCCCACGATCCGATCGCCTCCCATCAGCCCCTCCTTCAACACTGAAGATAACAATTCTGCATGAGATTTGGGCAGTGACACAAATCCACAGCATATCAGAGTCTTAAACTGAACCAAAGGCAACAGCCATAGGAGGCAATTTCTACTGGGTAGGGAAAGGGGGCAGCTGAAAATCTCAGAGGCCACCATATTTTGAACAGTTTTAATTGTTAGGTGGTGCCCCTAATGTTTATATTATTTTTATTTCAGACAGGGTCTCACTGTCACCAGGTTGGAGTGCAGTGGTGCAGACATGGCCCACCACAGCCTTGACACCCAGAGCTCAATCGATCCTGCGGCCTCAGTCTCTCAAGTAGCTGGGACCACAGGCATGCACCACAACACTCTGCTAATTCGTTTTTGTAGAGACAGAGTCTCACCATGTTGCCCGGGCTATATGTGTTAGTCTGTTTTCACGCTGCTGATAAAGACATACCTGAGACTGGGCAATTTACAAAAGAAAGCGGTTTAATTGGACTTACAGTTCCACATGGCTGGGGAGGCTTCACAATCATGGCAGAAAGCCAGGAGGAGCAAGTCACATCTTACGTGGATGGCAGCAGGCAAAGAGAGGGCTTGTGCGGGAAAACTCCTCCTTATAATAACCATCAGATCTTGCGAGACTTACTATCACAAGCACAGCATGGGAAATGATTCAATTACCTCCTACCAGGTCCCTCCCACAGCACGTGGTAATTCAATATGAGATTTGGGTAGGGACACAGCCAAACCATATCTTCTCATTGTTTATGTTCAGAATTGTTGGTCTCTATATTAACTGCTAGCCCTTTAGAACAGAAAAGAGTAGCACTAACTAATGAATTTTGGTAAAGAAATTTTCAGGGCCAGGCATAGTGGCTCACACATATAATCTCAGCACTTTGGGAGGCTGAGGCAGGGGGATCATGAGGTCAAGAGTTCAAGACCAGCCTGGCTAAGATGGTGAAATCCCATCTCTACTAAAAATACAAAAATTAGCCAGGTGCAGTGGCAGGCACCTGTAATCCCAGCTACTCGGGAGGCTAAGGTAGGAGAATCACTTGAACCCAGGAGGTGGAGGTTGCAGTGAGCCGAGATCAAGCGGCTGCCATCTAGCCAGGGCGACAGAGCAAGACTCCGTCTAAAAAAAAAAAAAAAAAAAAAGATTTTTCAGATGGACCATGTACTCTCATGAGCTATAAAATGTAACTAACCAACAGCAATAATTAATATTAGTAAAAAGAGCAATCATTAATAATAAGAACTAACCGTTTTTGAGTGGACTACAGTAGGCACTTTGTATGCATTATCTCAGTCTGTCCTCCTAGTCACCTTATGAATGAACAGGTGGTGATATTATCTCCTTATCAGATGAGGAGACTGAAGTGCAGACATTAAGCATCATGTTCTAGATCACAAATACTGGGGCAAAGCTGGGACTCAACATTTGAGCCCATTTGCTTTTAACCTTTGAGCCATATTGTCTTATCCTCTCAACAAGAATTGATTATTCTCCGGCAGGTTGAAAACAGAGTCTGAAGAAACACTGACTGCAACAAATGTGCATTTATTACATACTGGAAAAGAAAGCTACCCGCCCCTGGCTGGGGACTCACCGTTCTAAGAGATCTAGCTGATGTGCACAGAGGCAGGCTGTTACGTCAGGTACCCGTTACCCAGTTTAGGACACAATGGTGCCCAGATCCTGTGGGGCCCTCAGTGCTTCCAGAGAGTTCCAAGGTCAGATTTCTCCTGCTTCCTGGGTTTTGGATCCTTGACTTTGTGAGGCCATTTTAATTGCTGCTCTTGACCGATCCTAAAGTTAGGAGCTGGATTAAAGATAGAATAGTTAGCATGACTGGAAGAATCAGCCATAGTAACCTGCCTGTAAATGCACTTTCGCTCCAATTCCAGCAACGGCCTTAAGCCAAGCCAGGAGTTAATATAATGGGATATCCAAAGACAGATGACCTCAGAAGTTCACAGAACAGATGGGACCCTTGCACAAATCACTACAGTGTAAGGCAACGTGTAGTAGGAGCTCCGGTGTCACTGCCTGACCCAAGTCCAGTGTTGCCACTGCTGTTTTACAGTTAATGCTTAGCCTTTCTCAATCACGGCTTTCTCAGCTGTAACAAGGGATACTAGTAATAGCACATGCACGGGGGGCATATCATGAGGATTAAATGAAATAAAAGGTATCGAGTGCTTCATAGGATTCCCATCCCATAGTATGTGCTCAACAAGTCACTGTCATTATTGGCTCTTATTATTGCTGTAACCAAAATATGATTTGTGACAAGGAGATACTACTCCTAGCAATCAGGGAAGGCTTCTTTGAGGAGGAGCATTTGATCTGGGCGCAGGTGGGAGGAATTTCTGTGAGAGAAGAGGGATTATTCTACGCAGCAGTGGACCGGTAACCTGCAAAAGCACTAAGAAGGGAGAGGCGGGACACGTGCAGGGCGCAGTGAGTGAGGCTCGATGGCTGCGGTGCAGAGGGTGCCGGAGTGCAGGAGGGAAGGAGGGAAAGACTGGTCAGAGGGTGTTTGTGGAAGGCCTCAGAGGATGGTGGTCATTATGTTAATCTCCTAGTCCCTGCCTCAGTTTCGAGAGCTGAATACCCACTAGATAAGAATTGTACCGTCTTTTTTTTTTTTTTTTTTTTTTGTATATATAATACTTACAGTCCTAGCAAGGGCTGACTTGGAGGCAAGAAGAATTCCCTGGCAGTTTTAGGGAGCTGCATGAATTATTCATTCCTGGTTACCTGGACTCTCAACTTTTTGTAAACCATGAGTGTATTACCAAAGGTGAATATCCCCTGTGTGGCCACCCCCACGCCTCCCCCATCCCACCCCACTCAACCCCTGTCCTGCTGGACATTCCTAGCTGCAACCACAGGAGCCAAAGCTGCCCAGAAGACAGTGCTGATTTGGGTGTTCCTGTCGTTGGGCAGCCCTAGACTCCCAGCCTGGGGTAGGGTGGGGCGGGGCGGGGGCAGGAGGCAGGGCAGGAGGAGGAAGGAAAGCCAGTCTCTTTTTGCAGTTAGAGAAGAGGGTGCCCAGGAGAACTGAGCTGGTGATTTTAGCTGTTATCTGCTTGGATATAGGATTGATTCACTCCTGCCCCGAGGTTCTCAGAGCCCAGAATGTTACATAAGTGAAATGCTTGGTGCATTTGGTCTCTGTAACACTCAATCCACCACCTCCACCCCATCTTAATATTTGTAATAGTGATCCCTAAAGGGAAGGACTTGAATGTTTTAAAATTAAAAGGGGATAAAAAGTAAAGTCCTAATAATGATTCTTTTCTGTCTTTGTCCCTCTAATTAGAGAAGGCCATATCCATAGGAAATGGACAGTTAGGGAATTGGTATCGGGCTGGGGTCATGTGTAATCTTGCCCTGCCTGAGGGAGGCCTGATGCTGGAAGTATATAAGGGAGTCTGAAAGCTTGGCTGCTCTAATAATGAGACTGGTTGTACTGGTTTTTCTTTGCTTATTAAATCACAGGCCAGAAACACCTCTGTGGCAGGACTTGCGTTCAGAATTGGTACACTGTCAGATCCAGAGCAAACTGAAAGTATGTCACACTTTGAGCACTTTCGCAGACCTGTCATGGCCACAAGTTTAGGCCTGGCTTAACCTGATTCACTGAAAATCAGCTTCAACAGCGCTGGCTGTAATGAAAAGTAAATATGCAGGTGTTTGTTGTTATGTATTTGGGCTTGTTACACTATCGCTGAATTTTGTTTTTAAATCTTGAATCAGTTGGTGAATGTATATGTGTCCAAACAGTGTGCTTCCAGGCTGTGTACAATATCTTCCCTTTTTTTTTTTTTTTTGAGACAGAGTCTCCCTTATTGCCCAGGCTGGAGTGCAGTGGTGCCATCACAGCTCACTACAGCCTCAGCCTCTCAGGCTCAGGTGATCCTCCAACCTCAGCCTCCCGAGCAGCTGGGACTACAGGTGCACACCACCAGGCCTGGCTAGTTTTTGTATATTTTGTAGAAATGGGTTTCACCATGTTGCCCAGGCTGGTATTGAACTCCTGGGCTCAGGTGATCCGCTTCGGCCTCCCAAAGTGCTGGAATTATAGGTGTGAGCCACTGCACCTAGCCCATAACGATCTTTTAATGCTTAACTTTAATTACAGTAGATACTGGGACTAACTTGCATTTGCAGAAAGCTTTTTTACTGACTGATTTCAATTATTTGAATCAGCCCCTTGATCCACACATCCGCTGTCAATCTTCTGGCCGATTCAATTGTGTGATTCTGCCCGGAGCCAGGAGCAGTATAATAAATATTGGCTCCTTGATCCGCAGAGGATGCTCACTGTGAGTTGACTTACACAAGATGACAGAGCTAGACAGTGGCTGGCTGGAAGGAGCAGCCCACTGGTTCATCTGCTTATGGGTTCAGTGTTGACATTTCTCCACCAAATTGTGACAGAAGAGTCTGGCTTGACTGGCCTTTCTAAAGCACTGATTTTTCAGCTTCCCAAGAAAACCAGAGTAGATCCTCTTTTTGTTTCTTTGTTTTGTTGACCCAGTTATACACCTTCTCTTCTTTTTTTTTTTTTTTTTTTGAGACGGAGTTTCACTCTTGTTAACCAGGCTGGAGTGAAATGGCGTGATCTCGGCTCACTGCAACCTCCACCTCCTGGGTTCAGGCAATTCTCCTGCCTCAGCCTCCTGAGTAGCTGCGATTACAGGCACGTGCCACCATGCCCAGCTAATTTTTTGTAGTTTTAGTAGAGATGGGGTTTCACCATGTTGACCAGGATGGTCTCAATCTCTTGACCTCGTGATCCACCCACCTCGGCCTCCCAAAGTGCTGGGATTACAGGCATGAGCCACCGCGCCCGGCCCCACCTTCTCTTCTATAGATTTTCCCATCTTCTAGGATGTGGAAAGCAAATTATATGCATAGCCAATGATTTTTTAAACCAAACTTATAAGCAAAATCTAAATTTCTTTGGAGCAGGAAGCAGAGAAAACAAACTCATCTGTGCTGATTGCTCACATAGACATGCTAACCAACTCTCTGAAAAGGGGTTGGATTTTAGAAATTCAAATTACTTTGTCATCACCTAAAATAAAGCCCTCCCTAGGCACTCCCCCAACACTCTCTTCTTTATTTTTTATTTTTATTTTTGAGATAGGGTTTCACCACGTGGGCTAGGCTGGTCTGGAACTCCTGGCCTCAAGTGATCTCCCCAGCCCCCCGCCGTCCCCCATCCCCCGCCCCCACCCCGCCTCAGCTTCCCAAAGTGCTGGGACTACCTACAGGCATGAGCCACCGCACCCAGCCCCACTGCACTCCCTTCAACTCTAGCCCTGTCTTCCTCCTCGTCTGCTTCGAAGGACAACCCTGGAGAGAGTTGGCTAACTTTCTGTTCTCATTTTCTCATCTCCCTCTTCTTTCCCAGTCTTCTTCTGGCTCGACACTGGCCAGGTTTTTGTTAAGGTCACCAGTGGTCTCCACATGACTCAGTTCAGTGAACTTGTGTTGTAAGTAAAATTTCGATGCCACAAAAGAGCACTCAAAGATAAGTCCTCTCAGCAAGGCAGTTTACTTTTACAGGAGGGTGTGGTGTACAGATAGAACAATGGCAGCTGCATGCTTGGACAAGGGGAGAAGGCATACTTATGCCTGACGGGGTCATCCGTACTGCTGTGTAGTCCTCTATCGGCTATGGTTAGAGCGCACAAGCTAGACTAATCCTGATTGGCTATTTTAAAAAGAGCAGGGGTCGGCGCTGCAATGGCAGTGTGGGTGTTTTGGTAGAAAGGATGGTTACCTTGTGTCAGAGCAGGTAGCCAGGGTGATCAGGTGACCAGGATGAGTCAGGATGGAGCTGGAGGGAGGGGGAACAGATGTGAACTACTGATTAGTACCGGTGGAGAAGGTACTGGAATTAGAAGGAAGTTAAACTTTAAAATGGAGAATTAAAGAATAAGAGAGCTGAACATACTGACATACTGATTCTTTGAAGAGAAACGGGGATCCCTATAACACTTGAGTTTTTCAGACTCAATTTATTTCCTCTCTTAGGGAATTTAGTACACACTGTGACCTTGGGAAAGTTACTTCTCTAAATTATTTGCAAAATGGGCATAGCACCTTCCTCCTCAGATTGTAGCAATTGTATAATTCTTCCTACTGTAGCGGACACTCTGCTCACCACTTCCCACAAAAATGACATAGTTTACGGGAAGTGGTGAGCAGAGTGTCCGCTACAGTGAGAAGAACTAACAAATGCTAACCACTGCTTTTATCAGTGGTTCCTGTGACACTGTATTTTCTTGTTTTCCTTCTATACCTTCGGCCCCTTCTACTCCTGTGCTAGCATGTAAGGAAATGAAATGTGTCTGCGGCAACAGGACTCTGGATTTGCATTCTCGGCCTGATGTGTGGTGTTAAAGGAGAGACACTCCCATTTGCTGAAAGGTGGGATCCTAGAGGAGCCAGAGGGGCATGGAGGAGGACGGGCACATTTGGACATACTGAGCCACCCATGTGTAGATGAACTGGATGGATGGATGAGTAAGGCTGGAGGTCAGAAGAGATATAGGAGCAAGAGGCTCCACGGCCAGGTGTGGTGGCTCACGCCTGGAATCCCAGCACTTTGGGAGGCTGAGGTGGGCAGATCACCTGAGGTCAGGAGTTCAAGACTAGTCTGGCCAACATAGTGAAACTCTGTCACTACTAAAAATACAAAAAGTAGCCAGCGTATGCCTGTTGTCCCAGCTACTTGGGAGGCTGAGGCAGGAGAATGAATTGCTTGAACCTGGGGTAGAGATTACAGTGAGCCGAGATTGTGCCACTGCACTCCAGCCTGGGCAACAGAGTGAGACTCCATCTCAAAGAAAGATGGACTGTTTCAGTAGACTCCTGAGCAGCTTCCCGCTTCCACCCTGGTTCCTCCTAAAAAGTCCTTACTCTGCCAGAAAATGCCACAGGATCTGCCCTGCTGTTCTCCTAACCCTGGACTGCTTCTCTGTCATCATCTGCACCCTCCCCACTCTCCTGCTGGGCTCTCTCTGCTCCAGCCACGCTGCCTTTCTTACTGTTCTTCAAATGGATCAAGTATCCCCCTTCCTCAGAGCTTTTGCACTTTCTGGTCCTTTTGCCTAGGAGGGTCTTTTTCTAGATACTCTACGTGTATTACCCCCTCACTTCCTTCCGTTCTCTGGTTAAATATCCCAGCCTATCCATGAGAACTTCCCTGAACATATTATTTAAAAATGCGACACTCATCTGTTCCCTTTCCTCTGCTTTCTAAAACGTATTAGCATCTGATATGATTTATAGCCACGTGTCGTATTCTGTTACATTGTATAATATAGTATTATAAACGATATGTTTCTGTATGTGACACAGTTACCATGATATATATTATACCATCTCTAGATACTATAATCTGCTGTATTATACAGTAATATTTTAAATTTCCCACCTACAAATATAACTCCATGAAGCCAGCAACCTAATTGTGTTCACTGCTATATCCTTAGAGTCAAGAAAATTCCTGGCATGAAATACGCACTTGCTAATATTTGTGGAATTAAGAAATCGCAACATTTCATGATAGAAAAACAACAACAACTTTTGTTCCCCCCGAGGTTGCCATCTGAAACTGCAAGTACGTCATGCGGAGTTGGTTGCTGTGGTACCAGTATGTTTTACATTTTGTGTAGTAATGGCCATGAAATGAAGGATGGCTTTCCAATTTCCATTAGTGTAGGACGTACTCGAGTCCTGCCAAAAGTTTCTTCCCTTTGGAAACGCCTTATCTCAAGCTTAAAGACTTCAGCTTCCTTTTTTAAGACTCAGCTCCCTTTCTCAGGAAATGTGTGTTTCTACTATGATACAAATGGGATTTATGATGCTGAGAGCAGTAGATTTGATTTACTGAATATACCCTTGGCAACTGAGAGGTTATCTGAAATTAAAAAAGAATAATAACCCAGTCTGCCAGTATGCCACTCTGGATTACAGAGCGGCACCAAGGTTATTGTACTTGGAACATTTTTGTTTTTCTCTTTCAAAAGCATTGTCTAATTATGGACAGGAGGACATAAAAACAAAAGCAGCTCATTCCCTTCCTGGTTTCCAGGCTACTGAGGATGACCCCACGGCGGACTTAGATTTTCTCGGTGATTCAAAAGAAAATTGAGTATTGCTAAGGAAAGATAGTCTTCACCTGAGACTCTAAAATGGTGCTTTAAGTATGAGCAGAAGGACACAAAAAGTCTGCTGATGAATGTCACCTGCTGTCTTTTGAAAACCAATATATGCCGTGGGACTCCTATGAATAGTAAATAGCACATGGCCTTTGCGGTGGTAATAGGTCACACTCTTACCTAATTGCTTGTGCAGTTCAGAATTACCATATGGGCGTTAAGGATGCCCTTTGTGTCCACAGCATTTTGGGTCAATAGGTGTGAAGCATTAGGCCTCATCAGCCCTGCGGTCTACCTGTGTTTGGCAGCGAGTTTAGCTGTGGATGAGTAATTAATTACCAAACTATATCACATAAATATAATTTTTTTCTCTCTGCTAAGTAAAACTATTTGTAATTAACAGCTTCACAGAAATTGAACACCAATGCACAGGTTCTAATAAGTTTTACATCTGCATGTGCTTGATACATTTTAAACATGCATTCATACATCCTTGTATGTATTTTTTCCTTTACCTGGGAAATGTTAGATAATAAAAAGGCTTGGTTTCGGGTGTGGTGGTCTTGAGATTGAATCGCTTACTAGCTGACTGATTCTTGTACCTTTTCATGTCTCTCACCATGAACACTGGGGATGGACATGTGAGATACACTCCGTGAATTTCCTGTTTAGGTAAGACATGCTAAAGAGGACTGCACCACATTTTTATTTAAATAATTGCATTCAAAATAGAAAGGCTCAAAGGATGAGGGAATTTTTTCCTTAATGATTAATTAAGGTCAGACAGCCAGGCTTTCACTTGATTTATACCTTAATATGTATTAGTTCATACTCTCTTAAGTAAACGTCAGTTATGCTGCTAAAACAGAAACCAATAACAACAACAATTCAGAGATTGAATAGTAGGAAATAAACTTAGGCTTTGGAAAAGCTGTTGAATCTAACTTTGTGCAATGCCATTATAAATATCAGTTTTAAAGTTAATAATGTGACTTGGTTGTGTTTAGGGAACAGTGCAGGGAAATGGCAAAGGGTTGGTCTGGGGTATCAGACAGACTTGGGTTTAAATCACTTACTCCAAATGACAGTGGACCAGTGTCCTACCCTCTCTCCGTCTCAGCCTTGCTATCCTAAGCTTGTGCCAAGGATGCTTGCTGCAAGGTGTGTGTTTGTGAAGCCACGAAGACGAGGACCTGGCCACCCAGCAGGTGCCCACACTAACTGCAGCGTCTCTTCTCCCGCTTCTCCTGCCTCTTCCTTCAGCTCTGCTAGCAAGTAGCAAGCCATTTTATATACCTGTGCCTCAAGTTTCCTCATCTGAAAAAGAAGGCTGGACCACACACTTGCTCTGAAAAGTTCTACAATCTGGGCTTTAAAAGTATAAATGCTGGGCCGGGCATGCTGGCTCATACCTGTAATCCCAGCACTTTGGGAGGCCAAGGTGGGTGGATCACTTAAGGTCAGGAGTTAGAGACCAGCCTGACCGACATGGTGAAACCCTGCCACTACTAAAAATACAAAAATTAGTCAGGTGTGCTGGCTTGTGCCTGTAATCCCAGCTACTCCAGAGGCTGAGGCAGGAGAATCGCTTGAACCAGGAAGCAGAAGTTGCAGTTAGCCAAGATTGCACTACTGCACTCCAGCCTGGGTGACAGAGCGAGACTC
>NW_016107333.1:12350106-12378167 GCF_001604975.1 Cebus imitator | reverse complement strand
AAAAAAAAAAAAAGCTTTAAAAAAATATTCCTACTTAGAAAAAAAATTGATACCATACTGAAATGTGTAAATAAAAATATCTACAGACCATGAACCATGTCTGATATTTATACTAAATTCTTCTGAGGGCAAGTTAATTGGAAAATCCAGAAAGCATTAACAATTTCTTACACTAACCTTAAAAGAGCAATGAAATTCCATATCCTACAGTCCTGAAGTGAGTAAATGGAAGGATGTAAATATTTATTGGAATGAGAGAGGAGCAGAGAGAAACTCGGCTTTGTCTACTGGTGGGTGGTAACACATCTCTGGATCATTGTTTGCACTAAGCATTTAATAATCCCATCTGTTGAAAATGTATAATTGGAGGTGCTTTGAAATTGCTGTAAGCTACCTAGAAATTGGCAAGGAAGTAATGCTGGAAAGATTCCAAACTCTGCAGCCGACCAAGAAATCCAATATAAATCAATATGTAATTATAAAACCACATCTTTGGCCACAGCTCTTTAAATATATTTATTTAGGCATGATACAGACTTTTAACACCAGAATCTGGAACTGTGGAGTCCTTTGCAAGCCTCAGGTTTGAATCTTTGGGGATACTGTTTATTTGACCTGAAAAACCCTCGGATGAAGGCAGAACTTTCTCCTGCCCCAGCTGCTGTAGTACTGTCTCCACTGATAACTCCACGTTCTCACTTGTCTCCCAAGTCCTTTAAAGTAGATTATATCTCATTTCAAAACTGAATGCCTGAGTCTTATTAAAAACTTTATATTTCTTTTTCCTTCCTGATACCTCTTTTTCATATCAGAAATTCACTTGGTCAGGCCTCCCTGGGGTCTCATTCAGAGAAGCATCTTTGCAGTATATTCCTACCTCTCAGGAGTGTGTGTGTATTTTTTGCACTGAATTTCTTTCACTTCTCCATTCACTGGCTTCCTTTGTCCCCCCATCTCCTCTGTTCCTTTCCCCACACTCCCCCTTAGCGTTCATATATCACAGGCTATGCACATATGCTTTATACAGAGAAATGGCATATTGAGAATTGTAGCTGTTCTTAAGGAAAGAAGGCTGCATACTTAGGAAGCACTGTTAAAGATATTTTATGGGTCATTACCTCTTTAGTTATCTCTTTGGATGAAAATTTTTATGTAACTCTATCTCTATGTAAAATTAAAGTAGGAGTTTAAGAAAGTACCTAACCAAAATGGGCAGATTTCAACAAAGGAAATCAGGGCTTTATTTTTCCAGAAATGTGGAGTTTCTTTGTAGGTTTCGAGATCCCTCCTCTCATTCCTCAGCTGCTATTCCCCCTTATCTCTAGGCACAGCTGCTTCCATATATTTGCCAAGTTCCTCATCACATGAGTGGTGTCAGAGACTGAACTGTGTCCCTGTAACACTCGTATGTTGCAGCCCTAATCCCCAGTCCCTCAGAATGTGACTGCATTTGGAGATAGGGCCCTAAAAGAGGTAATGAGCTTAGGGTGCCGCCATTAGGCTGGGCTCTGATCTATCTGGTGTCCCTGTAAGAGGAGGAAACCAGTCAGGTGCAGTGGCTCACACTCGTAATCCCAGCACTTTGGGAGACCAAGGCAAATGGATTACCTGAGGTCAGGAGTTCAAGACCAGCCTCATCAACATGGTGAAACTCCATCTCTACTACAAATATAGAAATTAGCCTGGCGTGGTGGCACAAGCCTGTAATCCCAGCTACTTGGGAGGCTGAGACAAGAGAATCACTTGAACCCAGGAGGCGGAGGTTGCTGTGAGCCGAGATTGTGCCACTACACTCCAGCCTGGGTGACAGGGTAAGACTCTCTCTCAAAAAAAAAAAAAGAAGTGGAAACACTGAGAGATACCAGAGATGACCTTGCATGGCGGGATGACCATGTGAGGACACAGCAAGAAGGCAGCTGTCTGTAAACCAAAGAGAGAGGCCTCAGAGAAACCAACCCTGCTGGGACCTTGGTCTTGGACTTCCAGCCTCTAAAACTGTGAGGAATTAAACTTTTGTGGTTTAAGCCCCCCAGTCTGTGGTATTTTGTTACACAGCCTGAGCAAACTAATACAAATACTTATAGCAATATCACATCTCTGTTACGAGATCACTGCAGGATCAAACAGGAGAATCCAAGAAGGAGATCTAGAAAAACGGGTGAAACCACTTTCAAGCAGGAAATAAGCTCACTGGAGAAACGATCTAGCAGCACATGTGTGATACATGTTCTAGGTGTATAGCACCTTTGGAAAGTTTTTTCCCCGTCAAAGCCCCATTTTGGGGTTTTAACCTCCTTTGAAGTCAGGTAAAAATTTTGACCACAGGCTCAGGCATACAGAAGTGTAAACAAACCATGTGGCATTCAGAGAGCTGTGTCCATGCTCATGCTGAATGCTAGGAATGTCTGATGCATGGGGTTACGTGGAGAATTAACCTGCTTCGATCTGGGTGGATTAAGATAAAACTGAGCTGCACTCAGTTAACAGCCCAGATGGTGGTGAGTGGAGAGGTGCTGTTAATAGCACCGGAACAGTCATTGTTCAGCTGGATTTTGGTTTCAGCTTTATAGAGTTAGCTTCAAAGAAGTCTTTAGAAGTACTTTGCACAGTCATGGAGTCTCTCTGTGTATTTGATGGCCTCCAGCTCCATTCTAAAAGTGTGACCTTTGTAAGGCCATAAGTGACTTCTGCTTGATTCAGGACATTAAAGAAGGAAAAAAAAATGTGTTTTCATACCCTGTGATGTAGGCCTCTTCAAGACAGGTTCTTAAAAATCATTTGTTCCTTTTATTTCTATTAATTCCTATTTATTTCTATTGATTGGGTAGGAACAATGAATACCAGTGTATAATTTTTGTATTATACAGTCCATTTAGAATTTCCCATGAATTATCAATAATAGAAAATGTGCGCTGGGCACGGTGGCTCATGCCTGTAATCCCAGCACTTTGGGAGGCTGAAGTGGGTGAATCGGTTCAGCTCAGGAGTTTGAGACCAGCTTGGGCAACATGGCGAAACCCTGTTTCTACAAAAAACACAAGAATTAGCTGGGGGTGCCAGTGTGCACCTGTAATACAACAATTAGCTGGGCACAGTGGCAGGTACCTGTAATCCCAACTACTCGGGAGGCTGAGGCAGGAGAATCCCTTGAACCCTGGATGGGGAGGTTGCAGTGAGCAAAGACTGCACCACTGCACTTGAGCCTGGGAGATGACAGAGCGAGACTCCGTCTCAAAAAGAAAGCAAAACAAAAACAACAACAATGAAATCAAAACCAACCAAGAATGTTCCGAGATGAAACAACTGCACCTGCATTTTAAATTTTGGATTGGTATTCAGGGATCTACTGCAGTTTCACTCTTTTCCATGTGAACTACCAATTATTTCCTTTCCCCATTGATTTACGACGCCACCTCTATCCTAGATTGTGCTTTCATATATGCATGAGTCTGTTTCTAAGCTCTCTCTTCCTGGGTCTCTATGCTAATTCCTAATCACCTGAACTATTGGCGATAACATCTCTGGCTACCTGGTAGGGAGAACTCACTCAGTCTGCCCCTACTCACCATATTTTCCCCCAAGTTGTCTTTTTCTCATCCACTGAATTTTATTTTTCACTTTGTTTGTTTGTTTATTATTTTTGAGACAGGGTCTCGCTCTGTCACCCAGTTTGGAGTGCAGTGGCCCAATCTTGGCTCACTGCAAGCTCCACCTCCCAGGCTCAAGTGATCTTCCTACCTCAACCTCTCCAGTAGCTGGGACTACAGGCATGTGGTGCCACCATGTCCAGCTTTTTTTTTTTTTTCATAGAGACAGGTTTTGCCATGTTGCCAAAGATGGGCTTTAACTCCTGGTCTCAAGCAGTCCACCCATCTTGGCCTCCCAAAGGGCTGAGATTACAGGCATGAGCCACCATGTCTGGCCTCTCTTCATTGAATTTCTTTTTTTTTTTTTTTTTTTTTTTAATGATCCAGGGTCTCACTCTGTCGCCTAGGCTAGAGAGCAGTGGTATGATCTCAGCTCACTGAAAAGTAGCTGGGACTACAGGTATGCGACACCACACCCAGTTAATTTTTATATTTTTGATAGAGACGGGGTTTCACAATGTTGGCCAGGCTGGTCTCGAACTTCTGACCTCAAGTGATCCAACTGCCTTGGCCTCCCAAAGTGCTGTGATTATAGGTGTGAGCCACTGCACCTGGCCTCTTCCATCAAATTTTAAAATAAGCTTGTCAAGTTTTAGGAAAAATCCCTTTTTACGGGGTTCTGTTTCATGTATTGATTGACTTAGGGAAAACTGACTTCTGTTTGATACTGCATCTTTTCCTCCATGAGTATTGACCTTAATATTAGTTTGGGCTTTCTTTTATAGAAAAGCGAAAGTTTAAAAAATATAAGTACACACTATATTCAAATTCTCAAACATTTATGGAAGGATTTCCAACATAACAACCATGCTGGGGAATGATGGATTTTTAGAATGAGCAAGTGAGTCCTCTTTTTCAAAAAGATTACGGTCTACTAGAGGGAGGTGTGGTAGACATATATACAATCTACTTCACATAAATTAGTCTATGATAAGTGTCATGCTAAAGTTATACATAAGATGCTACCAGGGAAGGAGGATTAATTTAGGCCTGAGAGACCCCTTGGGAGCTGTCAGAGCCTTGTATAGTCCTAGTATTAGTATGTTTAGCTCATGTTTGGCTCATTTTATATAATGAGATGTAAAGAATACTTGCCAGTCTCTGTGTTTTCACATTTTGATAACTAAAAGTGGGCTTTGTGATTCATGTTGATGTGTAGTCAGTATAAAATATTTATGAGATATTTTACATTCTTTTTTTTGTACTGTCTTTAAGGTGTAAATTAATTAAAATTAAGTAAGACTTAAAACTCAGTTCCTCAGTCACAATAGGGACATTTCAAGTGCTTGGTGCCCTCCTGTGACCAGCGTCTACTGTATTCAGTGTGCAGATTCAGCCAGTCATTTATTATACACTTAATCTACAAAAAACACAAGAATGAGCAGCTGGGGGCGGTAGTGTGCACCTGTAATACAAAAATTACAGTGGGCACAATGGCAGGCACCTGTAATCCCAGCTACTTGGGAGGCTGAGGCAGGAGAATCGTTTGAACCCTGGAGGGAGAGGTTCCCCTCTAGATGAGGGGAAATATTTAAAGCTTAGTAGTTTAAATAGGTCCTGGACTGGGGTTTCATGAATAATCTATATTCTAGTAATCTGTCTTCTAATTGGTTATATGTAAAACATTCTGATATTTTTGGATTGTGGAAAGTATGATTCCATTTGTAAAATAACTAGATGGAAACAATGCACAATGGGAAAGGCCCCATCTCAGTAGAGCCTTATCTAGAGAATGGTTTTGTAATTGTGACTGTCAGGAAGCACCAGTGAAATTTATGGATTTTCTGTCTCTTTCATTGAAGCAGAAATTCAAAATAGAGCTCTATACATTGGTGAGCATTATCTTGGAACTTTTTTTTTTTTTTTTTTGAGACGGAGTCTCACACTGTCTCCCCGGCTGGAGTGCAATGGCACAACCTCGGCTCTGGGGTTCAAGTGATTCTCCTGCCTCAGCTTCCTGAGTAGCTGGGACTTCAGGTGCCCTCCACCACGCCCAGCTAATTTTTTGTATTTTTAGTAGAGACAGGGTTTCATTATGTTGGCTAAGCTGGTCTTGAACTCCTGACCTTGTGATCTACCCGCTTTGGCCTCTCAAAGTGCTGGGACTACAGGCGTGAGCCACCAAGCCCCCATCTTGGATCTTTTACTTGTTTTTTTCCCATTATCTCAGATCCTTTTAGCAGTTGAAAAGAAATCTTGTTGTAAACTACAAATGACCAAATCCTGCTAATGTTCTGAAAAACCTACTTGTATTCTTGATTTCCTGATAACTTCTTCCTTTGTTTCTTTCGTTTGATTGTTTGTTTGTTTTTGAGACAGGGTCTTACTGTGTTGCCCAGGCTGGAGTGTAGTGGCGCCGTCTTGGTTCACTGCAGCTTTGACCTCCAAGGCTCAAGCCATCCTCCCACCCCAGCCTCCTGAGTTGCTGGGACTACAGGTGTGTGCCACCATGTCCAGCTAATTTTTTAAATTGTTTTTGTAGAGACAGGGTTTCGCCATGTTGCCCAGGCTGGTCTTAAACTCCTGGGCTGAAGTGATCCACCTGCCTTGGCCTCCCAGAAAGCTGAGATTACAGGTGTAGCCAGCGTACCTGGCCCCTGATAACTTCTGCTAATTCCTTTATTTGTGTGTGATATATGTGTGTACATGCATGTTAGTGGGTGTACTTGCCTGCTGGGTACCCTCCACTCCATATTATATTAGATACTTTAAATCTTGTGCCTTGTATAGCATTCTTCTCCTTTTGTGAAAGACATTGCTTTGAATAAAGGGAAAATCACTGGAATGTCAGAAATATTAACTGGGAGTACATTAGGAAGAAGCAGTGAGAAATAATAGAACTATAGAATACCTTTCAAAACTGTCAGCTAGGACAGTGAGGACTTCTAAATACTTGCAGGAAATTGAACCTTCACTTCCAAAGTGATGGGAGAATTGACTTCCAATTTTGTGAAACTTGAAATGTAAAACTGAAAATCTAGAAGTGCTTAGAAATGATGGAAAAGAATTACAAGGAGCCTTCAGACAAATGATAAAGTCATAATGATATAATTTTGAATTTCCAAAGCTTTGTTTTCTTTCTTCGTGGAAGGAACAGGAAACAAGAGGCTTAGAATGTAGAAATCATCTTCGTGGGAATGTTAGTGATGGTGGACGTGTGTTAAACTGTTTGGGAGAAGCAGGGAAAGCCTGGACAGGGAGTGGGGACGAGTCAGGTTCCTATGAGTTAAATGTTTTGAGAGGGAACCTGCAACAGTGGGTTTTGCAGATGCACCGAGATTCTTCCCTGTTCATATTCTCAGCAGTGCCAGCCTTGGCTTGTGGTCAAGAGATAGTTATTATTTAATAGGTGTAATTTTCTCCATTCCACAACCGAGGAAACTGAGGCTTATAAAGATTAAATAAATCATCCAAGAATATACACCTGGTAAATAAGCTTAGACCTGGAATTTGGACAATAATTTTGCCACTTATTAGCTGACTACCTTTGGTCAAATCACTTGATCTACTCACATGCCCTGGTTGCTACTCTGGAAATAGGGAAAATCATAGCATCTACTATCACAGAGACGGGAGGGCGGGAGTCTGCAGTAACTCAGCTGATGTGTTGAAAGTGCCTGGTGCAGGAGACGCAGGCAAAATAAATACCTATTGCCATTTACTGGCTCTGTGCAAAGTCCTTAGAAATGCTATAGGAAGACACAGAAGAAATGGAGAAAGATGTTACTCTTCAGTAGCAACATATTTTGGACTCCTGTTGACCATTTTGCACTGAATTTTCCGGGGGTGGGGTGGGATGGAAGACATCAACATTTGTGATACTTTGCATCTGGCATTTTGCTAGGTCTTGTAGCAGTCAGTATTAGGTTTGATACATATAACAGAAAAACCCTACTTTGCCAAATGAGTTAAGATAACAGATTCTCAGCATTTTCACATGGAACATTTGATTTTGGCAACAAATGACCAATCTTAATTGGGAAATAACTGCACAACAATTTCTTCATCCATTCTGTTGTGGATGACAAGTGGCTTGTTTCTAGACAGGGACTGCTGCCACTGTGAACGTTCTTTTATGCATGTCCTGGTTGATGTGTGGTCTCCGGGTGTATACTGAGGAGGGGGGTGGCTGGATGTGAGGGTGCTGCTACTCTAGATCATTACCAGCACTAAGTATCATAATACTTTTCAATTTTTGTCAATCTGGTAGAGTTATACTGATTTTTGTTACTATAATTTTTATAATATCATTACAGAAACATTTCTTCATATGATTATATATTCTTCTTAAGTATGATTTTCAATAGCTGCACTGCATTTTTTGTATGTGTATATAATTTATATAATCAGTCCATGAATTTTCATAAACAATAAATCATCCTTTGAATTGTTTTAATCTTTTCAGAATGATAAATGTGTGATGTTTGTGTGCAAAACCTTTTCTGTATTGTATTTTCCTGTATCTCTTTAGGATAGATTTCTAGAAGTAGAGTATTTTGGTCAAAGCATACCAGCAAAAAGACCCTCTGTATTCTATGTGGGAGCCAGGGCCTTGGGAATGAAAGGAATTGAAGGGTAATGTAAAAGGAAGAAGTATGCCCTTGTCACTTCTGCAAGTTTGCAGACCCTGCGGTAGCAGGAACAGCACAGGCAGAAGTTGAGGGGGAGGGATGGCCAGGGTCCAGAGCTTGTCCACAGGCTCCTGCTTTCATCCTAATTCCATTAACAAAATTTGTGGCCGGGCACAGTGGCTCACACCTATAATCCCAGCACATTGGGAGGCCAAGGTGGGCAGATCATGAGGTCAAGAGATCGAGACCATTCTGGCCAAAATGGTGAAACCCCATCTCTATTAAAAATACAAAAAATTAGCCGGGCATGGTGGTGGGCACCTGTAGTCCCAGCTACTTGGGAGGCTGAGGCAGGAGAATCACTTGAATCCAGGAGGCGAAGGTTGCAGTGAGCCAAGATCATGCCATTGCACTCCAGTCTGGAAACAGAGTAAGACTCTGTCTCAAAAAAAAAAAAATTGTAATTATGACATATGGCATGGAAATGTATCCTCCACCTTACTAGAATGCTTTCCAGGATAACAGCATACATCCTTTCTGAAGTCTTACTGGTAAGGAGAAAGAGAAACCCCATGAAGAAAGATTTTAGGTTTTGTTTTGTTTTGTGCAGACATTTATTGAGCTCTTATTTTGTAAGGGCTTTACATATATAACCTCATTTAATCCTCAACAACAGTATGAGGTGGGTACTATTGTTATCCTTTGCTTATGAATGTGAGAAACAAGGCTTTATAGCTCGTAAGGAGCAGCACCAAGATGTGAATCCAAGCAGTCTGCCTCCAGTACACCATCCCGCCTCCCTGTAACAGCACAAGATCGTTTATAATTGAATGTTTATGTGAGTGACTTAAGCAACAGATACTGTCAGAATTCAGAGAAGAGAGAGAGATAACAGTGTGGACTGGAGAGGACAAGGCAGGCTTCAGCAAGCAGCATCCTCTTTTGAAAGGACTGTGACTTGGACTGTTTAAAAACAACATCACATCAGATTTTTCTGCAGTTTCATTTCTCACCTTCCTTATCTTGCAAAGTGAGTTGATAAAATGCAAAGTTGATAAAATGCAAAATTCATGGACGATATGTTCCTGGAGTATAGCTAGCTCATCCTTCAGATTCAGTATGTGCTTAATGAAAGATAATTCTCCTGGGTTGGCCATGCATAGAATGGAGTCAGCTAGAGATCCCCAGAGAACTGCTTTCTCTGTGGCTGTGTGAAGTAAGAACCACAGCATCACAACTCCAGTTACAAGTTCAACTGAATGGAACGTTCCATGCCTAGCACAAAGTAAGGCATTTTTATCTACATTTGTTTTCTAACGCTATTGTAGACTTCTGGGAAACTGCAGTAGCAGATAGCCAATAGTCATACACAGTAATCAGAGAGTGAAACTCTTTCCAAGTGATAGGCTCAAGAGGTTAGAAATAGCAAACCACTTATAATCTGTGTGTGCATGATATAAAATAAAGACTCAAAGCAACATGGGAATTATAAAACATAGAGCAAAGCAAAGCACATGAATTTGCAAAATTCTTTTTTTTTTTTTTTTTTTGAGACAGTCTCGCTTTGTTGCCCAGGCTGGAGTGCAGTGGTGTGATTTTGGCTTACTGTAACCTCTGCCTCCCAGGTTCAAGAATTCTCATGCCTCAGCTACCCAAGTTGCTGGGATTACAGGCACACATCACCACATTCAGCTAATTTTTGTATTTTTTGTAGAGACAGGGTTTTGCCATGTTGGCAAGGCTGATCTCGAATTCCTGGCCTCCTGTAATCCACGTGCCTCAGTCTCCCGAATTGCTGGCATTACAGGTGTGTGCCACTATGCCTGGCTGATTTTTGTGTTTTAGACAGGGTTTCACCGTGTCAGCTGGGCTGATCCCAAACTCCTGGCCTCAAGTGACACACCTGCTTCCGCCTCCCAAAGGAATTTGCAAAACTCTTTACTCAACCCTGCTATGTAACTGTTTACTACTCATTACATGAGTCATTTTGAATCTGAACCAAATCTATGAACATTAGTATGTTCTTCCAATCAAATCAGGACTTAATTATCCATTATTTATTCCACAAAAGCCTTGTAGAATCAGTGCTTTGTGCCAGGTGCTGTGCTCAGCACTGATGGGCCAAGGATAATGGACACTGCCCTTGGTCCTGAACTTGTGAGGTTGAGACACAGACACGTACCTGTGGCCAGGTACTGACGTTTGCAGTCATATTAATGAGCACCACCCCCAATCTTTCTTTGCCCTCAGTTTCCACAGCTGGTCAATTCCTCCGGCACAGCAAAGGGCCATAACCTGGTAGAATATTTTGTGAACAGCTTCTCCAGAAAAAAAGTCCCTGTATCAATCACTCCTGCCTGTGTTGTGGCCTTCCTCCCAAAACCCAGTTTTTTACTATGAAAACGACTACAATTGCACCTAAATTTTTTTGAGATAGTCTTACTCTCTCGGCCAGGCCGGAGAGCAGTGGCACGATTTCAGCTTACTGCAACCACCGCCTCCTGGGTTCAAGCAAGTCTCCTGTCTCAGACTCCTGAGTAGCTGGGATTACAGGCACCCACCACCACATCTGGCTAGTTTTTGTATTTTAGTAGAGATGGGGTTTTGCCATGTTAGCCAGGCTGGTCTCGAACTCCTGGCTTCAACTGATCCACCTGCCTTGGCTTCCCAAAGTGCCGGGATTACAGGCATGAGCCTCTGTGCCTGGCCTTAAAACACATTTTTAATTAAACTTAATTTTGAGATTGTAGTAGATTCATATGCACTTGGAAGGGATACTATGGAGGAACTGTGTACACGTTACCTGTGCCCCAGTGGTAGTATCTGTGTCCCCAGTGGTAGTGTCTTGTAAATCTTTAGTACAGATATCACATTAACATTGGTCAGTCTATCTATCTCATTCAGATTTCCTCAGTTGTACTTGTTTGTATGTGTGTGTGCATGTGTGTATTTAGTCCTCTGCAATTCCATCCACCACCACTCTCAAGATACAGAACAGTTCCAGTACCACGGGATCCCTGGTGCTGCCCTTTCATAATCCCTCCCACCTCCCTCCTGCAGCCACCCCCTCCCATTCCTAGTGCCTGGCACCCACTCATCTCTTCTCCTTTTCTATTCTTTTATCATTTCAATAATGCTATGTAAGTTGGGGCAGGGGCAGTGGCTCACACCTGTAATCCCAGCACTTTGGGCGGCCGAGGCAGGCAGATCACTTGAGGTCAGGAGTTTGAGACCAGCCTGGTCAACATGGTGAAACTCTGTCTCTCCTAAAAATGCAAAAATTAGCTGGGCACGTGGCAGGTCCCTGCAGTCCCAGCTACTTGGGAGGCTGAAGCAGGAGAATCAGGATGCGGAGGTTGCAGTGAGCTGAGATTGTGCCACTGCACCCCAGTCTGGGAGACAGAGCGAGACTTCATCTCAAAAAAAAAAAAATGCTACGTAAGTGGAATCATACTGTATATGACCTTTTGGGATTGGTTTTTTTAGATGCAGTATAATTCCCTAGAGACTTATCCAATTGTTGCATATCAAATAGTCTGTTCCTTTTTATTGCTGAGTCATATTCCATGGTATGGATGTACCACAGGCGTTTAACCATTCACATATTGAAGGACATGGTGTTGCTACCAGGTTTTGGCAATTATGAATAAAGCTGCCGTGAACATTTGTGTATAGGTTTCTGTTTGAACATGTTTTCTTTCTGGGATATATGCCCGAGAGTGCAATTGCTGGGTCAGATGGTATTCGCATGTTTTAGTTTTATAAAAAACTGTCAAACTGCTTTCCAGAGCGGCTGAACCATTTTACATTCCTACCAGCAATGTGTGATTTATCTATTTTCTCCTCATCCTTTCCAGCAATATGTGTTATAACTTGTTTTTTATTGTAGCCATTTTGATAAGTGTGCAGCAACATCTCATTGTGGTTTTAATTTGCATTTCCCTAATGGCTAATGACACTGAACATTTTTTCATGGGTTTATTTCCCATTAGTATATTCTCTTCAGTGAAATGTCTGTTCCTGTGTCTTCCTCATTTTTTAATTGGATTGTTTATTATATATTTATTTTTTTATTTGAGACAGAGTCTCACTCTGTTTCCCAGGCTGGAGTGCAGTGTCATGATCTTGGCTCACTACAACCTCCGCCTCCCAGATTCAAGTGATTCTCCTGCCTCGGTCTCCTGAGTAGCTAAGATTACAGGCACCTGCCACCACGCCCAGCTAATTTTTTTGTATTTTTAGTAGGGACAGGATTTCATCACGTAGGCCAGTCTGATTTTGAACTCCTGACCTCAAGTCATTTGCTCACCTTGGCCTCCCAAAGTGCTAGGATTGCAAACGTGAGTCACTGCACCTGGCTCTGGCCAAGGATTGTTTATTTTTTACTATAGAGTTTTGAGAATTCTTTATACACTCTAGGTACTCATCACTTGTTATATATTTGGTTTTCTAAATATTTTCTTCCCATCGGTATCTTGTCTTTTTATCCTCTTATCAGAGTGTTTTGAGAAGCAAAAGTGTTTCCTTTTGATGAGGTAAAATACATTTTTATACATCTTAATGTGGCCTCAAGCCTGTAGGTAAGGCATATGTTGAAGACTATCTCCCAGAACTCTTGAAGGCTGCCTGGACAATCTTCTCATTGCTCTTGAGAAATCAATAGCATGGAATTGTTGCATTTGCTAAAAAAAAAAAAAAAGGAATATTCAAAGGCAAGCTCCCTCGCCTGCAGAGTTTCAATTGAGTCTGTCTACTTTCCTGTTTTTAATCAAAATATTGCCAAATGGAAGTTTCGGGCTTCTGTGCCAGATAATTGCCAATACTAAACAAAAAAGAGCAGCGATTGCTTCTTTGCAGTCACATAGAACATGCTATGTTAGAAATTAAATGTAAATGTTAAAGAGTGTGGTCATTTTTAGTTGGCTATAAACCAGGTAGTTAGAATTAGAGAGTCGTATTTGCATCAGGCCGGAAAGCTGCTGAGCCACAACATCAGCATCTCCGTCTATTTGTAGGCATACAGATTTGTAGAGCTGATCACCATGTGTTCACCTCAAGCTAGTAGAATACATTTTAAAAACCTGATTTATTCTTCATTTTGCTCTGTTCTTATATCCTTGGGGGGGAATCTTGTTGTACTTTTTGTCTTATGAATCTTTCCCCCAAAGGGAACACTTCTCTGCACTATTAAATCAAACTGGAATATGAAAAGAAATACATTTTCCATTCCTTCACAAGAGGCTTGCACTTTTGTCTTCAACATCGGGCTTTCCTTGTGTCTTCTTCTCCCCGCTGCGATGACCGTAGGACTGAAACATCTAAGGAAGTGAGCTGCGTGAGGAGACCACTTCCTTCCCATGTCCTAGCACCGTGCCAAGGACATGACAATCTTGGCATCTACAGCAAGGCTTTGGTAGGGGTGTGGGGGGTGTCTGCCTCACTGTGTAGATGGGCTGGCCCTTCTGGATGTCTTACTGATTTCTATATTCTCGGCACCAAGAGCAGAGGCTGCCACACCAAAGGTGCTCAGTAAATGACCAGAGAATTTACAAACGTCATTAACTACTTACTAGCTGAAAATTGGTAACATTCCTCATTCAGCAAATTTTCATTATTTCCTATTAGCCATTCCAACCCCTTAGGAACAGACACTAGTTTTTGCTTATGTCAGAGTCAATTTTTAAAACCCTAATGCCTAGAAAATAAGTAGACATTTAATAATGTTGATCTTGTTCATTCACTCATTCATTCAGCAAGCATTTATTGAATACTGTGTTAAGAACTGTTGGGAATATCTATACATACCTAGAAGGTACATTCCTTTCAGGTAACCTACATGCTAGTGTGTACATGAGGAAAACACAGAAATTATCACATGAAATATTTAAAGAATATAACGGATTATAACCTTTGTATTGAAATAACTAGTCCAGACCGTAATTAGTTGAGCAGTTCACAGGTCATCTGGTGTGGACCGACCACAGAAGGCTCTAGCTAGTGTCTGAGAAAACGCTAGAGTCCTCGGTGCCTCCACTACAATCCTCTGCTAACTCTCCCTCTATTTGTGCTGTCCAAAGTCCTTGCCTTCTCTTGAAATGCTGCCCTTTTCCTTGTCTTCTTTCTGCCCATACCCAGCATTGAATGTTGCATTAGACAGGATTCTTTGGGTTGCAGGAGTCAGAAACCTATCTCTAACATGTTTAAGCAAAAAGAGGAATCCATTGCTTCATATCAATGAAAAGGGGGTCTAGGCAAGACTGGTGTGGTGGATCGGCTGCCCAGAGGGCAGTCAGCAACTTCTTTCTATGCACACATCACTGCCTCCATCAACAAGTGGACCCTGTTTCTCCTCCTCTGGAGTTTAAGCTGGACTTTTGACTTGCCTTGACCAATAGAATATGATGGAACTGATACCCTGCCAGTTCTAGGCTAAGCCTTAGGAAATTTGGCAGCTTTTGTTTTTGCTATGTTAGAAGCCAGCCACCATGTAAAAAAGTCCAACTACCCTGATGGAGAGAGGGGATCCCTGCAAGATGAGAGAGTATAAAATAAAAAATTGATTTTAAAAAGTATAAACAGGCCAGCTACAGTGGCTCATGCCTATAATCCCAGCTTTGGGAGGCTGAGGTGGGAAAGGCCAGGAGTTAAGATCAGCCTAGGCACACAGCAGGACCCAGTTGCTACAAAAAATAAATTAACTGGGCGTGGTGATGCACCTGTAGTCCCAGCTACTCAGGAGAATGAGGTGGGAAGATCGCTTGAATCTGGGAGTTTGAGGCTGCTATGAGCTGTCATCATGCTGTCACACTCCAGCCCAGGTGACAGAGTAAGATCCTATCTCTAAAAAAAAAAAAAAAAGCTAAAAAAAAAAAACTATAAACATATAAAAATAAAAACAGAGGCTTGGTCAGCCTACACCATTCCAGCCACCCTAAGTCTCATAGGTGCTGACATGTTTGTAGAAAAATCAGCTCAAACTATGTCTCTCCTCTGTTCTCACACCACAAAAACAATCAACACAGAAGACTTCTGTGACCAAATATGGGAGGGGGCGATTTCCACACACCAAGCAAGCAATCAGTTCTGGACCCCAGCTGGGTGTCCTCCAAGTCTATCTGGAGATAGCATCAGATCCCACAGATCTTGGCTGAGTCCCCAAGGCTGCCCTTCCCTCAGATGCCAGTCACAGCCAAGGCCTTCAGAACTTCTGACTGACCGGCTTCAAGCTGGGGTTCCCATGACCCCCTCCTTGGGTTCAATTAATTTGCTAGAACAACTCATAGAACTCAGGGAAACTTACATTTTACATTTTCTGGTTTAGTATACAGGATATCCGAAAGTATACAGATGAAGAGATGCAAGGGGTGAGGTAGGGGAAGGAGTGCAGGGCTTCTGTGTCCTCCCTGCATACCACACCCTTCACAGATGTCCAGCTATCCAGAAGCCCCCTGAACCCTGTCCTCTTGGGCCTTTTATGGAAACTTCACTGGATAGGCATGATTGACAACCACGTGGAAATGTGATTGGGCAAAAGGGTATATGATCTAATACTAAGAGACGAGTGGAGTGGTGAGACCCAGCAAGGCCTGTCTGTTCAGATTCTTCTTGGCTTCTCCGTGTAGCCTTTCTTCCTCCAGGGTATGGGGCAGGACCCTTTCTGAAATGAGCCTTATGTCCTACAGTCAGACAAGGTAGGTCCGAGAATTTCTTCATGGCCAGCTGCAAGGCAGAAAGGTGGGGGAAGATTCCTACCTTTGGGAGAGAAAAGAACAGGTGGAATGAGGGCAGAAGAAGGCGTCTGAGGCTGGCTTCTGGGGTCTAAAGTGCCTGACATCATGACAAGAGACTGTTACAGGGGCAGTGGTAATTATGAGCCAGGAACCATGGATGAAAACATATATATGTATATTCATTCATATCACACATGTGATGAAGCCATCTTGGACACTTTAGCCCCACCCAGCACCACATAGAGCACAGAAAAGCCACCTCACTTCCCTTGGAGCCCTGCCCAGATTGCAGAGTTATGAGCTAATGAGAGGTAGTCATTATAAGCAAAACCTTTTTGTTTTGAGACGAAGTCTCGCTCTGTCACCCAGATTGGAGTGCAGTGACGTGATCTTGGCTCACCGCAACCTCCGCCTCCCAGGTTCAAGCAATTCTCCTGCCTCAGCTTCCCGAGTAGCTGGAATTATAGGTACCCGCCACCATGTCTTGCTAATTTTTGTATTTTCACTAGAGACAGGGTTTCACCATGTTGGCCACGCTGGTCTTAAACTCCTGACCTCAGGTGATCCGCCCTCCTCAGCCTCCCAAAGTGCTGAGATTACAGGGGTGAGCCACCGCACCCGGCCAAGCCAAAGCATTTTAAGGTGGCTTGTCATAAAGCAATAGAGAATGGAAAATGCTGGAACTAGTGCTCTAAGGATTTAGTAAGAAGTCTTTCTCCGTTTCATGGCTCTGCTTTCCAGGGAGGCTGTGTATGGTGGAAGGATGTCCACTACAGCATCAGGCTTGCATTGTACCAACTGAGCAATGCCCACTGGAAAGGCATACGCTTTCCCAGCAGTTCCAGCAAAACTCTGGGGGTGACTCTGATTGGCTCTGATTAACTCACGTGCCTATCCCTGCGCAAGCCACAGTGACTCTTATTGGCCAAGGCTGGATGACCCGCCTCTCTCTGGATCCAAGGATGGGAATGGTCCGCCTTATGTAAACCATTTGGATTAAAAGTAGGAATAGGGTAGGTCCCAAAAGAAAACTGAGGTACCGTTTTCAGAATTAAAAGGTGGAATGCTGGGCAGGCTGAAACAACAAACACGCACCACAAAATTCAAGCATAATCCTGTCTCTTTTTGTAGGCCTTTCACCATCACTTTAAACTTTAAACCATTACAGCTCAACTGACCTGGGCTCTTCCTTGGTGCTTTTAGCATCGGCTGTCTTGTTGTGCTCCTTCCTCAATACTTTGCAAGTTAATTCTTATTTCACACCTTAGGTGTGAACCTTTGTATTCCTTATTATTCTGACTACATTTGTTATTTTAACAGTGTTATATTTTCCATTACTTGCTGCAAGGATAAGCTCTTGGAGGTATCAGTGGCACAGAATTCTTACATTGATAGGAGGAATTTGCACCTGCGCTCTCCCTCTCTCTCTCTCCAGGGCTGACAAAATCCTAGGTATTGGCATTGCATCCAAAGGAGGGGATGTGGTCTATTTTCCCCTTGGGTTCTACCACCCAAAAGGAGAGCCAGATGGCGATCAGCACTGATTGTTTTCTTTCTGTTCTGGGGAGCTTGCTCTTGTGCTATTTAATTTGTATATTTTTAAAAAATAGTTTTGTATGAGTGCCCAGCAGAGCAGCTTTTGAACAACTAGCTTATGAAATAAATTTAAATGATCTAAAAAAGAACATCCTTTGTTAATTGAAATTTAAGTGAGCCTAATAAAGCTTTAATTTATCCTTCTCATTGAGGGTCAGCATTCCAGGTTGGAATTCTAAGAAACATCAAGACAGTAATAGAAATGGAAAGTAGATGCCTGTTGGCACTCCCACCCAAAGCCCAACCCTGGTTTGTCAGGGCTGAGTTTATTCACACATAAAGTGCCATTATGTTTATTTACTTGAGAAAGTACCCCCAACTGGTGATATGAATTTCAGAATTAAGGATATCACTGTATCTGTTCCTTTGAGTCTTTGTTACCTTTAAATTTTTAACTTATTCTGAAATATCATGTGTATGTATGAATGAATGTATATCCAGTGTAGCAACAGTCATTTGTTAAAGGGCATTATATATTGGCCAGGTGCGGTGGCTCACACCTGTAATACCAGCACTTTAGTAGGCTGAGGTGGGCGGATCACGAGGTCAAGGATCAGGACATCCTGGCCAACATGGTGAAACCTCATCTCTCCTAGAAATACAAAAAAAATCAGCTGGGCATGGTGGCACGCGCCTGTAGTCCCAGCTTCTTGGGAGGCTAAGGCAGGAGAATCACTTGAACCTGAGAAGCGGAGGTTGTAGTGAGACAAGATCTCGCCACTGCACTCCAGCCTAGTGACAGAACAAGACTCCCATCTCGGAAAAAAAGCATTATGTATTTATAATTGTGTACCCCTTTTCTACTGAAGCCTTCTTCATCTCCCCACCAGAGATATTGTCCTGAAATTTGTGTTTATTATGCTCTTGCTTTTCTTAAACTTTACGGGAAGGCCAGACATGGTGGCTCACACTTGCAACCCCAGCACTTTGGGAGGCCAAGGTGGGTGGATCACTTGAGGCCAGGAGTTCAAGACCAGCCTGGCCAACATGGTGAAAACCCATCTCTACCAAAAAGATAAAAATTAGCCCTACATGGTGGTACACGTTTGTAATCCAGATACTCAGGAGGCTGAGGCATAAGAATCACTTTAACTCGGGAGCCAAAGGTTGCAGTGAGCTGTGATCATGCCACTGTACTGCAGCCTGGGTGAAAGAGTAAGACTCTATCTGAAAAACAAAAAAATCCCCAAACAAACAAAAACTTAAAATTTTTTTTTTTGAGACAAGTTCTCACCATATTGCCCAGGCTGGTCTAGAACTCCTCGGCTCAAGTGATCCTTCCTCCTCGGCTGGGATTATAGGTGTGAGCTACCACACAGGCCCTACATGAATCTTACTACAAGTAATATTTTGTGGCTTGCTTTTTTTGTTTCTCAGTATTATTTATGAAATTTGTCCATACTGATTTTTTTTAAAGCTGGAGTTCAGCCTGTGGCTTATGTTTTCACTTTATTATTTTCATAAGCAGAAGTTTAAATTTTTTAATGTCAAACCTTTGTGGTTTATGCTTTTTGTGAACTACTTTTTTTTCTTGAGATGATAATAATATTCTTTCATTTCTTCTGACAATTTTAAGTTGTGTTTTTTTCTCCTTTAAGACTTCAATCTGTTGGGTTTATTTTTTTTTAACTTTTGATTTTTTTAGAGACAGGTCTCGCTCTGTTGCCCCGGCTGAATTCCTGGGCTCAAGTGATCCTCTTGCTTCAGCCTCCTGAACATCTGCAAGCCACCATGTCCAGCTAATTTTTTTCTTTCTTTTTCCTCTGTTATTGGTTTTTGTTTATGCTGTAAGGTAGTGATCAATTTTTTTTAATCCAAGTGAAAAGGTAGATCATGCCACTCCTTTGCTCAAAAATTTCCAAATCTTACCATATTCTTCAAAATTAAAGTTCTTACAATGGACTAAAAGTCCCTACATGATCTGGCCCTCTGAAATCTCTCTGACCTCATCTCCTTCCCGTGAACACTGGTCTCCTTGCTCTTCCTTGAACACTCCAAAAATGTTCAGGGCCCTTGACTTTCTGTTTGTCTGTTGGAACTTTTCAAATGTCTATACTTCTGGCTTCCTCACTTCCCAAGTCTCTGCTCAAAGGTCACCTTATCAAAAATCTCCCTCCGACACACACACACACACACACACACACACACACACACCCCTCAATATTTGGTATTTCTCTTCTTTCAAAGAACTTACCTGGAAAATCTCTCTGGGCCTATTATAGTTGTATGTTAGGGTAGCGGCAGGGAGGTATTTTTAAAGTGTTGATTTAATTTTTTGAATGGCTTACGGACTACATGGGACTTTCAATTTCTTCTTAAGTTAGTTTTAATCCTGTCTCTACAAAATATTTCTTTAAACTGGCCAGGTATAGTGGTGCACACCTGTAGTTCCAGTTACTTGGGAAACTGAAGTGGGAGAATCCCTTGAGCCCAAGAATTTGAGGCTGCAATGAGCTATGATTGTGCCACTGCACCCCAGCCTGAGCAACAGATACCCTATCTCTCAAAAACAATTTTTTTTAAATTTACTTTTTGAATAGTTAATATATGTCTACAATAAAAACATTCAAGTTTCAAAAGTATACACAGTGAAAAAATAGATCTCTCTCCTATCTTTGCCTTCTAGGTACCTGATTCCCCTCTCTTGGTATCAATTTCTTGTCTATTTCCCTAGTTTCTTGTTTAGCCTTCCAGAAATATATCATGTATATATAACATGTATTGTTTTTACATAAATGGTGGAATGCCATATATATTATCCTGCACATTGCCTTTCCACTTAACCCTGTATGTTAGATATGTTTCCAAAGCTATTCATAGAAGCCTGCCTCATTTCTATTCCAGTTAACGAATATTCTATTGGATGATGTGCCATCATTTATTAGTCTCCTTCTGAAGGATGATTAGGCTGTTCTGTCTTTACAGCAGCCTTCTAACCAGTGTGTTTTGCCCATCTTTCATCGCTGCTTCACCCTGCTGTCAGATACACCTTCTCCCTAAACTTCCATTCTCATGCTATCATTTTCCTATTCAGGAATCTCCAGCAGCTGCCCAGTTCCCACAGAATAAGGCTGAACTTCTTACCCTTGGACAAATATCCTCCATGGTCTCCACCTTCTTTTCCATCACGTCTTCCTGTTCCTGTAGACACTCCCCAAAACTGATAACTTGAGGTTTTCCCAAGTGTACCTCTGATTTTGGGGGCTCCAAAATTTTCTTCAGCCTGCTCTACTCTTCCCATCAAACACCATGAGGGGCGGAGCAAATCCTTCCCTCCCTCTGGGCTGGTCACATTGGGCTATAGGTCCTCTCTGGAACAGCTGCACTTTAAATATTTCAGCCCAGTCTCCCACTGTACACCCTACAGAGCCAGACCAGGTGTTCTGAATTTTGTTTGGGGTTACTGTTATTTAAATTGTTCACCAATCGGTCCTTCTTCTTCTAGACTCCAAATTCCTTGTGGGCAGGGACTGATCACTGAGAATGGGGAATACTAAAATTAAAAGATATCCTGACTTTCAAGTAGCTTAAAACCTAAAGATAGGCAAGACATGCAAAATTAAAATACACATTAGGATCTTAGTTTAAGTAGGCTCTAAGCTCAGGGGAATCATGGTGGGGGGGAGTTTTTTTTTTTTTTAATCTCTGGTCTGTAGTCCAGGGTCTGGTACATGGCAGCTGCCCAATAATTGCCTGTTGAATGAAGAATAACATAAAAAGATGCATTTAAGGCAAGTGTCAACTTCTTGCAATAAAAGCCATCTTTTGTATACAGAATAAGTCAACAGATAGTGTAGAGTGTGGATGTCGCTCATTCTGGGGGTAGAAAGAGGGCTGTTGTGGGAGGGGACGGACCGAGTTTCAGCCAGGGACGCAGGCGAAGACACTGCTCTCCGAGTTGGTGGGGGGCGGTGGGTGGGGGTCCCGGCGGCTGCCGGGCGCGGGGGAGGCGGGGAGAAGACGGGAAGGAGGAGGAGACTCTCGCCTCCTGCCCCGCCTCCCCCACCCCGCGGCGGCGGCGCAGGGCGGCCGCGCGGGTGTCGGCACCAGTGGCAACAGCTGCAGCAGCCGCGCCGCCCCCTCGCCCGCGGCTCCCGGGGTGAGCCCGAGCACTGCCCGCGGCTCGTGGCGCTGCGGCCCGGGAAGACAGGAAAGTTCCCGGCCCGAGCGCGGAGATGCCGGGCAGCGACACGGCGCTCACCGTGGACCGGACCTACTCGGACCCCGGCCGGCACCACCGCTGCAAGAGCCGGGTGAGCGCAGCGGGCTGGGGGCGGCGGGGGCGCGCGGGCCCGGGGGCGAGGCGGGCCGGGGCGGTGGCTCCGCGGTAACCCACGCGCCCTCCGCTTTTCGCCGCTGGCCTCCGTTGCCGCCGGAGGTCCTTGCCTCTCCGATCCTCCAAGCTGAAAGGGCTGGGCGGGGGGTCGGCGTCGGAGCCTGGGCAGCGGTTCCGGGACCCAGGGTCCGCCTGCTCGCCCGCGGCACCCAGATCCCCGCGCGCGGTGCGGGACGCCGGGTTCCCCGACGGCCCGCGCTCCGCCGCCCTCCCCGCCAGGGAGCGCCCGCGGCGCGGCGCCCGTAGGCTAGGGAATCCCGCCACCCGCGGCCGCGCGCCTCCAGGTCTCGGGGGTCTCGCCCGCCCCAGGCGTGACGGCGCCCTCCCCACCGAAGTTCCCGGCGCCTGCCGCGTCTCCCGGCCCTCGGGGCGTGTGGCCGGAGCCCGAGCGCAGTGCGCAGCCGGAGCGCGGGGAGGCGGCGGACCGGCTCTGCCCAAGTGAAAAGTCAGTGTTTGCGCTGCCTCTCCTGAGTTTCGAGCCCAGCCGAGCAGGCGCCCTCGCCATTGTTTGCAGTGTAATTTGCTGTTGCTGATTTTGGCTGCGAGCGAAAATAGCTCATTCTGAGCTTGCTGCAGAGACGAGCCCTGTAGGGCTTCAAAATAAAGGCGGAGGCCGCAGCCCGAGCGCGGGTCTCTCCTGGGAGAGGAAGCTTCCGCCCTCCCCGGGGAATACCTTTGCCCTCCGGGGCTGTGGAATCGTGGAGGCTGGAAGTGAGGCTCTGTAACCCGTTCTCCTCACGGCTGATTGAAGTGCCATTTTACACAGCACCTCCTCCACGCTGGCATCTGTTCTGGCAGGAGGCACCTGGAGTTGTTCTTTGCTCCGCCAACTACTTACTCGCTTGTCCGAGAAGTGGGGATTTGGGTGTCGGCCTCTGTGTAAAGTTCGCGGAGGTAGAGCCGGGCTCAGGTTCTGGCCTGCCACCTCCGAGATCGAGAGACCAACTGGATGGAAATAGTAGCAGTAGTGACGGGGTTGTGTCGCGGCCCTTTATGCAAGATTTGGGTCTTCACTAGTGTTTTGAAGTAGCAATCCATAGCCCCAGAAGTGAAGCAATGAGTCCCTGGTTTATTTGCCCACTTTCCCTCTTTCCTTTAGCATCTGTTAATCGTTTTGGAAGAATGATTGGAGTTTTTACAGATTGAATATATCTCGTGGGATAATACCTCCTGCACCCATCTCAACCTCCCAATTCTCTTATATTTGCACTTTCTTTAAAAGTTTCGTAACAGTTTGCTATGCAAATAACCAGAAACTCCATTTGGAATAAACATTGAAGATCTGTGCTTACCCACAGGTAGACGTTTCTTCTTGGATAAACTGTAATACTAGTTAATAGAACTATGAAGAAAAGGAGATCATTTTCGAATGCATTTGTAATTGGGAGGATTCTGTAAAATTACTGTTGCAGACTTGAAAACATGTGGAAGCTTGGTTTTTCTTGTCACAACTGTGATCATCTTTGTGTAAACAACAAGATTAGTAATCTTGGCGGGATGGGTGGCTCATTGTCAGTTCATTTAAGTGGTTTGGCAAAACTCATGCAACTTTACAGAACTCTCTCTTCATAACCTGTAAAATGGTGGTGACGAAGTTTGTGCCTCAGTTGCTTAGGTGAAATGTGGTAAACCAAATATGTAACGCAACTGCAGGCTGTGTTTTTGCCCCATCTGCCACTGTTCCCTTTGCGCCAGTCTTTTCTGTTAAAAGGTCACAACCTTCTGTGAAGGAGATTTCTTGATTTTATTTAAAATTCTACTGATGGGCCTGGCGCGGTGGCTCACGCCTGTAATCCCAGCACTTTGGGTGGCCGAGGCGGGTGGATCACAAGGTGAGGAGTTCAAGACCAGCCTGGCCAAGAAACCCCGTCTCTACTAAAAATACAAAAATTAGCTGGGCATGGTGGCATGCACCTGTAATCCCAGCTACTCGGGAGCTTGAGGCAGAGAATTTGCTTGGACCCGGGAGGCAGAGGTTGCGATGAGCGGAGATCGCACCACTGCACTCCAGCCTGGGCAACAGAGCGACATTCTGCCTCAAAAAAAAAGTTATAATAAATAAATTAAAATTATACTGACGATGTTATACCTGCTGCCTTGTTTTGTTAGCATGGAGATTTTTAAATAAGTTGTGTATTAAAACTGAGTTAGACATTAGATGTGCTGATTATCCTAAATTAGCACGTTGGGCCGATCAGGTCTAGTGAAGAGAAGAAATCAGAGGAGGGCTAGAACTTTAGCAGATCATAATCACAGATTCTACTGCAGTGATGCTGGACTTTTTGAGGTCTCAGTTAAAGCTTCCCAACTATGTGCTTTTAGGTTTTTTATTGTTGAGACAGGGAGGGATAGGCAAAACTAGTGAAATTTTTGTAAACTCCTAAGAACTTTTCTCAAGCAAGGTTGATGTAATTTCAAGTCTATCCTGAGGCTACTAATGAAGGGAAAGCAACAATCATCCCCTTAAATGATGGTAGCTCCTGGATTGTGGAACTCACTTAGATACAGCTGTAAAGATATGTTTTCCTGACACCCAGAAAGTATGTGATGCAAGCGGAAAACATTAGGTGGTAATTTCTTGACGTCACCATTTCCTTGGGATGAAACTAGTATAGGATTTAAAAAGAACCCTTTTATGAACTCATTTGGTAAATTAGCTTTCCTAAAAATGCTAATGAGAACTGGGGGTTATGTGAAGAATTGATTAATCTTTCTTGGAGTTTCTGCCCAGGAATGGGCTAAGACTCCCTGAGATCAAGTTCTTAGTTACTGAATGGTCATTTTTTTTAAAATTCAAAATCGATACCTGTTGAGATAACAGGGAAAATACATGGTCTCTCATGCTGGGCTTATTTCAGCCTTTGAGACTGGAATAATAACGACGCAATATACTCTTGTAAACATTGCAGAAATCTATTTTTACAGCCGGGTGGACTAACCTAGATTCCCCCCACCCCACCTCAGTGAAAATGTAGTTAATGAATTCTGTGACTGTTGCTAAGCTGACAAGACAGGATCATTCACATTTTAAAACATCATCTTTGTAAAACTCAGAAATGGTGCTTGTTAACTTAATGCACATCTCTCTCTACTTTAAAAGAAAGAGCATCCATAATTAGACTCCTACTTTTTTTTCATGCCCTAGATAGTTAAAGCCTATCATCTTTTTAAGAATACAGGCTGTCTGCTTTCTATACAGTAACTGGCTTTTATTAATTATGTGTGAATTAGTTTTTCTTTTTGTTGGTTTTCATTTTAAATGTTCTAAAATGCCCTCTCCAGCCCTTGGGTATAGTGGTGAACAGGTGGAGCTCTGGACCTACGTGGGTTGTATTCTGGCTCTTCGAGCTTCTTAACTGGGCAGCTACTGGGGCAGGGTCCTAAATAGCCTTTCTGAGCCTCCAGTTTCCTATCCATAAAAGGGTAATACTCCACTCTTTTCGGAGTGATTGTGTGTCTTAAATAAGAAAGTATTTGTAAAACAAAACAAAACACAAAAGAACGGTGTGTGCACTCAGGTATTAGCTATTTAAAAAATTTTTTTAAAGGATTTGTTTTCTCATTGGGTGAAAAAGCTATGTTTGTCCATATGTCAGGTTAATAATTTCTATTTTGGTGGTGCCACCACTAATCAGAATTGCTAGTTGTCTTGAGTGCCTGCCCTCCTCCATCTCTCTAAACTATGCTAGCAATACCATTGAACCTTTCTCTGACATTTCTCTGGAATTGGTTTCTTCCATCTCTCAGTCATCCCCCACCCCCCTCAGTCACTTGTGACCTTCACCAACTTCTGTTCCATCCTGCTTGCAAGGACCATATTATTTTCCCTACAGAACCACTTGCATTAGGCTAGTCCCCAGAATACAGATCTTGTACCAGTGCTATTTGCTACCAGTGCAGTCTTGGAGCCTGTAAGCCTTAGTTTCCACTTCTACATAATAGGGGTGTTTTGAGGAATAAATTCAGTAATATCTATAAAATGATTAATTCCATGCCAGGTGCACAATAAGAAATCAGTAGATGGTAGCCACTTTGATTACAGGCTGAGCATCTCAATCCAAAAATCCAAAATGCTCCAAAATCTAAAACTTTTTGAGTGGCCACGTGATGCTCAAAGGAAATGCTTACAGGAGCATTTCTGATTTCAGATATTTCTATTTGGAATGCTCAACCAGTAAGTATAATACAAATATTCCTAGGTGGGGCACGGTGGCTCATTCCTGTAATCCCAGCACTTTGGGAGGCCACGGTGGGTAGATTACTTGAGATCAGGAGTTCTAGACCAGCCTGGTCCACATGGTGAAAAATACAAAATAATTAGCTGGGCATGGTGCCAGGTGCCTGTAATCCCAGCTACTAGAGAGGCTGAGGCAGGAGAATCACTTGAACCTTGGAGTCATAGGGTGCAGTGAGTTGAGATCGTGCCATTGCACTCCAGCCTGGGCAACAGAGCGAGACTCTATCTCCAAAACAAAACAAAATTCCAAAATCTAAAGTCTGAAACACTTCTGGTTCCAAGCATTTTGAATGGGGGATACTCAACCTGTACTATATGAAAGAAAGGTTTGTGAGCTTGGAAATGGACAGGCTGCTAATTTTTTGAGAAGTATAGACTTTTCTAGCATTGCTAGCATTTTGTGCCTCCTTGCATCATGTTTCTCATCACATTGACTCTTTATATGTTTATTGCTTACATGTATTCGTAAGCTATACACTGGCACTTTGAGAGCAAGATACTTCATTTATTCAAAAAATACTTACTAAGCCCCTTCTATGTGCTGGCTGCTAATTCAAGCATTAGGAATACAATGATAAATGAAACAGTCTGGTCATTCTGGAATCTTGGTATCTGGTGGGTGAATCTCATGTATACTTGTGACTTCAGACAATACCCCTCTCTTACACAGGAGGAAATGATGATAACACATGCAGAAATCTCTAACATCTGAAGTAAAACTTGTGTCGAGCATGAGTGCCACCTCTAGTATATCTTCAAGTATTCTGTGGTTTGGAAATCCATCCACAATTACATGATGAGTAATGACCAAAGTCAGTGAAGAAGAGTTTGCGGTAGCCTTTGTCACAGTGGAACTGGTTGGGCAGTGATGTAATAAGCTGATGATTACATGCTTACTCCTCGGGCAGGAAGTAGGGGGAGTAGAAACAGACCTCTGTCCTAGAGGACACTGACCCAGGGAAGTGGTGAGCTGAGTAGTACATGGGTATCATTTTAAATTAGTGATTCGTTTTATTCTAAAGAGCTCGTTAGAGAGACTGAATAAAGGTGAGTGTCTCAAGCCAGGTTTTTCTTACATTTAGGATGAGCAAAGTGATGTGTTGTGTGTTTCTTGAGCTGTGCTTTGCTGCAGGCTCACCAGTTCTCCCTTTAGAAAAGAACGATTTGCCAGCCACCACCAGCGCACCCTCCTGTCACATCCGCTGTAGAGAGCACCAAGACAGCTGCTACCAAGTTGGATCGCCGGATGAGTTTGTGTTTCAGACCCTCTGCCTGAATTTCCAGGGCTGCTGCTAAGGTCAGAAATCAACCTAGTCTTACTTGGAAAATGCCCACAGCTAGACTTAGAATAGTCTTCAGCTTTCAGCCCTGCCGTTTCTTAATTGTGTTTTCATGTTTTCAGTGGAGGGGTGGCAAGAGAAAAGGAAGAGAACCATGAATCACTGTACCGTGAATCAGAATGAGGACTCTTCATTCCTTCGAAAAGGAACATCAGGATATATGATTTGTATATAAGCCAACTGCTTCCATTGACTTGGGAGGAGTGCTGCCTGAAAGAAACCATAGTATATTTGTGGATTATTCCTCTTTAAGGAGGCAAAAAGAACATAAGTGAAAAGATGAATGCAGTCACAATAATAGTTAATGTGTACTGAGTGCCTACTCCACACCAGGCAATATCAAGCACTTCAAATACACTATCTTCTTGATCTTCCACAATATCCCACTTTTCCATTTTATAGATGAGGAAGCTGAGGCCCAGATAGATTAATCATTTGTTTAAAATCCTGTGGCTCATAGGAAACTATGGTAGAGCTAGGGTTTGAACCTGTATTTGTCTCAACTCCAGAGCTTGATTCTTAACCACTTCCCTGTCTGCCTCCACGGTGAACACTGGAGAGCAGTCCAGTCTTTTTCTTTTCTTTTTTTTTTTTTTTTTTTTTT
>NW_016107333.1:12341593-12350086 GCF_001604975.1 Cebus imitator | reverse complement strand
TTTTTGAGATGGAGTTTTGCTCTTGTTGCCCAGGCTGGAGTGTAATGGCATGATCTCAGCTCACCGCAGCCTCCACCTCCCAGGTTCAAGTGATTCTCGTGCCTCAGCCTCCCGAGTAGCTGGGATTACAGGCATGCACCACCACACCTGGCTAATTTTTTGTATTTTTAGTAGAGATGGGGTTTCTCCATGTTGGTCAGGCTGGTATTAAACTCCCGACCTCAGGGGATCCACCCTCCTCGGCCCCCCAAAGTGCTGGGATTGCAGGCATGAGCCACCACGCCCAGCCCAGTCTTTCTAAACTAGTTAGGTGCCTGGGGATGGATGTGTACAGCTTCTGCTGGGCACCTGCCCTAATTGTGTGCTCTAATTCTTATGACACACACGTTGCCAGTCTTTGGCATGTAGTCATATATTCCCAGTAAACACGCAAACAAGTGATACAGAATGATAGTTTATGAACTTTTACTCATGCCTAGGATATGAGAATTTTGCTAGTAGTTTGAAGTCTTAAAGGTTGTCGAATAAGCTCATGATGTAGGATCACAAGAGAACCGTGTTTTCATCTGATATTTGGTCTCTGGAGAATGAACTGTGGAAGAGCGTGATGAAGGTGGCTCTTCCTTGTGACTATCGAGTTCAGAACATGCCTGCAAACATGTGTCTCCTCAGTAGATCCTCATGACTGGCCTGCGGGTTCACACGTTCTGTTGAGCCATGTAATCAGTCACCTACCTGGTGATCTTTCTGTGCAATCCCTTGTAATATTAAACCATGCCTTCTCGTGTCCCCTGCAGAACATCACACTTTAGAGGTGGGCACTGGAGTGGTTAAAGGTGCCAGTCCTGGAGTCATCTGCCTTCGTTGACTTTCTAAAGTGCACCCTGTGGCATGCTACTAAAGTTAGGTTTTTACAAAGGTTGGCACAGTACTTCCGTTGGAGGGCTGTTGTGAGAATTCAGTGATGTACTATGTGTGTAGAAAGCACTGTGGAGGGCCAGCACCTGCTAAGTGCTCAGCCAATGTTCAGATGGGAGGGGAGTAACAATAGTATGTAACAGTGGTGCGTAGCTGTCTGGCCATTGCAGGAGCTGCAGTTGAGCAGAGACTGTGGTGTGATTTCCACCATTTTTTGTTTTCTCCGGAGACCAGATCGTTTGAAGGATTGCTTCCTAAATGCATCCCATTTAGTGCCAGTCCCCTGAGGAAGCCACGTTTTAAATGGCCGATTGTAAACCTGTGTCTCCCTCAGGTCTTAAAGCACTGGAGGAGACTGTGCCAACTAAAAACATTTACAAAGGGCAGTTTAAAGCAACAAGAACACATAACCTGGTGTCCACACCAGAACTCCCTGTGGAACCCTGGCTTGAGTAGATTCAAGGTACAAAGGCAGAGGGTTGGAAAGTTAGACTCAAGGTGGTGTCCACACCAGAACTCCTGTGAACCCTGGCTTGACTGGATTAAAAGTATGAAGGCAGAGGGTTGGAAAGTTAGACTCAGGGTTTTACCATGGTACACTTGGAAGGGAACTTAGACATTAACTCCAGACCATTCCATTTTCAGAAGGAGAAAAGTGAAACCAGCCAGACTGTAACCAGTAAAATTATGTAATTAATACAGACTGATTGGGACTAACCATTATACCATCTTCTGTATTAAAAAGGGATTGCTTTAAATAATTTTAAAATACCAAAGGCATTGCTAAATTATATGGGTAGAATGAGAATTTAAAATTATTTTCAGTAGGTAATGAACAAATTTAGTTTTTTTGTGATTTTTCTAGATTACAAAAGGTAAATTTGAATGACTTAGTGTTAGACCATTATTCTTCTGAATTTATTTACAGATTTCTGGGAGGCAGGCACTGGGGCAAAGAGAGGTACAATTTATGTATCAAACTACTTAGCTGCACTGGATTGTTGTTACTTAAAAATTTTTTTTTCTGTGGTCCCTCTTAGTGTCTTCATTTTTTCATTGTAAAGTTTTACAAAATGAAAAGTTCATCCATGTCCTGACCTTCCACTTGTTGGGGCAGGATTTTGGGCGAAAAAGTATGCTAGATGCATAGGCTGTGGAGCTCATCATATGTGCATTTGACTTAGAATTCAACCCGAGTCTGCCCTGGCCTCTGAAGTGCTCTGTTCTGTGAGTCTCTCCTTAAGAGTCTCTTCTAGCACCAAGTGTTTTCAGAATATACAATTTTCATACAATACAACACAACCCTTAAACCCAAGTCTAAAACTTCACCTAGTCCTTGATCAAAGAAACAATTACCTGCTTGAGCACTGGAGGGACTCCGCATAAGACCCGAGTCCCATGGCCCACAGAGAGACAACATGTCTGGCGCAACCTCATTGAAGCATTCCCCTAAAAAAAGCCCGTGTGACTACTGCCTTACAAGTCGACTTGAGAGACCAGCCCGGGAGTAAAATGTGGCTTTTACTATCTCCTATGAGACATTTCCACCTACATGTTGTTCCACAGGCACCTCAAAGTCTGTATGTC
Organism: Cebus imitator; assembly: GCF_001604975.1. NCBI lineage: Eukaryota > Metazoa > Chordata > Mammalia > Primates > Cebidae > Cebus > Cebus imitator. Next base: position 12,347,581 of record NW_016107333.1, on the reverse strand, counting down.
AAATTCATTCTTTCAGCCCCCCTTCTATTCCTGGTTAATATACTTTTCCCATACAGCCAGTCAGCAAACCAGAGGCCTGAGCTGCCCCCTCAATCCCCAGCCCTACACAGGTACCCAGTAGTTCACTTTTTTTTTTTCCTTTTGAGACAGGGTCTGGCTCTGTTGCCCAGACTGGTGCGGTCTTGGCTCACTGTAACCTCCACCTTCTGGGTTCAAGGAGTTCTCCTGCCTCAGCCTCCTGAGTAGCTCAGACTACAAGTGCACACCACCATGCCCAGCTAATTTTTGTATTTTTAGTAGAGACAGTGTTTCACCATGTCGGCCAGGCTGGTCTCAAACTCTTGACCACAGATGATCCGCCTGCCTTGGCCTCCCAAAGTGCTGGGATTACAGGCATGAGCCACCGCGCCCTTCCGCAGTGGTTTACTACTACTTTTTTAATTTTTATTTTCTGAGATGGAGTCTCACTTTGTCACCCAGACTGGAGTGCAGTAGCACAATCTCGGCTCACTGCAACCTCTGCCTCCCGGGTTTAAGTGATTCTCTACCTCAGCCTTCCGAGTAGCTGGGATTACAGGAGCCTGCCTAATTTTTTATATTTTTAGTAGAGATGAGGTTTTGCCATCTTGGCCTGGCTGGTCTTGAACTCCTGACCTCGTGATCTACCTGCCTCATTCTCTCAAGTGCTAGTGGCTTACAGGAGGGAGCCACTGCGCCCGGCCCCAGTGGTTTACTTCTTAACTGTTGATCACCTTTTCCTTGTTGCCTCCAACAGCGCTCTTTTAGCTTACCTCTAGATCTGAGCAACAGAGTGAAGCATCAGGAAATGGACTCTGGGGTGAAACTTGAATGTCAGCTCTTTCACTTAGCAGCTGTGTGAGCGGCCATTAGGAGCGGTGGTGGGAAACCCATTACCGCATTTGTTGTTCTAACTTTGAGTCATTCCTGGCCTACCACAGTTTCCCAAACTGCAGTCATGCCCACATCTATGACACACAGCCTTGTACCACCTGCACTGCTACTTGCTTGATGTTTCTAAGTCAGTTCACTCCTTAAAACTTAAATTTATTTTCAGAGTATCAGTGTCACTATTCCTGCTGCTTATTTTCTAAGTTTGAGGCCTCCCAGCACCAAATTAAGAAGTAGATTAGCACTGGGTGTGGTGGCTCACACCTGCATTCCCAGCACTGTGGGAGGCCAAGTAGGTGGATTGCTTAAGCCCGGGAGCCTGAGCAACGTGGCCAAACCCCATCTCTACAAAAAATACAAACATTAGCTGGACATGGTGACGCATACTTGTGGTCTCAGCTACCAGGAGGCTGAGGTGGGAGGATCACTTGAGCCCTGGGAGGTCGAGGCTGCAGTGAGCCTTGATTGCACCAGTGCACTCCAACCTAGGTGACAGTGAGACCCTGTCTCAACAAAAGTAGATTGGCAAGTGTTGGAGCAATGTTAGAAAGTTTTTAGCACCAGAGACTTTTCCTGGACTGAATCAACTGAATTAGATTGAAGACTGAAAAGGAAATAACTCTCTCACTGTGATTCTGTGTTATTTAATGCTTTTGTCTTATGCCACCTAAAATAATTCAGAATCATCTAGGAAAATGCTGGTCTTAATGTGTCATCTCCCTTCGTTCCTTCATGAAATATTTATCTTTAGACCCATGGCCTAGAAGATGCTTAGAAACGTCTTTCCCACTCACGGGTTGTGAAAATTTGAGTTAGTGAGTGTTTTCCTTTTTTATTTTGACCAACGGGGATCCAGATCCAAACTTCAGCTGAACCGAGTGAGATTTTTATAGCCTGCTTCTTTTTCTTGTCTTTTCTTACCTCTTGATTTTGGCTTCCTTTTCTAATTTATGTTTTTTCTAGCCTGGTTTCAAAGTGTGTGTGTGTGTGTGTGTGTGTGTGTGTGTGTGTGTACGTACGTGTACCTATATGTGTTTCCTATGTGTGTGTGTGTATGTTTACCTATATGTGTTTCCTGTAATCTATCTTAAATCCTTTGTATAGCAAATGAGGTATTCATCAGTTTACTTATTTATTTATGAGATGGAGTCTCTCTCTGTCACACAGGCCAGAGTGCAGTGGTGTGATTTTGGCTCACTGCAGCCTCCACCTCCCGGGTTCAAGCGATTCTCCTGCCTTAGCCTCCCCAGTAGCTGGGATTACAGGTGCCTACCACCATGCCCGGCTAATTTTTTGTATTTTTAGTAGAAATGGGATTTTGCCATGTTGGCCAAGCTGGTCTTGAACTCCTGGCCTCAGGTGATCCGCCCACCTCAGCCTCCCAAACTGCTGGAATTATAGGAGTGAGCCATTGCATCTGGCCTCATCAATTGATTTAGTTCACTGTAAACAATTGTTACTGGGATGTACAGAAGCCCACTTTGGTAAGTTGAAGGCAGTCTCATCTAGGTGGAAATACTTGAAGGAGCTTGGAAATGAGCTGAGCTTGCTTCTCTCTGTATTATTACCTCTTTAGTCTTCTGACTACCTGGGAGAAACTGAGGTAATGGACGACTGTAGGCCGTAGAGTGGAATGTCCAGAAAGTATGACTTCTTTGGGAATTTCAGGCAAGGACAGATCGTGGGTGGAGAAGAAATTTGAGCTCTGCAGTTTTCTGAAGTAAAGTTGAACCTAATTAAGATGTGTATGTAGGCTTGTTGTAATGGAAGGAAATTGAATGGTGCCTTGAGCTGCAGCCTTGCACAGAAATTTTAATATAAGCACTTGTCCAAAAATAAAGAATGCCTTTAGTGAAAGCTGTGCTTCAGCACCTAAATATATTTACTCCACTGTGTCCAACTCTGTGTTGGGGCCAAAAGTCCCTTTTCTCTGTCTTTGTCAAGATGTTGTGATCATCCAGAAAGCCTGAACTTGGCTTCAGATAGTCAGCAGTGTACTATTTTAAGCTCACTAATTGGAACAGGTGGCCTCTATTTGCAGCTGAATCACTGGTTGGCGTAGATTTAATTTATCTGACAATATGAAGCCCATTCAGTAAGAGCTGTTCAGGCTCTGTGTATTGGCATCAGGCAATATGCCTGAAAGCCCCGTTAGAAAGCGTGGAAGACAAGAAGGAAGATAGAAGAAATGTGATGAAGAGTGTGCTGCTTCCATCCATCCTAAATGCGGAGTGCAGAATGGGTGAAGGGATATGGTCGAGGGATGCATGTGAAGATGCTTGAGAGGGGTGCTTATAAATATTTCTCCAGAGGAGGAAGAGGTGGCAAGTATCTTTTGAGTCCACCCCATAAGAGGGCATGGTACAAGAGGACCTCATGCTATCCTCGTGTTTTTAATACAAGCACATCTTCAGGCATGGGGGAAAGCGCATGCCCCATGTGACTCAGCTCAAGTGCTCAAGTTGAGATGCTTTAAGACACCACCAGTGACATCAGAGATGGTCCCCAGACTATGACCTTCTCTAGTTGGATCACTCTTTTATTTTTACATTAAATATGTATTTTGCATAGTGTCTTGTCAATGTTTTGCTTTAAATTCTTCAACAGGACGGAAGCCCAGCTTCTTAGATACCCAGTCTCTCATCTGACCTTTGCCTGTCACCCACTCTTGGCCCTTGATCTCTGGTCTCTTTTCTTTAAAGACTCCGCTTCCTTCCTCTGTGCCTGTGGGTACCTGCCCCATCCTCTCTCATGAAGATAGTTGTATTCTTTTTGTCTAGCCATGGACATAGTTGGGGCTTTGTAAATATCGACTGAATGAGTAAATGTGTGTATGCTGTGAAATTGTACTATGGGACTTGAGAAGCTGGAAAGCATATTCTACTTTTGATCCATATCAATTCAGATTAATTTGCCTTGTTTTAATTGCTGCACAGGATCCCCATGTATGGCTGTACCATCATTTAACCATTTCCTTATTAAAGGGCATGTATATTGCTTCCAGTCTTTGGTCATTACTTATTTTTGCACATGTGAGGAATATGTTAGCAGGCTAAATTCTAAATTCATAAGCATAGAATTGCACCGTCAAAGGGCATGTGCATTTTTAAATTATGATATTGCCAAGTGAACACTGCACCTACTCTGTATTGAATGCTGGGAGCTAGGATGCAGCGCTGAACAAAACTGATAAAGTTCGTGTAACTATCATTAATGTGTGAACATGCCTTTACCCACATCGCTTTGGACACAGCATGTTTTCAAGTTTTTTGATCCTTGCCAATGTGATAGGTGAAAACTCCTAGCTCATTTCAATGTATATCATTCCTGGTATGAATGATGTTTGTCATATTTGAAAAATATTTATTGATTGATTGATTCATTGATTGACAGAGATTTGCTCTATCATCAGGCTGGAGTGCAGCGTCACTGCAATCTCTGCCTCCCAGGCTCAAGAGATCCTCCTGCCTCAGCCTCCTGAGTAGCTGAGACTACAGGCATGTACCACCATGCCCAGCTAATTTTTAAAAAGATATTTTTAGTAGAAATGGGATTTCACCATGTTGGCCAGGATGATCTCAATCTCTTGACCTCATGATCCACCCCCTTCGGCCTCCCAAAGTGCCAGGATTAGAGGTGTGAGCCACCGTGCCTGGCCTAAAATACTGATTTTCAAATAATTCCAGATCTACAGAAATTTGCAGAAAATAGTACAGAGATGTCCCTTGTACCCCTCACCCAGCTTCTCCCAATGATTACACCTTGTGTAGCTGTAGTACAGTAGATCATGTTTTCACAGATGTAAAGACATTTGTCTGTGTTTCTGAGCTGTTTATATAATGTTCTTGCCATTTATTTATTGGCTGTTGGTCTTTTACATAGATTTTTATTGGTTTTATACTAATTAAATAAATTGCTCTGCATGTACATTTCTCCCAGTTTGTCATGCCTGACTCCATGTTTTTCTTTTTTACTGTTGTGTAACAAAGTACCATAAACTGAGCAACTTCCAAACACAACACCCATTTGATTATCTCAGTTTCTATAGGCCCAGTGTCCAGGTGCAGCTTAAGTGCATCCTCTGCCAGGAGTGTCATCAGCCTGAAATCAAGGTGTCAGCCAGGACTGCAGCCTCATCTTAAGCTTGGGATCCTTTCCCAAGCGCACCGGATACTTACAGGATTACGTTTCTTGCAACTGTAGACCCAAGTCCCTCAGCCCCTGAAGCTGTTCACTGCTCTCTGATGCACGGCTTGTTCCACAGCATGGCAGTTTGTCTCTTCAGGGCCAGTGGGACAGCATCTTTATTGCATTTTGTCTTCCACCTGTAGGTCCTCTTCTAAGTTCACCTGATTAGTTTAAGCTCACCTAGGCACTCTCCCTTTTGATTAATGAAAGTCAACTGATTAGGGGCCTTAATTATGTCTACAAAATTCCTTAATTTTTCCATATAACATAATACAGCCGTAGGAGTGAAATTCCATCATGTTCACAAGTCCTGCTTGTGGCAGGGTACCATCTTGGGAGTCATATTAGAATTCTTCCTGTCACACTGAATTATATGTTGTGTGTGTGCTGAGCATAGAGCTAGTATATAGCAAGCACTGAATAAATACTAACCATAGTTTCCCATGAAGAGGTTTAAATTTTTTCTGGTTTATAGATTTGTATCATTCTTAGAAAGACCTTTGTACTTTGAGATTTTCAAAAAGCCCACATGCCCATTTTCTCCCACTATACTTTATGATTTTTATTTTTGCATATTTGTTTCTTTGAATGAGTTAGAATTATTCAGTTCCTTTTCAGATGTCTATACAGTTATCCCAGGGCAATTTTTTGCTTTGTTACCTGTCTTTAAAAATATACTGTTGTCCATAAGTATCAAGTTTTGTTTTTATAAATGTCTACTTTTTTTGTGGGTTTCAAATCTGTTGAACGCAGAAGGTTGTAATTTTGCCACACTTATCTGGATTGATAGCCATCCTCCTCTTCCCTTCCCACCCTCTCCTCCAGGGATTTGAAAAGAACATTTTGAGGCCAGGTGCAGTGGCTCTCGCCTGTAATCCCAACATTTTGGGA
>NW_016107333.1:12335231-12341143 GCF_001604975.1 Cebus imitator | reverse complement strand
TGTGTGTGTGTGTGTGTGCGTTTTAAAGTTTTACTTCCAGTTCCCTTTTGAACTGTTACCTCTCATCAAGTTCAACTTAATGTCATAAAATCCTGCGCTTCTACAGTTTCCAAAAAACTGTTACAGTACAAAGAATGTGTATTGTTGCTTCCCAAACCACTGTTGACCCTTAAGTAATTTGTGATGCACCATCCCAGTTAGGGAGATGAAAGAGCAGAAACGCAGCTGAACTTTGTTCTGCAGGGCACAGGACTACTGCGTCGTCAGCCCCAGACCGTTTTCAAGCCTGCACATTCACCCTATTTAATAAACATATTTAACAACCTTGTGCTGGGATTTGTAGTGGAAAATTTAAGTTGATTTGTCACTTACATTAGGATAGCGAATATAACAACATTTCAGATTTGTAGGTAATGATCTGTTTCCTTATTTGGCTTAATTTTTCTTATTTGTGTGTTATCCCTGTGCCTTCCTAAATATCACTAGATGCTTAGGGGATGTTACATGCACTTGTGTTAATTATTGAACAGTTCACCTGCCTTGTTATCTGTGCATCTGACATAGAAAGAGGTTAAAACTTGGCTGTGCCCAGAAACTAACACTTAATATTTTATAACCTAATTCAAGAGCCTATTAAGGGTGGCATGCATATGCTTATTACGTGTGCTTTCATTTGGTAAAGGCACCATGGTTGTAAAAGCCTCCTGACTTAAGCAAATTATCAAGTAATGTTTGTTGCATAAAGCCAGCCAAAGCTTACCTCATGTGTTAGGCAATTTAGAGGTATTCACAGAATTGGCGTCTGTTAAGTATGTGGGCACCAAAATTAAAGTGAGTCCTTTCATTTAGGTGGCTTGTTTATGCCCTACCTGGGGAGCAGTGGGGACACTTATTTACACAAAATCAGCATCTGTTTCTACCACCTAGAAATGCTTTATTGTTTGGGTGGGTGGGAGCATGTTAAATTTAACTGTTGAGGACAGGCACGGTGGCTCATGCCTGTAATCTTGGGGGGCCGAGGCGGGAGGATCACCTGAGGTCAGGAGTTTGAGACCAGCCTTATCAACATGATAAAACTCCATCTCTACTAAAAATACAAAAATTAGCCCGGGCGTGGTGGTGCATGTCTGTAATCCCAGCTACTCAGAGACTGAGGCAGGAGAATTGCTTGAATTGAGCCAAGATTGCACCACTGCACTCCAGCCTGGGTGGCACAGCGAGACTACATCTAAAAAAAAAAAAAAAAAAAAAGAAATTTAATGAGAAATTTGACTTGCACTCTGGCTGTGTAAAATGATCTCATAGCAAGTAGGTTTTTGAAGTACTCAGGGCTCAAATGAAGCTCTTATTTTTAAAGAAAGACTTGAAATAAGAGGCCTTGAGACTTGTTGCTGTTTAAAGGCAGTTTTGCAAAGTGAGCTTACCATTCCAACAAACTTTTTTTTTTTTTTTTTTTTTTAACTTTTGGGGTTTTTTTTGGCCAAATGGGAAATGGATGAAATAGTCTTGCATCCTTGTGGCTTTCTTTAAATTAAATGTCGATCCATCCCAACCTTCATTTTTAAAATAATTTGTTGCATGTTTGGGGTAATTAGAATGGTAACAGACAGATAAATAAGAATAATACATATACTGTTGAAAAAGTATACCAGATCACCAAATCTGAATATAAAGATTATGTTAATGTTTCCTGATACTTTGGATATTTTAGAAATCACAATTACTTTGTTAGTAAATTTTTAAAATAATTGCTTCTTAGTTTATTTACACAACAGCCTAACAGAAGCCTGGGTATTTTTCTAGGGCAGCAAGCTTATTAACTTCTCAGTGGATTTTAATTTTCCTAAGTTTATCATTGCTGTGGTTGTGAATTTAATTTAAGGTTGAAGTTAATGTGTAAGTAAATGCAGTGACATCACATTCCAAAATTATAAGATAATGAAATGGCCCATCAGAAACAGCAACCGTTTCACAAAGAGGGGCAAATGTTTGGTGCTTGGGGAAAACCATAATCATTAACCACATGGTGCTGGGATTAAATAGTAAGCAAATTCAATTAGTAAGTGCATCAAACATGGGAAAAAATTTAAAAATATAATACACATATATCTACCTCCTAGATTTAATAGATGTTGGTATTTTGCCATGTTTGCATCAAATTTCTGTCACTTGTTTTTAAGAATAAATGGTCCTGGCTGGGTGCCATGGCTCACGCCTGTAATCTCAGCACTTTGGGAGGCCAAGGCGGGCAGATCACCTGAGGTCGGGAGTTCAAAACCAGCCTGACCAACATAGAGAAACCCGGTTTCTCCTAAAAATACCAAAAAAATTAGCTGGGCGTGGTGGTGGGTGCCTGTAATCCCAGCTACTCGGGAGGCTGAGGCAGAAGAATTTCTTAAACCCGGGAGGCGGAGGTTGCAGTGAGGCAAGATTGCACCATTGCACTCCAGCCTGGGCAACAAGAGCGATATTCCGTCTCAAAAAATTAAATTAAATAAATGGTCCCATAAACAGCTGTCTGGATGCCTTCGCTCTTCCCATTTCCTCAGAGGCCTCCATAACCTGAAGTTATTCCTTCGCGTGTTTTCACACATTGGATGATCCATAAACAATTTATTGTATAAGATGTATTTAATTAAATATATATATTCTTGGGTTACAATTCTACATAAATGGCATCTCTTGTAATTACAATTTTTCCCTCCTTTCTTTCCTTTCTTTCATTTTTTTGAGACAGAGTCTTCCTCTGTCACCCAGGCTGCAGTGCATGGCACGATCTTGGCTCACCGCATCCTCCACATTTCAGGTTCAAGTGATTCTTCTGCCTCAGCCTCCCAAGTAACTGGGATTACAGGTGTGTGCCACCACACCCAGCGAATTTTGTATTTTTAGTAGAGATGGGGTTTTACCATGTTGGCCAGGCTGGTCTTGAACACCTGACCTCAAGTGATCCACCTGCCTGGGCTTCCCAAAGTGCTAGGATTACAGGCATGAGCCACCGCTCATGGCCTTGTAATTACAGTTTTTTAATGTGGTATTTTTATAGTTTATCCTACTTCATTTTCATATTTTACTACTGTATGTTATTTTGGTCTATGAATTAAACTAGAGTGTGTTTACAGCCATTCTTCTAATGGTGAACAGGTAGGTTGATTCTGGGACAGTCTTTATACTTGTGAGAGAGTTTCTTAAGGGGAGATACCAGGAAGTGACATTTCTGGGGCAAAGGAAAAAGAATGTCTTCAACTTTGCCATCCATTCTTTTTTTTTTTTTAAGTTAAAAATTCCTTAATTTTTTATTCCTGGTACCACTACCACAATTTACAGGGCAATATACCTGACGTAATGACAAGAAAAAGAAAAAAGACAAAGCTACAACAGATAAAAGACCTCCGGAATGTACATCTAATTGACACTACATTGCATTAATAGCTGCAGTTTTTGCAAACTGTGGCTATGACAGTCCTGAACAAGAAGGGTTTCCTGTTTAAGCTGTAGTAACTTTTCTGACTATGGATCATCGCTCCTTCTGTGGCAGATTTTTACAGTTCCTCTAATGTATTTGGGACGACTGTCTCAAAGTCACCTGCAGCTTTCCTGACAACTCCTCGCTCTCTCTCCTGCTAAGAACTGTAGCCCTTTTCTGCTGCCTTTAGAACCTTCTGCTACCATATCCACCACTTCCACCACCAGATCCATAACCACCACCGTAGGGACTGCCCGAGCTTCTTCCACCAAAACTGCCCCCTTTCATGGGTCCATAATTTGATTGCTGTTGTCCACTATAATTTCCAAAATCATTATAGTTCCCACCACCACCATAGTTACCACCGCCAAAATTTCCTCCTTTATTGTAACCGTCATATCCTCCACCACTGCCACCATATCCACCACCTTGGTTTCCATATCCTCCTGGTCCACCACCACCATGGCCCCCTCTACTACTATAACCAGGACCACCGCCATAGTTGCCACCATCACCTCCTCCATAACTACCCCTGCTGCCACCACCTCCCTCACCATAACCTCCTCTTCCACCAAAGTTTCCACCACGGCCGAAATTACCTCCACCACCTCCAGAGTTTCCTCCGCGACCCATAAAATTGCCAGATCCACCTCCACGACCTCTCTGTGATCCAGCAGACTGCATCTCTTGTTTAGAAAGGGCCTTTTTCACTTCACAATTATGCCCATTAATAGTATGGTGTTTCCGAACAACAATTTTATCAACTGTATCATGATCATCGAAAGTTATAAAAGCAAATCCTCTTTTTTCCACTCTGCCTGTCTTCCATAACTTCTATGGTTTCAATCTTGCCATACTTTTCAAAGTAGTCTCTCAAATTATACTCTTCCGTATCTTCTTTAATACCACCAACAAAAATTTTCTTCACTGTTAGATGGGCGCCAGGCTTTACAGAATCCTCTCTAGAAACAGCTCTCTTTGGTTCCACTACACGCCCATCAACCTTGTGTGGCCGAGCACACATAGCTGCATCCACCTCTTCAACACAAGAGTAAGTCACAAAACCAAAGCCCCTGGAACGTTTGGTTTGGGGATCTCTCATTACCACACAATCTGTAAGTGTGCCTCATTTCTCAAAATGTTCTCTTAAACTATCATCTGTAGTTTCAAAGCTCAGACCACCAATAAACAGTTTTCTCAACTGCTCTGGTTCCTTTGGATCATGGCCCTCCTCCCCCTGGCGGCGACGGTGACGGCCGGAGTCGGGCTGGGGGCGACCAGGCGGCGGTTTTACCTCCATTTTGAGACCGGACTCGCCTCTTCCAACTCGAGTTCAATCCCATCCATTCTTAAAGAACTTTCTCGAGTACTATAATCACTACTGTAATAACTTATAGTAGTGATTTTTTTAAGGCCACATTTTAATATCTATAATAGAAAATTTTTATAATGCTGGTGGATTGCCTGTGTGGGTGTTGAATAGTGTTTGTGTATAGTTTGTGTATTTTAATTTTGCCTGAAAGCAAATATAAAGTTATTCTCAATTTGCTATTAGGCAGTTTTTGTCCCTAGTCAAGAATTTTACATCTCTATTCTTGTTAATACTTAATAAAGCAAATATGTCAAATTTATTGAGATACAGTTTACATACAGTAAAATTTCCTGCTTTAAGTGCACAGTCCTATGAATTATGAAGAACACATACAGTCTTATAAACCCTATCCAATTAAGATGGAAAATATTTCTGTCACCCCTGAAAGTTCTCTTTTGCCTCTTTGTAGTCAGCCCTTTCTCTGCCTAGCACCTGGAAGTCACTGATCTCATTTCTGTCCTTACAATTTTGCTTTTTCATAATGCAGTATAAATGGAATCATACAATATGCAGCCTTTTTAAGTGTGGCTTCTTTCATTTAGCATAATGCTTTTGCAATTTCATGTTGTTGCATATAACAGGAGTTCATTCCTTTTTATTGATGAGTAGTGTCAATATACTTTTAAGAGTAATGCATCTATGAACAGAATTGAAGAAGGCTGAAATCTCACATCTCATCTGTTTTTCTGAACTTACCTGTTTTTCTCATGTTACTACTGCCACATTATGTAGCCTCATTACTGGAAGAATGGAATGTCAATTTCCGTAGTTAGAAAAGTAGGTTCGTTTGTAATCCTGTTACTTTTTAAATGTTATTTTGTTACTTCAGGATATAAAAGGTTATACATTAAACATTACTGTGTATACTACATGAGATTAGGACCAGTGTTGTCTTAGCCCAGTGTGCTCATTTGCTAGGGCCGCTTTAACCAGGTATCCCAGACTGGGTGGCTTGAACAAGACATTTCTTTTCTTTTTCTTTTTTTTTTTTTTTTTTTTTTTTTGAGACAGAGTTTCGCTCTTGTTGCCCAGGCTGGAGTGCAATGGCGCGATCTTGGCTCACCGCAACCTCCG